>NC_138529.1:3823188-4423188 GCF_964234715.1 Podarcis melisellensis
CTTTCATTGTTCATGAGGATCCAGGAAGGTGGAAAATGCAGAAGGAAACAGCCTTAGCTGGGCTGCCATGCAGTTGGTTTGTGTGCGCTGCGCTCTCTCTTTTTAAAAGTGTTTAAGAAGGTTTGGGCAAGCAAGAGTGTTGCTTAAAAACACGGCATAATAAGCAAGGCCTTAATTTCCAACATTCCACAGATTATAGTAGGTACTTCAGGTAAAAGTAACACCTATTCTCACATCAAGGATCATTAATTAACTCCCCCCCTCAAAAAAGTATGTTATAAATGAATTCTTTCTTCTGCCTGCTATACAAACTGTATTAATTCGCTCTCCCATAATGCCTCCTGCCCTGACTTCTGAAGCACAGCGCACAGCCAAGTGAGCCACAAAAGAACGTTTCATCTTCCAACAGATCAGGTTCGCCTTGTTTGCAAAACAGCTGCAAATCAAAACACGTTCGGCAGCCTTAGCTAAAGCAGTTGCTATTGGCAGGGTGGGCGGCAAGGGAAGCACAACACATTTGGGTCCACGTGCCCTGCCTTTTACGGGCCCGGGGGCTGGAGTGAAAATGCATTACCCCCCCCCGAAGTTTAGCCTCCAGATACCCCAAGGAGGCAGCTGGAACTCAAAAGAAGGACAAGTCTAGCAGCTCCAATTAGCAACAATCGCAAATAGGGGTGTGTTAGAGGCTGGTTGGGGCCTTGATCTGCCCTTTTTGAAAAAAAATCTTTAAACTTTACTTATACAAGAGCTGAGTGCTCTGCAAGGAGTCCTATCGATGAGGCCTCATTCAACCAGCTACCTTAATTTGCCTAAAGGCATTTATACATACATTTATACATATCACTTCATGTAAAATTTGTGCAAATGTATGCCAGAGTCCTTTAGGTGCTGTACTGACCCAAATATAAATTGCCCCTGAATATAAGCAGCACTCAGGTATCAGGCCTTCTCACCAATCTGCTCTCTGACTCAGGAACTAAGAAATGCGGATGTTGTAAAGCCAATGAAAACTCTTTAATAAATGCTCAGTTTTTGGTCTCGCATTCTGGTGTGAATCCACTGGCTCCCGGGAGGGCTCAGGATCAAAAAATGAGCACCCTGGTTTTGCTCAGCGGGATGTTGGAGGGTACGGTATGCGACCGGGGGCTTCCCCTCCAAAAACAAACAAACTCAGCAACCGTTTAGAAGCCCCCTCAGCACAGGGCCAAGGGGAGAGGGGGAACCTTTGCCCAGAGCTGCGGCTGTGATCAGATGTGGAACTGCCTACAGACACTTTGTTTTTTGAGTCCTGCAATCAATGCTCGTATATAAATAACTACACATAGCAGAACAAATTGATTCGAATGAAGAATAACCATATTGACAATGACTTTCTAGTCGCCAAACCAGATTACATAATGAAAGATACAATCTACTGTAATAAGAGCCACTGCCAGTTTCTGGTCCTCCTTGCTTAGGAACTGTCATCAAGGGCCTCATTCAGCTTCCTATGGTCCTGAAGCAATGGCCGTTGAGCACTCCAAGGCTGCTTCCCTTCCAGAGGGGGGAATGCACATTGATTGCTATGAATGAATGAATTTATTAATACGGTCACAGACCAGCATCAACACACACAATATCACAGATCATAAAAAAATATCAGAAATACAAGGGACAATAACACATTGATTGCTAAAACCAGAGCTTTTTCCCAAGTGAAATACTTGTGGGAACTCATCATTAAGTTGTTACAGTAAGTTGCTGGGCGACTTGGGGCAGCCCTGCCTGAACAGAGGCTGGTTTGACAAGAGTCACGTTCACCACCTGCGGAGGTGCTGAAAACTATGGCAAGCTGTCTCCCTAGCTGGTTTGGGGGTTGCCCCTGGTTCTGGTGCAGGTCAAATAACTGCACCTCTGCCTCCCTCATTCTCTTATATTCAGGCGGCTGGCTAGAGCAACTTGCTCAAATGCACATGTGTGCCGTGGCAGAGGCCTGGCTGCAAAGCTTAAAACCCACTGCCGCTATACGGAAGATGGACTGAAGAAAAGGAAATACTAATTGAAATACTAATCACAGCTAGGAGCTGGGGGCAGTCAAGAGCAGACTGACACACACTGGCCAGCTTCCCTTTTGACTTGAAATGTTCATTTGAGGGCCTTTCAGAAGCACGTAAAGGCAAGAAGCGGGAGGGGGGAGTGCCAGCCTGCAATAGTCTCCTCCTGAGAGATGCCAGAACTGCGCTCTGGCTGGAACAAAGCACTGGCTAACTAACACACAGAGACCGTTCAGGTGTGCAGGTAAAGAGGCAGGAGCTGCATTCTGGACACAATCCCATCTTCCCCAGGTGGTGAGCGGGAAGACGGCTGCTGTCTTTACCAGTTTTGTTTACTGTCTGTTCTGAGTGGCTTTTTTACCGCTGTTGTTGAGGAAGGAGGAGGAAACCTGCAAAGCTAATCTCGATAACGCGTGTGCCACCGTACCAGCAGCAGGGTGCACTGGAAGCTTATTATTGCTTAATGCCATGATTGATGAGCTCGAAAACAGAGCGTTGCACGAATCTGGAATAATAAAGAGCTGCTTGGTGCTAATTCCTGGGTGTGCGTGGGTGACAGGAGAGCAGGGGGAAGAGTTCATGAGCGTGGATGGATGGGTGGAGATGGGAAAGGAAGAGGGCGCCCCATGGGAGGGAGAGCTCTTGGGAGATAAGTCCATGGGCAAAATTGGAGGGAAACATAGACCCGGGGAGAGGAGGGACTGGAAGGATCTGCAAATGCCATGCAGCTCACAACATGGATAGGTAATGCCAAACCATCCATGAGGGCACAGTGAACACATGCCTGAAGGGATGAGGTTTTGTGCTGCAGGTATTACCTGGGTGAAGTTCCTGGGAGAGAAACCTCAGACCCTGGAGCAAATGTGGCCCTCCTGGCTTCTCCATCTGGCCCTCAGAACTCTCCCTCACTAGCCCTTAATATTTTGCCGGGCTAGAATGCATCCTTGAGCTCTGGTGTTGCCTCTCACTTGTCTGGATGCAGGATAGAGAGAGGGGTGTGTAGAAATTTGGCCTAGTTAAAAGGTGTCTACATTGCTCCACCCACTTTTGCCTCTGCCCCCACCCATCATTGGGGAGGGGCCCCTGGAAGTTGCCCAGAAAGAAATGCACCCCATGGGGCTGATAAGGGCTCCCCAGAATTTTATTTAAAGACAGGGCATTTACAATGAGCACTGAGTGAACTCCTCTTCTTGGCTTACCTTGGAATTAGCTGAGCATTTGTAAGCTTTCTCTGAAAAGGAGTGCCTGATCTTTGCAAGCTCTGGCTTGTAGTGGTACCCTCATAGCAAGATGTGTGTGTTGCCTTCTCCTGTGATGTCCCCTTGGTCTTGCCATTCCCAGCACCAACCATGCAAGAGAGCCACTTGGAAATTCACCTTTGCACCTTCCCATACAAACCCACCTGGGAACAAGAGAGGGTTGGAGAATGAGGTTGGAGACAGTAACACTTAAGAGCATTTGCAAGAAACCGTTGAGAGAATTGACCCAAATAGAGAAGATACAGTCACCAAACAAAAGGTCTCTTAATCAGGCTGTCTGGCCCACGCTGTTCACTACAATCAGCAAGAGCAAGGAATTTACAGAACTCTGCCATTGTACAAAGTGGCTGGCTTTGTAGCTGACATACTTTCAAAGAACGTTTCAGCAAGGGTGTGGGAACTGCCATGCTTTCCTTGCCAAAGCAGGTGGCTTTGGATATCTGGTGTCAGGAGCGGGGGTGGGGGGACCTGTGTGCCGCTGCCCCATGGGGTGAGCCACTGAGCTGCGGGCAACAGCTTCCTCAAGGCTCCAGAACCCTCTGACCCTGGACTGACTCCACCCACCTGGGCTGGAAGAAGCATAAAGAGCTTCCTGGTCTAGCCTGAGCCTTGTTTAAGTAAGAGATGAGACTGAGTGTATTTAGGGTTGCCATACATCCGGAATTTCCCAGACACATCCAGAATACTGCAGTTGGCAGCAGTGTCCGGGCGAAAATCAGCAAAACGTCCCTGAAAATCCAGACATGTGGCAATCCACATCGGCAGTGTCATTTTTGCTCAAAAACATTAAAAAATGTGATTTTGCAAAAAAAGCTCAACAGCTGGGGGGGCAGGAAAGCTCAACAACTTTTTTGTCTGGATTTTCACTTCAGACCACCCATGATCCAGCCCGGCTGCGTGTGTGCAGAATCTAAGAACAAATTGCAATCTGGAGAATAATGTTGGAGGGTAATACGTTTGGGATGACTAAAGCTTAACAGTCTGAGAATGATAGGTCTGTGTTCTGATCCAGCAACCTCACTTCCAGCCCTGCCTGAGCTTGTTTTATTTGTACACCCAAAATTAACCTGAGCCAACTTTTCTCCATGAAAAGAAAGTAAGTAGTATTGGAGGGTGAAGGAACAAGCAATGGTGGTGCTCAGAAAATTGCCTTATATAGTGCTTGGGGCTGTTACTTCTGAAGATGGTCCTGCATAGATGCCTGCAATCATTTATGAAGTGCTATTACAGTCACCTGGAAGCTTCTGAACACATTGTGACTGGTTCACAGGTTCCAAACTATGAAATCCACAGTGCAGCTTGCTCAGGAAGCTCCCTCTTGCTGCAGTACAAAAAACCTCCCATTCACATGCATTACTTTTAAAGAACTGGGACATCAGACTTCATGAAAAGTTGATCCAGCTCTGTATTCTGTCTTCCAATGGTGGTCAGAGCCACTTTCTTCAGAAGGGTGTAAAGTTCACCCCTTTTTCCAGTTCCTAGCATTTGGTACTCATAAGTAAATTTCACCACAAAAAATATTCTTCTTCTGGCTGCCAAGACTTGTAGCCACCAACAATTCAGTCTTCCGTGAAAACACGTTGTAGTGACTGATGGCCAAACTACATGTTACACAGGAGATCCATACTTAGGTGTCCCATTGTATTTCCAACACCACCACATAGAAGTCTAACATCCCCCATGGCTGCATGTGGGAAATTAACATGGCGCCTGGACTGAGCTACCTGGTCCAGGCATTGCTGCTGCCCCTGTTCCCTGCTGCTGCCGGGGTGGAGGAGGAGGAGGAGGAGGCCCACAAGAGGAGCCCCTCAAGCCTGGAACCAGCCCTGGCAAAGAAACTGAAGAATGGCGTGATGTGGGTTGCATAAAGGCTCCTGTATTCAGGAAAATGCTTATTTATCTCCTCGTTGCCAGGTGGAAAGGTCACTGTTGGATGGTGCTGTCAAGACAGTGGTACAGCATCAAACTCGTTCTGCTCCATGAGAAATATAAGGGAGGGAGGCTGCAAGTTTGACTTTGAAGTGGCAAGTTAACATTTTGCCATGTGCCCCTGGTTGGTCTCTGGCAATGAGTCATTTGCTGAGTTTTGAGGAGGAGGTGCGCATATTTATATACATCGGCCTGTCAACCTCCTGGAATCTTGGAGTGTGCAACGTGAGGAAAATGAAATCAGGAAGGCCTCAAAGAAAAGCGCTCCCCTCACCCACTGGCGTTGACGCTCACTTCAGCAGCGTCCAACGGAGAGCAGGCAAGGCAAGGGCAAAGAGCAGCAGAGGGGCAGGCCAGAGTGTGTTCCACTTGAGGAGGCTGACATTTTCCTCTCTTCAAACACGGTTGGTTTTTAAGGTTCAGTTCACAGAGCTGCACCCTAAGCTGAGAGGTACTGGGGCTGTGGTGATTCAGCATACAAAGAGAATGCTCAGAGACAAATCTCTTCTACACAGAGCACCAGTTCATCTTGTAGAAGAAGAAGTCATCCTGGCTGTATGAAATAGGTGACTGAATGTGATACCAATGTGTAGGACAAGCTGCTGAAACTGTTGCAGTTTGAAGAAACCCTTCACCTCAACCCCACATTGACCTTGCTTTGCTTTTGATGCAGGTTCCTTTCTTAACCTCTTGCTTCTTACCAACAGAACACCGGAGTGGTCAATGTGGTGCCCACCAGCTGTTTGGACTCCAACTCCCATCAACACCAGTCATCATGGTCAACAGTCAGGGATGATGGAAGTTGGAGTCCAAAGCATCTGGAATGCACCATCTTGGCTACCCACAGCACTTCCGGACTCTGGGCCTTATATCAGGTTCCACCCATCCCCTGAGCTCCTTTCTCATTGGTTCCTTCATTTGTCGGACTTCCGGTGGTGCGCGTCTCCGGTGCGAGAAGGGATTCGGCCAAGAGCGCGAACCCAGTCCGGCAAGGAGGGGGAAAAGGGGGTCCTAGAGGGCGAGAGCACCCCAGAAACACGTCCGGAGGGTGTCCGGAGGTACAAGGAGCCAGCAGAGACCGAACGCGGCCCGCTTCGCTGTCAGGTAACCTTTGTAAGGCGAGGAGAACAGCGACGCTGAGCAGCAGGTCCTGGGCAGCCACTTCCACCCCCCCCAACAACGGACAGCCCAGACCTCGCCGGAGATTAGCGCTCCGCTTCCAAGAATAAGAAACCCGGGAACGGACAAAGTTTGATGGCTTAACGATCTTGGAACTAAAGAACCCGAGGAAGAGAAAGAGGAAAGCCTCAGGGGGTTCAGTCTTCACCAGGAATCGGCGGATACGCAGAGAAACAGCAAGGCAGAGATAAGCGTATTGAGCTACCGCTAGTGACTACTTCGTTTCCCTGAAAGACCTGAAAGACCTCTATACAAAAACATCTGACCCCCTCGGAAAAAGAGGTGGTTAAACAGGGAACAGAAGACGCCGTAATTAAACTGAAACCATTTGCCAGAACGAAGGGGTTGCTGGAAAACGCCATCCTTATCGCGCTACGCCCAGCGGAAAGCGGAAGAGAAGCGCCGACGGCGGCGCCATTACAGAGAGCAGTACGCGCTAACGGGCAATTTGCAACTCAGCAATACGGACTAACCTGATCTAAAAACTTTGCGGTTGTGCTCCTGTCTATCCCCTGATGCCATAGCGAAGAGTCGGGTAAACTTGCGGTTAACGACCGGGAAATAATTTTCTATTCCGCGCTGCCGGACCTTTTGGTTTATTTGTGTGGTGAGCTTGCCTTTAGAACGAAGCAAGACAGAGAGAGCCACCTAGTGGATAAAGTGTTTACTGCGTTGGGAACTTTTCTATCTAAACTTTATTTTCCCTTCCCCTCTTCCTTTATTCCTGCAGACTTACATCCCTTCCCTCCCCCCCCTTGCCCCCTTGCCCCCCTCCCTTCCCCCTTCTCCCCCCCCTTTTTGGCTCCTCCTGGGTAGTACAGAGCGGGACTTTCGATGCTGAGACCCTTTGTCCCTTACTTGTAAAATCAACCCTCCTAGCAAAACCCTTCTAAGAACTTATTGTGCTGATTTAATGTGCTGATTGAAAGCACACCTTCGACTGTAGACATTAGAATTCTCAAATCCTTGAACTCTAAAACTGCGGGACTTTCTCTGATACCCCCAAGGAAGCAACACGGCGAAAAGAAACAAGACGCCCCTTGTGCAACCTAAAGATCGGTAAAAGACTGAGGGTTGGGGACAACTAGGGCAAATTGGAATCTGCCTAGAAATGTTGTAAATATATCGTTTGCCGTATTAAGTACAGGTCACCCTCCCAAATTAAGAATGTCAAATACCGGGAAAAGACCCGAAGGGGGAACACCAGTGGAAAGAAAGGGATCAAAGCAAGAAGGGGACTTCAGAGCAGAGATCCTAAGAATGTTTGCGGAGATAAGAGAAAGTGAGAAAAATGTAGAGCGTAAGATAGAACTAGTAGAACATAGAATTGGGGAAGTAGATAAGAAGCTAGATGAAACAGTTAATGAATTGAAGAGTCAACTGAAAGAGGTATTTAGGAGGACACAGACAGTGGAGGAAGGTTTGAAAAAGACAAGAGCAGAATTGAAAGATGTAAGACGTGAGGAAGATAGGATTAAAGCTGAGGTACTGGACTTGAACAAAAGCCAAGAAGACATGAAAGACTGGATTGCCATGAATGAATTAAGACAGAGAGAGGCTAATCTTAGGATGAGAGGCATTCCCGAAGTTCAGGGAGAAAATATAAAGGAGAAATTAACAACAGAACTAGCCCTCTGGCTAGAGATTCCATCAGAAGAGGTAGAAAAGGCAATGCAATCGGCTTTCAGACTGAAAGCTAAACCCCCAAGGAACAAAAAATTTGTAGGAGATTGCCTAATTATATTCAAAGATAGGGAAATAAGAAACAGGATTCTCCACAAAAATAGAGAGAAAAGGTTTAATATTGGTGGCAACAACATAATAATTTTTAAAGACATCCCAGTTAGGCTTCTAAAACGTAGAGACTCCTATAAAGAATTGGTACAGATACTTAAAAGGAATAACATCGAGTTCAAATGGGAGTTTCCTGAAGGTATCTCCTTTACATATAGGAGCAAGAGACAAAAGCTGACAAACCCAGGAGAAACAGATAAGTTTTTAAGGAAATACAAAGAACTAAAACCACAAAAAGAAAAGGGCAAAGGCGAGGAAGAGGGATCAGAGGAGGACCTGGGGGGAGGGGTGGGGGGTTCGGGGGGGGAGGAGGGAGGGACAGAGGAGGAAGTTTAAGAAGGAAACAACAAAAGGAAACAACAGTTGTTTATTTTTCTTTTCCCCTAATTAAATCACAATGGTGTTAAAGGTCTATAGTTGGAATGTTAATGGGATGAATGATAAGGGTAAGAGGAACCGAATCGAGCATATCCTGAAGAAGGAAGGCTTGGACGTTATTTGTCTCCAGGAGACGCATATAGCGAGAAAACATAAAAGAATTTTGATTAATCAGAGACTGGGGAACGAATTTATATCCTCTGACCGGAGCAAAAAGAGAGGGGTGGTTATCTATATTAACAAACAAATTGAAGCGAAACATCTATTCAAAGATGAAGAAGGAAGGATATCAGCAGTACAAGTAAACTGGCAGGGAGAAAAGATAATAATAGTGGGAATATATGCACCCAACGACAATAAGTCAGAGTTTTATGGGAAGTTGGAAGAAAAGCTACTTGACTACGCCGATCAGAAAATTATATTATTGGGAGATATGAACGGCGTGGCGTCGTTGGAATTGGATAGATTGAGGGATACAAAGGGCAAAGAAGGGAAGTTACCCAGAACTTTCTTCTCCCTGGTGCAAAATTGTAGTTTAGTGGATATCTGGAGATTTAAACACCCCCTAGAAAAACAGTACACCTTCCATTCAGAACCTAATGATTCATCATCAAGATTAGATCAGATGTGGATTTCGAAAGAATTAGTCCTAAGATCTGTACGGGTGGAGATCCAGGCTAGAACAATCTCGGATCATAACCCAATAAAAATGGAACTGAAAGGGCAGGAAAGCAGATCCAATAGATGGAAACTTAAGGATTATCTGCTGGATGACCAAGAGGTAGTAGAAAAGGCTAAAAACAGACTAAAAGAATATTTTGAAGATAATTTAGGTAATAACACAAAGTTAAAGGTGGTGTGGGATGCAGGCAAGGCGGTGATGAGGGGTTTTTTTATCCAACAGAGCGCAATTAAGAATAAAAAAAGGGAAAAAGGGAAAAGAGAAATCATGCAGCAAATAGTAGAGAATGAACAGAAACTAATTAAAAACCCAAAAAATAAAAAAATAAAAGAGAACTTAAAAGTTTTACAATCCCAATACACAATGCTGATAAACAGAGAGATAGAATGGAAAATTAAAAGACTGAGACAGAGGAATTTCAAACATGCCAATAAAACCGGGAAGCTACTCGCTTGGCAATTGAAAAAAAGAAAGGAACAGAATATGATAAATAGGATAGTGGTGGAAGGAGAAGAGATAAATAAACCTAAAGAAATAAGGAGAGCCTTCTTGGATTTCTACGGAGGACTCTTTAAAAATACAGAAAAGAATAAGATGAGGAAAATAGAGCGATACTTAACATCTAAGAACATCAATAAGATTTCCACAACAGACAAAGAGAAGCTAAATGCCCCAATCGAGACAGAGGAAATTAAAGTAATAATAACAGATCTAAAAAATGGGAAAGCCCCAGGCCCAGATGGGTTTACCAGTAGATACTATAAAGAGATGGAACCGGTTCTGCTGAAGCCACTACAAGAAGTAATGAACAACATTCTTAAGGAAAGAGAAATCCCGGAGACGTGGAAGGAGGCACTGATTACACTAATCCCAAAGCAAGATTCAGACTTAGAGCAAATTAAAAATTTTAGACCGATTTCCTTGCTAAATACAGATTATAAGATTTTCGCGGGAGTCCTGGCAAGAAGATTTAAAGCCATTCTGGCAAAAAGTATTCATAGAGACCAAGCCGGCTTTCTGCCGGGTAGGCAAATAAAAGATAATATAAGAAACATTATAAATATTATAGAATACCTAACAGAAAGGTGTGACAAACAAGGCTTACTGCTATTCGTGGACGCTGAGAAAGCGTTCGATAACGTAAACTGGGAATTCCTGCTGAAGCAAATGGAACATATGGAAGTAGGTACTGAATTTTACAATGGGATAAAAGCAATTTACACGGAACAAAGAGCGAGATTGATAATAAATAATGTGGAGACGGCAGAAATATTAGTATCCAAGGGAACAAGACAGGGATGCCCACTATCCCCACTGCTATTCATAGTGATGTTAGAGGTCCTACTAAACTCCATTAGAGCCAACAAAGGAATCAAAGGAATCAGGGTCGGCCAGCACGAACATAAAACTAAGGCTTTTGCAGACGATCTGGTTGTAACAATGGAAGACCCACTGAATTCAATAAAAGAGGTACTCGGAGAATTTGACCAATTTGGGGAAGTAGCGGGCTTCAAACTAAACAAAAGGAAAACAAAAATAATAGCTAAGAACATGCAGGCAGATGAAATTGGGGAATTACAAAGAGAAATAGAAATAGAAGTGACAAAGAAGGTGAAATACCTAGGGGTATGGGTAACGCCAAAAAATATAGATCTATTTAAAAATAACTATGAAACAGTATGGAAAGGAGTCAAGAAGGATTTAGAAACGTGGGGTCGGCTTAGATTGTCATTTTGGGGTAGGATAGCCACGATTAAAATGTCGGTACTCCCAAGAATCCTATTTCTCTTTCAAAACATCCCGATTATTAAAGGCACAAAGATATTCAAAGCCTGGCACAGAGAGATCTCCAGGTATATCTGGCAGGGAAGGAAGCCGAGAGTTAAATTCAAATTATTGACGGACTCGAAAGAAAGGGGAGGCTTCGCCCTGCCAGATTTGAAGCTATATTACGAGGCATCATGTTTATGCTGGGTTAAAACATGGATAAAACTGGAAGATAGGGAAGTGCTAGACTTGGAAGGTCACGATATTCGATTCGGGTGGCATGCCTATTTATGGCATGGGCGGAAGAAAGGGCACAAAGGATTCGGGAACCACATATTCAGGGGGCCTCTGATGGAGATATGGGAAAGGTATAAGGATGTGTTAGAACCCAGAACACCACAATGGCTGTCTCCATTAGAGGCTATATCCGTCAAAAAAATCAATATGAGAGCCAATTGGGCAACTTACGAACAACTGTTAATGAAGGAGGAAGGAAAGTGGAAATTGAGGCCGTACGATCAGGTTAAATCTCAAGTATATGATTGGCTGCACTACCACCAGTTAAACGATTTGTTCAGAAAAGATGTCAAGGACAAAGGATATGCTGATACAAAATCTAGATTTCAAACTGAGATTCTGGAGAATAATACAAAAATCTTATCAAAAATGTATAAGCATCTACTAGATTGGCACTTAGTTGACGAGGAGGTTAAGGCGGTAATGATACACTGGGCTAGAGACCTAGGCCGTAATATATATTTCGAAGAATGGGAAAAACTCTGGAAACAACACATTAATTTTACGGCCTGTGTGTCACTCAAAGAGAACTTAATGAAAATGTTCTATCACTGGTACCTGACCCCGGTCAAACTAGCCAGAATGTACGGATCCTGCAACAAATGTTGGAAGTGTAAGGAAAGAGAGGGGACTTTCTACCATGTGTGGTGGGAATGCCAAAAGGTCAAAGGGTTCTGGGAGAGTGTATATAATGAAATGAAGAAAATGTTAAGATACACCTTTGTTAAAAGACCCGAGGCGTTCCTGCTAGGCTTGGTAGGAATGGAGATAAAGAAAAAAGATCACAAATTGTTCCAATATGCAACAACGGCAGCAAGGGTCCTAATAGCTAAAAACTGGAAACAAGAGACTCTACCGACAATGGAGGAATGGAGATCCAAATTACTTGACTATGTGGAGATGGATAGGTTGACAGGAAAAATTAGATATATAAAAGATCAGAGGTTTGTTGAAAATTGGGAAAGTCTTACGAAATATCTGGAAAGCTTAACCGAAGAACAGATAACACTAGCGGGTTTCAAAGGTGCTTTGTAAGAAGTAAAGGGTAATGCCAAAAGAAAAGGAATGAATGAGAACGACTTATGGTATTACAAACAAAGAAATGCGGACTTATTGTTTATAACAGTATGGACGATTCGTGGAAAGACCGAAGGAAGTCTTTTTCTTTTATATTTTTGGTGGAATAATAAGAGTACTGATATAGTTTGTTTTGTATTTTGATTTGTACTTTAATTTATGTAAACCAATAAAAATTATGCATGAAAAAAAAAAGGTTCCTTCATTTGTCAATCCCCTTCAGCCCTCTTCCTTCTCTGCCTGCACTTGGCTCAGGTCCCTGCTTCTCAGGCCTCTGCTTATTCTGTCTTCCACCCTTTAGCTCTTCCTGCCAATGAGTTTCCTGTCCCTCAGCTCTTATTCCTTGGCCTTCTCAGCTTCCTTGCCTGTCTTCCCAACTCTACTTCTGCCCCCTACGTTCTGTCAAGAGCACTTCTTCCTGCTCCCAGGGTTGCTTTTTCCTACCCTCCCATCCAAAATGGCCTCTCACTTCCCTCGCTCACACGGCACTGTCAACATTCCATTGCAGATTCCTCTGAGCAAGACACATTTCCCAACACCCCTGCAGCTTAAATTCTGCCCACATACAGGGGCTTGGTGGGGGAGGGTCAGCTTTTCTTCCATTGCAGACACATCCACGGTGTGAACGTTCTTCAAATCGCAACAAATTGCCATTCCAAAAGCAATGGTTCTTCATGCCCTGCACTCCTTCTGTCATGGGGACAGAACGCCCACCAGAAGACCCAGTAGGGAAGCGATGAATCAGTAGACCATGACTGGCTGTAAATCTTTCAGCACAGCCCATCTTTTCCTTTTAAACACATGAGCGAGGAGGGTGGACAGCAGGAAAGGAAGGACATCTGTTGCCAAACGCCTGTCATTGTGACAGGTGGTATTGCATGTGCAGAAGGACAGCTTGTCTAATGCAAGGACACCTGGCGGGTGCCGCGCATCCCATGGGCGTTGCATGTAGGGACAGAGTGCGCCCCCTGCTGGATCCTTGGCAATGATGGCTGGGCTACCAAAAGTCAGGTCTAGTTGGTGGGTTTTAAACTACACCTCCCCCCCCCCATCACTGTGATTTTGTCCCCAAAAACAGTATTTGACAGCCATGCTGCAAGATGAGAAATTTATGCACATCACTTCTGCACAAACTAATCCTGCCTCCTGTTTGTGTGTTGAAATATATAATTTATATTGTCAGACCACCTTGTCATGCAATAAAATGGCATCCCAATTGGTGAAGAATCAGTTTGGGGAGTTGGGTCAATTTCTCTGTGCAGTCATTCCCAATAAAGAGGGTCTCTGAGGTCCCTTGGATTCAAACGTGGGTGAAAGGCTCCATGGCTCAGTGTCAGAAGCACCCAGCTCATCTCCAAGGAACGTTGGGATTTAGCAAGCTGCCTGATACCAGGTGATGCTATTTGCCCCAATGGGGAAACATTTTAGGTCAAGAGCCAAATGCTCTCAAGGGCAGGAGTGTGGAACCTGTAGTTCTCCAGATGTTGCTGAACTCCAGCGCCCATCTTCCCCAGCCAGTTTGGCCAACTACCAGGGCCAGGGATTACCTGCAGTGTTGTCCAGCAACAGGTCCTCTCCCTCCCCTGTGTAGGGCAAACAGGCAAGATGTGGATGGGAAACACATTTGAGTATTTCTGGGAACTAGTCTAGTGTGCAAATGCAACATATGCTGCCATTCTTGTGCCTCCTTTTGCCTCTGGCTTCACATGCCACTTACAGGTGACTCCCAGAAGGTTGCCCAGAAGGTAATGTGGCCCTTAGACTCAAAGCGGTTCCCTAACCTTGCAGTACAGCTTACTACTAGGTAGACTCTGCAATGCAAAAAATATGGAAGAAGAATAACAGTGTGTTCTATTGGGGTTAATGGTTCTCTTTCTGTGTGGCCACAGAAGGATG
The DNA here is from genome assembly GCF_964234715.1 of Podarcis melisellensis. Lineage (NCBI taxonomy): Eukaryota > Metazoa > Chordata > Lepidosauria > Squamata > Lacertidae > Podarcis > Podarcis melisellensis. The sequence continues at coordinate 3,837,480 of NC_138529.1, forward strand.
ATACAAAATGGGTAAGTTGCAAGGAGTGGAGTTACAGGCTCAGCACTGATATTGCCAACATGTGAGGTTGCCAACTGACCAAGACAAAAAAGCAAGCTGGCTTGCTCTGCTGCCTTCAGTGGAAGCTTGCTCTGCAGGTGATGCCTTCCATGATGTGGAGACAAGCATTATCAGTCATGGATGTCTGCAAATGAAGCTGGGGCAGATGAAATTGTTGCCAATTCCCCATTCCTCTCTTCTTGCACCGCTGCCCTTGGCCTTTGTGAGATTTGCCCTTTTCCTCTCTTCTGCCCCACCCTGTGAAATCAAGAGAGGAATTTTCAGGAAGGGGGCTTGAAATCATTCTTGCCAATTAAGAGTTCCAAAGCAGTAGCCCTATGCATTTTCACCAGCTTCTGAGTTCCCTTGGCTTGAGTTGGCGCACATTCATCATGTTGATACTGGAGCACTTCTACCCACATCCCATTCCAGGTGTTTTCGCTCTGCTGCTTGTGTTTTGCCAACGGAGGCACAGATGCTGCCACGGCCATGTTCCTGAGGGAGCCTGGTAGCATAAAAAGTGCCATTTGCATGTCAGAAAATCCCATCTGGCTCAGGACAATGCAGGAGCCCAACCTTCCAGCTGCTTACCAGCTGCTTCCAAGGCTGCTTTGTGTCTGATTAAGCTTCTGTAAATTGGCACACAAATGCCAGGGTGTGTGATGGAATGAGCTCCATCCTCTAGCAGCCAACAATGCCCCGGATAATCCCTGTTTGTATGGGACTTAGAAAGAAGCGACGAGCGAGGAATCAGTCGTAGTACTTCTTCATCCCAGCATTTGCAGGTGGCCTCAGAAATGGGCAGAGGTAGCATGTTGGGGTGAAGCCATGAACTTTAGATGTAGGGTGCGTGGGTGTGACCATAACAGCACACAGTTGGACCCTATTTGTTTTTATATAGCAAACTTCACAAATGTAGCTGTGTCTGCTCCTTGACGAGAGGTTAACCCTTCCTAGAGTAACTGCACCCATTCACATCCATCCCTTATTAACCATAGAATCATAGAATCATAGAGTTGGAAGAGACCACAAGGGCCATCGAGTCCAACCCCCTGCCAAGCAGGAAACACCATCAGAGCACTCCTGACATATGGTTGTCAAGCCTCTGCTTAAAGACCTCCAAAGAAGGAGACTCCACCACACTCCTTGGCAGCAAATTCCACTGTCAAACAGCTCTTACTGTCAGGAAGTTCTTCCTAATGTTCAGGTGGAATCTTCTTTCTTGTAGTTTGGATCCATTGCTCCCTGTCCGCTTCTCTGGAGCAGCAGAAAACAACCTTTCTCCCTCCTCTATGTGACATCCTTTTATATATTTGAACATGGCTATCATATCACCCCTTAACCTCCTCTTCTCTAGGCTAAACATGCCCAGCTCCCTTAGGCGTTCCTCATAAGGTATCGTTTCCAGGCCTTTGACCATTTTGGTTGCCCTCCTCTGGACACGTTCCAGTTTGTCAGTGTCCTTCTTGAACTGTGGTGCCCAGAACTGGACACAGTACTCCAGGTGAGGTCTGACCAGAGCAGAATACAGTGGCACTATTACTTCCCTTGAGCTAGATGCTATACTCCTATTTATGCAGCCCAGAATTGCATTGGCTTTTTTAGCTGCCGCGTCACACTGTTGGCTCATGTCAAGTTTGTGGTCAACCAAGACTCCTAGATCCTTTTCACATGTACTGCTCTCAAGCCAGGTGTCACCCATCTTGTATTTGTGCCTCTCGTTTTTTTTTGCCCAAGTGCAATACTTTACATTTCTCCCTGTTAAAATTCATCTTGTTTGTTTTGGCCCAGTTCTCTAATCTGTCAAGGTCGTTTTGAAGTGTGATCCTGTCCTCTGGGGTGTTAGCTCCCTCCTGTAAATTTACAGAAGCTTAATCAGACCGTGTTTCTCCCTCCTGTGTCTCATCTCTATTTTGATGGAGGGCAGGGGCTTGTCTCCTGCTTATCCTCTTTGTGAATTACAGGTTACCCCTGTACTTTATATCCCACTGTATCCTGTCTACTTCACACCATGTGTTGTGTCTTCCTTTTTGTCTCCAGTGCCCTTGTCACTGAATATACACCTTACCTTTTACCTGTCTATGTGCTGCTGTCAGCCATCATTGAGGAATCAGTTTCTTAAGCATGAGCTTTATCCACAAGTGCAAAGGTTTTCTGTTTCCTACTATCGCAAGGAATTGAGAAGCTGCAACTCACCATTCCCGATTCTCAAAGCAACCAGACCTGAGGTTTGACATGATCCATCCAAACTAAGAGCACCTTTTTTGGTAATATCAGTGAGGGGTGGAATCTCTTATCTCTTCTGTTTGCCCTGATCCATGGCATGTTTACCTGGAAGTAGGGTCCCTCTGCATTCAATGGGACTTATCCCAGGTAAATTCGGTGTGCAGAATCCCAGCCTTAATGGTTCTTCCACTAGGAAGCATTAAGATACATTGGATGGCACTGGAGGACACAGGGCATATCTAAGAGCTTATCCACACTTACCTTTTCTCATGGCGCTGCCAGGGAAGGAATGTCCAGCAAGAGGAATTAACACTTTATTGTCAAAGGAGCACTTACAGGAAGTGTTAGGAAAAAACAAGTCTATCATCCCTACATCACTCAGCTACTCCTAGGTGCACACCTGATGAGGCAGTTGCCACAGCAGAGAGGGCCCACCCCCGAGCTCAGCTTATGTATCTCCTGCACCTGAGCTGCACCAAAGTAGGCAGAGGCTACACCTGCCCACTCAATCCTCTTCTGGTCCTGGGAGACGGTGGAGCAGGAGAGCCCTTGACTCTACACCAGCTTGACCGCTTTCTTCCGAGGAAACTAGGCTTCATTTCACCCGGGCACACACATCATGCACACACACACACACACACACACACACACACACACATCTCCAGAAAACTACCTGTCTGAAACCCTGGAGGGTCACTGCCAGTCACTGTAGATCTGCTTCGATAGATGGACCAAGAGATCTGATTCAGCATAAGGCAGCTTCCTATGTTCCAATGTATGCCTCTGCCTTTTGCATGGCTGGAGCGTAGCCTGTGGTATAAAGTCACACCTGCTGCCCCACCCACTTTTGCCTCTGACCCCCTCCCCCTCCAGAAGTTGCCAAGGAGGACATGTGCAGAAAAACGTTCCCCACTCTTGACCAGGACACAAGGAGTGGACTGTTCTGGGGCAAATGGCACAGATGACAGCCGTTCTCCAGAGTCGCATAGCAGCAATCCCTCACGAGAGGAGCTGGAGCACTGAAGCCACCTTGTCACGGCTCAGCTGACACATTATCCACAATGACTCATTCACTTTTCAAGGAGAGAAATAAGGTCACAGTCTCTGTGTTGCAACCTGTCTGTGGGGCTGTGATTTACAGGGTCCTTGGCCAGGAAACATTGGCACGTGTTTCGACGCTTGTGACAACAACACGCTGTTCCTTGCGAAGGCCAGGAATGCCCTGGAGAGCAGAATGGGGGCCATGGCAGTCAATAAAGCTGGCTTTTCTTGGTTGCCCTCCCTTTCCTTCCATCCATGGGTTGAAGTCAGTGGACAACCTGGATTTTATCAGCCTCTTTGATGTGCCTTAAGCCAGAGTCCGGGGGGGGGGGCGCTAGCCAGTTTTATTGTCCCAAGTGAAGCCTCCAGAGGGGCACCATTGAGGCTCCTGGCGTGTGTGTAGGCAAATGCGCAATGGGGGTACCAAACAGGGTCTTTGACCCTGGTGAAAATGACTAGTTTTGCCCCTGCTACAGCCCTTGTAAGGCAACATGGGCTCTCCTTTTGCAAACGCTTGCTCAGTCTTCTTGTTGTCTTCGTCACAGCTAGGGAAAGCTGAGGCATTGTTCAAGGTGCTGTTGTTGGGGACACAGCTAAAGCCAGCCCTGCAGGACTGGGGAACGTATTTCTTGGCAGGCATTTGGCAACTTTTCAAGGCGTGTCTATCCAGGAGGAGCCACGCCTTTTGCTTACCAATGACTGCACTGAGTGTGCTGGGCAAGCCCATGATGCTCTCTGCTTTGTGGCAGAGCAAGGAACAAAGAGGGAGTGAGGCAATGCACTGGTTTAGAGCAGGGGTTGGGAACCTCAGGCCCAGAGGCTCTATGTGGCCCTCCAAGTTTTCCAGAACCTTCTCCACACCACAGCCCCTCCTCAGCCCCAGCCCCAAGCTGTACCCCTTGAGAGTTGGCCATTAGCGGGGACAGGGAAGCTGAGGTGCAGGGTCAATTGTGGCCCTCCATACCTCTTTCTCTGGCCCTTGGAACCTTCTCAGATACACCTTCCTGGAGTGTTTCCACCTGGCTGGACTGTGTCGGGAAATGCCTCTTGCTTGGCTGGATAAAGATGAGAAGTGAGCGCAGGAACTGGTCTACTGACTAAAGGTAAAAATTACATTCATTGCTGTGCTGACTTTTGCCTTGTAAAAATATCGCACTGAGTTCAATGGGACTTACTCCCAGGAACTCGGGGATAGGACTGTAGCTTAAATATCATTGTTTTTGAATGTCAGAAATCATTGTGTGTCACAAAGCTGCTTTTCAGTTATTAGCCTAGAGATGATGGTTGTCCTTGAGACTGAATTGTAAATGTCAGAATTTTCCAACAGTATCAGTGGCCTCCTAAAATGTTAAATATTATTGGTAAAAGTTCACATTCCCCAGATTTCTGACATTTACCGTAACAGGCAAAGATCTTTCAATACTAGCCACAGAGGGCTTTGTGGTCTCTGCCTGTTTTGAAAAAGTGTGTTTCTCACAAAGCACTTCTCTGGAAATCGGGATGCGAAAGACAGCCCTGATATTTATATGTGTATGTATACTAAGACAGAATGCAACCCCCTCTGAGCTCAGATGGTGGCTGATAAACAAACACACACAAGTAATTAAAGCCATCAATCGTTCCTGGCATCGGTTGCCTGTGTCTGGATCACAGCAGTTTCCAGTCAGAGCATGACGGGCTGGGGGCTGTGGATCATCGTCAAGCCAAACACTCTGGTTTTGTAGGTGTCTCTTTTGAATATTTAATTTGGCACATGGCAAACGCATGGTTCTTTGGAAACTGGCTGAAACATCCCCAAAACTAAACAAGAACAGTCCTAAGCCACTCTCTGGCTTAGAGTTTGTCCACACCTACTTTGCCCTGCAGTTTTCACCCAGGAAAACCTGCTCTTCTGTGCTCAATCGAAAAAAATGGCAATTGGGTTTTCCTGGGGAAAGTAGTGGGGCATGGCAAAGCCATTCAGACCTGTGCCTGGAAAGCACAGGACAAGCGGAAAACTGCTCAGCCCCAGCCTTTCCAGGCCCAAGACAAGCAGAAGTGTGGACAAGCCCTCCGTAGTAGGGTTACACGGGTAGGGTTAGGATAGCTAGTGGATGACCCCATGGATCCCTCAATGCAAGCCTCTTGAACGCCCTTCCTTCATGCTTCTCCCGTGGGCCTTGTCCCTGCCCCAACGATCCCATCAGGTGTGCTCAGGCTCATGGCTTCAGTTGGGAAATGTCTCTTGTCTTATATATATATGACAGGGAGAGTGATGTTTGTTGAGAGGATGGCTTCCGTTGCAACAGAAGAGACCATCAAGGCAGTAACAGAGCCAAGGAGACAGTAACTGGTTTTGATCTGTTTTTTTTTGACAAGAGGGTCGCCTTTGAGGAGAGGCACTGTGGGTGGTTGACCAGGCCTCATAAAGTGGACTGTCCATATTGTTGTCACAGCCGCCTCTCCATTCACACATCTCTCTTGCCTCCGGTTGGGAAACAGGAGAGTGAGACGGTGCTCCTCATTGTAGCTTTATTTGGCTCCAGCTGTATTTGGCTCCAACAAAAAGCATTACAGAGTCAACAAAAGTCTGAGAACCCACCAAACATTTTCTCATCTGTCTTACAGAGTGGCTCTGTGCATGTGGAGAAGGCCTTTCCTGAGGCTACATACACAACACACATTTAAAGCACATACCTTCCAAAGAATCCTGGGAACTATAGTTCACTCACACAAAGCAGCAATTCTAAGCACTACAGTTCTTGGGATTTGGGGTGTAGGAGGGAAAATGTGTTTAAATGTATGGTATGCATGCTGCCTTGTCAACAAAGATCCGTATAGTTAAAGTTATGGTCTCCCCAGTAGTGATGTATGGAAGTGAGAGCTGGACCTTAAAGGCCGATCACCAAAGAACTGATGCTTTTGAATTATGTTTCCAGGAGAGACTCTTGAGAGTCCCATGGACTGCAAGAAGATCAAACCTATCCATTCTGAAGGAAATCAGCCCTGAGTGCTCACTGGAAGGACAGATCCTGAAGCTGAGGCTCCAAGACTTTGGCCACCTCATGAGAAGAGAAGACTCCCTGGAAAAGACCCTGATGTTGGGACAGATGGAGGGCACAAGGAGAAGGGGACGACAGAGGACGAGATGGTGGGACAGTGTTACAGAAGTGACCAACATGAATTTGATGAAACTCCAGGAGGCCTGGCGTGCTCTGGTCCATGGGGTCACAAAGAGTCAGACACTACTAATCGACTGAACAACCTGCATGCTGCCTGAGTAATGCCTGTCCATATCCCTGCAACTGAGGAAAGAAAGCACTTAAGAGTTCAGAGGTCATGGTTCTCATGCAAGCTGAATCCAAAGCACCCAATCCTTGAAAGAAACGGCTCATTTGCACAGGCCCTGGGGTTGCCAGTTTGCCATTTGCTTAATTTGTACCATCCTAACCTAGTTTTTCAACACCTGAGGCAGCTGCCAGTTTAGTCCATTAAAAAGCCTGTCTTGTAAAATAATCTAGTAGCTCAGTCACATCCTAGCCTAACATGTACCAAGGGCCGTGAGCTAATACAGACCACATTCACACCATGCATTCAAGGCACTTTAAGCTTCCTCCAAAGAATCCTGGGAACTGTAGTTTGTTAACTTTCAGCACCCTCATCAGGTGACCCACCTGCCCAAGCTATGGTTCCCAACACCGTTAACAAACTATGGTTCTCAGGAAGCCTTAAGGGAAGCCATGGCAGTTAAAGTGACCCCAGAGTGCTTTACCCCTGCAGGGCGCTAGCAGGAGTGAATGCACCCCTGCCTAGAGGCTCATTGCCTGGATTCAGCCCCATTCCCAGAAAACCACCAGAACTCCCCTCTCGGCAAGCAGGTGCAATGTTCTATTCTCACTGTGTTCCATTCCTTTATTTTCTGGCCAGGGGGCAGGATTCTTAACAAAACCAGGCCGCATCGAAGCAAAGTGAAAAGCAACATGGAAGTCCAAGCGCAAGCAGAGACTTCACTGTCAATTTCCTTTCTAAAACATTTCTAATATAAAGGTATCTTGGTGTATCTGGCAGCCAGGAAGTGCCGCTTGCCATCTTTCAAAAGAATATAGGAAGCTCTGCTTGAGTGCCTGGAAATGAATACGTACAAGAAAAGGCTCTGCGTGTAATGCTCATCATCAGAGGCACTTTGCTTGCATCCGTCCCTTCCCCCACCCCTCGTTCTGCTACTGTAGCTCACAAATTGTGGCAGGTATATCATCTCATTAATTTGCTCCTAGAAGACGATGCTATTTATTGTGTTGCTGCAAACCTTATTGATGGGCAAGTAGTTTTGCCCCTGGGGAACTACCCTCTTTTTGAAGAGATTGTGGTACAATCCTACATCTGCCTGCTCAAAGTGGAAGGTCTGGCCAAAGGGGCTAGAAAAGAGGGCAAAGGACTGCAGCCTTAAGCCCTTAGTTCTATGTAGTATGCAGAGAGGAGCAGTCACCAGGCTGGACATGGATCCTGAGGATGGTGCACTCCTGTGGACACACACCTCTACATCTGATGATTCCTGATGAACCCCCCCCCCCCCGACTCCAGTCAACTCTGCACGAAGAAGGGTCTTGCTGACACTTTTGCGTGTGCCAGGTCCGTCTCTGCTTGGCTGCCTGCAGTTTCTCAGGAATGAGTCAGATCAGGAATAGACAGGTTTACAACTCACGTTTTACAGCTTGTCTGTCCCCTCTGAAGCACAACAATATGGTTGCTATGCCTGTGGAAGGAAGAGAAGCCACCCAGGGCAGATCTGGACTCCTTAAGATGGACCGAAAGAACTGAGAAATGTCCTCTTTGCTTCTTCAGTCAAGGGCTCCTGCTCTAGTTCATACTTGCAGTAATATCCTGCTCCAACTGCTCTTCTGGGGATTCAGGACTCAGAAGAAGCAGTCTGAACATAAGCACATCTGGAGTTGGACCAACGGTCTGCTTGGGCCTCCTCTTCCCCCAAAGGCCAGGCAGATGCTGGAGGCAGGTTCACAAGAAAGACACAACGGGGATGTTCACACCTAACTCAGCATCTGGTCGTCAAACACATGTGACATTCGAACACTGAGGATGTAGAATCATAAAACTGTAGAGTTGGAAGGGACCACCAGGGTCATCTAGTCCAACCCCCTGCAATGCAGGAATCCTTTGCCAAACGTGGGGTTCAAACCCACAACTCTGAGAATAAGAGTCTCATTCTCTACCAACTGAGCTAACCCAGCCATTGTGTAAGTCATACATACTAAGTTTTAAAAATTATATGCTAGTAGTTGTTACAAATAGCTGGCAAAATGAGTTGCATAGTTCATCATGCATTCTGTAAAAAAAGTACTTGTTTCTTTGTTTTAAAAAAGCTGTTAACAATAACAGCACCTGTGTGTTCTCAAGGTGAGAGTGAGTGCCATTGCACAAGCAAACCTCATTCTGTGCACACAAGCTCAGTCGAATCCCACCCTTCACTTCCCCCCTTTGTTAGCTTCCCCCTTTTTCTTGTTAAATGTGCAAATAAAACATTAAAAAGGGATTTGTCATAAACTGTTTACATGTAAAGCACAATGAAGCACCGAGAAAACAGAGCAAGTGAGATAAATTGGTTCCATTAAAAGTATTTATTATTTCTTAAAACCAAGTGACTTTAAATGCATTTTTGTATTTGAAAATGTCCAAAGCAAAAAATAAAGTCGTATATGATAAAGGTATTTCAGAAAAAAGATACAAAAGGGTTTAGACAAGGACCATTAGTTTATTGTTGCCCAAAAGAATCCGGCTGGACTTGATGAGCAAGGACCCTTCCAACTCAAAGGCTCGAGGATTCAAAGTTACACAACTCTCTCACACCGCTGCCCCCTGGCCTGGCGATAAGGAGAGTGGAGCCACTTTTTGCCTCACCCTGCAGGGCTCAGCACAGCACCTGAGTAAGCCCTGCTACTCACAAAAACGCAGGCCTTACCTGTCAGCCATGCTTCCCCTGGTGGGCTTGTTTATTTGGCTCCATCTCACCTCATTGCCACTGAACGGTCCCCATGAAAAGCAAGTGCACAGCAGAAGAAGAGTATTTTCCAGCTTGCACAAAGTTGCAATTCCCAGGATTTTTCATAAGGAAGGCGTGACTGGAAAGCCAGCTTAAATTTCTGGCATGTGTATGTCTTAGACATTTTTGAGGAGTTGTTGTTATTGTTTATTGACATAGAGCTACTGAAGTTTGTGACACTTTGCAGAATCTAAGCTTTAATTTATGTTTTAAAGTTGCTTTTCTGCTGCTAAGGAGCTTACAATCTAAATTTTGACAGGAGGAAGACAGAAGCAAGAGGAAGATGGGAAGAATGTGAGCAGATCTCTTTACTTAGGCTTTGTTGCAGGGGCAACTACTAAGCCAAAAGTGATGGCATGGGCAGTCCTGGGTTAAATGGGATCTCAACACTGGCAAATGAAATGTGGCATATTTTTAATAAAACCATGAAAGCCGCAAATGGCAGAGCCTGTGGCATCTCTGGCGCTAATAAGCAGCCTGACAGGGGCTGGCAACTGTCATGGAAGTGGCATACAAAATTAGCATGTTGCTGCCCACTGCTCAGCTTTGTGAACAAGCAATTATCTAAGCCAAAGCAAGCTCACCAGCAGCTCTTTTGCAGAAACATCTAGAAGTTCGACACTCTTGCCATTAGATCGTAACTTAAGGCACGTAAGAGAAGCACCAATTCTAACTATCATCTGCTACCTGGTTTATCTTTTCTAAGGTAGTTCTGCATTTATGTGGTGTTGGGCAGCTGCAGCTTGTGACCTTCTGAGTTATCGGTGAAGGGAAAAGGTTGTCAATGTGTAGGAAGCCGGCTCAAGGCTGAGCTCCTGGAGATCTCTCGGTACGCATTGCGCAGCAGCACGTAAGGGAAGCAGGTCTCCAGCATATCAGTGGTCAAGAAGGACGACTCCTCCACGAGCTGAAAAAGAGGCAGGGAAAATGTGTACGTGGTTACCTCGTACTGCCAGCTCGCTTAAGGGCCACGGCATGATGCATACTGGGTGCAGAAAATATCCAGATTCTGTAACCCCAAATATATTTTGGATGTTGCCTAATGACACCAATGATACCACCCCACCCGAGAGAGCAGAAGGCAGTTTAAAGGAGGGCTTGTGATATGCACACTCTTCCTGCTTTCACGTCTGCTGAACAGGTTTTGGCAGTTTTTATAAACATGGTATCAAAACCTGTTTCACCTCAGAGTTGACACAGCAGGGCAAAAAATGTAGCAAAAGGGAAATGAAACCTGTGTCAAACCACTTTCAACAGTCCTAAAAACTATGGTAAACTCTGCAGTCTTGCTGTGTTATGATATCTGTTTCTATGCCAATTCCACAGGTCCAATGGAAAAACCCCTGAGACTTGGCTGGGGGCTGGCCGGCTGACATACTGCAGCTTGACACCAAGGAGGCAGGTTTCTGAGAGAGGCAAAGTGAGTGGGGAGAGACATCACGTCCCATGATGTGCACACACGTTTCTTCTGACGCACTTTCTTCTCTCCTTGTACAGATTACACTACTGGTTTATCAGAGGAAAAAGAGGTAAGAGTGTATATACACCACAAGCAGAAAGTCCTCTTTCAAACCTGCCTTCAACTCTGGAGAGAGGGGAAACCACCATAATATGATCTGCCTTTAGCCCAGGATGTTCAGGTTCTGAATTCCAAATAAATAACACAATGTTTACATTCCCACCTCTCACTGATATTACAAAAAAAGGTCTCTTAGTTTGGACAGAATGTCAAACCTCAGGTCTGGCTGCTTTGAGAATCTGGAGTGGTAAGTTGCAACCTCTCAACTCCTTGTGATAGGTAGAGAACAGAAAATCAGGGCACGGAGAGAGCCCTTTGCATGTGGGAATAAAGCAATGAAGGTATCAGATAACTAGAAGTGCTCATGCAGGTCAGATCATCTAACTCCACACCTCAAGGCATCCTGATCGAGGCCTGTCTGGCCTTTTTGTGAAAAGCTCCAGGGAAACAGATGCCCAAACCTTCCATGGCAGGCAGATTCGTATTGCAATAGCTATCTGCCTGCAATGGGAGGTTGGGGAATCTGTTTTCCCTGGAGCTTTTCACAAAAAGGCCAAGCAGGTCTGTGCTCTGTGGAATCACTTCCCCCACTTTGAACAGGTCAGAAGCTGGGACACCAGTGACCTGCATTTCCAACACATCCCAGCTATCAGCCAAGAGCCGCATCCCCCCCCCCCCATCCTGCTAGCAAGCCAAAAGGCAGCGAGGTTCTGCCTAAGCCAGTGTCGGAGGAGCAGCCATCCCAGCCCTCCAATTGGGACAGAGAGTGAACGCCATGCTGGCCAGCTCCTTCGCAAGCTCCAGATTGAAACATTTGCATTTAAATTGCTTTGCCGCAAAAGCAGTTCGCCTGGCGAATATCAATCCCTCCGGGGAATCCAGGCACTCCCTAGCTGAGACGTCTCCTACCATCAGTAGAAGAATCAATAACCATCTCCTGCTGCCACGGGAGCTCCTAATGGAGATGCATCACCTGCGCTGCTTCAGGTACCAGTGTGTCCTCTTGCTTCTACAGATTGGATCTCTTCACCTGGCCTGAAACCACTAGGCTCTCTCCTCACTGGAGGCTCCCCTTCAAAGGACTACATCTGTGCTGCCAGTTTGCAACAAAAAGCCAACACCACTGGCCTTCGCAAAATGAACGGGCCCACCTGTTCTCCGCAAAATCTTGAGGGTCCTACATCTATCAGCCACTTTCAAAACTGCACCCCACCCATGCCACGTGGCTTGGCTCCCTTGCTTGAGCCATGGCAGTGGGCAAACTAGCAAGGCATATATTGGACCTGCTCCTTCACCTCCACCACGGTCCTCATCCAGCTGTAGCCTCAGCTTGCCCCCTCTGCTTGGAGGAGTCTGGCTTCCAGTGTCCAAGAGAATATTACCAGGCATACATTGCCTCACCTGCACCTGAGCACGCCAGAGAGGTTACCTACAGCATAGTCCTTCTCCGCAGTCTCCGCTATATAACCAGGGCCTTCACCTTTCCATCGCCCCTCCTGAGCAGCAGACTTGTCTATCTATTTCTTTAAAATGTAGTTTGGAGCGTTGGGCAAAAGAGAAGGAAATATAGAAGAAAAAGGAACAGAAAGTGCACCAAGGAGGCTTAATGTTCCCACTAGATGGTTATAACAGGATGTGTTGTGAGCATTATGGAGGCAAGGCTGGCTCAGAAGACACTTTGCACATGCACATAAGCAAGAGAGGGGGAAAGCATGGGGCTCCATAATGAGAGAAAGAAGCATATTTCAAACATTGAGGCTAAATCCAGAGTAGGCATCATGATTTCTGCTTGTGCATGTTAAAATCTTTTGTGTGTCATCCTCCTCATTTATGTGTCATTTAATATGTTTTAAAACCCTACTTATAACGCAGTTTAATTTTGTCCTTTTATCAAAACAGCTCTGTTCCTAGCCAGCCTTGGAAGCATGGCCAGCCCTGATCTGCTGCCTCTTTGCGAAGCAGCTCCTCCGCACAGGCTGGAGAAGGGAGCCTAGAGGACAGTCTGACTTTCCTGCTTCTGGGGCCCCATTTATGCATCCAGACGACTTCCTGCAGACTGATAAAATAAGCTTCAATCAAGAAAATACCTATCTTCCACCCCTCAAAGCAGCAAAGCACAGTGATGACAGAGATGCAAGGCAAAAAGAGAGCTCAGCCTAGGCAGCCCTTGGCTGTCGCTTTGCTACCGAAGAGCCAGCCAGCCTGAGGGGGGCAGAAAAAGAAGGGGAGCCAGGAGCAAGGGAGAGGTGGAGAAGCCGCTGTTTCTGCCAGACCCTTATTATTTTATTTTTAAAGCAGGGTGGCAGTTGTTTTTTAAGGCGAAGGGTGTGAGGGGGAAAGGGGACACACAGACATACACCTCAGGGGAAAGCAGGAAAATAAAGGGGACAGAAGGAGAGGGCAAGTGGGGGGCGAGGGTGGGGGGTATGGACAGGAACCCCCCCCCAGGAAACCCCCTGCAGCTACTGTAAATCAAAGCCCTTCCAATATTGAAACATCAATCCCACATTGGCCAACACCTTAAGACACAAGTGAGCAACAGATCGGGGGGGGGGAGCGGAGAGGAAGGGAGACAGGCAGACAGACGGGCAGACGGGGGGGGGGAGGGAGGTGAGCAGCAAGATGGAAGGATGTGAGGGCAGGCAGTAAACCTGGACAGGAGAGGCGGTGGCAGCTGAAGGCCCAATAGCCAACCTGAGAGCTGGCAAAGAGACAAACACACACAAATATATATATGGAGAGAGAGTTTCTTCCTAGAAAAGGGTGCTGTACTGTGTACTGTTGTGTACCACCAGAAAAAAAGCACAGGCACCAATGTCCATAAAGCATTTTTTAAGCATGAAGTGTTTAAAAATAAAGCTATTATTGTTTTTTGCAACATTCACTGAGAATTAATTCCATTTTAAAGGTAGAGAAGGAGAGGACTGAGGTGTTGTCAGGGCGGGACTATGAAGCAGAATGAGCAAGAACACACACACACCAAAAAAGATTTGCATGTTGATTCCTATATGGAAAGATGCAAGGATTTGAAGCTGCTGCAGGCCCTTCAGTCCAGGACTCAAGGATTGCCAGGTGGGCATTCAGGTGGTTTGCTCCTACCCACCTCCAGCCAAAGGAGGGAACTCTGGGGCCATTTCTAAAGAGCTTGAAGTGTTGTGCAGAAATTAAAAACCAAGGCTGTTAGTACCCATTGGCTCACAATGTAAGGGACACAATTCAGAAGGGAAAAGGAAGGAGGGAGAGGGAAAATAGGACAGAGTGGGCCAGCTGATGCTCCCTGATCCTTATAATAGTTTCTAGATCATCATCAGGCTTTGCTTGCTTGTCCAACAAGTCTGTGCTCTTTGAAGCTTCTGTTGCTGGACACACACCTGCCTTACTTTGAACTCTAAAGGAGCTGAAAAATTATATATGAGTATTCTCATAGGAGGCCCTCTTTTTTCTCATATGAGTGCAATTCAGAGGCAGGGGCGGAGCGGTGTGGGAGCAGGGCTAGTCGCCCGTGTGGTGAGTTTCCCTAGTCGCCTGCTGCCCGCACGGGGTGGGGCGCCACTAGCCACCCATGGCTGCATCGTCCCTAGTGGCCCGCCACCTGCACAGCGAGTGGGGGGGTAATGCGGCGATGTCACCCGCCCTCACGGCTGACACCCAGTGCACACCGCACCCCCCGCACCTGCCTTCCTCCGCCAGTGTTCAGAGGAAGCCCCCCTCCTGTTCAAACTCCTTCCCCTATAGGATACTGACCAAGTGCATGAGGAGTGAAATGGATTCCCTGTTCTTGGTTTTCAGCCGGTCAGCTTCTTGTCCCAGCTGTAAGAGGCTAACAGAGGCCAGCTAGGAAGACAGGAAAAAGACAATAAAAGCCAAGTCAAACCGCCTGTGGTCAACAGCAGCTAGAGATGGAAAATCTTTCCAGTTTGCATCTGCACTGCAATCACTGTTTTATCACTGCAAATTACTGTTTTATCACTGATGTTTGCTGCCCTGGGCTCCTTTGGGAGGAAGAGTGCAATATAATACATATAATACATAAATAATACATAATAAATTTAACGGGTACAATTAATCAGAGCTTTACTTGTAGGTTGAAGAAGCATACTGGTGAAATTGGGGAAGTCTCCAGGCTTTGTGCCCTTCCAACAACCCTTGCTTAAACAAAGGAATATAGGGCCCAAAGGAAGAAATGTTTGTGTTCTCTAACATAAGCTAGCACAGTTGCAGGCATCCACTTTAATTTTTTTTATTATTTTAATGAAAAGCAGTGGCTGCATTCAAAAAAGAGAAAGACCAAAGGTATTGAGATTAGATGCTTAACCCCTGGAGCCATTTTTTTCTGCTCAAAATTGCCTTCCTCAATCTGTTTTTCTCCCCACTAGGAAAAAAATTAATTCCATGCGTGGTAAAGCAACTTGGCAGAGAGCATGGGCAAAGCCAGAATTTTTGTTAGGGTGGGAGCAGGACTTTTCGGGGGGGGGGGCAGAACCCACGTAACTGGTCAATTAGTTATGTGTTTCTATTGTTTTACTTGATGGGGGGCAGCTGCTAGTAGCATGCTTAGCTTTGCAAAGGCCCCTCCCTCCTCTACAGCCAGCATGAAAACACAGGCCGCTAGCCTTCTAAGCAAGTAAAAAGAGTGGGTGCTTACTCCTAGCCAAGGGGGTTGGTGGGTGAGGAATGGATCACTCCCTTCTGCCTCTGATAGCACATTGGGCTTTCCATGCTTGTGGTGGTGGAAGAGACTTTTCTTCCTCCACAGCTAAGATGGAAACCAAACAGTCTGGCAGAGCTGAAATGGAGTGGACCTGTCTTCTGCCAGCCCTCTCTCTTGCCTGCGTGCAATTCTGGATCACCTATGACTACCAGATGAGTTGTTAAATACAGGGCAGATTTAAAACAAACAGCCCTCAAATGCAGCAACCAAAGAGGGTCAAGGTGCATATGCCTCCCCATCCCGCCAGATGTGATTAAAATAATGAAAATGGCTTTTCTTTCTTTAAAACAAAGAACCCTTAAAAAAACCCCACTGTATTACATGCCAAACAGAAACTGTCGTTTTTCTTCAGAATCTTCATAAAAGCACCTTTCTTTTGTGCAATATGTAAATTTAATCAGCTCAAGTTAAAAGCTAGGGTATCTTTAATTGGTTCACAATCTCAGCAGGAGCACATCTAATTCTATATGCCAGAGCTAGTTGCAAAAAGAACATATCTTCCAGGTATTTTTTTGCCATTCCTGTTCTGATAGATCTCCTACACAACAGGCAGAAATTCAAACAGTGAAATGCTTCTCCATCTTTTCACCTCCAGGCCATGGGAAAAGCTATCCTTGTTGAATTTCTGCTTGCTGGGGGAGGTGACATTATCCAGGTGCCAGTCCACTAACTTCCAATGCACCAGACTGCCTACTATGGGATTTCTGCTGAAATGAGCTGAAAGGAAACGTGTCACCTGGTGTGATGGTGCCGGAAACATGACCTGCCATTGCAGCTAATCAACAAATAAATCATACCAACTCCTACAGGCCAGAAATAAGAAAGTGATCATGCTTAGCAGTCCCTCTATCCATCACCCACAGCCAGCGGGATTGACTCTTCTCATACTGCCAGCCATGGGATAATACAGTTGCGTGATACACGAGCAGCCTTAAATGTTAGCAGGAAGAAAGCTATCTGTTGGCATCTGCAAGGCCTTGGGATCCAACCCCAATTGAGCACACAGGCAGTTAAAGTCCATGGAGGAGCCAGCAGTAAATTGCAATCATATTCAATCTGGCGTCTCAGTGCTCCTGGGAGCAATGTATGTGTTGTCTGCCAACTCTGGAAAAATCCTAAGTAGATAATTTGGTCACACCTGTGAATTCGCAGACTGCTTTTTCCCTTTTTCCTTTTGCACCAAGTGGCAGCCCAGATTATGGGCATTCTCTGTTTCTGGTCAATAGGAGGCAAGAGGCTTGAGAAGGCAACAAGCTTTGTGTCTGGCTGTGGCAATGCCCAAGTGGGGTTTCCAGCAGGCCAAAGGGGAAGCGAAGAATGGTCTGTCAAGACCCCAGCAGATGTGACAGGTGAGTGGCAATGGATTTTCAGACACACACACTACACTCAGACCCATATGTAACATTTCCATGGTGACCACACTGGAAGAATACTGTATAATTAAAATCAACCAGGAGACTTCAGATCTGCCCACCATGTATAAGTCCACATAGTCTCAGTGTTTTTTCAGCAAATGAAAATGAAATTAAAAAGAAACTGCTTCTCAGGAATCAACAACTCCTCACTAGCAAGCAAAATTTCAGTTTTCAGTAGGCTGAACAGCAAAAGCAAGGAAATATTTTTGTCTTATTATTAGGGCATTGAAAAAGACAGGTGGGGGGATCATCTAGTATACCACCTGTACCACAAATGCAGCATATTTAGCTGAATGGCACATTCCTGAGCATTTGTTCAGAACAGCAGAAGGCATCTGTTGCAAATGCTCCCCTTATCAGGACTCTCAAAAACCAGGCAAGCAACATTTTTATCATGCAGTCCCAGGGTGAGTGATTTTCAAAGCCTGATAAAAAAGAGACAGATCTTACAGTATGAAAGAAATCCTTGCATTTGATTTTTAAGTTTAGTTCACATGACACAGAGTTCCAGCTTGCACAGGAGCATGCCGCTGGAGAGGAAGACGGCAGCTTTTGTTAATAACAACAAACAGGCAATGATATAACACATTCAGATGTTCAGTGTTCAAAGCATTTCACCTGTATTACCATATTAATCCTTACAACAGCGCTGTGAGGTAGTCCAGTATGAATAAAGGTAGAGGTAAAGGGACCCCTGACCATTAGGTCCAGTCGTAACCGACTCTGGGGTTGCGGCACTCATCTCGCTTTATTGGCCGAGGGAGCAACAGCTTCCGGGTCAGAATAATAATAATAATTTTTTATTTATTTATACCCCGCCCTCCCCAGCCAAGGCCGGGCTCAGAGCGGCTTACAAGCAATAATAAAAACAAGATGAATGATTACAACTTAAAAACAAAAATAAAATACAACATTAAAATAATGGAACATTAAAATATTAAAATGTAGCCTCATCGCAGGAGGAGAAGGAAAAGAAAGGAAAAAAAGAGAGGAAGGGAATCAAATTGGCTCCAAGCCAAAGGCCAGACGGAACAACTCTGTCTTACAGGCCCTGTGGAAAGAAATCAGATCCTGCAGGGCCCTGGTCTCATGAGGCAGAGCGTTCCACCAGACCGGAGCCAGTGTTGAAAAGGCCCTGGCTCTGCTTGAAGCCAATCTAACTTCTTTAGGGCCTGGGACCACTAGGGTGTTGTTATTTATGGACCTTGAGGCTCTCCGTGGGGCATACCGGGAGAGGCGGTCCCGTAGGTACGAGGGTCCTAGGCCGTGAAGGGCTTTAAAGGTCAAAAGCAGCACCTTAAATCTGACCCTGTACTCCACCGAGAGCCAGTGCAGCTTGAAAAGCACTGGGTGAATATGCTCCCATGGCAGAGACCCCGTGAGGAGCCTCGCTGCAGCATTCTGTACCCGCTGGAGTTTCTGGGACAGCTTCAAGGGCAGCCCCGCATAGAGCAAATTACAGTAGTCAAGCCTGGAGATGACCGTCGCATGGATCACAGTGGCCAGGTCGGGGCGGGAAAGGTAAGGGACCAACTGCTTGATGCGGCAAAGGTGGGAAAATGTCGCCTTGGCTGTTGCTGTAACTTGCGCCTCCATGGAAAGGGAGGCATCAAGGATTACACCCAAACTCTTAACGGAAGGCAATGGCACTAATTGGGCCCCCGCAAGAGAAGGGAGTTGGTCCCTCATGTGACCAGCATGACTAAGCCGCTTCTGTCGAACCAGAGCAGCGCACGGAAACGCTGTTTACCTTCCCACCAGAGTGGTACCTATTTATCTACTTGCACTTTGACGTGCTTTCGAATTGCTAGGTTGGCAGGAGCAGGGACCGAGCAACTGGAGCTCACCCCGTCACAGGGATTCGAACCACTGACCTTCTGATCGGCAAGTCCTAGGCTCTGTGGTTTAACCCACAGCACCACCCGCATGCCAGTATTGCCCCTTTAATACTGCAGATGAGAATGCTGAGGCTTGTTTAAGACTGAAATCTCATATCCACTTCCCTGGGAGTGTGTGCCATTGAGCACAATGGGCCTTACTTCTGTGTAGACATGTTATAGGATGGTACTGCAAAGGAGTCTGCAATTAAGCTGAGACTCGAATCAGAAGCTTCTAACATAGTCCATTCTTTTAACTCTTATACTGCACAAGCTTCTCTCCAGGCTTACTACTTTTGTCTTTGTTTATACAGCACGTCTCATAATTACAAGCAGTATTATACTGATCAAGGTTGAAGGGTTTGTCTGTGGATAGATAATCCCAGCTATGCTGGGCCCCCAAAGCTCTACATGGTGGTGTTCAATGCATGTTATCGCCCAGAGAAAATCAAGAGCTTCACTTACCATCAGGAATTCCTTGAGATGAGTCTCAATGTTCTTGTTGTAGATTGTAAAGAGGGCAGCCGATACTTGGATGATGGCTTTGGCTAGGCAGTGGATGTTGTTGATGAAGCCTATGCGCACACACGGGGGGGGGGGGAGAGAAACTTACACCAATTCCAAACTTTTTGAGCAGCTAAATGGACCTGGAGACTGGCACTTGTCTATGGAGGTAAGTGCAAGCCTTGCCCCTCTCAGTTAAGCACTGCCTTGAAGGTGGACACACAACAGAATGGACTGATGCAAACCAGATCTCTTTTCTCCCTGTTACATTCAGGTCTCCACCTCTCCCACTTTCCTGTGTGGCTCCTATTAAATGTTCCTGGTACCTATGCTTTTGAAACATCAGTAGTGTGTGGAGCTATCTTTAAAGATGGTCCAGAAACGTAAAGTGGTGCAAAATGCAGCCCTGCTGGCTGATTGGAGCTGTGGCCCAAAGCTGTCTGAAGTTCACTCATGGGCTACCCCTGCAGTAGGATGAGGGACACACCTACTTCCTGCCCTGTCCTTTTATCTTGCATAGCCTCATCCTGAGTTCCTCTTTGTGATGAAATGCCGGCCTCCATACAGATACAGACAATGATAGCATTATATCGCAAATCACTGAGCAAAAGGAGGTGCTGAGGAGGAAGCTATCACCGCCTGCAGTCACTGTGACTAATACTTGGCAGGCATCTCTGCCTTGAAGATTTTCCATGAGTGAGTGGATCAATACAGGAGGTTTGGGGAGGGAGCTGTAAGCCTGCACCTTGCTTCTTACCGTCTATCTCGGTGGTGTAGACTGAGGAAGGGTCCGTGGCCAGCAGCGGCAGAGACACGGCTACGAAGACCAGCAGCAAGCAGGCAGCCTTGTAGTCCTCCTCTGTGGAAGAGCTGTCTATCAGGGAGGCAAAAGGAATGATGTATAGGAAGAGATTTCAGTAATAAGCCTGATTTACACTGTTGGTTCCTCTCCCCCCCCCCCCCAGCTCGGCTGCTCAACAGACTTGACAAAAAAACCCTAGCAGAAAAAAGGGTGGTGGTTTTTTAGAATTGTAGCAGCTGTGACAGGCCAATAAATTATCTGATGGATGGAGCTGGTGAGCTGAACAGAACTGACACGGCTTGGCTCCGCTTGAATCGACACGTGTGTGTCGGTGAGACATGGAAGAAGAAACTAAGAGAAAAAGTTCAGCACTGGCAGTGGTGTGTGGGTGTGTGCAGGGACTGGAGTACTGCACCTTAGACAGCCAGGCGCTCCCAGCAGCATGGACCATTGAGCGTCTGCGTCTGCCTTGCTTGGATTCAGAGCCTAAGAAACGCCAGCCCACCCCTCTTCCAGCCAGGGAGGATCAGGACAGCACTCCTCTTTGACAGCAGCCCTCTCGCATGGAGAGAAGCCTGGGGCTGGTGGGGCAGGAGGGGCGGGGGGAGCTATTGTACAACAATTGCCCTGGAAATGTAGCCAGTGACTAAGAGGTAGACTAGCTGCAGCCACAGAACTATGGCCTCCCAAGGCAGCAAGAAAAATAGTAAGCAAGATTTTTGAGAGGCTGGCCAGCCTTGTGAAAAACCTCTTTTACCAAGACAGGTTCTACAGAAGGGAGACTCAAGCCAAAGTTAGAAATACGCCCCCTCTTGGCATCTCTATTCAGCCCTCCAGACTCTCCCCCAGCCCCGCCCCTCCCACCAGTCCTCCTTGAGCATTTTGCCTTCTTGGAATGGCTCCTTGAGCTGTGAAAATGCTTCTCACTTGCCTGGATAGAGAGATGTTCCTATTTGTGGCCTTTTCCCTGGCTGCAAAAAGTTACAGGTCATATCCATTACTAATCCCACTTTTGATTGTAGCCCCACTCATAGCATGCCTGCAGCTCTCAAAAGGATTCAGACACACACCCCAAGCTGGTCCTAGAGCATGTTAGGGAATAGCACAGGCTCAGTTTGAGGCCAGCAGTGCAGGGAGGCAATTGCTTGGTTGGTTTTGCCCCAGCTAAAAACAAAACTCTGGAACAGACTCCCATGAGAGGTGGGGACTCTCTTTCCTTGAAGGTTTTTAAGCAGGGGTTGAATGGCCATCTGTCAGGGATGATCTAGTTGAGATTCCTGCATCGCAGGGGGTTGAACTAGATGATCTCAGGGTCCCTTCCAACTCTACAATTCTATGATCCTTAGTGATTGTAGATGCAAAGCTGGGAAGAGAAGAGGAGTGAAAGCAGAAACTACAAGCAACCAAAGACTGGAGTTGAGAGTGAACTAAAGAATGGAAGCCTCAAACCCCCATGATCTCAAGTCCCTGTGTCAGTTAAAACAGGGAGATTAAGCTACTGCTGTTCTTTGCTTTGCCACCATGCTGGGAAGAAACACAGCTGCATTCTGATGCATGAAAAATGGCACTGATTTAGACAAGAAAGTTATGGGGCAGGGGCTGGAGAATTTTTTTAAGAGACTCAGGTACCAACAAGAGTCTCAAAAGGGTAGAGAGGGAAGGGCTAGACTGGGGCGCATGGGCCACTATTATTGCTGCTGCCAATATAAGCCCAGCAAAGCTATGGCTGGCTAGCTGTGCTCTAGTGCTCCTAGGGCTCTTGCAATCTGCACCGGTGAAGGTGGTGAGGTGGCAAGCTTGTTTGTTTATTCCTGCATTCATATTCCCACCTTTTCTCCAAGGAGCTCAAGGTGTCTTAGATGGCTCTCTCCCTCTCCATTCTATCCTCACAACAACCCGCTTACAAGCTGGGAACAGGTCCAAGGTTACCCAATGAGCTTCATGGCCAAGTAGGTATTTGAACACTGGTCTCCCAAGTCCTTGTCTGAGCTCCACTCTGGGTTTCTATGTCTCTTGTCCATGTTGTGGTGAAGAAGAAGAGACGGTTGCCCTGAAGGCAATGGAGCACAGGCTATCTCATCAGAGAAGCTCAGGAAAGGGCCACACTTCACCTGCAGAAGGTCTTGAGTTCAATACCTGGCATCTCTAAGTAAGTCTGGCAAAGACTTTGGTCTGAAACCCGGAGACCCCTGCACAATGACTGCAGACAGCACTGAGCTAGACAGGCTAATGGTCTGACTCAGTATAAGACGGCTTCCTCTGATTCTGGTCTGCTATTTTAAGAGAAGGACGGACTTCTCGGTTCCAGAAGAGGAGCTTTAGCTACTACATTCACTTGGGATTATTCAAGGCCTCAATGCCATTAGGAGGACAATGTCACACACAGATGCCATCTGCCAAAACCCGGGCTGAGACACTTATTTGGCCCAGTGAGCCAGATTCTCCCACCTTCACCTCACAGGCCAATTTTGATAGATGGGCAGGGCCACTTGCCAATTACCCAATAGGACAACCAGATTCCCCACCCCTGGGTTTTGGCAGATGGTACCAGCGTGACGTTATCCTTGTGCAGGCCTTGAGTAATCCCAGGCACGAGGTCACTGGGGAGAGAGCGGCTAAGCAAGATTGAGCTTCCTGTGCATCAGGTGACACACAGTGAGTTCAATCCTGCTTTGCCCAACTGCATCTCTACCTGCTGCATACTAGACATCACATATGATATTAGGTGTTGGGCAGGTTGGCGTGGTTTGGGGGAAATGGCCTGGCAGGCCAAATGCGGAGGGCCACAGTCCACCCTAGGCCTAAACTATCTGGATTTTGGGTCCAATGTGAAGAAAAGGAAGCAGCAGCACAGAGAAGCAAAGCTCTGGAGGAAGACAAATTGCATCAATTGTGTCTGTGGCCTGAGGCTATTAAATACATGAGTGTTTTCCAGGCAGGGGGATAGCATTCAGCCCACTGGTGAGATGCAGGTGTGCAAATGGCTGTGCATGTGCTGGAAGATCAAAAGCTTGCCACTGCCAACGGGGAAAGGCACAAAGCAAAATTCAGGAAAGCTGAGATTCTTGGCTGAAGCCTGGGAGGGGGCCTTTTAAAACGCAAACAAACCCGTCACAGCATCCAAGCAGTGACAGCCTCCTAGAGACAGAGTTAAATATTTATCAGTGCTGAGATGATGTACCACCTGGCAAGATTCCCTGTGCAGCTCCTTTGAAAGCGGAGCTTTCCTGATACTAGGAATGCCTGCCTTCTGGGATCTCTTGCCTAGTAGATAAAGGGAAGACATTTTACAGCCCTACAGCTCAGTCTTATCACAACGGTACATGGAAACATGGGCAAGCCTTGGCTCTTACCTTTCTTGAGGCTGGAAAGGGCGGATACTAAGGCTGGGTCAATGTCGCAAGGGACCCCGGCAGCTGTGGCTAGTTCAAAGATGCTCAAGGTCACCTAAAGAGAAAGATGAAGGGCAGAACCAGGTGTTAGTAATGCTGCTGCTGGGCCTTGGTCTCTTGGTCTCACTGCAACATATCAGGCCTGGTTGGCACATGCACAAAAATAAGGTGGTAGGATTCTGGAACGTAAAACTGCAGGCGGGGAATATAATATTTTGCTGCTCTCCATGTTTTATAAAACAAAACTGTGCACTTAAAAAAAGGAGGCAGCACACATCATGGAGAAAGGGTAGTACCGTGGTACCTCGGGTTACAGATGCTTCAGGTTACAGACTCCGCTAACCAGAAATAGTACTTCGGGTTAAGAACTTTGCTTCAGGATGAGAAGAGAAATTGTGCAGCAACGGGAGGCCCCATTAGTTAAAGTGGTGTCTCAGGAAACGGTGCCTTATGAGGAACGGCTAAGGGAGCTGGGCATGTTTAGCCTGGAGAAGAGGAGGTTAAGGGGTGATATGATAGCCATGTTCAAATATATAAAAGGATGTCACATAGAGGAGGGAGAAAGGTTGTTTTCTGCTGCTCCAGAGAAGCGGACACAGAGCAATGGATCCAAACTACAAGAAAGAAGATTCCACCTAAACATTAGGAAGAACTTCCTGACAGTAAGAGCTGTTCGACAGTGGAATTTGCTGCCAAGGAGTGTGGTGGAGTCTCCTTCTTTGGAGGTCTTTAAGCAGAGGCTTGACAACCATATGTCAGGAGTGCTCTGATGGTGTTTCCTGCTTGGCAGGGGGTTGGACTCGGTGGCCCTTGTGGTCTCTTCCAACTCTATGATTCTATGATTCTACAATGGTCAGCTGCTTTTCCAACCATAAAGCTGTTCAAGGCAGAACACAGATCCACAATAAAACAATAGTCCAATATGACCATAAAGGATCATCTTAAGAAAAACCATACCCAATATGAATAGCACTGGCAGCTGAAAAGCTGTCCCGAGAGTTCAAAAGCTAAGTAAGTATCCATTTAAGGGCTGAGAAACTCCCCAGGGTCAGGCACAGGCAAGCCTTCTTAGAGGACTCCTTACAAAGTTGGGGTGTCACCACTGAGAATGCTACACTCTGAGTCGCAGATAGAATAACCTCTGAAAGAGAAGAGACCTAGAGCGTCTGTATTATGGAGTGGTTCATAAGAGAGGAGATGCTCCTTGTGTTATTCTGGGCCTGGGCCATTTGGGACTTTTCTTTTGAAGTGTGCCTATGTATGCATATGGCGGCTGGGATCCAGCAGTCACTGCAAGTACCAGGGACAAGAGTAAAAAGAATAAGTAGATGTAGAGGCCTCGAACAGTGGTCAGAGAAGGCTGCCAGGTGTCCAGAAGGCACTTAATTTAGGATCCTCCAATTCTTTGCACTAGGCAAATGTGCTGACATAAAAATCTAGCTGAGAAAAATGCTAGGGAAGCGGGCATGATGACACTCCCTTCCTCCCACACTAGGATCTTTTTGACAGCTCT
The DNA here is from genome assembly GCF_964234715.1 of Podarcis melisellensis. Lineage (NCBI taxonomy): Eukaryota > Metazoa > Chordata > Lepidosauria > Squamata > Lacertidae > Podarcis > Podarcis melisellensis. The sequence continues at coordinate 3,862,553 of NC_138529.1, forward strand.
TCACCCCTATCATGCTTCCCTGGATCTGAGCAGTCAGAGAAATCTCCCTCGTGCTCCCTCTCCCTGGCAGCAGCAGCAAAGAATACGATCGATATGAAAGCTGAGGAACTGACGCTCAAATCGCAAGAGACATGAAACGAGACAACCGAAGGCTTAGGTCCTTAATTTTACTACAATCTCCGAATCCCCCTTTCAGGAATTTTTATTCACCTTCCTGAAACAACCTTTACTCCCTTTGCCATCATCACTCTCTCTAGCACATCTCTACTGTTCACTGAAAAACCTTGCTCTCTCTCCTTTCCTGTGAATCATTTTGTATAGCTTATAAGTCCTCTGGGCATGGAGGTGGGATGCATCAACAACACCTACTGCACCACTGGCACGAAGGGAACTGCTAGACTGGTGTTTCTAGGCAAGTGTATCCTGCAATATGCTCTTCAAACAATAATAGTGCACCAGTGGTGGATTTGTTTTGCTTTATTCGCTGTTCTACGGTGCTTCCCCAATGCTACCACATCATGGCTGTCTTCAGGAGCTATAGCAGCACACCAAGAGGGGGGAAAGAATGTCTGTGGTATGAAAAGTTACACGATTTCAGCAGGAAGTTACAGGATATGCTCTAGTTAGAAATTAAGCAGTATGACGGCCCCAAAACTTTTGCAGATGTGAATACTATACAGTGGTGCCTCGCAAGACGAAATTAATCCGTTCCGTGAGGCTCTTCGTATAGCGGTTTTTTCGTCTTGTGAAGCAAGCCCATTGACAGCTTAGCGGATTAGCGCTACAGCTGTCAAGCGGCTTCCAGCGATCAGCTGTTAAGCGGCTTCTCAGCGGAACAGCTGATAAGCGGCTTAGCGGCTTAAGAAAAGGGCGGGAAAAAGCGGAAAAAACCTGCGGGGGGATGCAAGATTTTTTTCGTCTTGCGAAGCAACCCCATAGGGGAATTCGTTTTGTGAAGCGCCTCCAAAACGAAAAACCCTTTCGTCTAGCGGGTTTTTCGTCTTGCAAGGCGTTCGTCTTGCGGGGCACCACTGTACTGCTGAATTATTTGGCTGGTGAGTCTCTGCATGTTTTACAGCAGGCACACTGACATAATCTAACATGCAATGCAACGTGCTTCATGCAGAAGCCCTCAAGTGTGTAAACCCAAGTTGCATGACCTCCTTTCTATAAGGAGGAAGAACCATGTGAATCAGTCCTCCGTGTGTATCGGTTGATGCATGGCAGGCACACTTCATGTGTGGAGACAGGGGAGGTGGGGCCCATGACTGCTCCTGTATCACATAAATTGGGCCGCAGTACTAGCCCTGTAAACTTGTGAAATGGAATTGCATTTCTAGCTGCTTCCAGAAGAGAGGGAGTTGTGGGGAGAGAGAGAAGAGAAATTAACTAAACGTGAAAGGCTTCTGCAGATTTCATGTAAGTTGGCACAGTAGGCAGTTGGGGGTTGGAAAAAGTTTTAAAACATTTATAGTTGTTAAAAGCAGAAGCGACCAGCTACAGCTGCCTCGAGCCCACTCTTGTGCGCTATCTGAAGCATCTCTGTGAAACACACTTCTCATCTTGATTCAAGAGGCTGTGAATGACAGAGCATCCACCCCCCTCCTTGGGCAGCCTGTGCCAATTAATCACCCTTGTGGTTAAACACTGCAACTTATTTCTAAATATTTTTCTAACTCTTAATTCCTGGCTGTTGCTTCACATTCTGTCTTCTCCAGCTAGTGAAAGATCAGAGAACTCTGCCGAGTGAAAAGGAAACTCACTGCCGAGGCTTGAAAATAAGTCTATCTGGGTGTCCCTCCATCTTCCTGGAAGACAAATTTCTGGGGAGCAAAGCTAGCCCTACACAGCAGGGTTACAAAATGTGCGAATGGCCAAGTCCTTCTAGCCATGGTTTGGTTTTGGAATCAGCCAAACAAAATGGGGACTGAGAAAGGAGAGACACTTGTCTCCTTCCTGCTGGGCATTGTAAATCAGACCTTTGCAAGCCCCAGTTCCATATAGATGCTCAGTGGCCGATTACCTGCATTGGCCCCAGGGTTCCGATCTCATGCATATGCAACAGTCATCCCCATTCCCCAAAGCACATGCCGCATGGCTTGGCCTGAAATGTCACTTTTCACCTATGTGTGGCAGCAAATGTGTCTGAGGACATGGCAAATTAACAACAGCAACAACAACCTGCATAGTGTCAGTGCCATTACCCTCGCTGCTGGTCCATCTCAATGCTATTTGTATACAAACAACACACACACACACACACACACACACGTAAGCAACCAGGAGGCATTACATGGGCAGATCTCCCACTGATCATTCCCCAACCCCCAGCTCCTCCCACCAAAAAGTAGCTTAGGCTCCCTTCCAATTTGATCCAGAGCCCATTTGAGGGAATTTGCCTGTTCCTACTTCTTCTTAAGGCCTGGCAAGGAAAAAATGGTGAGAGCACCCATGTCTTTGCTCCCAAAGGCATTTGCTTGTGTGGATGGTAATGAGGAATTAAGAGAGGTGTGTGAAACAGCACCACCTAGTGACACCAGGATAAGCCAGGAAATACTCCTTTCAGATGCACACAAACGGCTTTTAAAAAGCTCTGTGGGACGTGGCCTTTTTCATTAGTGCAACAGTTGAGACTCTGCTGCCATTGCGTTTTCTTTATCAAAAAAGGTGGAGGAGGGAAGGAACATTAGAAAAAGCTTATTCTTCAAAGGGAAAGAGAACCCTACAGTGCCAGCTCTGCCCACCTCCCCTGGAGAAACGCTGCTTTGAAAGAAACCCAGAGAAGAGCTGGTGTCTCGAAGCAGTTGAAAAGAGGACGGTGGCAGCAGAACTGCAGGGAAGCTAAGCAGGGCTCCATGTAGCTATGCAACAAGGGCAGCAGTTCCTTTCAGCTGGATTCCTGCACTCAGCCAGCGAAGCCCCCCTTGGGGACACCTGAGGCTGCAACAGCAGCAAGGATACAGCCTCCCGGAAGCCTCAGATGATGCTGATGTGGCAACATCACTATGGAGCTGGTCCTTGTCAGTAACAGCAAAACACACACACCTCTAAGTTAAAGCAGCAGAGCCGTTACCAAGTAGTACATTCTAAATTTAGGCAGTTGCAGGCTGCCCAAAGTCAGCAGGTGTGCAGAACTGCAAGTTCCAAAAAAACCTCTTTCGGTTCCAGCACAAACACAAAACATGCAATAGAAATCAGACACCCTCATGCATGTGGTGCTGTATTTGGGTAATGGAACTTTGTGCAGGCTCTTGTGAGAAGAATTTGTAAAGGAGGAAAGAGCTATGTATAGGACAGTAGGAATAAGGGAAGTTAAAAACTGGGCAGGGGGGCGACAAAAGCAGGATACCCCAAAAGTCCCCTAGGCTAGATACAACACTGGGATGCCTGATCTCTGAGAAGGTAGCCCTCAAGGTCAAGCCCACCTGAAGTAACACCCCTTTGGCATGGAAGCCCTTGCATGCATGCATACACGTGTGGGCACATGTATGGTTCCTACAGGTCAGTTACTTAGGGGTAAGGAAAGAGGTAATATCTTATTTTAAATTCCTTTGCACAGCCCCGGATTGAGTCCTGGCATTAGAAGCCATGTTTTTTAATCTAAACACAGCACACTGCAGATCTTGCAAAGAGAGACCTCTAAACTATGATTATTCATGGACCTTAGGGACAGGGATGGCACAGGAGCCAAATACTCTGGTGAACAGATGCCCCTAGTGGCAGGACCCAGAGCAAATGTCATATTCAATGCAGGCAGGCGTGTTTGTGGAATTCATTAAGTTCAGCAATTCCACAGTAGGGGAATTCAAACTGCCAGAACTCCTGGCGTGGTCACCTGTACACCGAGACACAAGGCAGCAAGAGAAATCTGGGTAGAAAGTTCATAAGCAAATGATTAAGAAGTAGTTTTCAACCATACCGTTGCTTTTCTGCATCCAGCACCTCCCTAAAACATGAGCTGCGTGGCCTTTAGCAGGAGCATGCATGCTAGAGTCCAAATCTCATCCTCCTGAACCCACATGACCAACGGCCAGGGTTGATGGGAAATGCTGTCCAACAACATCTAGAGGAGCACAGGTGAGGCTCCCCACTCCAGCTTTAGTACATACTTCAATGCTCCTTGCGATTTCCAGAGGCTCCAATTACCTCTAGAATTTCATGAAGCAGCCCAGATAAAGCTACCCATGAAATTGTCACCCATGAAAGGAACTGCAGTTTTGCAACCTGGATTGCCCTAAACCTAGGCCTTTTACACAGTTCTTGTTTTCCTGGAGCTGTATCCAACCAACTTATACTCTGAGTAGACCCACCTGTTAGTCATGCCCCTTCATTTCAGTTGGTTTACTCAAGCACAGTTTGCATTGAACAAAGGAAATCCAACCTTGGTAAATGTTGTGCCCCTTGACCTTCCCACCCCTTGGAGAAACAGGGCGAGCTCAACAATGAGAGCTGCAGTCCAAAGCATCCTGAAGGCACCCGGTTTGTGAAGGCTGCCTTACACAGCTCCTATTGTTGTAAACTGGCTCATAGACAACACCACTGTCATCAAATTATAGCAGGTAACAGGCAGAGAGAGACCTCTGCCTGTGGCCTTCAGGAGTCAGAGAAGACAATCCTGGACTAGCATTGACAAGCATTGGCATATGGCACTCACCTATGTTCCTTTGTTCCACTTGCACCTTGCAACTGCTAGAAGCATAGTAACAGCAGAACCAGCCAGAAGGGAGGATACTGGCTATTCTTGCAGCCCCAACCCTGCAGCTGAGCTGCAAACAGACCAATTTGCTCATCCGACACCCAAAGACCTCCACAAGTACCCCTGCTCTGCAGTGGGGTGGAGGGGTCTTCAACTGACGTATCACACACCAAGATGACACTCTCTGCGGGAGCCTCTCAAGATTGCAACCTCAATGCCATGATGCAATCAACAATGAATGAGATGCTTAAGTCAGGACATGTCAACGGATACTCCGCCCCATGGCAGATCAGAGCTTCTAGGAGGGGAGGACAACCAGTCCCCACAGTGGCATATAGATAAATGAAATGGAACAGAGATACACCCTTGCCTCAAATGGAGGCAGAGGAGGACTCAAACAGTTTGACTAATGCTTATGTCCTCTGCTCCCCGACCCCTCCCTACTATTTGCAGCAATGGCTTTCAATGTAAACTATTCAGCCATGCAGAGTACATGGAACCGGAATGATGGCACAGCATGAATCCTAAACCTTGAGCCTTCAGAACTGGGTTGAAATTACCTAAGGCGATGGATCCACCGGACTCCTGTGCAGGGCCTCCAATGGAATCATATTAGGTCACCCAAGCTTAATTGGCAAGCTCCACACCATAGCGCTTCCCAGTGCCATTCACTTCATTATTACATTTTGATTAGGAGGCCTGTAACGCTGTGCCACTTTTTAAACAAATTACAATTCACATTCTACCCCTTTTTATTGAGGAGGAGGAGGGAGGTGTCACAGACCAAGGAAGAAAGTCTGGGGACTCAGCATAATTTAGGAACTTGCATCATTTTGTAACTAGAGCACATTTAAGTTTGTAAGGGAAGAGGGATGCAGCTGGAGAGCATGCAGAGCAGTCCAGCTCTACCTTAGTTGTGTGCTTTAGCACATGTGCCAGGCAGGAAAATAGAATGCTACGTCTGTCTCTTTATCAAGTCTGTTTTGGCAGCAAGCAGCTTTTCCCATCGTACTCAGCAATGACTTTACTTCATTTAGCCTTTCAATCCACACATTAATTTCCGCTGCCCCTTCTTAGATTGGGAAGGGGGAGCTTCAGACCCCAACTGTGGCTCCCGAAGCCTCTTTATCTGGCTCTCGGGACACTCCTGAGGCCACACCCCTTATCAGCCCTCTTCTGCATCTTCCTTGGGTGTTTATGCCTGGCTAGAATGTGTCCTCGAACTCTGATCATGCTTCTTGCTTGCCTGGGAGGAGGATAGAGAGGAATGGGCGAGTGTGCATAGACACAAGCCTCCCCAAAAGCGGTAAAAAAATATGTTTATTGTTCCACTGCCATGTGGGCCCCAGAAGGCTCACCAAAAAGGAATGCAGCCCGAGGGGTGATAATGGTTCCCTAGCTCCACCCAAGATAATGCCACATGTGAACCCACCATCTGAACACCGTTTGGGGCCAGGTAGAGGCTGAAGAGAAACAGACATGCTAAGCCCAGGAATGTGGGATTCAAAGAACCAAGGCTACTGTCACAGTAGCATTCGGGAAGCACGCAGGGGAACTGACTCACCTGGCAGAAGTTATATAACAGACTCTTCCCAGGCATTTTTAATACCAAATAGAGTTAAATTCACCTTTATGTCCATGTCAGGATCGACAAATTCCTTCAGGCACTCGATGGGGCCCATCAGAAAAGGGCAGTGATTGGTGAACACCTGCCAAGAGTCAGAATGCAAGAAGTGATGCAACAGAGAAGTGCTGATTCTTCTTGCTTCCTATAATGCTGTATTGTCTGCCCTCCCCATAAGTCCTGCTGCATAAAACCATTATACTTTATCATCCAGCAAGATCAAAAGGAAATCAAGGAGCAGGAATGAATGCTTTTGCTCTGGGTGTGGCTGGGAATACATACACAGATTTGCGATCACTCACCTCTTGAAGGCCCTCTTGCGCCAGGGACCTGAACCACAGAATCTCCCCAATTATGGTCATCCTCTTCAGAACATTTTCGGCGGCTGTGGAGAACACATGGTTATTGGTCCCAATTTTCTAGCAGCCACAGAATTCCTGGATGTGCATAACTTGCTTGGTTAATTCTATGGAAAACAGTACAGTCCAACCCACTTTAGGACAGAAACCCCAGTAGGGATGTGTAATCTGGTTTCATTATTTGGATCTTTGAGCAGGCATTCTTACAGCGCTACATCTTCTGGAGTGTTTTCTGAACTTTACTGAGTTATACAAACCTACATTCATGAGAATTCCTTTGCCTATTTGCAATGGCTTTTTAAAAATCGCTGCTCACAAGCAGCAAAGGACTATTTCAGCTGTTGCTTCACTCCAAATTTAGCCATTCAGGTGGCTGCTTGGTGGCTTCTGGAGCAGAGAACAGAAGAACTGAGGCTGTGCGTAACCTTTGCCTGTCACCTACCAGTTAGGCGGGGTAGCAGTGCGGCCATCTGCTCTGGCTGGTAGAAGTTAGATCGGATCTGAACCAGTACATCCATATTCTCTGTCACTAGTTTCTAAAAAGAAGAAAATAACGTTCTATCACACAGACTTTGAAAACTGGCCATACAGATGATGTCCTGACAGGGCAGCTCAGCACCAACCATGGTCCTGATGTTGTGCATGAGTTCAAGAAATACCCCACCACCCCACACTAAGGTGGTGGTGAGAGGTGGCAAGATGCTGAAAGAGGGTGGAAGGGGAAGGAGAAAGGGGCTGAGCCCAAGGGGCCAACCATGAAGGAACAGCAGCCCAGTCAGAGAGGTGATGGACACCTGTCTCTTCCCTGGCTGTCAGCCCAGAGGGAAGGAGCTTGATGCTGCCACCTTTGTGGCCCCAAACACTCCCCAGCCAAGAGACGGAACTATGGTCTGCTTGGCTGTAAAGGCCCACTCACAGGAAACAGGAAATGGGTGTGGCTATACAAGAGAATGCCATGCTGAGGAAGAAGGATCTCCAGAGCTTGTTTCAGAGTCAGAAACTAGGATGAGAAGGCACATGGTTGATAGACAACTCTCTTTTCTTCCTTCTGAGGCCTTGAGCAATTGGTTGACAACAAAGGATAGCCTTGAGTGTTCAACTGAGTGGTGCCTGATGCACCACCCTGCACACCAGGATTGTACTCTCATCAGTGGTGACTAACTCCCTCAACCCTGTGGATCAGTCGCACAGGAGAACCCAGCGGGAGCACAGCAAACAGCAAATCACTTGGTTCCACTGATGCGTGTGAATCAACAGAAGCACAGACATACGGAAGCTCCTTTTGACAAAAGCAGTCCAGCTCCAACCTGCCCATTCCTTCCCACAAAGCAAAAGGACATTTATAACACTCAGATGTTCTGTTTTAATCAGTGCCCCTGAACCACTGTTCACACGATATGGCAGAGCTGAGTTGCAGGACAGCAAATTGCAGCAAGCTCCCTTCTCCTCCTGGCTTCCTACCTTCAGCTCCACCATTTGCGAGGTGATGTGCCACATGAGGTTATCACTTAGGAACTTCATTCCGTAGGGCCCAAGGAGTTCTGCCAGGGCTCGCATCTCTGCAGAGGGAGGAAAAGGCAACAGCATCCTTTGCAGACCAGCAGCAGGCACAGTGTGGCCAATTCTTTATTGCTGTTCCCTGTGGATGTCTGCCAAGTGCTGGTTCCTCTCTTGATGATGTAGGCAGCAACAGAGGCCTACGCCAGCTAGACAAACTGAGAGGCCTTGCCCACCTTTCTCTGCATTGTGCAGGACATCTCAAGCTCTCATTGGCTCCTCTCAGGACAGGTCCTTTCCTCCTCTCCTTTCAGGACAGGTCAAATCCTAACCATGAATATTTTGGCAGCCAGATAAGGATTACTCTCTGCTTCCTCCAACTTCCTGAGCTCCAGCTTCTATACTTGCTTCTCCACACCTTACTATGGATTGCTTCTTCAATTTTAAACATCCACTATAATCCCCATGACTGTTTGCCCAAGATAAAAAAATGGGCTTGCTAATGGATTTTGTGACTTCTACTGAGTAGCAAAGTCACAGAGCCATACAATTGGAGGGGCACTCATAGACAGTTCAGTCCAACCACTGTCACAATGCAGGAATGCACAATGCAAGAGCATCATAAACAGATGCCTGTCCAAAGGAGCAAGGGAGAGCCTATCACCAATGGTTTCACTGTCAAACAGCTCTTACCATTAAGGTTTTTCCTAAAGTAACATTAGTCCTGATGGCTAGGGCGGAAAAGAACAAGTCTTTGCTATGTGACAGGCACTTGGGTATTTGAAGAGTGAGATCCTGACCCCACCCCTCTCCATTCCTGGACGAATAACCACTCATCGTGGCATCACGGTGGTCAGTCTTGTTGCCAAATTCAGCTCAAGAACCACTACTGCAACTAAGCCTTGGGTGCTCCAGACTGTGTGTGTGAGCACCTACCTGAAACATCAGAAAACTCTTCAGCACTGAAGGTCTGTTCCCCTTCTTTGGGTATACTGACAAAGGTCTGCATTGATGGGGAAAGGACAATGGAGCCCATGCTGGCTTGGCGCAAGAGTGACTCCAGGTACCTGGGAGTGACAGCAAAGGAAACATGATATAATTTAGCTCAACAAAATGCTGCTGGAGGAGTCAGCTGATTAGCAGGTGGGGGAGGGGAGCCATGCCTATGGGAAAACCTTCGTGAACAGGACTTTGGCCCAGAGTAACAACTACCTGACACCTACCTGCCTCTCTTACTACTGCTACTGACCTCTTTTTAAAGGAGAGAGACAGAGATGACAGAGTTGAGCCATATCTGCTGGTCCTTTGTTTCCATATGCATGAGTGAGGCTGCTCAGTGCTTAGGGAAAGCTCCCTGCATATACTTAGGAGAACTCTCTTCATTAATATCTGAAATATTGGCATTTAAAGCAGATTCAGGGGCTCGTCCTGGGGGGTCTTGAAACAAATTATGTCCTGCCTACTATGACAGTAAAGGTAAAGGTACCCCTGCCTGTACCGGCCAGTCGTGACCGACTCTGGGGTTGCGCGTCCATCTCGCTTAAGAGGCCGGGGGCCAGCGCTGTCCGAAGACACTTCTGGGTCACATGGCCAGCGTGACGAAGCTGCTCTGGTGAGCCTGTACCAGCGCAGCACACGGAAACGCCGTTTACCTTCCCGCTATAAAGCGGTACCTATTTATCTACTTGCACTTAAGGGTGCTTTCGAACTGCTAGGTGGGCAGGAGCTGGGACCGAACGACGGGAGCTCAGCCCGCCACGGGGATTCGAACCGCCGACCATACGATCGGCAAGTCCTAGGCGCTGAGGTTTTACCCACAGCACCACCCGCGTCCCTATGACAGTACAATGCCCCAACCAGCCCCTCCATTTCCCCAGCCACATACCAGTTGGTATAGAGTGTGGTGAGGGTCTGTTCCCCACTTGCATCCAGGGGCTGGGTCTGCTGCAGAAGCACGTTGCGGAGGAGGCGCCCAGTATCCAGACCTATGCGATGCATCAGTGAAACCAGGAAAGTGGTATAGGCCTGCACACCTGCCAACGCTTCTGAGGGACGTGCCAGTTCTGGGGAGCTTGGGTTTGGCTTTGCCAGCCGCACCAAAGACCTGGGGGTGGGGATGTGAATGGTTATTGGATGTACATTGGCCAAAAGAAAAAAGCACCCCAACACCACAGCCCCTACACAGTTGAGAGCTTGATGTCATCACTCTGCCTACCTCTCAAGCTAAAGTTTCCCAATATGTAGTGCTATGTTGAATAGCTTGTTTTCTTAATGAGCACTGAGGATCAGGTGATGTTCCAGGCAAGGAAGACAGGTGATATCTACTTGGATGTTTGGGACTGAAATCTGTGCTCTACTGGCAGTGGCGGGGGGGGGGGGGAGGTAGATGGCAGTATGAGAAAAACATAAATGTAGCCAGTGAAGGACACACAAGCCTGAGTTTTCCAACTGGCTGCCAAGAAGAAGCCATGGGGAGAACTGCAAGGACTGAATGCTGTTGCTTTGGGGGAAATAGTGGTCCTTTGAAAATTAGCGAAGTTTGAGCATCTGCTCCCCATTGCTCAACTAATTAGCCAGCACTGAGCCCAGCCCAGCTCCTGTCAGGGTGATGAGAATATCAAGTGCTTCGCTGTGATCCTGCCAGCTCTGTTCTGGGACTTTAATCTTTGCAGCAATCACTTGATTTGCTGACTTTCTCCATACAGTTAGTCATAAGCACTTTGCCACAAAGAATGACGAAACAAAAATTAAAATATGAAAACACCTACAATACATTGTTACCCATAATACTTCCACAAAGACAAATCAGTTTCACAACAGATACATGCTTCTTTAAAAAAGCACTCAGTATCAAAATAACTATGTCATTACTAAGGGGAAGAGAGCACCCTAGTAGGTGTTGGTAACTGAATGGGCATTTTAAAAGAGCAGAAGGCAGTCTCCAGAGGAAACACCCTTTGGCTTAGATGGTAAATGGCAAAAATCCTCACCTCTGGCATGGCAGTCAAAGCCTGCTGTCAGAACCTGCCGCAAAACCTAACCTCAACAGCTTTGCTGATTAAGTTTTGTTTGTTGTTTAGTCAGTTAGTCGTGTCCGACTGTTCGTGACCCCCTGGACCAGAGCACACCAGGCACTCCTGTCTTCCACTGTCTCCCGCAGTTAGGTCAGACTCATGTTTGTAGCTTCGAGAACACTGTCCCACCATCTCATCCTCTGTCGTCCCCTTCTCCTTGTGCCCTCCATCTTTCCCAACATCAGGGTCTTTTCCAGGAAGTCTTCTCTTCTCATGAGGTGGCCAGTCTTGGAGCCTCAGCTTCAGGATCTGTCCTTCCTGTGAGCTCTCAGGGCTGATTTCCTTAAGAATTGATAGGTTTTATCTTCTTGCAGTCCATGGGACTCTCAAGAGTCTCCTCCAGCACCATAATTCAAAAGCATCAATTCTTCGGCGATCAGCCTTCTTTATGGTCCAGCTCTCACTTCCATACATCACTACTGGGAAAACCATGGCTTTTAGTATACGGACCTTTGTTGGCAAGGTGATGTCTCTCCTTTTTAAGATGCTGTCTAGGTTTGTCATTGCTTTTCTACCAAGAAGCAGGAGTCTCTTAATTTTGTGGCTGCTGTCACCATCTGCAGTGATCATGGAGCCCAAGAAAGTAAAATCTCTCACTGCCTCCATTTCTTCCCCTTCTATTTGCCAGGAGGTGATGGGACCAGTGGCCATGATCTCCGTTTTTTTGATGTTGAGCTTCAGACCATATTTTGCGCTCTTCTCTTTCACCCTCAATAAAAGGTTCTTTAATTCCTCCTCACTTTCTGCCATCAAGGTTGTGTCATCTGCATATCTGAGGTTGTTGATATTTCTTCCGGCAATCTTAATTCCGGCTAGGGATTCATCCAGCCCAGCCTTTCGCATGATGAATTCTGCATATAAGTTAAATAAGCAGGAAGACAACATACAGCCTTGTTGTACTCCTTTCTCGATTTTACCCCTTCATGGATCACTGCCTTGCCGTGGCGAAGGGGCTTGAAGAACTCGGAGAAGCTATGAACTATGCCAAGCAGGGCACCCAAGATGAACAGGTCATAGTGGAGAGTTTGGACCAAACGTGATCCACCTAGAGGAGGAACCGGCAAGCCACTCCAGTATCCCTGCTAAGAAAACTCCATGGAAGAGGCAGAGGAACCGATTAAGTTAAGTTTTGCTAAATACGAGGTCAGCTAGCTCAAATTGTGAAATCTTACCAGCACATGTTCAGGAGATGCAGTCACCAGGACTGAAGCACTAAGCCAACAGAAGCATGTGAATGGGACAGAGGACAGCAGCAGCACTTTGGGGGCAGCCAACATTACACTTCAGTGTAATTAAGCAAAACTCAGGTGTTCATATCTAACAAATCCACCCCACTGTCACCTTCCTGCCTATCCCACATAGTCAGCACTACTGAGCAAAAGCTGTAGCACATGCGCCATAGCTGTGTACTTCTATGGCTTCTCTTGAGAACAGACCCATTATGAATAGTGCCACATCACTTCCTGCTGCGCCCCTCACGTCCTGTACCTGCTAAGGCGTGTCTCCAGCTGGCTGCTGAGGTACTCTGCTGGAGTCACGGTGTGCTCAAAGACAGCAAAACTGGTTACGTTGTTCAGGCTCCAGCAGATCTCAGTCAGCGTCAGGTGCAGCTTGTCCAGACTGGAAGTGGGGGTGGGGAGAAGATGATAGTGGGTTAGAGCAATTGATACCGACTGCCTGGTTTGCAGAGGCAGAGAAGTACTGGCCAGGCGAGAACCTCATCACTCCAACTCCAGAAGCACTTCGCAGGTCAGATGTAAGAGCCAAGGACAGGAGGAGGAGCAGTAGGATATGCTGTCTTCCCATTCCCTGCTCTTCTGATTATGTCTGTTTACACACACACAATATGTATATGAAAATGCAACCTATTATAACCAATAATACAGGCCCAATTATATTGAATATTCAACATGTAGCAAGTCATTTAAAGCATAAAATGTCATTAGTTTATTGATCACCCACTCTCCCAAGCCTGCACTCCACCTCAAAAACACAGAGTGTAGCTGGTTTGGGTCCTCCCATTCATTCCGTCCTCTGGTTCCCTAAGGACACCAAAATCTCATTGTGCTGCTGCCATTCTAGTTCTCCCTTCAGGGAAGCACCCCACCCCACAAATACACATTAGGAACTATGGATGTTCCCAGTGTCAGACTTGCACCTCACTGCTGGGGAAATTGGAGCTCATTCATTCCACCTCTGACTGTCAAGTCTCTTGTTCGAGAGACCCTGCAGTGGCACCACCGTGCCGTGTTTTGTGGGAGAATATTCCACATTTTTGGGTGGGGGGCAGGATAGCTATAGGCAAGCTTTCTGCCATGTGCATGGGAAACTTTGTCCACCTCTGGCTGCTTTAGCCTTATTTACCACTACAACTAAAATAAGACGTGATTGGTCTTCTGACTTTAAAACAAACTTCAAAAAGAAGCTGGGGTGGGGGCCAGGAATGCTCCAATTTTGATTGGAGCAGCAGTTTTGGAGGACCCTCCCACATGCCCTGCATAGGAAGGTGGGCAGGAAGTAACTAGGGATGTCATCCTCTCACCCTGGGTGGAAACAGTAGCCTGATTTGCAGAGTCCTGCAACAACCCATTTTAGGATCCCTCCTCCACTGCCGAAAAATATCACTTCCCCCTGTACTGTTTTCCTGACCAAGCTTCCCCTCTCCAAAGCTGCTATTAGCCCTGCTGGGCAGGAAATACATATACTATATTATGTCTGTCTTTTATATCTGAAATTATGAATAGCTTCAGGTCAGCGAGCAATTTCAGCCAGGGGAAAATGGTGGGAAGTTTAAACATCCCCTTTCTTGCAGCCATTGCTTCAATAAAAAAATGGAACTGCCATGACTGCTTTTTAAGTTAAAACTCCAGAACGTAAGGAGATGTGAGAGCATGCACACAACATTTGTTTTGACCCGCCCCCTAGTTGGAGCCATAGAAACACCTTGCAAAACACCTAGGATTAATGGCATTTTCCATGCTAACCACCAGACAGATCTTTGCATGCTTGACTGGTGGGTTGGTATCATTTTAAGTGCACCCTTGGTCCTGTTTTAACCGTATGGCAGTGTTTCTCAAACTTGGGTCTCTAGCTGTTGTTGGACTACAACTCCCATCATCCCTAGCTAGCAGGACCAGTGGTAGGGGTGGTGGAAGTTGTAGTCCAACAACAGTTGGCGACCCAAGTTTGAGAAACACTGCCGTAAGGCTTCAATCGTGCTGGTATGAAGAAGTCTAAGCATTAACGTTGCCCATGATGTGCTGCATGGGTTCATTGTGGCCTTACTTGGTGACCAGGCTGCGGTCTTTCCGGTGGCTCTCTGCACCAGGCTTGTCCCTCTCTGGCTCTCCCTTCTTGGACGATGCTTTTTGGGTCCTCTTGTTCCGAGCCTTGCTGATGGTGGCAGCACAGTGCTTGGGTAAGAGCTGGGAGACATAAAAGAGGCGAGGAGGGGGTTATGTGTGGGTGGGTGTATTAAGAAAGGGTCCGCTGCAAATCACAAGGTGTGTTGAACCAAAGGGGAAATGTTCTGGAAGGTCTGCAAGCACCATCTTGGTAGTCAAGATGACCCCCCAAAATAATTGGTAGTTGTTGAAATAATGAGCTTGTCTATATTTACGTTTCCTTGCTTTGATATAAGCTGGTTGGCTTGCTTTGATGTTGTGCTTATCTTTGGCCTTGTTTGGGATGCTGGGCTCTAAGCCGCGAGAGGGGAGAAGCTTTGGATAGCTGTCATCTATGGCCTCACCAGCCAGGTGTGATGGGAGGCTCTGGGGAAACTGACATATGCTGCTTTGCTTGGGCGCAGACATGTCATGAGGACCTCTCACTGTTGTGGTGCCCCTCTCGTGTGTGTAAAGCCAGTGAGGCCCTGCACGCTGTGTTATAAGTTTACATCTTTCCTTAATAAAGTGCTAGAACTGGCTATTCTGGCATTCTAGGCATCCATTTTTTGTGACCCTGCACCAAATCACTTGCACAAGCTCTCCTTGGGGTCTGTGGTTCAGAACACAAGGGTAGCAGGGGTGAGATGGGGGTGGAGAAAAATTATTCCCTGGGCAATCCTTGCTGCAACAGCCAGGCATGGTCTCTGGTCACCAGGAATCTGTACAAGGCAGTTATTCTGATAAATCCTTTGCGGACTCCTCACTCCAGCTGCCCCCTTTTTTGCATTGTCCCTACAGCCACAGTGAACTCCTCTTGCATGTGGGAGTGTTCTCTCAGTGCCAGGGAAATGTGCAGTTTTTGCTCCTTCCCAAACTATCCAAGACTTAACAGGAGCCACTGAGAAGTGAGTGAACCTCTTTCATCATAGCTACACAGCCTCATTGGCATAACTTCACCCTGTGTTCCATTCCATTAAAAGTGTGGAGGATCTCATTGCCTGGGAGAGTGCTGCCTGCTCCACTGACAGAAGATGGAAGCACTTTCCCAGTGAGAAGATGTCATCTGTCACAGGGCTTGTGCTCAGCAGCTCTTTCCAATATTTTGATTTACAGTGGTACCTCGGGTTACATACGTTTCAGGTTACAGACTCCGCTAACCCAGAAATAGTACCTCGGGTTAAGAACTTTGCTTCAGGGTGAGAACAGAAATCACGGCAGCAGGAGGCCCCATTAGCTAAAGTGATGCTTCAGGTTAAGAACAGTTTCAGGTTAAGAACGGACCTCTGGAACGAATTAAGAACGTAACCAGAGGTACCACTGTACCCTGACAGTATTGAATTGTATTAATTGTTTTGATGAATTTGTTGCTGTTGTTGTTTGCTTCGTTCATATGCAACTGTGTTTGATAATACAGTGATTGCAATGTTATGATGATTATTGTGAGCCACTCTGAGCTCAACATTTGTTATTGGAAAAGTGGAATATCAAATCATATCCTATCATTCCTTTGTCCTGCCCAAGAGACTGCAACCACGATTGTAAGATTTAACTCAGCTTTTGATGCTTATTTGAATGTATTCTAGAAGACATTGGATTATCAACCTGTTATGCCAGTAAGATCCTTTGCACATCAATGCTCATTCTGCAGATCAGCCAAGAACGAGTACACAACACAGGCCTCATGCAGAGAGGAAGAACAAACCAGATTCATCAAGCCAACAATCCGTGCAGTTTTTTAGTTTTTATCTGCTGTCATATGATTTTTATACCATTTTATTGTAGTTTTGCCTCTTTATGAGACGTTGGATTTTACTGTGAGCTGCATTGGGTGGGAAATAAATGTAACACAATAATAAAACAGGAGGATTCAAACTTGTCATTCAAAGTGCAAGCTATCTTCAAGTTTCCAAATCAGATTTTATCTACCTGGGTTTCCCTCTTGCATTCCATTTTGGCCAACCATCATTTCTGAGTTCAACATGCCCAGGAAATGTCTGGCAAGCTGAATTAGTCATACATTCTGCCCGATCTTCCCCTGTCCCCTGCCCCATATGCTCCAATCACAGAATAGTGATTGCGCTATCCTATGCTGCACAGAACTCCACTAGGATACTGCCACTTTCCCCACACTCTTCATGCCAGTCCCAGATCTGCCTCCGATGCCCATTGCCCAGCGCCCATAAAGGAGTTGGCTTCCTACCTGCTCCCTCAGGTTGCGCTGTTCAGCAGAGGCATCCAGGATACAAGTGCAAGCCTGTTTAGCCATCTCTTCCAGGAAATTGTTGCACAGCGCCAAGGCACAGCTCTGCAGATGAGGATACTGAACCAGGAAAAGAAAGAAGCGCCTGAGATCCGCAAGGCAGCCTTAGGTGCCATGCTTGCTGCAAGTCTCTGCTGGCTGCCCCTCTCAGAGGCCGTAAGTGGGCACTTTCCTTGTTCATTGTCACAAGACAGGGTTAAAAGAATGGGGCTCCAAAGGCCTGCTGTCACGGTAGCCTCCAGGAGAGCAAAGCTCTCTGTCCACCAACAGTGGGATTTATTCTTGAGTAAAGGGAGTATAAATCTGCAGGCCTACCAGCTTAATCCTATGCATTTTTTAATCCAAAGAAAGGTCTGCCGTGTTCAGTAAGGCTTACTTCCTAGAAAGTTGCAGCTTAAACAAATGTAAGGGTGGAATTCAGCGTCACACAATTATGATCCTTCCGTCTGCAAAAGCATTTCAGCTTGCCAGATGGAACAATTTCCCCTCCCCTCCCCATGCTATTTGGGGGTTCTCCTGACCCTCTGGAGGAAATGTGAGAGTCCCATTGCTTTCCTGGGAGTCCTTGTACTAGTACACCAGGTTACTTGAATCTGGCCCTGTATTTTCAAACCCACACAGAATAAATTATTCAAATAATAAGCTTCATTTACATAAATGAATACAGTGGACAAAGTTCTGCTTTTCTGGTTATCTTGGTGCAGGATTTGACATTTGTATCTCAAAGTGGACCCGGCTCTGACGACAAGGCAGGGGCATGAAAGCCAAACTCATATAAGCCCAGTAAGGGCACTCTCAATGGTTTGACACTTGGCGTCTTTGCTCTTTCAGCTCCAGCTGCTTCTCCTTGCCCTCCCCATCCCAGGCATACGCACCTCCTCGGGGCACAATGGATGGGAGGCATGGCTGAAGTCGGCACACAGAAGTGGGAAAGCAATGGAATAGCGCAACATTGATGGCTCCTCCATGGTGGATGCAAAGAGTTTCTCCAAGAGGCGCACATAGAAACTGTTAAAGGAAGTGAGACGTCATGAACCAGGGCAAGTGGGAGCAATCAAGGGCACACATGAAGTTGCCTTACGCAGAGTAAGACTGTAAGTCCATCGAGCTCAGCACTGCATATAAATATTTTGGGGTGGGGAAGGAGTGTTTCCAAAAATTATGTACAAAGTAAGTACTGTAAATAATTAAAAGTCACAAAATTTCAATCCATCAGAAAACTCAAATAAAATAATTAAGGAAGCCAGGTTCAAAGTGTGTGTATGGAATGTCAAAGTTAGCTAAAGGGGGTCATGGGTTTTTAAAAGTTGAGAAACCATGCTAGGGGGGTAGGAGAGCTGGGAGGAAAATTCATGTGTGAAAACCAATGCACCCCTTTGGTTTCAGATAGCACATGGATAGATGAGTGTAAAAAGCCCAAGACACAAATTTTCACAGCTCTCTAGCAGATACGTGGCTCATTTACCAGAGGTAAGGTATTTAACTCTGGTAGTGTATACAGTGGTACCTCAGGTTACATACGCTTCAGGTTACATATGCTTCAGGTTACAGACTCTGATAACCCAGAAATAGTACCTCGGGTTAAGAACTTTGCTTCAGGATGAGAATAGAAATCGTGCTCCGGCAGCATGGCAGCAGCGGGAGGCCCTTCAGGTTAAGTGGTGCTTCAGGTTAAGAACAGTTTCAGGTTAAGAAACGACCTCCAGAACGAATTAAGTACTTAACCCGAGGTACCACTGTACTCAATTCTGACCAAACTAAACCTTCTAGGAGGCTTTTCCCTAAACACATTACTTCTGGTAAATAAACTACCATAGTCGCTAGAGGGCTGTGAAAATTTGTGACCTGGGCTTTTTAGACTCGTCTACCCAAGTACTATCTGAATCCAAAGGGGCACATTGGTTGCCAGATGTGAAATATCTTGGCTCATTCACACTTCCACTTCTCCCATGCCTAGAAAGCAAGGGTCTGGGCAGTTTCTGCTTGAGTGGTTTTCCCAGGCCCTGCTCCTTTCCCAGGGAAAATCCGCCCTTTAATGTTAATCCAGAGATCACTCGAATTGCCCTTTGCTCCAACTGAGTGCCATAGAGTGGGTTTTCCCATGGAAAAGCAGCAGGAGAAGAGGAAGTGTGGATAAGCCTTGACTAGAGCAGGTCAACAGAATTTCATAGCTCATTCCCAGCCATACCTGGAGATGCCAGAGACTGAACCGGAGACCTTCTACAAGCAAGGTGGATGGTCTACCACTGAGCTATGGTTGTTCCCCACAGAAGAATAGGTGCTTCTATATGCACCAGTTTTCACCTTCATCCCCATGTCCATGCCTCCTCCTCCCACTCCTTTTGTGCAACCCCTCTTCCACACACACCTACAACTTTGTGCTGCAACTATGAAGCACCCTTTTCCCCTTCTGCCCAATGATGAAGCCACCATTCTCTCCAATTCTGCAGACCCTTTCATATCCCTGCTTTCATCCCCAATACCATTCCCAGGCCTCCTACTCCCTTTTTTGCAAACCCCTTTGCACCACCATTTTCATCTTTATCTCCTTTTTCTTAGTCCCTCCTCCTTATTTTTCTCAACTCACACACCCATTTCACACACTTGCTCATCACCTCCTTAGCACAATCTGAGCCGGCAACAAACAGTACCACACTGCAGCCAGGATGGTTGTGTGAATTGGCACCCTCTTTTCTTCATTCTTTATACCCAAAGAACCTGCCTATGTTGGGGCCTTTATTTTCTAACTTTCCCTTCAAAAAAACCCCCCAACATTTGCCACGTAAAACCAAACCAGACAACTATGCAAATTAAATACATTGACTGCATTTATGCCAGGATGCATGTGTTCTGGTAGCCGACATACTCCACCCTGTGTGCCCCAAATCTGCTCTGCTGTCACTATTCCCTTCCTCCATGCCATATACATACACACCAGAATATAGAGAGGTCCGATGTCTCGACCATCAAGTCCTCCACAGAGTCCAGCATCTTAGTGTGAAAGACGATGAGATTCATCACCTTGGCAATGTCATGATTCTCCCGCAGTTGCAAGGGAGCCTTACTGACGCTGGTGTATGCCTAGTGGAAGGGGGGAAAAGATATTCCTTGGGAGAAAGAACCCATGCTCTCTGACACTTCACCCTAAACACTGAGAGTAGTACGTTGCTGTTGTTGGCATCCCTCTGTCTCGAGACAACGGGGTGTTTTTCCAGGAGCGAAGCCAAACTGCTGGAGAATCACAGCACCTGCTGTGGCTGTAGAGACCAGCAACCTGTAATTGCTGCCTTCCACATTACTTTTGCTGCGTTAGAAACACTGAAGTAAGTGACCTTTCCAGGGTGCGAGCCTGGACAGCTTGTGTAGAGGTCCTGGACTGCCCAGACAACAAGACCTCTTGGCCTCACTGATACAGTCCAAAGGAAAGCAGAGTAACACATTTGGTACCAGCTGGACTGTAGGAGTTGCCGGACGGAGGCATACAAAAGGCCAACCAAACATCTTAGGGAGTCAAGATTTGTGTAGAGTTTACTCCTTAGTCTTTGCTTCTCCCAAACATGTCCCACAAGGCAGTGGGTACAGATTTTTCCTTGGGGAATCTTCTTCCAGGATTTTTCCTTGGGGTTTACTCCCGAAGCCTTTCTCATGAATGAGTATAGCCGCTGGGCAGCAGAGGTTTAGGATCAGAGTTTTTCTTCTCCTGGATGGGCTACCTTCCCAGGTTGACAAGCCCCAACAGCAAGATTGCTCTAAATTGCAGAGTGACAGGGCCAATTCACATACACATGTACATCATTTGATCACACACTTGACTCTTCTCAACCGAACATGTGACTATCTCAAATGAGCAATATTACATTTTGAGTGTTAATCAAAAAACAGTAAAATTGCACGTGCAGTAATTAATCTGTGATGGCTCATTTACACACACACGCTAATGCTAGACTCAGTCATTATGGAATATGCAGGTTCAGACCTCAGGAATGTGGAATCTACTTTTGTTATTTACTAGAGCCTTGAGATCCACCAACAAGAGGCAGGTCCAAAACAGCGACTTAGCCAGGCAAACACATGTTAAGTGTTAAAGAACAGGATGCCTCTGAGCACATGCTCATCCCAGGAATTTGTGATCAGTTCCCCAACCAAGCTCACAAGTGCTATGCAGGGGACTCCCCACTTACATGGAGGCTTCTGCATACATAAGTGGAATCATGTGAAGTGGGGAGCACCATCTACACACCCTCTCTGCCGCTCTTTCTCCAATACATACCAAAAATACTGCATCCAAAAATATCCACAACTAGAACTGAAGCTCTGGGGCCGGCAGGAGGCTGGGGGACATGCAGGAAAGCGGTGGCGGCTGCGCAACCCTACACATCAGTTGTCAGGCAGGGAGGCTGGGCAGCCTGAGCAAAGCCCCGCTGCGCCCCCAGTCTCTTCAGGGCTTCCTCCAGCCTCACTGACATCCTCTTTGGGCCTCGGGTGGGTCTCCTCATAAGTTATGAGGACTCTCCAGCTTCTTCCCACCATTTCCGGGTTTGAATTGAATTATTTATTTATTTCCCGATGCCGCACATTCCTTTGACTGCACGTAAGTTGACGGGCACCTGAGGTGTAGTGTACCACTTCTTTCGATATTCCCCAAGGCATTCTTTTTTGGCAACTGAATTTAGGAAAGACTGGAGGTTTTTTTAATTGTTGCCACTGTTCAGACAATGGCAGAAGTCAGAAAGCCAATCCGCTACCATAGATGTACCAGATAAATCAGAATACACAAACAGAGAGAGAAACAGACTGACAGACAGAACTTTAGCTAAAGCATCAAGAAATGCTTCTTGATGACAGGAACAGCATTTGTCAATAGAAAGGCCATCTGAGGTCTTCAAACAAAGGCTGGGCAGCCTTGATGCACCTAAGAGGGATGTATATTGAAGCTGGCAAAGGCTGAAAGGCCAACAACTTAGACTTTGCATGGTTACATTTCTTTAAAGGTAAAGGTAAAGGTACCCCTGCCCGTACGGGCCAGTCTTGACAGACTCTGGGGTTGTGCGCCCATCTCACTTAAGAGGCCAGGGGCCAGCGCTGTCCGGAGACACTTCCGGGTCACGTGGCCAGCGTGACATCGCTGCTCTGGCGAGCCAGAGCCGCACACGGAAACGCCGTTTACCTTCCCGCTGGTAAGCGGTCCCTATTTATCTACTTGCACCCAGAGGTGCTTTCGAACTGCTAGGTTGGCAGGCGCTGGGACCGAGCAGCGGGAGCGCACCCCGCCGCAGGGATTCGAACCGCCGACCTTTCAATCGGCAAGTCCTAGGCGCTGAGGCTTTAACCCACAGCGCCACCTGCGTCCCAAAGTGCCACCTGCGTCCCATGTCTTTAGCCCCAGGTAAAAGCCTTCCTCTTTACACAGGCCTTTGGTCATTAAATAATCTATGGCCTGTTAGATGCGGGGGGGGGGGCTGTTATTTGGATTGTTATTATTATGCTATCTATTATTATGCTCTGTATTACCAGTACTTTTTTTAAAATGCTCTGTAAATTATGTTCTTAATGCTCTACACCGCCCTGGCTTCTTTAGATAAAGGGTGGTATATAAATCAATCAATCAATCAATCAAATAAATAAATAATTCTGTATTCCCAGGCTAGCAGCACAGGCAAAAGACTCTTTAGCCCCTACTTCCTCAGTGTGTGAACTGCAACACAGGGTTTGTCATGTCAGAGTGATTCACAGAGTGATACCTCACTCAGAGCCCTCCCACATGAAAGCAGCCTGGCTCCATGGGCTATCTGCAGTCTCCCAGCACCAACAACAGAGAAAGCAGGAAAAGGTTTAAATACACGGGGAAGGAGGAGACTTGGGCAGCTTGTTTTGCCTGTTGTTTACCTCTTCATGCCTCTCTCCTTAAGCAGCTAATTTCCCCTGCTTCTCCTCCTCCCAACTTCTAGGAAAAAATAGATTTCAAGTGGGGATAAACAAGACCAGCCAGCACTCCCCTATGTGTTTGACTGTGATCCCCTCCAGATGCCCCAGCCCCTCGGCCAGGCAGGCAGCAGGCAAAGTCCTAAGAGGCAGCAAGGACTCCCACTGCACAGGGCACCGTCTCCGCCGGCGTGTTGTTGGGGCAGAAGAGGAAGAGGAGCAAATCCTGGCAAGGAATCTTACCTGCAGCCTGAACCAGTCCAGCCGCAGCCCAGAAAATTCAAATTTCTTCTTCTCCTCAACTGCAAAGAAGAAAAGTATTTAACAGAGGCAAAGCCGCTAGAAAGAGCCACAGGGGTCTCTCCCGCCATTCAAAGGCCTTACAGGTGAGAAAATTGCAGTGGGAAGACAGGCCTCCTCCTAGAAAAATGATTTGCCTTCCGACAGCCCTTTCTAGAGGAGTTTAAGTACCATCCCTTTGTTCCTGAATGAAGTGGGTTCTGTTTTTACTTGCACCTACAACCTGTCCTTATGGGACACAGGTGGTGCTGTGGTCTAAACCACTGAGCCTCTTGGGCTTGCCAATCGGAAGGTCGGTGGTTCAAATCCCCGCGACGGGGTGAGCTCCCGTTGCTCGGTCCCTGCTCCTGCCAACTTAGCAGTTCGAAAGCACATCAAAGTGCAAGTAGATAAATAGGTACCGGTCCGGCGGGAAGGTAAACGGCGTTTCCGTGCGCTGCTCTGGTTCTCCAGAAGCGGCTTAGTCATGCTGGCCACATGACCCGGAAGCTGTCTGCAGACAATGCCAGCTCCCCCGGCCTATAGAGCGAGATGAGCGCCGCAACCCCAGAGTCATCCATGACTGGACCTCACGGTCAGGGGTCCCCTTTACCTTTTACAACTTGTCCTTACACCAAACGCCAACAGCTTTCCTCTAGGCATCAGGACCCTGTCAACTCCTCGTTAGTACAGTGATAAGTATCCCTGCTTGTCACCCGGGAGACCAGGGTTCATTCCCCAATGGGGAGACCATTGACCTTTATGACTCACCAGGAACCCTGTCAAATCCACACATAGCCTTGAATGTGGGTCAGCCTCCGGGTTCAACTCTCAGAAGCCAAAGCCGGCAGAGCTTCCTTCAGTCAGAAAGATTTTCCCCACCCCACTGCTAACACAAGCAGGATTCAAACAAAACCACACAAATTATGCACAACTTGCCAAATATATTCCAATCACAAAGCCTAGCCCTCCCTTGGCACTCAATTTGAGTTACTCTTGTACAGGAAGGGTTAAAATGCCCACATCCATCCATAGCAACCTCCAGCTGACACAATAATTACCTTGCTTGATGGTTAGGGATGAGAGTGAGTTCACAAAGGATGACATAATCACAGACTCCTCTTCAGGGCACACAGTCAGGTCCTGCAAGAGGCAATAGGGCTCAGAGACGGGGGCCAGTGCTTCATTTGCATTTATATACAGTAGCTTGTTTGCAATGGATTTCAGTGAATGTGATTATGTAATGAATTGATGTGCCAGTTTTAAACCTGCACATCTCTTGAGTGTCTTTGGGCAGTGAGGCTACTCATAAACTCAAGAAATGATGGCCTCAGGACAAGGATATAATCCCAGAGTGCCCCCTTTGTTCTCTTGTATAATTTCTGGCTTGTGAATTATGGGGAGGCCTGGGATTTTTGTCTCCGTAGGCAAAACATGTTGCCCCCACTCCCAGCGGATCTGGCACCTCTCCCTGCACCACCGTTGTGTCCACACTGCCACCGTGACACAATGGCAGGGGTGAGGGCATGTTAGCGCTGAGGGCAAGGGCACTGTGGTGGCAGCCACAGTGGCACAGGTGAAGCTGTGGCGCGGCTGTTAGCGGTGCAACAGCAGAGGCAGGGGTTGCACTGTCCACCCAGGGCAAATTGCTTCAGCCTACTTCATGCAAGCACCCGCCTTGTGAACAGGATTCTGTTCTACAGCATCACAGCAGACTGTGTCAAGCTGCTTTATACCATGCCAGCCTGTTGGTCCATTTCAGCCTTGCCCAGCCTGATGCCCCCCAGAATAGATGTTCTTGGACTAACACCCATCATCGCTGAAGGGAGCTGCAATTCAAAATATCTGTAGGGGACGGGGTTGAGAAAAGCTGCTCTTTTTGCATTGTGAAGGTTCGACTAGATGAGGCTTTTGGACCCTTCCAACTCTACAACTCTTAGATTAGTCGACTCTCACTAGCAGTCTGCTCTAGTATCTGCGATCTGGGAATCTGGAGATTGACAGGGACTATTTGCATGAGGGGACGCGGGTGGCGCTGTGGGTAAAACCTCAGTGCCTAGGACTTGCCGATCATATGGTTGGCGGTTCGAATCCCCGCGGCGGGGTGAGCTCCCGGCGTTCAGTCCCAGCTCCTGCCCACCTAGCAGTTTGAAAGCACTCTTAAGTGCAAGTAGATAAATAGGTACCGCTTTATAGCGGGAAGGTAAACGGCGTTTCCGTGTGCTGCGCTGGTGCTGGCTCGCCAGAGCAGCTTCGTCACGCTGGCCATGTGACCCGGAAGTGTCTCCGGACAGCGCGGCCCCCGGCCTCTTAAGTGAGATGGACACGACTGGCCCCTATGGGCAGGGGTACCTTTACCTTTATTTGCATGCAAAGCATGCACCCCTAACACTGATATATGCCTAATCTGCAGCATTTTTATCATTCTCTGTCCATTCTCTCCTTTCTCACATCTGTTTGGTACTAAGGAATCTCACTGGAATTGGGAGCTCCTAGAGACTACCACACATAATCCCACCAACCACACATCTTCCTCCTTCCTTGCAGCTCCCATACCTGGATAATGTTGCTGAGCACCTGGGCATCAAAGTGTGACAAGTACTGTACATGGTAGCGCTGGAGGATATTTTGGTGCCGTCGGACGAGGCGACGGAGCTTTTCCATCAGAAACAGCAGCTCAGCCAGGTAGCTATTGGTGAGAGGCAGGACAGAACATTTGTTTGCTTATTTAAAACATTTGGAACCCCACCTTTCCTTATAAAAAGGCAGCTGACGAATTTTTAAAAAATGAACACAAAAAATAGTGGGGTAAGGAAGAATACACAGTCCCACAGTACACCTACAGAATCATTTCAGCAGATTAATAAACCAATACAATAAATAAAGCAGTTAACTACAACCCAAATGCCTTCTTAAAAAAGGAGATTAAGACTAACTTTCAGAATGCCATTGAAGTCTCATAGATGAGACTTTGGATGAACTATAGGGAGAGGATAGCTCGGTTGGTTAAGAGTGTGGTGCTGGTAACGCCAGTGTTGCAGGTTTGATCTCCATATGGGCAGCTGCAAATAATCCTGCATTGCAGGGGGTTGGACTCAATGATCCCCAAGGCCCCTTTCAACTCAACAATTTTGTGATTCTATGAACTAGGTGTCCTAGCATGCTGTATGTGTGAGGTTCCCTGGGCTGTTAACACCCACAAAGACACACCTCTGACCTGCCAGCCTGGATACAATACTCCCCAAGTTCATGCCAGAGGAATTTTACCTAATTCCAACAAGCATTAGCTTCTTCCCTTCCCTCCATTCTCACATGGCACTACCCCAAAATGTGAGACCAAGGAGAACGGTTGTAATCCCTCCTTCTAGCCAGCTCTTAGGGGTACAGAAGCTGCATCCTCCTTTTCACGGGTTCACTCTGCGCTACATGGTCAAGAACTGGAGGGGGGCAAGATCCATCTGTGCTCAACATGCTGGGATCCATCTTCTCCACCCCATCTTCAAGCCACACCCCCCCCCCCCATTCTTGGAACCCACCCGATCAGTACATGTCATAAAAAGATTCGTGGGAAAGAAAAAACGTCACACAAAGAGATATTTCAGGGGCAGGAAAATTGGACTCTAATTCTAGAACAGATGCAGACATAGAACTTTTTAATATCGGAATGAAATTATGATTTGTGTATTGGTTTTGTGTTTCAGGGTCACGTGTATATATGATGATTATTCATAAATAGTTTAAGCAAAAAAACACCCAAATCAGTACCTGTCAGTGAATTCCTCTGGGTTCTTGCTCTTGCTAACATGTTCACTGTGTCGGCAAAGCCAGGTTACCTCATCACGGCAGAAGGACAAGGCCATGAAGACATAAACAGCCTGTTGTGGCGGAAAGAGGGAGAAGGGACTTTGTGAGAAAAATATTCCCTCCCTTCAAATCAGCAAGGCCAGCTCAAGAAAGGGACGTTCAATGTGGCATGACACTGCACATTAACTTTTAAAAAAGCTATTCTATTCTACTTAGCCGATGTCCTTGAATTGTGTATTGCATAATGAGAAGCCTAAAACGGGGGGGGGGGGGGAGAGATCCATCATGCAAATTAATGACATTTGTTGATTGCAGCTTGTTCTGGCTTATGTTTTCCTGTGCTTCAAATTTTCCTTTTGCTACTATAGTGATGAAGGAGAAAGGGAACATGGAATAGGAGAGACCTGAGAGGACCATCAATATGCAAAGATGAGAAAAGCAGAAGGGTGAAAGCTGGAAACATAAATACTAATGCATGGAATAGATCTACATAGATCTATAAATACATAAATGTTCCTATATAGGATTTCTTTCCTCACACACGCAACACACACACACCCTCCTGGAAACTCTCGGTGCCATTTTCCCTCAAGCTCTGCCTGACTGGAAGAAAACCTGCTGGAAGGAAGAGAAGCAGTGAGGAGGGGAGCTGCCTTTGCCATTTAAATCACACTTTTCATTTTACTCATGACTGGAGCAGCCGGTGGTTAAAAGATGCAACCCGCTGCATACAGTTTGGCTTGTAGTGACTGCTGCAGATGCCCTCAGGACTGCTCAGATACATTATAAAGATAAAGCAACCAGGAAAGCTAGAAATAAGATGGTTTGTTTTTAGTAAAAGCTTTGATTCTCAAGAGGCAGAAACTACATGAATTTCAGGATAAAAACAGGCACTGCTTTTTGGACAACCCTTCCTGCCCTACCCCTTTCTATTGTGGTTTGGATCAAAAATTAAGCCACTATAGGTAAGGACCACATTCGTATCAAGTCAGACTCGAACACAGCATTTGGCAGCAACATGGGATAAAGGGTCCTCAGTGCTGGTGCCCCAGCTTTGGGACAGTTTCCTTGCTATGACAGGGGTCAAGATTGATGAGTTATCAGCGTCAGCTGAAGACTTGGCTGTTCCCCAGGCTTTGCTGGAGTTTAACGTCAGGTGCATGGTTGTGATTATTCAGATTGAAATTCACCTTCTTCTGGTTCTGCACTGTTTTTATGCTGTGGTTTTATGTTAACATTTCATTATTTTAATTTGAAAATCGTTCTATAATTGCTTGTTTTCAATTAACAGGTAATAAATATGTATACACACCCTTACATTTGGCTTCCTCTTCCCAGGCACACTTACACAGGCAAATGCATAGAGGCGCGCGTGCGCACACACACACGTGTTTGCCCACTTGCCCAACTCAAACACATCATGCATGCAAGACTGTCTTCTCCCACATTCCCAGCTCTTGTCTACTTGCCTTTGGCCCCAAAAGCCCTGGCTCGTTGGCCAGAATGGTCTCCATCTCCCGTACAGCATTCCTCAGGAAATGGCGCCGACCTCGATGCAGCTGCCCACTGTCAAGACACCGCTGGAGGGTTCACACATGAAGATGACAGCTGCCCCATGCCCATCTGACACACCACAAGCAGCAGCAAATGACAATGCCCAGCTACTCAGTCAAGGTGCATAGTACCCAAAGCTGGTCAAGTTATTTTGGAACTAGAGGCAGAAAATTGCAATAAAAGCACCATCATCTATTAAATGACGAACAACTGGATGCCCTCGCATGATGCCTAGAATTGCCCACCAAATGCTCAGGCTGGGCAGACTCCTAGATGTGCTGTGCAATAGATGGGGGAGCAGGTGGATGGCTGGACCTCAGAGGGAACATGCAGGAGGAGCTGCAGAAAAGTGGGGCTACCTTTCCCCCTTCTCCAAAGGAGATTTATGGTGCAATCCTTTACATGTCTATTCAGGAATTAGTCCTACTAACTTCAGTGGGGCTTCAAAGTGGGAGCAAGTGCATACGACAGTGGTGGCTAACCCCTGTTTTGGAAGTCTGATCCAGTCCTCCTCCCTTACAAGCCCTCCAAGAACCGATTGATTTTGGTAGTGGTGGCAGAAACATACAGTATATAAACAAAGCAGACACAGCTAGAGGGTGGGCAGAGTTCAGTTTTTCCAATGGGGAATCAAACTGTCCCCTTCCTGGCCACTAGACCCATGACTGGATGAGGTGAGCAGAGAGGGAGCTTGTGTCTTAACAGCTTCTTTGCACAGATAGCTGATGTGGGCAAGTGTCTGTGTGTACCTGAGCGTGTGGGATGGATACACCAAGTTTTAGCCACCCCTGGCCTGCCCCCCACCCAGAAGGTTGGCCATGGCTGAAAGCAGCGAGATGCCAAAAAAGGTTAGTCACCCCTGATGTACAGGACCACAGTCTTAACGGAGGACATCTAGTTTATAAGGCAAAAGGTGGCAAGTTCAGTAACAAAGGGCAGCTGCTGGAATGCAATGAAGAAATAGGGATGATGGGAACATCGGTCAAATGGGGCTGGGAAGCAAATTTCAGACATGAGGGGAAAGGTAAAGCTAGTGAGGCAAAGTATTAAGCAGAAAAGACCTGGTTATCTACTAGGAAAACCCTGGAGCAGACAAAGTGCAGACTTAGGCAGTAACACGGCAGACAAAGCAATGAGCAAGAAAGCAAGGGTCACTCCCACCTGTTTGCTCCCGCGTGCTCTTTGCATTCTTTGATATCAGCTATGCGTTTTCCATAACTGTGCAGAGAGAGAGAGACACTGAGATCACAGCCAAACCCCTCCAAAACATTATGTTGTGTTCTGTTGCTTCGTCCATCCAAGCAGAGCCAACTTTGTGCAAGGACAAGTTTTCTAAAAAACTGAATGATTTTTAAAATCCAGTAGCAAACCCTTCACTTTAAAATGGCTACCCCAAAGCTTCCTTGTCTGTCTCTTGTGATGTTTTCCAGGGCAAGCTACAGCTCAGGAGCAGAGAACATACTGTACATGCAGAAGGTCACAAGTTCAATCCAGGGCATTTGCAGATAAAGATGTCAGGAAGAAAGTATGGGAAAGGCCTGCATTTGACTCTCTGGACAGCAACTGCCAGTCACAATCAGCAGTACTGGCCGTGAAGGACAGAAGGTGTGACTCAGTGGGTGGCAGTTTCATGCATACAGAGGGTGAGCAAATACAAAAGAGGAGGACGCTCCCACTCATAAGCACATTTATAACTTGCCTTTCCTCCAAGGAGCTCAAGGTGGTATGCACAGCCCTTCATCAACCCTCACCCCCATTTTATCCTCACAACAACCCTGTCAGGTAGGTTAGTCTAAGAGTTGGCAATTTACCCAAGCCTCACCCAAGTGAGCTTCATGGTCAAGTGGGAATTTGGATCCAGGTCTTCCCAGTCATAGTCTTCACAACTGTACCACTCCTGTGCTTCTAAGATTAGTGCAAAAGAGGGGATTCAAACCTGCCAAAATGTGCCTGTGGGTCTATCTCACCTCTACAGGTCTCTTACCCTTTGATGCTGCTGAAGGCCTCCTCCGCCACTTTGTGAATAGAAAGCACTTCATCCCGTACTAGAGCAATGTAGAGAGAGCCACGGAGAGCTGCCCGCCACAGATCCAGACAGCTTTGGGTAGAGCCCAGGCAGCTGTGGCACAGCAAGAACCCAACTGCAGGGGTAGAAGATGGTCAAAGGCAAGGATAAGGAAGCAATGGACACCGACCCTCCCTGCTCTGTACAGCAGCTAGCCCCTCCCTGCCACCCACTTCCAGGAGCAAAATGAATTGTGCAAATCAAGCAAATGCATTACAAACCATAGCGTTTCTTGCCCTAGAATTTACCTGGGTGCTAAGTTTGTGAGGCAGGGGGTGGGGAACCCAGAGCGCAAGCATATGTCTGCCTATGCCCACTGTGGCCAATGAAGATGATCTTGGACAATTTCTGCACCTTTTGGCTATGATTATCCAGTACTGGATAAGATTTCTTGCTATACTGAGTCAAGGTTCCAGGTTGACCATCCAGCCTGGATTCTCCCCAGCCTACCAGATCAGCAAAGAACAATGTGACGACTTACTCACAATCCATCGCTCAAGAATCTCCAGAGAAAGGTATTCACAGGCCATCTGGGAACAGGAAAGAAATATGAGTTTTCTGCCTACAGAAATCTGGTATCATCATCTTCCTTCCTAAATACTCAGTGCCTCTACTAAGGTTTTTTAACGTGTGCAGCATAATTTTCTACGAGGTCTGGAGTAGCAAGGCCTCACTGGGTGCACATGGGAACCATTTGGTAGAACAGCCAGCAGTTCACTCTCTTGCTTAGAGGTGGGGGGAACTCAGGCCTGCAGCGCTCCCTTTTTGCAGCCTCAGGGACTCTCCCCAAGCCATATCTCTTCCCAAGGCCAAACCCCTTCTCTCTGGGTCACCCCCTTCACTGGCCCTGCTTCAGGCCTTTTTCAAGTGCCCGGAACCACTTGTCTATAGGTGGAAAGGAGCCCACTGTACAAACTGAAGATTCACATCCATTACCCTGCTCTCTTTTCTGTCTCTGTGGCCTCACCCTCTGGTGGCATCATGATTGAGGGGACCGGGGCCGTGATTGAGAGGGCCAGGGCCATGCAACATCAGCGCACCCTACAACATACACACATGACGCCAGTGCCCTCCTGCAGCCTGCACAAGTGATGATGTGTCGTGGGGACACCCCGCGGCTTACTCCTGTGACATGAGCACACCCCACAGTGTGTGTGCACGGCTGCTGCAGAACTTTGAGGGGCCCAGCCCCTTCACTGAAAATCCCTTGGTGCGCCTGGGTGGCATGTGCTCACCCTCACCCCGCAGGCTGCCCACAAAGTGCTGCCATCAAACTGGTTCCGCATCCCTGTTCTAGCTCAACTGCCAATAGTAACAGAACTTGTCAGCATTATAGCTTCAATGACATCACAATCAGCTTGCACTGCATGCTGAGAAACAGTGACTTGTCTCACTGAAGTCCGTTGAAACTCAAGAAACATCTACAAGAGGGCAGAGCCTGCATATATGAGCACTGCTGATCTAAAATGCAGGCCTCTGATTTTAAGATGCTCCAGAAAGCCTGAGTTTGGGCTGTGCTGGAGAGGTAGCAAAAGTGTCACTGTCTCTATACACGGACACGCTCACCGTGTCTGAACTGGCAGGAGCTAGCATGTTCGCGGGGTTGCTGATCAGACTGAAGAGTTGGTCACTTCGCCACTGATCAGCTGAGTGGTTTCTACGGGCGAAGAGGAAGTGCAACGAAAGAAGTGCATTGCTCACAGCCTGGAAAGAGAACTCTGTTAGCAGCAGGAAATGACAAAATACAGAGAGACAGAGAAAAAAGCAGAACTACATGTTACCCTTGGCACACATGACATGAAGAAGCATCAAGCAGGTGGGAGGAGCACTTAAATCTTCCCATACTTGCTTTTTCTCTCATGCAAATGCTCCCCTGGAGGAATTTCCCCCACACCTCAGCTTCAGCCAGATTTACAGGTATTTACAAGGGAAAGTTAAGTATCCACTGATCACCCACTACTTCTCCCCTACAAGTGCCCCACACTTATGTGTTTTCCTCAACTTGTACTCTACCCACAGATGGCAAACTATCATCCAAATATTAACCGAAATTTTAAACTGGATTGACCAATTCTGAAACCCAGACACATTCACCTAGCTCCTGCTTGCTTTGGGATCATCCAGTGTTTGTTCAAAAGCTGAATAAATTTGTCCTCCTTCCTCCCCTATCCCTTCTCTACCCCACCCCGCCCCCTCCAGCATGTGGATGACTTGATTATTAGCTTTTCTGGTTTTGCAGTTTACCTACTTCCCTCTTTTTTACTTCCTGTTCCAGTCACGGCTGCCACCAAAACTCCCCACACATTTCTCAAAATGTTATTTGTATATACTTGTGAAGCAGCAAAAGAAAAGGGAAGAAGAACACAATAAGAATTGTAATTGGGCTACCTTCAGCCAACACCATGAGAAATTGGAGCAAAGAATGTTCATTCTCTCCAACTACAGAACCGCATTCACCTCCAAGGAACCACAATTCAGAGGTACAGCACATGCTTTGCACACATCACTTCCCAGGTTCTGAGGTGGTGGACTCTCCTTCCTTGGGGATTTTTAAGCAGAGGTTGGATGGTCGTTTGTTATGGGTGCTTTAGTTGAGATCCTGCATTGCAGGGGTTTGGAATAGATCCCTTCCAACTCTACCATTCTATCTATGATTCAACAAGGTGTGACCGGAAAGTTTGATGAATGATCACAGAAATCAGGCAGCGAGAAATATTTGAACATACATATGTTACAGGCCTTCAAAGTAGGCCCCCTCTACCATTGACAACATTCGTAGAACTGCTAGAAACTTCTGGAGGAGTCCTCTTTTCGTATGGCTTTCAGTTCCCTCGTCACAGCAGCTTGGACATGTGAAATGTTGGAAAATCTGTGCCCTTTCATAGCAGATTTCAGTTTTGGAAAAAGAAAGAGATATGATAGGGCCAGATGGGGATAATATGGACGGTGGGACAACTCAGTAACCATTTCACATGGAATATGCAATTCTTCCATCATCATTCGGATGGACAAACGCTGATCCCACTTCAATAACTCACGAACTCTGTCAACATTTGCCGTCATTCTGCTCATCAACCATGTGCCAGACCAAGGGTCATCTTCAATGGTTGCCTCCCTTCATGGAAACACTTAAACCACTCATACACTGGCTTTTGAGTTACAGCTTCATCTCCGTACACAATTGTGAGCGTTTCATGGGTTTCCGATGCCGACTGCATGTTCGAATATTTCTTGCTCTCCAATTTCTATGACCACTCTTTGAACTTTCCAGTCACACCTTGTATGTTCAATTCCTCACATCTCTAACAAAAGGGATCTCACAGGACCAATCACTGGGAAAGATCTCCAAGATGTTGGAGAGCCACTGCCAGTCAGACTCTACAATTTGACAAGACTAGATGAGCCACTGGTCTGATTCAGGACAAAGCAGCTTAAAGATACTGCATAGAAACCAACACTCCCATTCTTGAGAACACAGCAACACACGCAGGAAGAATGCATGTTACAAAATCATAATGTGAATCTGGATGTGCTAAGAAGTTAATGGAGATAGAGTCTAATGCTGAGACCCAAACGTCAGGCCTGTGGGCACCACACTGTCCTCATACACTTTCCTTTGGTGCCTCCCAAGCCTCCCACTTCATTCTTTATTTTAATCTCACCTTGGTATGGGGCCCAAACTCTTCCATCAGCTTGCGCAAGGGATTCTCATACTCCAGTATCATCTGACCCAACCGAGGGAAACTAGCATCACTATAGCCAGATAAGGAATGAGTCAGAGGTGTTTGCCAGCAACAGAAGCCCTCCTCCATCACTGACACTGCCCACCCATTTCACTGCAAAACATGACAAGAGTGCTCCAATGACAGAAGCCCCGGGCTCCAGAGAACCTTATTGGGCCAATCCAGGCAACAACACAAAATACAGGAGAATGCAACACCTGGTCTCCAAAAGTGTGGGAGGGTGGCCTTGCAGGAGAAGGGATTCTCATGCTGTGGTGATTACAGGATTATGGGGTGGGGTTGGCCTATTTCACGGCTTTTTTCTTTCTTTCCTTCTTGAAGAAGATGTGTGCTCCCATACTGGTGGTGGGGTGAGGGGAATAAAGAAAAGCAAGGGGATTGCTGAGGAGGAGGTGGAAGCCTGGCTGGTGTTTCTCCTCCAGGATAAGAGACGACTTGAGTGCTGCTGGTGGAAAGGGGCATCATGGAGTGCCCTATTTCTAGAAAATTTGCAGAAACAAATCAAAAGCATTGTTTTGTAAATTTCTCAAAAGGGTGAAGGCATGGCAGAATGAAATGTGTGGGTCACCACCAACAGTGGTGTCACAGGTATCTGTGACATTTGCACAAGGACATTCCATGCAATCCTCTTGCTAAGGAGGAAAGCAGAGGGAGGAACTGTGTTTTCCATATCAACATACTGGTGTTTAATGAACTTACCTTTCAATAGATGGGCTAGCTTGGGGGGCATAGGAGTGGGGGGGGGGAGTGATTTGTTTGAGAAAATGGTAGGTTTCAGCTACAGATGGCATATTTAGGTTAAAAGTTAGGAATGGTCTTTTAACTATAATAGCATACAATAGCAAAATAGCTGTTGGGGTGGGAGGAATGTTACCTCCTCCTCAATACTTGTCAAGAGAAGGCCAGACATCCACCTGTTAGGGATTGCTATTGGCATTAGGAATGCACTATTGGGCCAAGGGAGTGGAATATATGGATCCTGACCCTGATCCATGGATCATCTCATGGGTACACTGGTACAGGCCAATCAGGGCTTTGCGGTCATCAATACGAGAAAGGAGTAAGATGGCAGATGCATAGGTGACAATCAGGTCAAGGTAATTCTTGGTGAAGTCATAGTTTAGATGCTGCAGAAGGAAAGAAAAATCAGTTTTATTTATCTAATAAAAAGGGAAATGTATTGACATTTTAATCAACTCTGGGCAGATTCTGACTCCTGGCAGCAGCACTTTTCTTAGAATCTCAGCACAATCTGCTCAGATAAGGAATGGTGGACCTGTGGCTCTCAAGATGTTATCGGGACTATAATTCCCATCATTCCCAGCTACTGGCGATATGGAGTTATAGTCTCAACAACACCTGGAAGTTCACAGGCTCCCCATCCCTTATCTAAGCAGGTTGTGATGGGATTGCAAGGCGTTCCTCATTCCCTGTCTTAGACAATGGCTCATTTTGTGTGCGTCTCCAAGCCCTGTTGGAGGATTGTCAATGAGCCTAAAGGCTGCATGAACCCCCCTCCTCTCTGACACACAGCTTCTCCCTTACTTTCCTTTTTTAGCAGTAGCCATCGTTTGCCACAATGGACCAAGTGTCAATCACAATTAGTATTTGCCTTCCACTGCCAGAATCAAGAATGCATTTAAATTCTAGTTTCCAATTCTGTTCCGGAGGAAAAACACTAAGCCATAAATTTGCCAGTTCAGACACTGGGGCAAACTATGGTTAGCACTAAACAGGCACTAGGTGGAGTCCTGCTTCCGGCTGACGAATTAAGTGCTGCTTTGAGGGCTACAAAAGTTAGTTAGTTGTGAAGAACTGGCAATTCAAAATTCAAAATACTTTTCTTTTATGGCAGAAGGAAGAGGAGATCAATCCCTCCCAATGAGTGCAAGACTAGATGAAAGGGGAAGGTGGAGCTCAGCTAAGTCTAGAGGGGAAACTTCTATGCTGCAAGATCAGTTCAGCAACAGACTTGAGAGGTAATGAAATGAAAATCTCCTTACTTGGACATTAAAAAAAAATGTACTAGAGAACATTTATTCATCTCCTTGCCCAGCCCTTCCAAACCTATGATTCATGGAAAAAAGACACAGTTCCTCAAGCATTCATGGGTTAGATGAATCATACTGACAGTTCAGTTAGCAAACTGCCAATAGCCAAAAGTTTAAATTGTGGTCCATTTGCACCTATAGCAGCTTCCCTACGAAGTCCAACAGCAGCTTTCAGGAAGTGGGGTTTTCAACAGAAAAAGGAATGGGAAGAAAGGTTCCATTTTCCTCTCCACATACTGAGGACATTCACTTCCTGTCCAGAGCTAGAGCCAGGAATTTAAGGATCCATGCTTGGCTGCCCCTTGTGGTAAGTCACTCAGGAAAAGGGCTCTAACTTCCTTCTAGGCTCTGGTAAGACTTTGCCCAGCCAGGCAGCCCACTGATTTATCCTCACCTGATAGGGATCTATAAAAGGTTTCAGGTCAGGCTTGAGCTTTGCTTGGGCAGCAGGAGCAGTGACGATTTCTGCTATAGCTGCTTCCTATCTGCTCAACTCCTTGCTGCCTTGCTGCCTCCTTATTCCCTTTTTTTTCTTTTTTTAAATAATTTTTATTAATTTTGAATTACAAAAATCCAATATAAGCCTTATACTATCAATACCAAAATACAATTACAATTCAAATACAAATCAATCACATGGCCAATTATAAAATTTAGGTGGCTCCCTGCCTGCTGGACTTCAAGGTCTACTAGTTCCCTTTAATTCTGCTTACACACTATTGCTCAATCCAATTACAATCCAGTCCTGATAATATCCCTTACACCACAGCTACAATGTTTTAACTTCAATTCATATTAACACATTTAGTACCGTATTTTTCGCTCTATAACACGCACCTGACCATAACACGCACACAGTTTTTAGAGGAGGAAAACAAGAAAGAAATATTCTAAACGAAACAGTGGATGTATGATTTTTGTGGTTCATGCTGTGGCCACAGACATGTGATCTGACAGTGAGTTTGGGGTAGCCCAATACAAAAATCCTGAGGATCCATGTGGATCCGTGCTTTGTAACCACGTTTTAAGTGGGGAGGGAAGGAAAAACACTCAAGGGACAAGGAGCACACGTGGGGGGTGTGTGGAGAAGGATGCTGCTGATAATGCAGGAGAGGCTCCTCTCCGGCTTTGCTCCTTTAGAACAAGCAGGCTCTGCTTCTATCCCTCCTCCCTGGCAAGGAAACCATGATAGTAACCATTCTGAGACAAATCAAGAAAAATTGCGACCAACACTCCTCCCCAACAAGCGCAGTGAGGTCAAAACACACACACACACACAGAGAGAGAGAGAGAGAGAGAGAGAGAGAACTGGCCCTAAAGTCGCAGGGCGCTGGGAGAGTGCAGGGGCGCAGGGAGAGTGAATGGAAGCAAGAGAAGGAGAAGGAGCCCTCACACACACACAGACACACAGTGTCAATCCTAAAGTCGCAGGGGCGCACAGGGGCGCTGGGAGAGTGAAGGGGAAGCAAGAGAAGGAGAAGGAGCCCTCACACACACACAGACACACAGTGTCAATCCTAAAGTCGGAGGGAGAGTGCAGGGGCGCTGGGAGAGTGAACGGGAAGCAAGAGAAGGAGCCCTCACACACACACAGACACATAGTGTCAATCCTAAAGTCGGAGGGAGAGCGCAGGGGGCTGGGAGAGTGAAGGGGAAGCAGGAGGAGGAGCCCTCACACACACACAGACACACACAGTGTCAATCCTAAAGTCGGAGGGAGAGCGCAGGGGGCTGGGAGAGTGAAGGGGAAGCAGGAGGAGGATCACACACACACACACAGCCCCTACACTGGCTAATCCAAAATCGGACAGCAAAAAACTGCAGGCAGGGACAGAGAGCACGGGGTTGTTTTAAAGCAGCCAACCCCGCTCTGCTTCTCTCCCTCCTCCCCGGCTCCGCTAGCTGACAGGAGCCGCTTACACCCGCTTTGCTGTTTCAAAGCGAGCCACGGACTGCTCATGACTGCAGCAAATTCCCCCGCCATCTGTAGGCATTCGCTCCATAACACGCACAGACATTTCCCCTTACTTTCTAGGAGAAAAAAACTGCGTGTTATGGAGCGAAATTTACGGTAATTTATAAGTTCGCTAGTCAAATTCTCCTTTCTTCTTCCCGTGTGAGGTATTAATCTTAATCCATTGTTCCTTTATGTCTTTGTCAAATATTATGTCCATCTTGATTATTCCCGACCTCTGTCTTGTCTTGTGGAGCTGTTGACTGGTGTCACTCTAGATAGATCTCCCTCTGATTGCAGCTGCAAAATTCCATTGCCATTACTTCCAGTCCCAGGAGGGGAGTCACCTGGCACCCTGCCACATCCCTGGCAAGCCTCCAAGTTCTCTCTTCTCCGTCCAGCTGAAGAAATTAGCTATAATTTCTTGTAGTAGAGCGATCTAGTGCCCCACCAAAGCCCTGGCAAGTCCTCAAAGTCCAATCCATCCTCCCCTCAGCCAGGGGAAAAATAAAAATTAACTTCATAGAGATTCCAAGTCTTTTAAAAATTATTCCATACTATTATGTTTTCCTCACACAGTTCAGTTTGTTATTGTAATCCATATCTATACTCCCGTCTCCCTTCATCTTCACCTGCTATATGAATTTATTTATTTTTTGCATTCTCAGGGGGTTTGCCAAGTCATTTATGTAACAAAGCATTTATAATGAAGCCATTGGCTCCTCACCCCACATACTGTTTTTTAGATTGAATGAAGTCTTCTTTCCGATTCAAATTTTTACAACCTTGTAGCTGTTTCAATTCAGCAGTTTTTGATCTTGTCCCATCATTTCCAGCACGCGTCTGTACATTAATCCCAAATAATCTTTAAAGAACAGAAGCACCTCTGCTTTTAATGGCGTCGTTGGAGGGTTACCAAGAGGCGAAGTGCTTTTGCACTCAGTGCCTCCCTGCCTCCCGCATTCTATGCCAGAGCGGGAGCCAGGTACCGAGATGATCTGTGAGTGTAGCCCGTTCCCACCATCCTTGGGGGCAATTTCCAGGGATAATTATCCTCAGTCATCCTTGATTAACCTTTGCCAACGATCTCCCATTGTTGTGGGAGGTAACTCCATTAAGGCAGACAGGAGCTGGAAGCCCCAACTGACTTTCTAAGCTGCCAATGGCCCAGCATCAAGATAAAAATATAAGGCATAATGTCCACAGTTGCATTAAACTAAAACTAATGCCCATCTGCCTTTAATTCTCAGAAGCCAACACTTTACAATCCATACTTTATTCAAAAGATACTCACAATGTCAAAATGGCACAGGCTGGCGTCCATAGTGTTCAGCAGCTCATAGACATGGTCCTAAAGAAGAAATATTAGCATTAATGAAGCTGTTGGGGTAGAGAACTGGACTCCACACACTCCATTGCTGCATATCATTCATTTTTATTATTGCATTTATAGCCCACCTTTCCTGCAAGGGCCTGTATTTGGTTCTTCCCCTCCCCACATTACTACAGCAACTCAGTGAGGTGAATTAAACTCAGAGAGAGGGTGAGAGGAGAGAGAGGGAGAGACTGACTGGCCCAAGGTCGCCATTATAAAATTTTAGGGGACACACACATAGCAGACACACACACTTCACATAAAACCTATCTTTACTCTTCAAAATGTAGGAAATATTCCCTGAGAAAAGTACACATTATTTTAGCACACAGAACAATCAAAAAGGCCATCTTGGTTCTCCTAATGACTATAAATAATTTCCTCTACGGAAGGAAATAACTTGGTGACACCTTTCCCAGTAGTTCTTTCACTTACAGATCCTGTCTTAAGGGCATATTAGATAGGGTGGGCTTATGACCAGGATTCAAGAACTAAGGCAGAAAGGCCAGACTGCCCAGGTAATACAATCAGTAAAACATTATCAGGTATCTTGGCACACAGGAGAACCCACACACTCAAATTTCTGTGATGTATGTATGGTGCTTTTAGGGTCTTCTTTGGCTAAGGGGTTGGGAAATGTCTGAAGTCTTTAAAGGTTTCTGCACACTTTGTTCTTGGGCTCTCTCACCTCCTTGGAAGGAGAGGGGTGGGACTCTGTTGCAACAGAAAAATAAAGATCTGCCTTGCTTTCACTGGATCCTGTTTCCATCCATTCTTCTCTAACTGATATAGGGGACTCAGAGTCCTTT
Organism: Podarcis melisellensis; assembly: GCF_964234715.1. NCBI lineage: Eukaryota > Metazoa > Chordata > Lepidosauria > Squamata > Lacertidae > Podarcis > Podarcis melisellensis. Next base: position 3,903,005 of record NC_138529.1, read on the forward strand.
GGGGAGTTGGACAGCAAAAGCCAACCTCCAATTTTCTACAACAGTCACCCACACAATTTAAAACAGTCTGGTTGCAAAGATCAACCCAGCATGAAACCATTTACCTTTCCCCATTCCATGCCCCCGCAAAGCTGTATGAATCATCTCAGATTTTGCTCGAGACTGCTGCTGCTGACACTGACAGATGTTTGTGTTTCTGTCCTTGGACATTAAAGATCTACCTGATTATGAATTCAACTGTAAACTCTGTGTAGCCTTAAAACAGACATGAACACTTCATCTTTCTTTTTTATAAAACTGTTGCTCCATTCTTGAGAGGCTGGCTTTCTTATTAAGCATAAATGTGTCAGGATTATTTATTTGGCTGCTATCTTTGCTTATTTAGCAAATGTCCTCTGTCCACAGATGTGACTGCTTTTTCATTTTAATTCTATTTTTGTACAGTAGAATCTGTTTTCTGGTTTAATCTGAGCAGGTTTTACATTGCCAGGGGGTGTTGCTGTGCCTCCACCCCACCCACCCCTTGATTGGTCTAACTGGGTAATGATGCCTAGCCTACATTTCAGTGTTATTGTGAGGAAGGACTGGGGAATAAAATGTATTTGGAAGGAGAACTGGATAAAATACTGTATCTACTATATATTTTGGAAAGTTGTTTGTTCACCATACATTTAAGATATCATAACAAAATTTTGCACGATGGTTCTTGGGATCAAGGAACAGATTTTCATTTATGTTTGGAGGCAAATGGATGCCATTTCAAATCAAGATGGCAACTGAACCTTTCAAAACTGCACTGATTTTAGCCACTGATTTAAAATCTGCATGGTTTTTTGGTTTCTTAGAATTCCCAAGCAATAGCAAGTATGAGACTGCTAATATAAAAATAAATAAAGTGTCCAAGTTAAAATCCACCTAGAGATAGTGTGGCATAGCAGTTAGAGGGCTGGGCTGAGACATGAGACCAGGATTCAGTTGTGAAGCTCACTGAGTAACCTTCGCCAGCCACTGTCTCTCAGCCTAACCTACCCCACAGGGTAGGTTGTAAGGATAAAATGGGGAGGAGGAGAACAAGGTACCCCACCTTGATCTCCTTGGAGGAAAGGTGAGATATAAATGTAGTAAGATACAAATGTGATGATGATAATAATAATAAGAATGTAATAATGCAGAAACCACTCGCTCTGACAACAGCCATGTCCCAAATTCTGCAATGCCAAAGTGGGAAATGCTCTGATGACCTTTTTGGCATTATGACTATTATTTCACTTTATTATAACTTACCATTCAGCTGAAATGACCACTTTTGCACAGCTATTAAAAGTGTAGGAGTCTTCTTTTTCATCTGGCCAGCCAAAGTTATTATATGCAAGGAGAAGACTTCTGGCCTAGTAAAGACTCCACAAAGGCTTAGCACTCAACAGTTGCAGTCATCCCTGTCATTCACACAAAGAGGTCAAGAAAAACTACAGAACAACTGCTCTCCTCTTTCAAAAAGGTAGAAGGCTTTTCAAGTCAGACCAGGGCAAACCAACAGCAGGCAAACCAACAGCAGCCCCAAAAGAAACATCTCAAATCCCTACTAACACTCACCCGGAATTCCATTACATCCACAAAGGTTTGATAATAGGAAGTGAGTGCCCGGAAAATATCTGCTTTCTCCTTGTATACTGGTCCCAAATGTTGCTGTAAAGAAAAGCAAGCAAAGCATGGACAAGTATTACTGACCACCAGCAACCTCATTCCTCTGGGAAACAGAGCAGAGCTTTTTCAGCAGAGGCTCCCTTGCTAGGGAATGGACTCCCTAAAGCTATCCATCTGGCCCCTGATCTTGGTGGGTTTTTCCCCTACCATCATTTTAAAGAAATGAGCTTGTATTTCTTTTAATTTCAGCAGGATTTTTGCAAAAACAAATTATATTTATTGAGTTTTATTAAGGCTCCATGTCCAGATATACAGGTGTAACTCAAGTGACAAAAGCAATTGAGCAAAAAACAAAAATGAAACACCAAGAATTCAGGTAAAATACTGGATTCCTTTTAATCACACTCTGGCTACATTTAGGCTTACTCCTTCTGTTCATTTTTTTAGTGTCACCCTAATTATTATCTTTTGTATGTTTGACACCATAATCCTGAACACAATTACTAGCAATAAGCTCCACTGAACACAGGAAGAATGAATTCAGAATAAGCTTGCATGGTTTTAGGCCTTACTTGCTTCCAGGCCACAGGGCAACAGCGCCAAGTCTTTCCAGACTGGAACAAATGCACAGTGGCTACCTAACATCTCCATATCACTGGGAGGAGTGGCCCAAGTCCTTCCTCCCCTGCTTGACACTTACCATTTATCTATTTTTTTAAAGAGACTGATGAACTCATCCAGTTTTACAAACGTTTCGTTCCTGAAGAGCAATTAATATCATCTAGGCCTTCCCCAATATATACAGGGAGATATAGTGATAGCACACATGTTTACAAGGAAAAAGTCTTATGTTCAGCCCTTGCCAGCTCCAGCTGAAAGGACCTCAGGAGGCATCAGGGCTAGAAAAGGAAAGGTCTCCTTGGAGAGCAATTGGAAAAGAGCCCTTGACTAGATTCATACGTTCATGTGGATTATGAAGGGCTGGAGCTCCATGGTCAAACACATACTTTGTATGCAGAAGGTCCCAGTTTCAATTCTCTGCATTTCAAGATAGGATTGTTAAAAGCCACTACCTGAAATCCTGCACAGCTGCTGCCAGTCCGCATGGACAATACTAGGCTAAATAAATGGGTTGGTGGTGTGGCTCAGTAAAAGTCAGCTTCCTACTACTCAGGGATAGAACATATTTCTACCTATGCTCTATCCTAGTTAATATAATGTAATTGGAATTTGGGCCATCAAGAAAATGCCTCCTGACTCAACCCCTAGAATACACCCAGGATGGCAGCAGTTCTTCTCATGCAGAAGTTACTCTTGTTTAAGCCAGGAGAAGAGCAATGGCCACTTTCTGTTCCCAGAGAGTACAATCCCTCCAACTCCCCACTGGCATGGGGTCTCACCGTGCCGCTCCGTGTGTCCAAGTTGGGAAACTTCTTGTTGATGTATTTGATAGAGGATTCCATGGTCTTCTCGGTGAAGAAGCCTGGCTTGGTCCGGGAATCCATACATGTCTGCAAAAGTCAAGAAAGCTGCACTCAGAACTGAACAACATGCAATGCCAATTGTGCTGCTCTATTTAATTTCTAGGGGAAGCGGGTAGCACTGTTCATCAGGAATACAGCATCCAGGGAGAAGAAAGTTTAACCCTTTACCCTACTGCAGCTGCCACACACACACACACACACAGACTGCCTTTTGGTGGCAATAGGACCTGCCTATAAGCATAACAGCAGAGCAAGGGGGATGTTACAAAAGTTGGATGTCATCCGTGAACACTGCAGTCTCCCAGAATATCTAATTTCTGACCTCACTAAACTTAAGCAAGGCCCCATCTGCACAGCACAGTTAAAGCAGCATCATGCCACTTGAAGCAGTCATGGCTTCCTGCAAAGAATCCTGGAAAGCAGTTTGTTAAGAAGCTTGGAGTTGTTGGGAGACCCCTGTTCTCCTTACATAGCTATAATCCCCTGGGTTCCCTGGGAAGAGATTGTTAAACCACTTTAGGAAACATAGTTGTAGGAAAAGAATTCAATTTGATTCAATCTGACTGGTTGATCATTGATTTCATGATGTTGGTTTGGGATTCCTATCTCTTTGCATGTAAGAAGGGTCGGCATTCGTGTCCAATCCTCCAGTTGACACATTTTTTCCAATTACGGATTATTATCCTATGAGCAGCTGCGTTAAAAGCTGTACCCACTTCCCTTTCCTCTAATAAGACCAGATATTTAATATGGCAAGATCATAACCAATAGCAACAGTCACTTTATTAATAAGTGGAGGTAAACAACAGGCACTCCTACAAATCAGCAGATCCATAACCACACATCAGATCCCCACAGAGACTCCAAATCCCATACAAACCGTACAGAGCATACAGCCATACAGTCAACTCTCAACTCTCTCTGTAGTAGTAATAGTAATAGCAGCTTAGCTAGTCACTGTCATACTGAATCTGCCAAGGTCAAGCATTCACCTCTCAGATCATACCATCCCAACCCATTCAAAGGACCATTCACAGCCATTTAAGAAAATAATGTTGTTTTGTCAAATCCAATTCAAGAGGCACTTTAAAGAAAAAACCACAGGCCCATCCACAGTAATCAGATAGCAAGCTCAAATCACTCACTAAGGTAAAATGCAAGTGATGTACATGTGGTGGAACCTGCGACAGTTTGCAGTAGAGATCATGATCAAAACCGGAAGGGGAAAGGAGGTGCCGCTTACAAGACAATTCCGTTGTAAGCTGTGATCGGATCTGCTGTTGCCCCTACAGAAAGAGGAAGCTTCAGAGAGACCTCAGCCAACACTCACATGCAACAGGAAGAGGAACCACATGCGTGTGGTATATCCTTGTCTGCTAAAATGCTTAGAATAGCTCCAAGGTTTCAGCTAGTGGAAGATCTGTTTACGTCTTTTCAGGCCTTCTACTGAGACATGTTAAAGAGGAGCCAAACAAATGGCTCAGTTCAAAAAGTTAGATTAGCACACTTGGGTTCAAAGCCCCATGAAGATCACTGCATGACTTTGGGCCAGTTTCTCACACACCCAGGTCTAACCTACCTCTTGTTGCGATGATAAAATGTAAGCTTCCCTGAGCTCCCCAGAAGGGAGGAGGGCAGGCATATGCAATTTATATCCGCTACCACATCTTCCTCTGCCTGCTGAACCTTTCTACAGCATTAATGCAACAGTGATCAAGATCACAGATACGGAGCAGTTGCCACTCCAACCGCTGGTGATATGTATTCGATGGACAAAACTAAGATGGGCAGACAGGAGATGGACAAAGGGGGATAGTCAGGAGCACCCAAGGTTGCAGTCGATATGTGAACACTAAGGTGGCTCAGGAAAGGTTTGTGCTGGTCAAAAATGAGTCTTGAAGAGAGGAAGGAATTGGCTGGACAAATAAAGAAAACTCTTTCTGCTGGAAGTTGAAGAAACGGCTTGATTAGCACCGATGAAAGCAAGGAAGTAGGAGTGGCAGCTGGAGAAAATTGAGACCGATTGCAGATCCAGAAAAAAAGTATTTTCTTTCAGAGCAGCAGTATGCAAGAATCCCTAGTTTCCTCCATTAACCCACTAGATCCACTGCCAGCTGCTTCTAAGAAGGCATCAGCAGTTGAGTGAGGAGCCATGAACTCTTCCTTGGACCTTTCCCAGTTCATATTCGTTGGGGGGTGAGCATCATGCTTTCACAACTGGGATCAAAATAGGAGCTGCGTCTTGCCGCTTCTAGGACTTCCTCAACCCAATAAAATAACTAGCAGCCCTGATCTCTAGCTAACTGCACCCATGGCTGTAAAAGCCATTCTCTCCTCTTGCACCAAGCCAAGAACAGAGCACGGCAGAGGACCTCACCACCCCCTTTCCAAACCACTAGACCCTATGACTTCCTTCTCAAAGTTGGCCACAGATCCGTTTCCCTGCAGAGAACACGAAGACCTGCCCCTGGTCACATCAGTTCCTACCTTCTTGATGTTGTACATGCGAACAAGGACCCCCTTGCCCCTCTCATTGAGGATGGTCAGCTTCTCCGCAAACTTGTGCTGATACACGGAGGGCAGAGACATCTCCCTGTTGAATTCTCAGTGCCCTCTCAGTCTTCACTTGAAGCAAGACCTCAAAACTAGAGGCGCAATAGAGTGCCGTGATCTCTTCAAGGGGAAAATTTAAAAGGGGGGCAAGAGATCTGGGTGCCATGCAGTGGCCACACCCAGCAACACAAGCTGCAGAGGGCCTGCGTTGCTGCTTTCGCACTGGGGCCGGCAGCTGCACCCAAGCTTGTCTCCTGACACTTCCCCCTTGAGAAGCGATTGAACGCTGCTTCCCCTTGGGGGCTGAGACTTCCTGTGGCTGGAGCGCTTAAGAAGCACAGCAGCTCTGTTGCAAAGCAGATCTGCAGATCATGCTAGTTTTGTTCTGTGGAAGCAAATCTCTTCCTGCTAGACAGTTAACTCTGCTGCTTCTGCCAAACCACACCTATTGTAAAATTAGAACTACCCTGTTTTCTCCTGGTGCCTTTTTCAAGCTGGACAGCGGATAGAAATTATGGAGGTGAAGCTTGTTAATGGAGAAATCTGATGGCTCCCTTGGACAAAAAACAAGGACACCAGCCAGGAATACCAGAGCAAAACAGCAGCCAGTAGGCTTGGTCTTTATTGAAGACTGTCGCGACAGGACTCCCACCTGCCACAAAGTGGAACAAGATGGAAACCCCGAACAAAAGAGAACCCAAACTTTTATTAGTTGCAAACCTCCCAAACTACACCCCTAAAACTACACAACTACATCACTGATACATCACAAAAAGGAGGGGTTGCGGGAGGAGTTTGTGGAGGTAACCTGAGTATCTTGTCACCTGGCTGGTTCCTCCTTTTCCCCCTCCCCATGAGTACTTTCCAGAGGACAAAGGGGAGTTTGCAGTTTCCTGCCCCAGAGGGAAGAGCTGATCATTGTCCTTTGTTTGTTTGTTTGCTGAATCCACTCCCATATGCAAGTTCTTTGTGTCCTTGATGGTCTTCTGTCTAGGACCATCAAAGTTGGCAGGGCTCCTGCATACATATTGGTAAGCTCAAGCAAGGGTTGGTACAGCCTGTCCTGGATCAAACCTTCCTTCACGGAGCAAAATAAAAGTGGAACGGTGTAGATCCGATGTAGGGTTGACTTTCTATGAATTTATAACAGAAACATTGCGTATGTCAGGTGTGTGTGTGTGTGTCGAGTTTGTACAAACTAGATTCCTATTCCACCTTTCCTCCAAGGCACTCAAGGGTGGGCAGTTGTTGCTATTATTTACCGTATTGGCCTGAATATAAGCCACACCCAAATATAAGCCACAGCTTTAAAATTCAAGGGGGGGGGGGGAAGAAAAAATACAACACCCGAATATAAGCTGCTCTCTTAAAATTCTGCAGGCACTCACACCCGTTTCATTTTACCATATGTCTGGTTCAGCAGCGATATCGTAAAAGCCCATTTTTGTAAGGTCGCGAATTTAAGCCGTGCTTTAACTTTTCACGGTCAGAATTTGAGGGGGGGGGGGAGTGAGGCTTATATTCAGACCATTACGGTATATTATTTTTGTATCTTTTTTTAGATCTCAGGATTTGTGTTGAAATTGTCCAATGTGTACTTTTTGATGTTTTATTTATTGTTGAAGGCTACTTTTGTTAAGTCTGTAATTATGTGATTTTTTACATGTTGTAAGCTGCCTTGAGCATGGTTTTAGCTTTGGAAAGACAGCATGAAAATAAAAAGAATGATTCATTGATAAAAGCTTCTCCTCTCTCTGGTTTATCCTCACAACAATACTGAGGCAGGTTAGGCTAAGAAAGAGTGACAGACCCAAGGTCGTTCAGGAAATTTCACGGCCAAGTGAGGATTTGAACCCTGGTCTTCCAAGGTCCTGGTCCAACACTCTTAACTGCTATGCAACACTCCACAACAAGCCTGCTAAGTGGTTTAGGCTGAGAGGCAGTAATTGGTACAAAAGCTGCCAGCCCGCATCATGGCTAAACTGGGATTTGACTTTAGGTCTCCCTCAGCCCAAGACTGCAAGCCAACACAAACCTACATGGTGCAAGTAGGTCCCACTGCACTTCGGAAGAGATACTTCCGAATACAGTATCTTGCTAGTGTAGCGTTAGACTATTAGCCTATGACCTGGGAGACCAGGGTCCAACTCCCCACTCATCCACAAAGCTCACAGAGCAACCTTGGGCCAGTCACCATATCAGCCTCACCTACCTCACAGGGTTGTTTTGAGGATGAACTAGCTAGGAGAACCATGTACACCACCTTGAGCTCCTTGGAGGAAAAGGTGGTATATAAATGTAAAAATAAATTAATAAATTCCGTTACACCACACACACTAGTCAAACAGGAAACAAGAAAAGATTGCCTTTTATCACCAGGTCACAAACATTAGCTAACGGGTTCCATCTGGCATTTCAAACCAGGGTGAATAAAAATCAATGATATTTTAAAAATAATTTTAATATATATATATATTATTTAAATTGGATTTTTTAAAAATAAAATGCTTTTGGGGGGGAAATCTTTCTAAAGATAGTTTTCTATTTAAGTTACTAGTAAGTGTGAAGCAGTAAAAATGAAAGTGCAAACCTTGTGAGCAGAATACTCCACAAGTCTTGGGATCTTTGTGTAATGATTGTGCAAGTCAGTTGCATGTCTGTGCAACTCGGACTTGAGGCAAGTGCTGAAGGCACTTCAGGGCTGCAAGCCTCTTCCCAATCCCACCGGGTCTCAGCATCTGCACTCACCCTTAACTGTACAGAACAGGCACCTGAATGTAGAAGCAAATCCAAAGGGTGGTGGAGGAGGAGGAATTAGTAACAGGGATCTGTAAGACCTTGGCGAGACCTTGAAGTGCCTGCCAGTCAACTAGTAAGAGGCCCTTCTTCCCAGAGCTCGCCTGAGGTTGTCCAAACAAGAAAGTCTCTACCTGGAACTTCAGTCCTGACGTTCTCTGCTCCAGTCCTTGCTTCCCCTTTTCCAGCTTTCCACCAGCCTGTTTCTCCTCAGCCTGCTCTTTCTGCAAGCCTCTTCCAGCCCAGGCCTACCAACTGTATCTCTCCCCCCCCCCCCCGCCTCTCCAGAAAAAGTACAGCAGAACAGCTGTCCAAATATACAGTAATACCTCTGCAAACGTCCACCTTGTCTAGCGTCCATTCCAGCAAATGTCCAGGTTACTTCCGGGTTTGCAGCTCACACATGCACAAACACGCTAAATTGCGCTTTGCGCATGTGCAGACGCGCAAACCGCTCCATGCACGTGCACAGACACAGCGCTTTGCCCTGCGTCCTTTTTGGCGAGCGGCTGGGGCTCCGGAACAGATCCTGCTGCAAAACAAGGTACAACTGTAAACAGTTAACTTCTTAAGCCTTGCAAGAATGTATTTCTAATGGTAAAACCAAATCAGTAATTTTTGATATAACTGTAAAAACTACTCTGAAATTTATTATTCCAAAAATGAAACCTTATACCAGCAAGAATAAGTCTTTCTGTTAAAAAAAAAAATTACATCAAGTCTTACTGACTAGTGATTTAAATAGATTTTATTTAAATCAAATCCACCGTTTCAAACGGCAAATAACATGGTAACTGTTGGGGAAGGCGGAAAGAACTCATATTTCTGCTATCAAGCATGGTGGTTTATTTTCTGAGGAAATATACCATATTTTTCCATGTATAACATGTATACCATATTTTTCCATGTATAAATTTAAGAAAGGGGGGGTCCTCCAAAGTTGTTGAGCTTTTTTTATTTTTTAGGGGAGAAATGCCAAAAATCGCTCCCATGACAGACCAACAATGCCACACATCAACAAAGCAAACTATCCTCTGTCCCCTCCCCGACAAAAGCAGCAAATCGCCCACTCAACTGCCGCAAGGACAGCAAATCAACACCAGCCGCTGCCACAGCTACCAGTGACAATCTCCGCCTCACAGCAGCTACCAATCCCATGTTCCCACAATGCACTACCCATATATGATGACCCCAAATTTTGAACATGATTTTTGAATTAAAAGAATAGTCTTACACATGGAAAAGTACAGAAGTCTTCTATCTGACCAATGTGCCAGTTCCCAGCAACTGGCAAGGCACGGCTGCCCAAGGTTGTAGCTTGGAATTGGCAAGTATGCAAACTACTGCTCTCTCTTAATGAGAGGAGAGGGCCAAGGCCATGCAAATTCCCTTCCATCCCGACAAGACTTGCCATTAGAGAAAGAGTGAAATCTATCAGGTATCTATGGCTTTAATAGGTGCCTTAGTTACAATGATGTCACAAAGTTCTTCAGAAAGCCACCATCCCATTGGCTGGATTTACAGTTAAACAGCAGGGTAAGTTAAAACCTGAGTCACTTTGGATTCAGCAGCTGTTGAAGCCAGCCAGCCTCTTGGATTTGGCCAGCCCCTTATCTCAAAGCCAGCCAGCTGCAGACAAGGCAAGTGCTTCCATGTATTATCAGGTAATGGGATTGGGGTGTAGAAAAGGCTATCAACGAATCTGAGTCGAAAGTAAGGTGCTCTTAATTTGTGTTTGTGGAGGTAAAGCCTTGGTATTATTGTTGTCTTCCCTTTATCTTCTATCCTGGAACCCAAAGTGCTGTGCATGTGGTTCCTATGGTATACCCTCTCTTACCTAGGGAATGACTTGACGCAGCATTGCTTAGCTTTAGCAAGGAGTTGCTTTCAAACGGCATCTTGGGACACTGTATGTGGTAAGGCTTTCTGGTTGTGTTTAATTTTGTATAATTTTAATTGTGGGAGATTATCCTGGGACTGTGAGGGGACCTGATGGGGTGAATCGAGGGTTAATTCCAGCCTGTGGAAATGCATTGAGATTCAAGGACATGGGCCTTCAGTGAGTCTAACCTTAATTTGGAGACAACCCCATGAGTTTAAAATCTTCATATAGAGAAGAAAAGTAATTCATTGCTATGGTTAGTGTTTAAAACCAGAGATGATGGCAGGATGTTTGCATTATTATTCCTGCTGCTGAGTTGGGGGATTCCAATGCTGAAGGAGCCAGGCAAGTTTCTAGGTGAGTTCAGGGGCCCAAAGTGTAATTTTGAAACTGGTTAGCAGTTCCTTATTTGTACAAGTTCAAAATGGAGCACAATCAGAAAATTTAACAAGGAACCAAGAGTTTATAAGCCTCTAATCTGAAATACAGAAGTTAATCCTACCCCCTGGGAGTGAGAACTTTTTTTTAGCCCCCAGGCCAGATTCCTCTAGGCTGCATTCCAGGGGTGGGTGGCCGGCCAAAGGCAAAAGCAGGTAGAGCATCAAAGGCCACTTTTCTCTCTGTCTAGTAAGCTAGTTTATTCACACTTGCACACCTCTCTCCACCCTCCCTCCCTCCCTCCAGCAAGCAAGAAGCATTATCAGAGTTCCAAGGGCGCATTCCAGCCAGGAACAAGCACTAAAGGAGGCCACAAGCAGGGCTGGTTAGGGGTGGGTGTCACTCACATCTGTGAACATTTTACAAAAGAAAAAAGAGCATTGTTAATCTTGAAGTGATCAATCTGCCAAAGATATAATATGTGGTAGGTCAAAGCTGGGATTCAGGAGCACACAACTACCACTCAAAAAAATCTGAACTAATCTGTAAAATCTTCAGTTTGTGGTTAAGCCATGGGGCCAGCGTGTTTTTAGCTGCTTGGTTGAACAAATTAAAAAGCTGAATAATTAATGTGACTATTGCACAGTGTGATAGGAATTTTATGGTCTTAGATATATGGCAATGTTCATAACCGCACATACATAGATCAACACAGGAAGGCCAACCTGGAACCATTTTGATTCCTAAACTGAGCAAATGTTTTCTGTGCAAGGTCAAACTGGAAAAGTCTCCCCATTGTCTCTTTCCTCACAAATCCTGTCTTAAGGACACATTTAAGATATGAATAAGGTGTGAGCCTGTGACCTGGCCCAGGAAATAAGTATTTTACCACTACAAAAGAATGGCCAGGCTCCCCAGGAAATCCAATCAAGTAACCTGCCAGACAGGAGATAAACAAGGACAAGAGAAAAACAACATTTAAATTTCTGTGATGTAGGTGGTATCTGAGGGGTGGTCTTAGGTTACACCCCTTCTGTGATGTATGCATAATGTTTCTGGGGGTGGTCTTAATCTAGAGGATGGGAATTTCAAAAGTCTTTATAAGCCTTTGCACACCATTTTTCTGGGTCCTCCTCCTCTCCTGCGTGTGAGGGGAGCGCCCTGTTGCAACAGATCAATAAAGATCAAGCTTACTAGCTGCTTTGCTTCTCAATATTCTCTGGTTGGCCTCTGTTATTTTCTCCTACCAATAGGGAACCTATGTAAGGACTCTATATGGGCTCTTGGATACCCCATAAGGGAAAAGGGCATATTTTTATTTACAACAGCAGGAACATTACAATTAATGTATGTTTACTCAGAAATCACATTGCATTCAGCAGACTGTACTCCCAGGTTGTGTCAATAGGATTGCAGTTTGCAGAACCCTGAAATATTTTGTAGCATTTATTAAGCCACTTTGGGGCACTAGTGCTGGAAAGCCAGGATTAATATTTACTGAAGAAACATCCCACAAAAGCTCATTGGGCTATAGGCTCTGAATATTTGATGTGGTTCTTGCCTTGATGCATCTGAGGAAGTAGGCTGTAGTCCATGGACGTTACGCCGTAATAAATTTGTTAGTCTTTAAGGTGCCACAGAACTCCTTATTTTGTTTTGTTGTGTTTTGCTGTAAGAGACGGAAGGGTACTCCTGGCAGTCCTTGCCTCAGTGTCTTCAAAAGATCTTGGCTGCCTTCTGAAGTAGGCTTTCTAGTAGTCTGGGAGGGGAATTCTACTCAGGATTTCTCTGCCACTTGAGAATGTTTCCTGCTGAGCAGAATTGTCCTGCCCAGTGGGATGCCCAGACTGTGTTTTCAGAGTAACTTATAAATCCTCCTTGTCCAAAGGACAAGTAATTAGCAAATGCTTTGTTATCTGGAGATTGCTGCCCTAACTGTGTGGTCTCTACACACAGCAATGATAGCTGACTTTTGCTACTGAAAGTAATGCTGGGTCCTCCTGTCATATTAGTATAACTCCAACAGGCCTTATATAGTCATTCTCATTCATTCTCATTCTCTCTCTCTCTCTCTCTCTCTCTGTCTCTGTCTCTGTCTCTGTCTCTCTCTCTCTCTCTCTCTCTCTCTCTCTCTCTCTCTCTCTCTCTCACACACACACACACACATACACACACACACACACACACACACACTTTATTTTTAATCTACTGCATTGTAGTCCTGACACCCCTCCATAGACAGTGAGGCAGCACACATTCTTCTCCCCCCCACAACCCCCTGCAGCAATCCTGTGAGACTAGGTTGTGTTGGTGCCAGGTTTGGGGGGGGCTCTTGGGTGCAACTCCCTCCCATAGCCTGTCTACCTCCTTGCTGAAAAGCATAAAGAGGAAGCCCATATCACCAGGATGGTGAAAGCCAAAGCAGACTGTGAGCAGCTCCAAAGTAATTTCTTCCAGCTAGGTGAATGGGAAATAAAATGGCAGAGGAGGATGTTGCGTGTCACTTACCACGATGTCACTTTACTCTTTAAAAGGCAACCCCAAATTTCCTTGTAACAGCAATGACACAGACCTTAGAACAAGGGGTCAACATTGAGCTATCAAGAGTGTGTTCTGCAATGGCAAAAGCAAAATCCATGCTTTGTAAGCGGGAATATTGGGGAAAGTATTGAAAATAAATCTGACGGGACTGCAATGCCTACTGTGCTAAAATATGATAATTATTATTGTATTGCTCTGTACTGCGAGGTTGGTGCATTCCCAAAAGGGCACAATACAGCTGGAAAAAATGCAAGAAAGGGGCCAATCAAAATGATAGTGCAGATGCTTATGAGGAAAAGCTATATTGTTTGAAGATTCTTTCTTTAGAAAATGGGACATATAGTGGAGGCTTGAGTTATGAATGGTAGCAGAATGGTTGGCAAACATATTCCCTTGCATAATACTAGAAGTTGCCCAATTAAACTGGCATAAATATAGGAGTGACGAAGGTGTTTTTCACAACACATAATGAACAGGGATATCATTGCCAGATGTGGTGATGTGATGGTTTTATAAATGGGACAAGACAAACAGAAGTGTACCTAGGGTCCCTTGTGCCCTTGGTAAAGAGCTGTATCAATACCCCCCCCAAAAAAATAAACTTACTGTATGTATGCCTTTGTGCTGTGGTGCAAGGATGGGAAGCTGCTTCTGCATTTGATCTCCCCATGATAGCAGTGGCATGTTGCCATATATGTCATACACTCCATAGTAATAGATGAATTTTGTGGTGCCCCCAGCAGAAGCCAGTTTATCCACCCACTAGGTACACCTCTGTACACTCTTACAGAGGACTAGTGGTCAACAGCACTGGCATCAATATAAATGTAATCTCCAAATCTTTGAAACGATTCCTCTGAAAACTTTGAGGGGAAGGGGCAGCTAACATGGAGGGCTGTTTGCCTTCATATCCTGGCGGTTGATTTTGAATCTGGCCATCAACTGCTAGAAATAGGATGCTGCTAATAATAATAATAATAAATTTATTTATACCCCATCCATCTGGTATAAATGGGCTAGACTAGGTTGACATGTTGTTTGATAACCAGGGCTCTTGTGCTCTAAACTAATGTCTGAAATAAGTTCAGAAGCAGCACTTCTGAGCAAATAAGCTATCTCAGCAGAGGGTCAGATTCTTAGGCTTCAGACCATGTGTCTCTCTTGTATGGTTTTGCCCTGATGCTTTGTAACATCTCATTCTTAAACACTGCTAGGAGTACAGTACGCAGCCAGTCCTATATTAATTCCATGGATCCTGAACGGCTTGTCCAATGCCCTTATGATAAGAACCACCAGATCAGAGCCTGCAGGTTACCTTACCACTTGGTGAAATGCAGAAAGGTAAGAGGAGGGGGAAAAGAAGGGCATTGGTAGGGTACCACAAATAACTTCTCTTCTTAAAATGGTCTTGCCCATCTTGGATTTGTAGGAAATGGTTGAAGTGTGTTAATTCCCCACAGAAGAATGAGCTACCCTGGCTCCTATGGGTGAAAGCAAGCAGAAATCTAATTACTACTTCGTGCATTGGCTCCCTTTTCAAAAGCAGAGAAGGTTAGCTCTGATCTGAGGTTAAGTGACATGTTGAACATCCAAACAGATGTAAACAAGTTCAAACAAAATTGCACAATGAAGCCATTTGAGCGAGTCTAGAGTCTCCTGTTTGGTACACATGTTCTTCTATTGGAAGGACTCTTAATTTTAACAATTTTGTTTTTGTGACCTTGCAGTGAGATATTGTGTGGTTTTTAATTCTGTTAACATGCCCCGTGATAGCATCTTCGTATCATACCTATATCAGTGTGACCACCAGAGTTGCACAGCACCAGCAGAGTAGTCTAGCAAAGCTTCAGAGTCTTCTCCCTTTCAAGCGGTCAGCCTTTCCAGAGTCAACAGTGAAGGAAACTCCTTGACCACAACACAGTTCAGCGTAAAGTGTTTTATTGCTTCAAGACACAAGACAATTCAAACACACTATATACATAAAGTTAAGAGATGCTCGTGCATCATAAACTATGCTATAGTAAGTTGGTCTTAGAAATTAAACTGAAGAGCTTCAAATATACAAAGAGGTCCACATTTGAGGAGAGATGCACCACTGCCTTTTGCTGCTGAATGCAGCCTTGGCTTTATAGCTGGCAATGCACAGACACACATTCTTTGGAGAAAGGGAGATGGAGGAGTCCTGCCAAAGCCCTGTGGCCTTGAACTGTTTCCAGAGGCCCACCACAGCTGGCATCCTAACTCTGAACAGAAATCAGACATGGGGGAAGACGCAAACCAAGCAGTTAGTGCAATTCTCACATATTTGCAAATTACACCAGCACTCCATTAATCCTCTTATAAGTAAAGTCAATACAGATTTAGATATTCTAGCCCTCTAGAGAAAAGCAGTCCTAAAAATAAAAAAGGAACTATTCTTCACAAAGTCCACAATGGTTTTTCTGGGGTGGGGGCTTACCAACTGGCACATCTGTTCATAGTGAAAGGACTGTATTCTGTATTCCACTGTATTCTGCTCTGGTCAGATCTCACCTGGAGTACTGTGTCCTGTTCTGGGCACCACAGTTCAAGAAGGACACTGACAAACTGGAACGTGTCCAGAGGAGGGCAACCAAAATGGTCAAAGGCCTGGAAACGATGCCTTATGAGGAACGGCTAAGGGAGCTGGGCATGTTTAGCCTGGAGAAGAGGAGGTTAAGGGGTAGTATGATAGCCATGTTCAAATATATTAAAGGATGTCACATAGAGGAGGGAGAAAGGTTGTTTTCTGCTGCTCCAGAGAAGCGGACAGGGAGCAATGGTTCCAAACTACAAGAAAGAAGATTCCACCTAAACATTAGGAAGAACTTCCTGACAGTAAGAGCTGTTTGACAGTGGAATTTGCTGCCAAGGAGTGTGGTGGAGTCTCCTTCTTTGGAGGTCTTTAAGCAGAGGCTTGACAACCATATGTCAGGAGTGCTGTGATGGTGTTTCCTGCTTGGCAGGGGGTTGGACACGATGGCCCTTGTGGTCTCTTCCAACTCTATGATTCTATGACTTGTCCAAGTGGGATGTAGAGTAAAGAATCATTAACTTAACTGTTGTTGTTGTTTTTCAAATATACACCCTTTGTTTAATCCAGGAGTGGGGAACCTGTGACCCTCTAGATGTTGCTGTACTCCAACTCCCGCCATTCCTGCTCAGTGACCAGTGGCTGGGGTTGATGGGAGTTGAAGTCCTGCCACATCTGGACAGCCACAGGTTCTTTACCCCTCTGTCCCCTCTCTGTGAATAGGACTGACCAGGTAGCGAGGTCTTCTAGGAAAGCCATGGTGGATCCAGTGAAGAATGCTGGGTTCAATCATTCTACTACTCTTCTCTAGAGAGGAATAGAATCTATGATCATCCCATATGAAGCCAACATGGATTAGGTGGGCATGTTATCATAGTAGAGAACATCCCCTTTCATTCTTGAGTGCTGGGTGGGTTTGATGGAGGCCTAGCTCTGCACTGTTAACGTCTTTTTTCCAGAACAACCAGAAGATCGCCAGAGAGCTCGCAACATGCCCCTACAACGCCCGTCACAGAGTTCCAAAGCAGGAGTTAAAATTGCACATTGCAACTTGTGAGAACAAAGTTTCTCCAGAGGTCTTGGAGGGTAAGAGAATTGCTTCTGTCTGCTCCAAAACCCAGTAGAGCATGCTGTGTGTATAATATAGATGCTGCTGGTGTAAGAAAACTTAATAACTTGCTGTCTGTAGCAAAGCTCTGGGCACTCTAGGCTGGAGATACATGCTCTGATTGCACTGCATACTGAGCATTCAACTGGTTGTAAAAGCTGGGCTGAAGGAAGTAATGAATGGATTATACTGAGCAGGGTGGGTGTAACAAGCAGCTTTCAGGTGGGGGGAGTGACTTGGCTGAGTGCCAGTCCATTTTCCTGAAGTGTGTGATGTAATGGAAGATGGGATTAAAATTAAAAACTAACTTGATTGAAGTACTTACTGGTCAAACAAGTAAAGGGAGAAGTGCTGTAAGGTAAGGATCTAGGCATTATGTCACAAACTATAAAACAGGAGGCTGCAAACTATAAGTAAAGGCAGGCCTGTAGAACTACATTACAAAATTGAAAAAGAATGAATATTGAAGGATGTCTGTGTTTCAGTTCATGTAGCATTTTTGAAAGTGCAAATTGGGTAGATTTGCCTTGAAATTCAAACTGAATTGAATTTATCACCGTTCCCTAGCCGGAAGGAGGAGCCTTTATGAATGTGGGGAACAGGTAATGCTCCCGCTTAAAATTCTAGTATACAATGTATACCTTCCACTAAAAATGCTTGGTTATACTTGATAGCCTAAAATAAAACTTCATATATGAAAACTGGGATATTTTGGTGGTGATAGCTATACACACAAACCACTGGTATAGCCATAACTCACTGTAGCCCTGTTCATGCATTCAAAAGAGCCGGTGAGGGTTTAACTTGGGGAGGGGCACCAGGCGTCTTTACCCTAGCCTTGGGCCCTCTGTTATGGGTGCCCAGTGTGCAAGACCTCATGACATCACGTGCAGCGTGATGTCATGACGTTACATGCACACGCCCCGGCCTGGGAACCTGACTTCCAGTGGCACTGGAAGTCAGGTTACGAAGCCTCTGAGATGCTGCTTGAGGCCTTGCATGACCTTGTAAGTTGCGTCAGCGGCCCTGAAGTATGGGTGCTAAGCACCCACAACAAAAATTTTGTGGGTGCTCAGGCACCCAGAGCCCCCTATAGTTGGCAACCCTGACCCCAGGTATGCTCACTCTACCCCTGGCCTCCCCATGTTTAAGCAGGAGTGTCTGAAAAGATGCGCCTGATGTGAACACACAAACACAATATCAAAGCATGGAGCAGCCATCTCTGAAACTAGAACTAACTTCCAAAACCAAGATGCCTTAACTTTTTTCTTTTCTTAATACTTTGACAGTCACTTCAAGCAGAGGTGATCCAAAGAACAGAATCAAAGAGGTGACAGCCTGGCAGTGCCCCCCTCCAGAAGAAGACTGGGAGGCTGGTGAGTTGTTGTTGTTTTTCTTCCACTTGTGCAAAAACACACTTTCCGGGTTTCACCACACCCTGGCTTAATTTCAGTGAGTTTGGCTTACTAAAAGAAAGCTGCATTTAGAATATCCCCTCCCCTCCCCAACCTTCTAACATGCTTAACCTGGAGTCACCAGCTTGGCACTTTTGTAAGGAACTGGGCCTCTTTGGCAGAATTATCATGCATGAAGAAGCCCTGCTGAATCGGACAAAGTGTCTAGCATCCTATTTCAAACAGCGGCCTGCTAGATGCTGCCGGAAATGATGACAATGGCACCTCATCCAGTGTCTGTCCCATATGTTCTGCCTCAGAACATGAACGTTTACCAGAGGAAGAAATTGCAAAGTTCATTGACCTGGTCAGATTGTTCTGAATTATTCTAGTGACCTGCTGCTGAGGAGGCAGAATGCATAACTTCTTGTAACTTTTATTAAAGCATCGGAGCAGTTTATTACATAAGGGCAATACCATAACAGGACGGCCCCTGGTCCATGGGCTTGCAATCAAAATGACACAAGTTATAAGGAAATACATGTGGACTCCAGAGGAAAACAAATAATATAATCTCAGGCTTAAATTTTTACCGTATAGCATAAAGGTAAAGGGACCCCTGACCGTTAGGTCCAGTCACGGACGACTCTGGGGTTGCGGCGCTCATCTCACTTTACTGGCCGAGGGAGCCGGCGTAAAGCTTCCGGGTCATGTGGCCAGCATGACTAAACCGCTTCTGGTGAACTAGAGCAGCGCACGGAAACACATTGTAATTATTAAATGACGAACTGGAATCAAAATGGTTATTAGAAAGAGGGCCTCAACAGGGCTGGTCTCCCCAAAGAGCTTAATAGGAGTAGCCCTGTTTCCAGTGTCTGCTCTGGTACAGCCTAAGAACTGAACTCTAATTTTGTTTTCTTCTGTCCTCCCCATTACCTTGTTAATCGCAGTATAGTACCTGCAAAAAATGTAGCTGATTTATAAATAGAATAATGCTGTAGTGAGGGCAAATGAGGGTGTTACAACCATTTGCAGTCCCAGAGCAAATCTGTAACTTTTCTTCAAGGAAACAATTCATACAGGTATTCCAAAGAACATCAGGAAAACCCCACTGCTCTGAAGTGTCACTTGATCCAATTTAGACTCTCCTGAAAGCCCATCCAATCTGGAGTCTGAGTACTCCTGTAATATGCAAGTGACTATGGCAAGGGAGATGAAGTGCCCCGTTATCAGAACTCTGCCTAATGATTTTGTTACTCTCTCCTAAGATGCTGCTGAATATCCTGCTCCTCCTTTCGTTTTTGGCACCAGGTAAGACTACATAGGTTCCTTTGTAGCCTCATGAAAATCTAATTGTATTCAGAGCCTGGCTAGCAAGCACCATGGATACAAATGCCAATGGAGCAAAAATGCCAACAAAGAGGGTATCCCCCTCTAACCTCTGGAGGCACTTCTTAAGACGCATTCACTTCCAAGAGTAAATAATCACCAATCACTTTTGCTATTAATAAAATAGGAATCTACTCAAGTAACTTTGCTGTTGTGCCTATTTCCCTACTTGGCAGCATAGGGAAAGTCAATGTAGTAACCATCGTATGTTCTTAAACAGGCTTCCTCATCCTTGGCCCTCCAGATGTTTTGAGACTACAATTCCTATCATCCCTGACCACTGGTCCTGCTAGCTAGGGATCATGGGAGTTGTAGGCCAAGAACATCTGGAGAGTTGAGGTTGAGGAAGCCTGTTAGACTTCAACTCCCTTTGGTCCCAGCTAACATAACCAAAGGTCAGGGGTGATGTGAGTTCTAGTACTACAACAATTTGGAGGACACCACATTGGCTACATCTGCTTTAACACATAGGTGGGCTGGTGTTACTTTTTACACACTGTCAGGCTGTAGTACAAACCTAAAAAACATTTATTGGAAATTTATCAGTTCAGCTCTCAAATATATTTCATCAGTGGCTTTGCTCTCTGACAGAACTGGCTTTTGTGACTATATTTAACACTTATCTTGCCTCTCCATACACTGAAGAGGACTTGTTATTTTAAGATGAAGAGGACTCGTTCTTATAAAATAAATGACTAAGGACACTATACACATAAGCCATGGAAAGGTTTAAATGGTTAGCTGGGGAACTTTGACAGCGTTAGTTACTGAACACAGACTCGTAAACAGATGTGCAACTTTAGACACATAAACATAGAATTTCACCTACAGAGAACAGCAACAATCAGTATGTTTTTACCCCTTTCCAGCTCCGCAACTAGAGGTGCTTCCATAGTAATCCCTGTCTATGGAACTGCTGCCTTTTGTTTACTTTTTTGAACAGAGGATACACTTCACCAATTGTACAGCGGTACATCTAGATGCGAACGGGATCCATTCCAGAGCCCCGTTTGCATCTAGAAGCAAACTTAACCCGCGTTTGCACATGTCACATTTCGGTGCTTCTGCACATGCACGTGACATCATTTTGAGCGTCTGCACATGCACAAGCAGCGAAACCTGGAGGTAATGAGCTCTGTTACTTCCGGGTTGCCAAGGAGCGCAACTCGAACGCGCTCATCCCGAAGCACATTCAACCCAAGGCATGACAGTAGTTGCATTCCAGTGTTCTTTTGTTGTCCCCTGCATGGTTCCTCCATCTCTCAAACCTGATTTGTGGTCACTTTTTGTGGTAGTTGGATTAGCTAGTGTTGCAATGTGGACGGGTAAAGTTCTATTAAGGCTTTCCCAGTCCACAGTGCCTTTATCGGAAAGCTGCTGCTTTGTAAGTTCTGGCCGTTTCATTGCTTCCTCCTCCCACAGCCTGGAGGATTACAGGTAGAATGTTTTCCAGTACCCCAAATGTCAATTCCTGTTTATGCAGGAGGAGTGTAAGACTTTTTTATTCAAGAGAAATAAATAATGCCCCAACTCTTACCCTGCTCACCCCAATTCTAACCCCCTGCTTGCAGGAGGTGTCAGAATCTAGGAATTGTGTGCCACTAACCCTGGGGGTGATTGCAGAAATAGAACTTTGGATCTATTTTGAGAGACTTGGATTTATGAGAATGCTGAGACTCCTAACCTCTCCCCCTCCCAATGAGCTGGCAAATTTACAGCACCTGCTTATCTAGTTCACACCATTGTCCAAGGTCAGTCTAAAACTCCAGCAGTTAAAGTAACATTGTTCAGCTGTGCCTTCATAAGACTCTCCACTAGGGCTGGGTGATATCTGGTTTTCAACATCACAATATATCACCAGCTAAATATCCCAATATCTCACAATATATATTTGCGGCGACAGAGGGCCTTGCTGTGCCTCCCCGCGGCGGCAGAGGGTCCTGCCGTACCTCCTCACAGCAGCCGAGGGTCTTGCCGAGGCTCCCTGCAGTGGTGGAGGGCCTTAAAATGGAAGGAAGTAGTAGATTTAATAAATATTAAATAAACTTCCATATAATAAAATTAATATTTTCAACTAATCTAAAAGCCCCACTGAGTTCAACTAAACTTACTTCTACTTTCCTGGGAGGAAGCCTCATTGAATTCAGTAGGGCTTGCTTGTGAGTAGAAACACATTTGCTTGCACTGCTTACTGAAAAACATCCTCTCCCATAGCACCCAACCTCCCATTTCAACATAAAGCAGCCTGCTAAATCTTCTCCCCCCGCCCAGAAGGGCCCCATCCCACCAATCTCTCCCTTTTTATCAAAGGGAGGGAGGGCAAGCAAGCAAAAGGATAGTTTCATTTAAATAATAAAAAAGCCTTCCCTTTTAATATGGAGGAAAGAGAGCCAGTGTGGTGTTGTGGTTAAGAGCGGTAGACTCCTAATCTGGGTAACCGGGTTCGCGTCTCCGCTCCTCCACCTGCAGCTGCTGGGTGACCTTGGGCCAGTCCCACTTCTCTGACGTCTCTCAGCCCCACTCACCTCACAGAGGGAGGAAGGAAAAGCAGAATGTTAGCCGCTTTGAGACTCCTTCGGGTAGTGATAAAGCAGGATATAAAATCCAAACTCTTCTTCATTTAAGGGGAACCAACAACATAAACAGCACCAGAAAACTCTTCCCCCTCTTTTTTCCACTGGTGGGGGTGAGTGTGAGGAAAGAAAGAAGTGCTTTCCTTTTCTTTTCTTTTCTTGGTTTAGTTCTGTGGGAGGTCCCTCCTGGATTGTCAGCAGGCTCTGCATAATTAGCTGAGCCCTAAATGGAAAGATACCCTGAAAACGAAAGTGTTCACTGCTTTGTGTGAGGGTTTATCCTCAAACAGAACTTTTGTTCCCTGCATATTGCCTTGTTGAAACGCTTATCACAATGTTATGTCAATGCCAGTATAGCGATTTATCACACAGCCCTACTCTCCACCCCCTCTTACCATCACCCAACCAGAATTTTTTTTCTAGGGGGACGCATACCCCTAAACATTTTAATAATCTTTGTACTTTTGTTCATTTACTGTATTTATTTTTCCCGATTTGAACTATAAAATGGTGATTTTCTTGAGTCAAAATGAGAGTACTCATAAACATCTTTTTTTAGAAGAAAAAAGCACTGGTTACAGCTAAGGAGTGGCTGGCCTGAGACAACGGTGCTGCCAGGCCTCAGAAGGATAAAAAACCCATTTGCCTCAATCCATCAAGCCCCCTTGCTAACTCCTACCTGGCTTCCTGCTTTCGTTTGCTTGTCTGATATTTGGAGTTGGACTCCTTAGCTGTTTCTTGGGGGGGGGGGATGGTAAAGTATTAAGATTAGGTAAGGCAGATTTATTCTTTTATGATGCCTGCATTATGGGGTGGGTATTTGGCGGGATTTGCCTTGATCTGAATGTAGTGCCTGAGACACTTGGAATACCATGTCATATGGGGATTAACAGAGGATCCTGGTGGTGAAGAATGAATTCTTGGCTCCAACCCTGGAATCTCCTGATAATTGGGGTTTATTGATTGGTCTTCCCCCAAGCCACCCTAAACCCGGGTGGTCATGGCAGCTATGGGGCGGGGGGGGGAGGAAGTGGTGGTGGAAGAGAACTGATCTGGGAAACCGGGGGGGGGGGGGCTTGTTGCAGCAGGAGGTGGAGACACCCTGGCTTCTTCACCAGCCTGACTCATCTCTGCCTCTTGGCCTCGCTCCTCTCCTGCTTCTGGACTTCTCTCTGCCACAGACTCTCCCTGCTCACTAAAGCCTGCTACCTCTTCAGCCTCCGACACCACCACCTCCCAGTCTTCTCCACCTGACCACTCATTGTCCCACCACCAAAACCCTGGGCTCTGACCCTTCCTCCCTTAGGGGGTTTCCCAGCTGGTGCCTCACACCATTCCTCTGAGTCCAACCAGTCCATGACAGATCAGGATGGAGTTTACTGTCCCTCCATGACCATCAAATAGGAAAATCTGATTACCAGGGAGGAACCAATTAGCATTCCCAACAGAGCTGTGTCAACCTTTTTTCTTGCTGCCACTGCAGAAATAGTTGCAGGGGCAGCGGCTGATCTGGTATCCAGACCAAGTGTTAGCCACCCTTGCCTTGAGCTAAGTACACCTGTTTGGTCAGCTAAATAAAGAAAAGTCCTCTTTGAAAGCTGCAGGATTTGTTTATAATGGGCTTGTCCTTTCATTTTCTTTTTCTTTAATATAGCTACTCTGGTGAGAGGAGCTAGAAATTTACATCTTCCTTTTTCCTTTTTTGAACGGTAAGTATTTTTTTAAGTACAGTAGAAAACAAGTAAAACTTTGAGGAACTCATCTTTTGGCGTGTTAAACCTGTTCAGTTTGGCGAGAGAGAACAGTTGATTAGCCCTTGCTGTGCCCGGATGAGAAATCCTTGTATTAATATCTTGCTCTTATGGGACCCTTCTCCCTTCCAACTTCATCATCAAACTTGGCACAACTGATGCCGCATGGATTCGAGAATGGATTCGGGTCCTTGTGAGATCCTCTTATCCCATATGTGCCTCATCAACTGCTTTGATCTGCAGTTTTTTGTTTAGATAAGCCTACCCAGCTGGGTGGAATGTTTGCAAGGTGCTTTGATCTGTTTTTAGCTTATCACTGATTTTAATTATTATTTGAATGTTTAAAATAGCTGTTAACTGCTTTTAATGATGTGACTTTATTCTTGTTGTGAACCATTTTGAGGTGCTTACAATTACATTTTATGAAATAATTTTTTTTGCCTTCTCTCCAGAGGCTCTCCTGTATTTTATCAGCTCTGGAAATCTACTGCAAAGGTTTGGGGACCATCCTAATCTACTCTGTCAGGGTACCAATGGCGAAAAAATACTCAAAATGTCACTGCAAGATCACCACAGGGATTCTCCAGAAGGAGCAGCAGAATACATACCTTTTTAAAACGCAGAAATGCTTTTAAAAATACTTTTCCAATAAAATTTCTATAAATCCAGTTGCCTACAGTTTCCCCCTTATTCTCTTCCTCCAAGTGGCTAAGCATGCAAGCATGGTTCTTTTATCCTCTCAATGGCTCCATGGTATTTGGAGTGAATGGCCCAAGGCCATCTAGTGAGCTTCATATATGCATGAGATTTGAACTTTTCTCACTGGTCCTAAGTTCAACACTCTAACCCAGGGGTCAGCAAACTTTTTCAGCAGGGGGCCGGTCCACTGTCCCTCAGACCGTGGGGGGGGGGCGGACTAAATGGGGGGGGGGATGAACGAATTCCTATGCCCCACAAACAACCCAGAGATGCATTTTAAATAAAAGCACACCTTCTATTCATGTAAAAACACGCTGATTCCCAGACCGCCCACGGGCCGAATTTACAAGGTGATTGGGCTGGATCAGGCCCCCAGGGCCTTAGTTTGCCTGCCCATACTCTAACCAATATACCACATTATTCTGGGACCCCTGACCATTAGGTCCAGTCGTGACCAACTCTGGGGTTGCCACGCTCATCTTGCTTTACTGGCCAAGGGAGCCGGCGTACAGCTGGTCATGTGGCCAGCATGACTAAGCCGCTTCCGGCGAACCAGAGCACCACACGGAAACACTGGTTACCTTCCCGCCGGAGTGGTACCTATTTATCTACTTGCACTTTGATGTGCTTTCGAACTGCTAGGTTGGCAGGAGCAGGGACCGAGCAACGGGAGCTCACCCCGTCGTGGGGATTCGAACCGTGACCTTCTGATCACTCACTTTCCAATAGAGGTCTATGTATTTCACAAAGTGGAATGAATTCTCAAAGTGGTAATCCCCAACAGCAGGAAGCAGTATGAGAATGACCTAAAACAGGCATGTCCAACAAGTAGGGTGTGATCTACGATCCAATATAAAAACTGGCAGTGATCTATCACCCAGGGATGGGTGTAGGGTGGGCGGGTGCACACCACCAGCTGCTCCCAATGGGTGCAGGGATGGGTACAGGGTGGGCAGGTGGGTGCTGGCTGCTTCCCCCGAAGGGGCAGGGATGGGTGGGCAGGGTGATGCCGATCCTGCCTCTCTCCTCAAACCAGCTGGGCTGCAGAGCTCTCTTCGTGCTTTGGAGCTGCTGTCTTTCTGCTTATTGAGGAGCGTGCTGTGCTCGGGGTGCCTTGGGCCCGCCATCGACCAAGATCAACTCCCTGATCGACTGATCAATCAGGATCCACGGGTTGGACATGTCTTACCTAAAAGATTTGCAAGAATTGCTTGAGGCAGGCTAGAGAACTCCTGCCTCTTTCATTAAGTGCCATCAAGAGTAAGCCAAGACACATTTTAGAGATCTGTGATAGTTTGCAGTGACCTAAGGTAAAGGTACCCCTGCCAGTCATGTCCGACTCTGAGGTTGCGTGCCCATCTCGCTTAAGAGGCCGGGAGCCAGCGCTGTCCGGAGACACTTCCGGGTCACGTGGCCAGCGTGACGAAGCTGCTCTGGCAAGCCAGCACCAGTGCAGCACACGGAAACGCCGTTTACCTTCCCGCTAAAAAGCGGTACCTATTTATCTACTTGCACTTAGGGGTGCTTTCGAACTGCTAGGTGGGCAAGAGCTGGGACCGAAAGACGGGAGCTCACCCCGCCGCGGGGATTCGAACTGCCGACCATGTGATCGGCAAGTCCTAGGCACTGAGGTTTTACCCACAGCGCCACCCGCGTCCCTTAGTGACCCACAGTAACCTAGTACCTTTAAGTACTTGGTATCTAGAAAGAGTCAGACTGTCATGACAAGCTGGGTATGGACCAAAGGAAAGACATACATGGGGCAAGCAGCCCTGGAATATTCAATGGATCAGATTCAGCTAAGTAGTTGCACTAGCTGGAACCAGCACCGAACCTGCTAGCTTAATGAGACTTGCTTTCCAAATCACTTCTGGGGGTGCGGATAAGGGGAAAGGGGGGGATCATTTTGTCAGGCAAGCAAAAATGCTTGTGCTAATGGAAAATTTGTGTTAGTGCAACACTGAATTCCTCCCAATATGTTTCTGTTAATCCAGCCATGATGGGTGATTGCAGAGGAAAAGCTTGGGTCTGTATAACTAACCTTTTTCATAACACAGAAACACTGAGGTGCTAACCACAAGAGGATAAGGAAGACATCTGTCTGGATAATTTAGCTGATGATGAAGGTGTAATGAAGTTGGGAGGTGGTATCTGATTGAGACAAGTGGAACTTGTAAGGGCACCAATTTGTGCTGTCCCTTAGAAAAACAGAGGAAACAAGTGTATGAAATTTCTTCACCCTGAAAACCTAAATAGCACACACAATGCTCATCCCCAATCTCCATCCCAAGATAATGTAAGAGAAAGGACCACTGGATCCTGGTAGTGATGAAGTGCTTTGCAACTGAAGCTGTGTCCACACTGAGACAATGTGTGCATGGGTCACTGTTTCAGTGTGCATGCTTGTGCACCTTCACACACGAGTGCCTTCAACTGTGCGCCACCAAAATATGTTTCCCAATATCCCACCGCAGTGCATTATGGGATCCATTTGTTCTTCACCCCTCAATGAATGGTGTTATAGAAATAGGGGGGATCCACCTAAACACTAAGACCGAAAAAATACTAGGATTTTGTTGATTGTTATATGGATTAAGGTACAAAACTGTGTCAGACAGGGAATTCAGGATATTCCTGGGCTGCTGTATGCAAACCAGCCTGGCTGGTTAGGGGAAGAGCAGACCTGTTAGCATTACAAAAAGGTGTTGATGGGCCATAGAAGGATTCTTTGGCCTGGGGAGTCAGATGTCACAAAGGTTGCTGGGGTAACTATGTTTGAGGGACAGGAAAAGGGAGATTTGCAACAAGGGTTTCTGGACAGAAGAAGGAGGAAGTAAGTAAGTAAGGGGGAGATCCATTTTGGAGGAAAGTTCCCTGCGCTTCTGTGAGCCATGCTGTAAGATCTGGACTCCATCCATGATCCATGCAGACTGTAAATAGGTGACTAAACCCTATTTCTTAAAGCACGCCAGTCTCAGACATGTCTTCTGTTCTCCAAAGGACACAAACTCTGTGTGTGTACCTGTGGCCTCATGAAATCTGGCCACTGCTTGGGGGAGAAAGGGGCAGGCTTTTGTAAGAGTACTTTCCTGCTCAACATACGTTCCAGAAACCCAAAGTCCATTATGTGCATAGGCATTTCTTTACCTGTTCATATACCAGATTTGCACAGTAAAAAACCTTTAAAGCTATGTATACCTCCAAACCAGGGACACAGGTGGCGCTGTGGGTTAAAGCCTCAGCGCCTAGGACTTGCTGATCGAAAGGTCGGCGGTTCGAATCCCTGCTGCGGGGTGCGCTCCCGCTGCTCGGTCCCAGCGCCTGCCAACCTAGCAGTTCGAAAGCACCTCCGGGTGCAAGTAGATAAATAGGGACCGCTTTCTAGCGGGAAGGTAAACAGCGTTTCCGTGTGCAGCTCTGGCTCGCCAGAGCAGCGATGTCACGCTGGCCACGTGACCCGGAAGTGTCTTCGGACAGCGCTGGCCCCTGGCCTCTTGAGTGAGATGGGCGCACAACCCCAGAGTCTGTCAAGACTGGCCCGTACGGGCAGGGGTACCTTTACCTTTTACCTTTATACCTCCAAACCAGGAAACCTGAGGTCCATTGTGGGCGTGTATTTGGGCCTTAAGGCAGTTAAAAACCTGCTGCTTCCATTCCTGCCTGCTGCACTTGCAAGGGCAAATTTTAATTTTCAATACAACTGTTTTGTGAAAAAGAAGTTCTGCACAAAACAGCTGCTTTACGAATAAAAATAGTAAGAATGTACCCTCAGCAACAGCAGGTGAGAAAAGGGCAGGCTGCAGCCTTTCTTTTGGGCTGATGCAAACAAAACAGAAGTAGGGGATATGACACTCAGAAGGCACCCAGTAAAATGTCACCACATGGGGGGGGGGGAGTCACCCACACAATTTGCTTCAGTGCATCCACAGTCATGCAACATGCAATTTTATATTGGGTTTTCTTCCCTTACATGATTATTTGTGGATCAGAAAAACCTGAATTTAATGAGGGAAGTGCAGACTGTCAATCGGATGAGGGTGTCATATGGGTGCTGCAAAAAGACTAGCAGCTTCAAATCCACATTAAACTGTATTGAGGACGAGTGCTTAGAATTATTTAGCTTTTAACTCATTCGAAGTATTCGTGTTGAAATGAAGATGTTTAGGAGAGATTGTATGGACTGTATTCAGTAGGACTTCAGACTTCAGATATGTTCACATTACTGTACCACCTACTCTGCGCCCAGTGCTAGTTTTGGAAGCTGCATTCAAACAACTTTAGCCGTTATCAATATTGATCCTATAGTTTGACCAATACTGCCATTTCTCAAACCAGCCTCAATTTAACATTAAACTGCATTCACTTCACAAATGTTTGAGACAGTTGCAGCACATGCCCAGGTGAACTCACATGTGCAGGTAACAATAGAAGTTGGGGTGGTTGCAGGGGGAAGGATCAAAAAGGTCATTTGTGTTAGATGAAGACATTCCCCACCATGCAAAGACAGCATGAAATGCACTATGTGACTTTGATGCATCTAAGCCGCTAACATGAACATACTCTTTTTTAGACTCAAAAGCACAACAAAAATCCCAGCAGCTTGTTCCATGTTGCCTTTTTAGCTGCAAGTCCCAAGTACTTCCCATCCAAAATTGTGTTAGGTCTTGCATCCAGTTCTTGGCTATCTGAGAATTTAGAAACTGGGTGAGAATCTGCCAAACCTCTAGACAACACTCCCACCATGTGGCCAGAGGAAACTGTTTGTCATTGATTAATCAAATGTGAGTGGTCAATCTAATTCAACAACTCTCTAAACTAAAAGACTTTTGTTTAAATGTAATTCTTCTTACAAAGTCCTCCTGTCTATGAGGCATTTGCATTTTTAAATTGCACCACCAGCAGGCTCTCTGCAAGAGAGAGTGAGCATTCTTAAAACCAGTGAAGTGGAAAAGAGGAAAATTACTGAACGCAGACAGCAACCCCCCTGTAATTTTACTTTGACATACGCCTGTCAAGGTTCTTTCCCCATTTCAGATTTTATTGAATTGCAACACAAGCCTGAGAGAAAGTGCACCACAGCAAGAGAGCAATTCACTCTCCACGGCCGATCTTTTCATTTGCTCAGGGGATTTATCTGTAACCTTGAGAAGGTCAAAACAACAGCTCAAGAACAGCAAAAGCATTTTCACTTTTTGTAGGGCTGCTGAACTATCTCATTTTCTTACCTACCCTCCTTTGCCCAATGACCAAATCTCATGGCTGTACTTCTGCTCAGATTAAACATCTCTCACATGCTCCTTCATTGGTAACAGCACCTTAAGAAACCTGAAACATAGAAAGGAACTCAACACCACCCTAAGGCAATTTCTCTCTCCGGACAACCATTTCAGCTTACCAGATGGAAACATCCTTCCCTTGCCTGCTGCTCTGGGGACTCTCCTGACCCCCTCAGAGCCACTTTCGGGAGGCGTGGAGGGAAGCCTCAATGTGCCAGCAAAAGCCCTTGCACAGGGCTTCTACTAACAGGACACTCATTAGTTGAATTCCGCTCATAATGTTTATAGGGGTGGCTATTGTACCGCTTGTATTGTATTGGGAGAAAAGCAATGACAAACCTAGACAGCATCTTAAAAAGTAGAGACATCACCTTGCCAACAAAGGTCCGCATACTAAAAGTTCTGGTTTTCCCAGTAGTGGTGTGTGGAAGTGAGAGCTGGACCATAAAGAAGGCTGATCGCCGAAGAATTGATGCTTTTGAATTATGGTGCTGGAGGAGACTCTTGAAAGTCCCACGGACTGCAAGAAGATCAAACCTATCAACTCTGAAGGAAATCAGCCCTGAGAGCTCACAGGAAGGACAGATCCTGAAGCTGAGGCTCCAAGACTGGCCACCTCATGAGAAGAGAAGACTCCCTGGAAAAGACCCTGATGTTGGGAAAGATGGAGGGCACAAGGAGAAGGGGACGACAGAGGATGAGATGGTGGGACAGTGTTCTCGAAGCTACCAGCATGAGTTTGACCAAACTGCGGAAGGCAGTGGAAGACAGAAGTGCCTGGCGTGCTCTGGTCCATGGGGTCACGAAGAGTCAGACATGACTAAACAACAAATTGTACCGCTTGTGTGGTTGTAAACAACCAGCAAGGGTAGCCAGATGTAAGAGAGGAGGCTCTTACACCTTTGCTATAGTTGTGTCAAAGGGGATTTCAGTAGGTGCTACTTCTGTCATACAAATTATAAAAGGTGAAAGAGTCTTCCTCTTTTGCAGCTGGGTAGTCTATTGCCTTTTCAGCAAAATTATTTCCCCAATCATTTTTGCCTAAAGAAGGCAAGCTTCAACTTCCAGCAAAGCCACTGTATAATAGTGCCACTGTATTCTGCTCTGGTCAGACCTCACCTGGAGTACTGTGTCCAGTTCTGGGCACCACAGTTCAAGAAGGACACTGACAAACTGGAACGTGTCCAGAGGAGGGCAACCAAAATGGTCAAAGGCCTGGAAACGATGCCTTATGAGGAACGGCTAAGGGAGCTGGGCATGTTTAGCCTGGAGAAGAGGAGGTTAAGGGGTGATATGATAGCCATGTTCAAATATATAAAAGGATGTCACATAGAGGAGGGAGAAGCACGGGGCGCCCTCCAGAGGACGCCTTGCGCAACAGCCTGCTTCCCCCGCCCCCAGCTCCCAGCGACGCAAGCAAGCTCCGGGAGCAATGGCGAGGTTGCAAAACCTCACCATCGCTCCCGGACCCATTCTGGGGGCTGGGGATGGAGGAAGCTCGGGCTTCTCCCGCCCCCAGCCCCGCAATCAAGCTCCGGGAGCGATGGCGAGGTTGCACAACCTTGCCATCGCTCCCGGACCCGTTCTGGGGGCTGGGGGAAGCTCGGGCTTCCCCCACCCCCCGCCCCACAAGCAAGCTCCGGGAGCGATGGCGAGGTTGCGCAACCTTGCCTTCGCTCCTGGACCCCCAGCCCCAAGGCTAAAAACGAAGCCAGGACAGCGAGCGGGATCCATCCTGCTCGCTGTTATGGCTTCTTTGCTCTTTGGGGCTCGGGGGGGGGGGGAATAATTTTTTTTCTTTATTTCCCCCCCCCCAAAAAAATAAGTGCGTCCTATGGGCCGGTGTGTCCTATAGGGCGAAAAATACGGTAGATGGTATATAACGCCAGTAAAACTAGCTAAAATGTACAAAACATGTAATAAGTGTTGGAAATGTAAAGAAAAAGAAGGGACATTCTATCATATGTGGTGGGAGTGTAAAAAGGTGAGAGGCTTCTGGGAAATGATATATAATGAATTGAAAAAGATGTTGAAATATACGTTTATTAAGAAACCGGAGGCCTTCTTATTTGGATTGGTAGGAAATGAGATAAGTAAGAAAGACTGTAAACTTTTTCAATATGCAGTTACAGCAGCGAGAATACTTCTGGCCCAAAAATGGAAACAGGAAGAATTACCGACGGTGGAAGAATGGAGACTGAAATTGACTGATTATGCAGAATTGGACAAACTAACAGGGTAGATTCGTTTTCAACAAGACCAAAAGTTCATCGAGGACTGGGGAAGATTTACAGATTATCTGAAAGGCATATGTGATGAACAGATAACGTTTGTTGGCTTTCAAGAGACTCTGTGAAAAACAGAGGAATATTGTTAAAAAGAAAATAAGAGGAGGGAAGGAGATATCTAAAGGAAATACTAAGTGAAGAAATGCGTTAATAATATTGATGCAAACGAAAGATCGGCAGAGGAGCTGAGGGAAGTCAAAAAAAGTGATGAATGTGTGATAAAATGTGAATTGATTGTATAAAAAATTGTGTTTTTTTTTCTTTTGTGGAAAATGAATAAAAATATTATTATTATTTTTAAAAATAGTATTTTACCAAATCATCTAATGTTGGCACTATGGTTACTACTCTTTCCTCTAGAAAGGTTGTTCAACAGCAGCAAAGCAGGCAAAAATTCAAGAGCAGCTGTTTTGCCAATACTGAGATGAAGGGACCTGTAAAACATTCACCCATTGAATGTCTGTTGTGCAATGAAGCTGTCAAACACACAATACTCCACTACAATAATAATAATCGTGGGACCTGACAGCTAGAATTCTGAATAGAATGTGTGGTTACATCATTGTAGCTAGTTTCTACTGATGGAGACTAGCCTAAAAAGGAGCAGGAAATAAGCCACTTATTTTAATGGAGGCAAAGACTTGTGAACTGTGTCTGAGCTAGTTTCACCTTCAACTGGCAGGTTTTCAAAGGACCAAACAGAACAGTTTACACACCAACAGCCCCTCCTCACAATAAATGAAAGTAATGAATGAAGGCTGAGTTAGAGCTGTTCTCTTGAAAAGCTCTATCGAGCCTTTGATTGAAAATTCTATCTATCTGAGATGTGAGTTAATGATATTTACGGGCCATTGAGTAACACTGCAAGCAATTTTACTGTGATTATTACAGCTTTAAAATGGATCAGGCATTTTGACGTGTCTGAAACAAATGGGAGGCAGGGATACTCTTATACAAAGCAATCAGAGAATGGGCATGCAGTAA
The DNA here is from genome assembly GCF_964234715.1 of Podarcis melisellensis. Taxonomy (NCBI): domain Eukaryota; kingdom Metazoa; phylum Chordata; class Lepidosauria; order Squamata; family Lacertidae; genus Podarcis; species Podarcis melisellensis. The sequence continues at coordinate 3,936,296 of NC_138529.1, forward strand.
ACTAAAAGGACAGCTTCACACACACAGAAGTTTAAAGAAAAAAAGGTGCAGGTGAGAAGATAGATGCAGCTGTTCCAAGAAGAGAACTGTACAAAAGAACTCTTCTATATATGTGTGGCTGTCTTACATTTTACTTATGGCCAAGGCTTTTCTCCACTTACAGAACAATTCTATGCCCGTTTCCCCAGAATTCTATGTCTTCAATGCAATTTATTCCTGATAAACATGTGTAAGGCTGTTCCAACAAACCCTTGACACCCTTGTCCGTATCTTCAGAAAAATGTCTTTATCCCTCACATGACACATTCAGATCACCCCACTTGGACTCCTAGGAGTGACCTTACCTCCTTTTCAGTCTCCATTATGCTCCATTTTTTAAACCTTTTGCCTGTATTCCCAGACTGAGCCAACTTACTGCATTACTTCTGTTTTCTGGATCCCTTGACCATGTTCCTAAAATGCTCCTCTTCACCCACACCTTTGGCCATACCCCTGCTATGCAGTCTCGAGTGCAAATAAAGGCCAGCCAGGCACATTTTGCACCCAAGGCTGGTCAAGTTATACCCGAGACAAATCATAGGTTGCCTCCCTAACCAAAATATTTGAAAAATGCTAATCTGGTGGTCTCCTTTCCTTCCCCACCCCTGGGCTAACTTTGTATCATTTAAGTATTTTAAATTTGTAAAATTGCCTCAGCAGAAAGGATTTAAGCCCAACAGCTAACTGAACAACTAGCCCTATGCCTGCTATCCTTTCACGGTGCCCAAAATGAGACACAGCCCCAGGGCCGGATTTATGTATAGGCTAAGTAGGCTGAAGCCTAGGGCCTCTAGATCAAGGGGGCCTTGCCAGCCTGCCCGCTCCCCAGCGCCGCAGACAGTCTTCCCTCTCCCAAAATTGTAAACCAAAGACTTCATGCGAGGGCAGGGGAACTCGAGCCTCTAAATCTAGGGGGCCTCGCCAGCCTGCCCGCTCCCCAGCACTGCAGTCTCCCCTCTCCCAAAATTTCTCCCCCATTTCAATGACATTTTGCTTCAAAAGGAAAGGCGGACTCGGACATCGTCTTCCTCCATAATCCTGTAAGGGAGAGGTCACGTACTCAGCTTGGCTACCACCGTCCCCCATGATCCTTGGAATATACAGTCAAGTGCACAGCACCCCTCCCTTGAGGGAAACAATCAACATCCATTGATGGCGGGTACTTAAGGTGTTGGGACCTTGATCTGATACCCAGGGCAAGTTGATAAACTTGGGTATCCTCACGACTCCTCTCCCTCCTTGTGACATAATGATGATGTATCAATGATGTTTCCGCCTATGTTCTTACTCTGTGTGGAGACCTGTTATGCAACAATAAAGACTGTGGTCTACTGACCGTTTTTTTGCTCCCGTATTTGGTTGGAACTTCCTTCTTCTGCTAACCGCAGAAATCTGACGAGTATCCTCACACCATCTCAGAATCCAGAACCACCAGGCCCAGAGAGTCAACAACCAGCTGTACAGCCTTCCTCAGCTCATGGGTCAGGTCAGTAGTGGTACGTGCGACACTTTAATCAGTGGGAGCGTGTGAGTGGGAGGCCGCATGGAGCAGATAAGACTACGCAAGCAAGCTGTCCCAAGTCTCTTCCATTCCTTCCCTCCTTCTTGGCTTGAACAGAGCAAGGCAAGCACATGTGACTGGCACTGGCCTCACCCCTCCCAGGCAGAGAAGTCTATCTTTCACACTTCACAGAGCCCTGTTGGTACCTGCAGCATGCACTGCAGATTGCCCACAGGTAGAGAGAGGCCTTGGGGATCCGGGAAGGCAGCAGTGGGAAGGGATCCAGAACTACCTGTATTTTTTTTAAAAAATGATATTTTATTAAATTTCACAAAAATTAACAATAAAATTAACTCAAATCACCAAAAAAAACAACAAACACATACAACAAAGAATACCAACAAAAAGACAAAAAACAAAAATAAAAAACATAAAAAAGAAAATTCAGGATTAAAAAACTCTGTTTCAAATTAATAACCTTCCAAATCTTATTTTCCTTGCTTCCACCCGCTTTCCTTTCATGTATTCCATTTTAAAATTAGTTCAGCAATTATCATATTATTCAAATTCATCCTTTATCCTTCCCTTTATTTATTTATCTTAATCACTGGAACCCCTTCATTTCATTTACAATGCCCTTAACATTCATAAATTTTACAATGTTTTTGTAGATAAACTTTGAACTTCTTCCAGTCCTCTTGTAGAAGGCAGGAGGCCTGGCTGCAGGTTGGTAACTGGACCTCATCCTGAGGGCGGACAGAAGTATAGGGATCAGTTCAGAGTCAGAGGAACTGCGCTTTGTCTTATTTTATTTGTGCCCAGTGGTGTTTTCCTTTTCTGTGTTTAATTTAAAGTGCCTTTTGTGTTTAAAATCCTGTTACTTGTAGACAGTCAAGAAAATATTTGTTCTTTGTTTAAAAGCCCAGTCTAGTGCTGTGCCTACAGTCTCACCCGCTCTGCCCTCTACCAGTGCCTTAAGAAAGGTTCTGGGAGGAGCAAAGCCCAAAAATGTGCAAGTGCCAAGCCTCCAGGAGAAACACAAAATTAGGGGTTTTCATCTCCAAACCCCAGGAGTCAGCCAGAGGGGTCTCACTGCCCCTCAAGAAAGGCATAGGGAAGTCAGTGAGTGGTGGCAGCTACTGAAGAGTGACAGAAGACAGAGTTTACCCAGTTGAAGATTAATTTTTATTCTTATTTTTAGATTCTAATCTAAGCATGAGTTAAAGGTTTAAAAGTGGCGCTAGCAAGCGCAAGAGACAGAGACTCGGAAATGCTATGATAATGAAGTTAAGACCAATCACTGCTTTTGTGCATCAACCAATCATTGAAGCAACAAGAGTCAGCAATGAAGCTATTCAGTCTGAACCAGCTACAAGCATTCAACCAGACAAAAACCTCCCTGAAAGAGAAACAGTGAAGCAGGATGTGGAACAGCAAGCTCATGGGTAGGCAAACTAAGGCCCGGGGGCCGCATCCAGCCCAATCGCCTTCTAAATCCAGCCCACAGATGGTCCGGGAATCAGCGTGTTTTTACATGAGTAGAATGTGTCCTTTTATTTAAAATGCATCTCTGGGTTGTTTGTGGGGCATAGAAATTTGTTCATTCCCCCCCCCCAAAAAATATAGTCTGGCCCCCCACAATGTCTGAGGGACAGTGGACTGGCCCCCTGCTGAAAACGTTTGCTGACCCCCTGAGCAAGCTAATTATGGGGAAGCACCCATGACACTAGCTCAAACTGAAAAAATAGAACTAATTCAAGAGTCACTTACTGGGCAGGGAGAGGCTAAAGAGCCACAAGAATGTGGATAGTCAGATTTTGCAGTTCACACCTGCTAAGATAGCAGGCCAAGTCCAAGGTGTTCCGGATGCAGATAAAGATGATGCCAAACATATATCTACTGTACCAGATGTTGGTTTGTGGTCAGAATTATCACATGAGGAAGTATCCTACTGGGTAGAGAGGGGTTCCTCTCAAGTTCTGCATCATTGTGGACCATTTTTAAATTCCAAACAAGTGTACAAAAAGTAGTCCAGGTTTTGCACAAAAGCTCTTTTTTATTCAACAAAAGCAAATGGGGAAACATATAGCCGAGAGTGGCTTGCATATTCTCCCTCAAAAGGGCAGATTTTTTTTGCTTTGTTTGTAAACACTTTCCAGACCTTGCATCTTCTTCCACAGCTTTAGCTAACGAAGGGTTTGATGACTGGCACAACCGCCATCTTATCCAAAGTCATGAAAACTCAGAGAAGCATAGGAATGCCATGTTGGCCTACATGACAAGGAAGGCAAATGTTTACTTCCAAGCTAGAGGAACAAATAAAAACAGAACAGCAGTACTGGCGGCATGTCATGGAGAGAATTCTTACTGTAATAATGCACTCTTGTAGAACGAGGCTTACCATTCAGGGGAGATGATGAACGCTTTGGATCGCCAAAGAACGGCAATTATCTTGGTCTTTTAGAACCAGTGGCAAAATTTGATCCATTTTTACATGCTCATATCAATCGGTATGGACATTCTGGATCAGGCATTCCCTCTTATTTGTCAAAAACTGTATGTGAGGAAATTGTTCAGCTCATGGCAAAAAAAGTTAAGGATGCAATTCTGGCTGATGTGAGAAAGGCTGGATATTTCAGCTTTTCAGTAGATTCCACATTTCACATACTGATCAGCTGACTTTAATTATCAGATATGTATCACCTGAAGAAGGTTTGCCAACTGAGAGATTTTTAACTTTCCTTGAGCTAAAAGACGACTCAGGAGAAAGCATGGCTGGGCCAAAACAAACAAGATGAATTTTAACAGGGAGAAATGTAAAGTATTGCACTTGGGCAAAAAAAATGAGAGGCACAAATACAAGATGGGTGACACCTGGCTTGAGAGCAGTACATGTGAAAAGGATCTAGGTGTCTTGGTTGACCACAAACTTGACATGAGCCAACAGTGTGATGCGGCAGCTAAAAAAGCCAATGCAATTCTGGGCTGCATCAATAGGAGTATAGCATCTAGATCAAGGGAAGTCATAGTGCCACTGTCTTCTGCTCTGGTCAGACCTCACCTGGAGTACTGTGTCCAGTTCCGGGCACCACAGTTCAAGAAGGACACTGACAAACTGGAACGTGTCCAGAGGAGGGCAACCAAAATGGTCAAAGGCCTGGAAACGATGCCTTATGAGGAACGGCTAAGGGAGCTGGGCATGTTTAGCCTGGAGAAGAGGAGGTTAAGGGGTGGTATGATAGCCATGTTCTAATATATAAAAGGATGTCACATAGAGGAGGGAGAAAGGTTGTTTTCTGCTGCTCCAGAGAAGCGGACATGAAGCAATGGATCCAAACTACAAGAAAGAAGATTCCACCTCAACATTAGGAAGAACTTCCTGACAGTAAGAGCTGTTTGACAGTGGAATTTGCTGCCCAGGAGTGTGGTGGAGTCTCCTTCTTTGGAGGTCTTTAAGCAGAGGCTTGACAACCATATGTCAGGAGTGCTCTGATGGTGTTTCCTGCTTGGCAGGGGGTTGGACTCGATGGCCCTGGTGGTCTCTTCCAACTCTATGATTCTATGAACTGTTGATGGAAGCATACCCAGAAGATATTGACCTGAAACTTACTGATGAACTTTTGCACTTTCACCTCTATGTGACACAAAGCCATAGGCTTACAGCAGAGCACTCTCTGTCTCATACAGACCTTTATCAAATTATACACAAAGAAAAAACTCAGATGGCCTTTCCTAATGTGGAAGCAATCTTGCGGCTATTTCTTAGCCTTATGGTCACTAACTGCTCAGGAGAGAGGAGTTTTTCAAGACTCAAAAGAATTAAAAATGAATTAAGGGCCACAATGTCTCACTGAGCATTCTGTACATTGAAAAAAACATTTCAGCCTTACTGTGTTTGATGGTTGTAGTTTACGTCCATTTTAAAACTGACTTTTTAATGACAGCATAAAGTAGATTCTAAAAGTGCCACACTGTCAGGTAATCGTGATCATATTATTTACACTTCCCAGGCAATATAATTTGTAAACTCAAGGTTTTTTTTTGAAGGATGACATTACAACTTCGTTTGCCTAAAAATGTATGCTTATTCCACAGCAGGTTTACAAAGTTCAGTAATTGCAAAAGTTTTTCAGTGTTAATTCTATGCATTCTTGAAAATCACCATGGTATTTAAGTTAAGAATAAGATCTTATGTCCTTTAGAGGAGAAATTGAGAATTTCAGAATTTGAAATACCCATCTTCATCCTTCTCTTTATAACACTTCCACGTTCTTCTAGTCGTGAGGGTGGGGGATGGGCGGAGGGCCGCTCTCCATCTAAATCCGGCCCTGCACAGCCCCCCCCCCCGCCCGCCCAGGGCTCCCCTCAGGCGATGGTGGGATCCGCCCAAGCAGCAGATCCCGAGGGAGATTTGTATCCTCCGGCGCAGGCTGCGCTCTGCCTATGGGACCCCCCCCCCCGCTTCCCGCCCCCCCCCCTCAGAGCATCCACGCCTTTGATGTCCCTCCAGCGAGCTAGGCAAGGAAGACCCCCCACGAGGGAGCGGCACTTGGATGCCCGCGAAGGGCCGCTTCTCACTAATATCCCTTCTGGGCATCGGCGGGAGCAGGCGGCTCAAGGGCTCCCTTCGCCTCCGCCGCCCCCTCCCGCCGGGGCTGCGCGCAGGCGCCTGAGGCGGGGGGGGGGGGCGGAGCCCAAGTGGCGCCGCGAGCCGCGCGTTCGAAAGCAGCGGCGGAAGGCAGAGAAGCGAGTGCGCACGCGCGGCGGGGGCGGGCGAGGAGCGGGAGAGGAGGCGCGCGCCTTGGGCGGAGAGCGCCATTTCCCTGGCGAGGCCGGCGGGTAAGGCGCCTCTTTCGAGGCCTGCAGGCCGGGGGGGGGGGGGCCTTGGCAGGGAGACCCTGTAAAGAGGTGCGAGGGCGCTAAAAGGGCCGGGTAGAATTTCTGTCCAGTGGTACCTCAGGTTACAGACGCTTCAGGTTACGGACTCAGAAATATTACCTCAGGTTACGAACTTTGCCTCAGGATGAGAACAGAAATCGTGCTCCGGCAGCGGGAGGCCCCATTAGCTAAAGTGGTACCTCAGGCTAAGAAGTGTTTCAGGTTAAGAACGGACCTCCAGAACGAATTAAGTACTCAGCCTGAGGTACCACTGTAGTTGCTAACTCTAGAATAAGCTATGGTGGTACCTCAAACGTTTCAAAAGAAATCGAAGTGAACTGCTGTCCTGTAATGTGCAAGCCTTTTCCAGGCAGGGGCGAATCCAGCAAGTATCTTAATGTTTTAAGTTGCTGCCCCCGTTGCTATATAGATCACACAGGATTCTTGTCAGGACATGATAAAGTAAAAAAAAAAAAAACCTGCATAACATTGGGTCCTCCAGACTGGGATGAATAAAATATTGGGACTCTTCATAAACAATCACATGACATGGCGTGTGTGCGCGCGCGCACACACATACACACCCCATTTGAATAGGAATTTTCTTCAACTTAGTGGGTCCCAGCCCCCTCAAAGATTTTATTGGTGCAAAGGGATCTCAGCCCCTACCCTAGAAATGGGCTCTTAGGCCTTCCTATTACCCTGGCCATTGCCCATACTTGATCAGGCTGTTAGGAGTTGTAATTCAGCAACACACCTGTAATAATTAGTCTTGAATAGAAAAAGAAATTGTGTGCCTCAAACTGGGTTCTCCCTCTGTTCATTGTCAGTTTTTAAAAAGTTAATAGATGAACATACATGTTTGGTTTTCTTGTCTGTTCTTTTCTTGCTGTTCCTGATCGTCCCAGCCGTGCTAGGAATAGAATAATACTCTGAATTCAGACTGAGAAGAAAACAGAGACCAACAATGAGTCACAAGGTATATTTTAAACAGTTTTAAAGAATATTGGTGATTATGCTGCCAGGGCAGAGCAGGACTTTGGCAGCTTAGTTCCTCTTTGATAAAATTTTGAGCTTTCTCTAACGCGTATGTTGAGTTTACATAACTGAGGTAACTTAAAAATCTTTGGTACTAGCATCTTGGTTTTGATGATCATTAAAATTGTGCACATTCCAATGCCACTTATATTTAGATGTCCAGACTTTCCACAGTGCTAGTGGTATTGGGCTTAATGAGTTGAGGAACTTGAGCACAATGTGTGACAACTCACACATTCTCCAGTAGGATGTTACCGTAGATTCCGGCATATTAGACGACTTTTGAACCCCGGAAAATCTCCAAAGTCGGGGGTCGTCTTTTACGCCGGGTATGGTTGTGGCAGGTGGCGGCGGCGGCTGGCTTGGAACAGCGACAGGCAGAAGGATGGTAAGAGCCGCCTCCCGAAGCAGCAGCAACCAGGGCAGCCTCCCCTTCGGCCGGGGCCCGCCCGCCTGCCCTGCCACCATGGGGACCGCCGGATTCCTGGGGGGAGGGAGGGAGTTCCACGCACCAAACACCTCGCCTTGGGTGCTGCTGCTGCGACGGCAGAGGCAGCGGAGGGGTGCACGCTCTGCACCTGGCGGCGCTTGGCACCCTTGCACACTGGGGACAGGAAACAGCTGTGCAAGGAGGCCATCTCAATATGGGATAGATCCTGGGGGCGGGAATAGGTCTGCCTGCCTCTCTTTCCACACCTATTTATGGGACCCCGATTTTGTGCATGTGTCCATCTGCCTGGAGAAACAAAATGCAACGGTGCTGAACCCCCGCAGCCTAAAGGCAGGAGTTGTTTGTTGCCCATTCCTGGGCATTCCCTAACTTTGTGCCTTCTCTCTTCTCTCCCCCCCCTCTCGCCCATGCTGGGATGATCGTGGCTGCCAGCTCCTGACCCCTGCGCTGTGCCCACAGTCTTCCTCTTCTATCTCGGTCCGCCTCCCGCTCGTCCTTACCCTCCGCTCGCCTCCAGGGTGGCGGGGGATGAGAGAGCTCTGCCGCCCCCTCCTCCCCGCCCTGGGCAGCACCAGCCCTGTTGTTCTGTCACTGAGCGCTTGGTGGGCGGTCAAACTCTATAATTTAACAGCAAAAGCTGGGGGGTCGTCTTATACGCCCAGTTGCCTAATACGCCGGCATCTACGGTACCTTCTTTGCTGAGGCCTAAGGTTTACCTTTGAGGTTGTTAGAAAACCTATACTTTACATAAGCTTCCCACTTGCTGTCCCCACCCCGAAAAATTGCAGAACACAGAAGAGTTGCACTTTTCTGTACTCCTTGTTCATATGGCTTAATTGTTAAACCATGTGGGTGAGAAGTGTCTGTTCATGAAAGTGGTATGAAAGTGAGGTTTTCCGCACTAACTGAATTTGCAACCCAATCTTGGTAAGTGTACTGCAGACATTGGCTGTGCATTCAGTGTAAACACCCACCCCATTTAAACTATCTTTTGTAATAGTTGATCATATTATTGCATGACAAGTAAGACTTGCTACCAGGCAGGGAAGCTTTACAAAAGCTGCCGTTTTGGGGTTTAGCTCCTAGGAAGTGGGTCTTCTGTGTCTCCCATTGCTACAGCCCTACACTGCCATGTCCCCATTGCAAACCCCACTGAATTGAAAAACAGATGGTGGTGTGATGGGGAGAAACAAGGTGAAATCTGGTGTGTACACAAGCCCTCATATACACAAATTAACACAGCCTTCCCAGTAGTTGCACCTGCCCTCTGCAATGCCCTCCCATCAGATGTTAGGGAAATAAACAACTATCTGACTTTTAGAAGACATCTGAAGGCAGCCCTGAATAAGGAAATTTTTAAATGTTTTAATTAATTTTTTATATCTTACTGTGTTGTCATTCTTTGGAAGCTGCTCAGAGTGCCTGGAGTAGCCCAGCCAGGTGGGCAGCATTTAAATTATTATTATTATTAGACAGGAAATTGAAAAATCCCGTTATTTTAGGGAAGACTGGTGGCCTGTAATGCCAGCTTTGGCAAAAGTATAAAACTGTTTAAAATAATTGCCTCAAAAATATCGGCTTTTGTGCAAAGATAACTGCTCCATATATATGAGACTAGTTTATGTACATCTAATCTCTGTATGACTGAGTTTGCTTTTAACCAAAATGGTTTTTGTTACCTTCTGGTTTCTGGTCTTTAGGGCAGATATTATATCTCAGAGACTCAGCAGCATAGTTACCATAGCTTCTCTAATCTGGAGATGGAAGACAACTATGGCAAGTATCAATTTTTTTTTTCTTCTTTTTGTGCTGATAACCGTTCCACAGTTTTGACTCTGTGTGGGAGACTGTTTCAAATATTCAGCTGCGAAGCTCACTAGAGGAGAAAATGAGGCAATAAAACATTGTGATCCATACAAAACTCTGCCGTTGGATAAATGATTTATACTTAAGCACAGCATACATTTACTTAGCAATATACAATATGTTATGAGCATGTTTTATTACTAGATTTGGTAGTTATGGTAGTTATTTCTCAGTGCAGCTGGGGAGATTCAGCACTGGGTGCCACGGGGGCTGGAGGGGGGCACTTCGGCCACCGGTGAGATCTAGTTCATAGAGGATATTGCTAGTAATAATGATATAGAAGGAAAGGAAAGCAGTTTACACCTGATGACTAAAAGACCAACTCCAGACCTACTAAGAGGCTTCTCCAATCCCTTCTGGTTTTGACAAATGTAAGACTATTGCCAAACTCCGTGTGGGTTTCTTTCATAACTGTGAAGACCAGAAATAGGATTTTCATGTTTTCTAAAGTAAAAGCACAGAGGAACCTGCAAAATCTGTAATATGATGCTCTGTAGCAAAGTCTTAATACAAAGGCACTCGAACCAAGACCCACTTGTCTTATGAGACCATTGGGGAAAATGTAGCCATACCTCTTCAATTTCCTTGAAGAACTCTTTTAATTGGACTGCCTAATTGAGTAGCTTCAGGGATTCAGTTCCTTGGAACTTGCGCTTTATTTCATAAATGTGCTCATTAACGTCTGCAGCAGTCTTGCACCACTGAATACATTTTCTTTGTTTAGTACCCTAATCACCTAAATCTTACAAGTGGGTGTATTTAGCCACTAAACCTGAAGTAATTCTGCGGTTATGGAATACTGAGAACCAATAGCTTTTCTTAGTTATCTGATTAATTTCATTATATTAGTGTGTTCCCACTTTTTAACTGTGATACATTTTTTAGACCACAAAACATGCTTCCATCTTTGTTTTTTTCTAGTTGATCCTTCAGATCCTGATAAACTAATGCAGTGTCCATATGACAAGAATCATAAAATCAGGGCATGTAGATTCCCCTACCACCTTGTCAAGTGTCGTAAGGTAGGAAATGTAGATTCTATTATTGACTGTGTGGAGCCTGTATCTTGTGGCTTTATAGTTGACTTAAGAACATAAGAGCTTGCTGAATCAGGCCAATAGCCAATCTAGCTGGAGGGTGTCCGGGAGGGACACAGCTGCTCCGGCAGCAAACCCCACACTGCTTTTTCAGGCAGTACTGGGCCTGCGCATGTCAGCCCCGTTCCTCTCAGACGCCCTCAGGACACAGTTGCTCTGGTGTGCACCCCGCCCCACAGTGTGCCCCGCACCCTAGCGTGCACCTGCACACACACCCCAGGTGCCAGCAGGGCTTGCTACACCCCTGGAAAGAGGCAGCCCACCCCACTTGCTCAGATGAAGGCAGACGAGCAGGCAAGCAGAAGAAAGAGCACTTTCTCAGGCTCCCTCTGCCAGGGCCAGGGCTGGGCTGTGGAGGGAGTGGGCAGGAGCTCCTTCGCCCAAGCAAGTGGGCAGCCACCTTCCCTTCTTCCTGGTCCCTCCCTCCCTCCACAGCTCAGCCACTTTTTCAACCTTTTTCAGGGTTATTTCAGACATCATGATGCATCACTGTAGAGTGGTACATGAGGTTAAGTACTTAATTCGTTCCGGAGGTCCGTACTTGACCTGAAACTGTTCTTAACCTGAAGCACCACTTTAGCTAATGGGGCCTCCCGCTGCTGCCGTGCCGCCGGAGCACGATTTCTGTTCTCATCCTGAAGCATAGTTCTTAACCTGAAGCACTATTTCTGCGTTAGCGGAGTCTGTAACCTGAAGTGTATGTAACCTGAAGCGTATGTAACCTGAGGTACCACTGTATTTCAATGCTTAGCTGGTGATACGCCATATTTACTCAAATCTACTTCTCACCTTTTTTGGCCAAATTACATTGCAAAAATTAAGGCGTGCATTAGATTCAATGGCACATTAGACTCAAGTAAATATGGTTTTACAACATTGGAAAACCAGATATCATCCAGCCCTACTTGGGGCACTTCTACTTTCCACATTCCTCTTTTAGAAGAAATGTCCATTTATTCCTCCTCTCTGCTTCCTGTTATCTAACCAGTTTCTGATTGAGCTAAGCGGACTCATGAGTCTTTGAAAGCTTTGTTGGAAATCTTTTTGGAAGTCCAAGTATACTGTGTCAGCTGGATCACCTCTGTCTATACGCTTCTTGATGCTTGGGATGTGTCAATGCTGTTACTCTTTGCAGTTTGTGTGAGATGAATTTTATCAACTAAAGGACATTTTTTAAAAAGACAGTGTGGAGATAAACTGAAACCGCCCTCCAATTAAGTGCACACCAGCCATCTGACCTGATGCTCATTTTTTCAATATATCTCCAAAACTACATAATGGGTAGAGAAATGTTAGCCCTACAATACTTGGTACTAGGATATATAAACCTTCCAATTGCAAGGTGGACTCTCCATCCTTGGAGGATTTTAAGCAGAGATTGTATGGCCAACTGTCATAAATCAAGATTCCTGCATTGCAGGGGTTTTGCATTAGATGATCTTCAGGGTCTGTTCCAACTATACAGTTCTGTGATTCTGTGAAGGACGTTTTGGTCAGGCCCAGTGGAAAGGTAGATGTTTCTCAGGCATAAAGGCCTGGTTTGTGCATAATACAAAGCAGTGTTTTCTTTGAATGTCCAAACCCAGCCCAGCAGACTAACCACGAGAGTGCTTGCATGTCTAAGCAACTCTTCCTGACTCTTCTTCTGAAAAAGCCCTTTTTTCTAACTTTGCCTGAAAGCAGGCTCTTTTCCCACCCCATTCCTCCAGGGGAAGCCCTTGCTTACAAGCTAGACAAAGCCACCTGCTTTGTGAAGAGAAAAACCTGCAATGGACCATGCTGCTGTCTTTAAGTAACAGATACAGTGGTACCTCGAGTTACATACGCTCCAGGTTACATATGCTTCAGGTTACAGACTCCACTAACCCAGAAATAGTGCTTCAGGTTAAGAACTTCACTTCAGGATAAGAACAGAAATCGGGCACGGCGGCAGCAGGAGGCCCCATTAGCTAAAGTGGTGCTTCAGGTTAAGAACAATTTCAGATTAAGTACAGACCTCTGGAACGAATTAAGTACTTAACCTGAGGTACCGCTGTATGCTGTTAGTTAAGGCATTGGTGAACTGATACCCAGCTAGCCTGATTGTTTAATCTCTTTACAATAAAATAATTAACACTTCATGGAAAGAAAAACACCACTGACCTTTCACAGCATGCATACACAAATCAAGACTTCAAGGTGCTAGGACAGAGCTCCTGATTTCCTAGTTCCATGTTTGTGAGCCTGTTGGTGTGCTGTATTAGCTTGTTCTACAGCTAATAACTTTTGCCATGCACATAATCAGGGTTGTCTGAAATATATGTACTGTATATAGTTTGATAGTTCTGTATTGCATAGCTTTAAAATAAGATAGCCATATCTTTGGTTTCTAGAACCATCCTGATAAAGTGCAGCAACTGGTCACATGCCCATTTAATGCCCGTCATCAGGTGCCCAGAGAAGAGATCAGTCAACACATATCAAGCTGTGATGACAAAAGGTGCATTGAGCAAGACATTGGTAAGAAATTTTTCAGTATGAATTAATGGCTGGCAGCTGCCTCTTACCTTGACTTTTAACATTTCAAAGGGATTTCTCTCAGTCTTCTATAATTCCTTTTTGAATCTATAACACATGTTTGTGATGCCTGTTTGATTGTGATTTGAAGTAGTATGCGTAGAATAATATTTTTTTTCTTGCTGAGCTTGCAAGTTTTTCCAGCACCTGGCTTCATCAGGCTAGTGACTTTTATTGTTGAATATTGTATCAAAAATTACTCACATTAAGATGAAACCTACTTGGCATTTGAGTTAATACAAGACAAGAAGGGCCAGGGTCATAAAAATTGTGGGTAACTCACGCCTCCTGTTCACTAGATGTTTGAGGTCTCTTCTCCAGCAGGTAAGTTTGGCTATGCAAAGATGGACAGGATATAAAATAACCAATACAGCTTGGACAGCTTTGAACACAAAGATGGGTTCAAACCCCTAATCACAGCCATGAAGAAAACTTGTCCTTACAGGGCCAGCACAGGCATAATTCTGGCCGACCTCTTGTTAGACTCCTGCCGCCCACCACAGCATTGCTGCTCAGTTTACAAAAATGTTACCTGTGCTTGGTCATTAAAGAATAGGTAGATTAAGATGAGGGCGTTGGGAAATTAGGTCCATTTTTCTGTCACACCGGTAGCCAAGGAAGGGCTGTGCTGTTCTAGAAAAGTGCGTTAGGCACTTCATACAATGCTTTTTCTCACAAATAAACTTCTTTCATTTAGCAATCCATGGGGATAGCCGCAGAAGAGAGTTTAGTGTGGTAAGCTCCTGGCAATCTCCTCCATGCGAAGAAGACTGGGACAGAGGTGAGACTCTGTGTTTCTGATACTTTGCTAGAACATCTGTAATACCAAGGGCTTGTCCCCTCCTGAAACTGTAATGATCTTAGTAAGAAGGAATGCTTTTTTCAAACACCTGTTCTGCCCGAGCCATTATTTTCCATCACCTGTGCTGGGAAGAAAATGATATGTTGTACAACTTGAGGTAAATTACTTTATTAAATGGCTGTGTTTGCTCAGGCAGAACTGCATCAGTTGTATTCTCCTTAGTAAAGTCTGGTGTTTATTCCATGCTTCTCCTATGTGGCTTCAGTAATATTTTTGTTATTCTTGACAGACGTAGCAGGCCAATCAAACTCTGTCTTCATTTGGGGCACAAGCCACCATGGTGAGGCAAGCAGGTAAAGTTGGGTTATCCGGCACTGTGAAGATGAAGGTTATCTTCATCTTTTCCTTCCTTTGCTCTTGTTTGTTGTGGACAGAGAAGTAATTCTTTTTTAAAAAATTATTTGGGAGTTATCATGAACAATGTAAGCTTTTGCTTACACTTGTGGGGGATATGCCTCCTTCAGATCTTTGCATAGGTCTAACACGTGGGGGAGAGTTTTGATGCGTGTTGTGTCTCTTTTTCTATATTGAGAATGGCAGTGTGCATTACAACCTAACAGTAAGTTGCACTCCTCTTGCTCTGTGCAGGATGGCTTCTCTCCTTTTTTGGAGGCACAAATGATAGTGATTTCTTTCATTACTCAGGAAGGACAAGCTTGTCTTTCCTCCATTGTGTTGTGTGGGTTGGCAGGATGACAGCTCTCATGATACTGAGGCTTGTTTCATGTAAGCTTTTCTTGCTGTCTGCCCCTGCCCCCCAAACACTCACACACACAGTTCAACCTTCCCCAACCTGGATCAGATGGGAGTTGTAGTCCAAAGTTTCTGGGGGGTGCCAGGAATACTGGATTGGGGAATACTGGATTACAGTGGTACCTCTGGTTACGTACTTAATTCGTTCCAGAGGTCCATTCTTAACCTGAAACTGTTCTTAACCTGAAGCACCACTTTAGCTAATGGGGCCTCGCACCGCCACTGCACAATTTCTGTTCTCATCCTGAAGCAAAGTTCTTAACCCGAGGTACTATTTCTGGGTTAGTGGAGTCTGTAACCTGAAGCGTTTGTAACCCGAAGTACCACTGTATAGCAAACTGGATTACTGTGGAAGCTTCTGGACGTCCTGCACACTCACAAGCAGCACAATTGCATAGCAGGAACCAAATCCAACCAGGAACTTGCAGTGAGCCATGACTTAGCCTCAAGGTTCTTCCCAGTGGTTGAGTTATAAAGTCCCAGGAATCCTCACCCTCCAATCCAATTAGTGTTACAATAGCTGCCTTCCAATCACACAGTTGGTGCTCAGAGGGCAATGCAGTAATCCAAGCGGGAGGGCATTGGAACATGGACTGCTGAGGCCATGCTATATTGACCCAGGAACAGCCACAGCTAGTGAACTAACCTAAGCTTGGACATAAGCACTCCTAGCTAAAGCAGCTACTTGAGACAGATTGGAATCCAGGGTGGGATTCAGCTAACAAGCCCCACTAGGGATGAAGCACAGCACAATTGCTGGAACAACACCCACAATTTGGACCCGTGGGAGTATAGTCTCTGAGACAAGACACTGCACCTTCTGAGAGAGCAGTCCTAACAACAACCAGAAGTCTTGGTTGATAACCACTGTCAGACAATTTTTCGATCCCTGGGAAAACTTTCTACTGTTTCCTAGCAATGAGCCTTGGGGGATGCTCCTCCTTGGCATGAGAACTGCATTATGTTGTAGATCCAGTACCTTATAGTGGCATTACTCTCCATCTTCTGAGTCTGACAGTCCCTAGTCATAATGGACTGTGGCAGGTAGGCGGTTCCATGCATCTCCTCCTCCCTAGCATTGTTTCAGTTGCACTGCTAAAAGACCTACTGCCAGGCAGCTGTATAAAAAAAACAACAACAACCTGGCAACATGTTTAGTTTGTCATGACCCATCACAAATAATCCTTTTAGCAACTGGGAATCTGTAGACTATTAGTGCTCAGAGTTGGAAATAATATTGTCACCTGCAAAGTTTAATCACAATTTAAAGGTGGAAAACCAGGAGTAATGTCTGGTCTGTCTCAGCCATATAAATTGGCTGCTTCCATTGTATTAACTGTGGATAAGCAGCAAGTGGTTTTTATCTTTGTCCCTTTTAAGCACATAACAAACACTCAGCATGAATGTGTTTCAAGACTAGTTAACAAGTTGCTTTTCACTGTTTTAAACCTTGTTATTTCAGTGACCAGAGCTTTTACTTTGTTTACTGCACTTTATCTTAGCCTGAAGAGTGAAAAGAGCATTTATAATCTGCCCTTCACCACCCAAAGGCCCCAGGGCAAAAAATGCATACACTTTAAATTAACATGAAGCTAAAACAAAATGCAGCAACAATATAGGTAATTAACACAAAAAATCACAGAACAATAAAATTACAAAGCAGCAGTTAAATCAAAGCACTCTCAGTGCACCTCATCCCTGTCTAGAAGCCTGTCCAAAGTGATCTGTGCTTCTTCACCTGACTGTAAAATGTGTTGAGGTGAGATGGACCTCAGAGGGGAGGTCATTCCAGAGAAGTGGAGCTGCCACAGAGAAAGCTCTCCCATGGGCCCCCACACCACAAACCTCATTGGGCATGGAGACACCAAAAATGCCCCCCCCTAAAACTCGTAAAGCACAGGCAGGTCAATGTGAAAGGAGGCATTCTTTCAGATGTCTGGAATTAAATCTTTCAGAGCCTTCATTCTCATCATAGGCACCTTAAATCAGGCCCAGAGGACAGTTGGCACCCAAAGAAGTTGCTTCAAATAGGTATCATATGCAGACCATCAGCCACACCCATTAACACCCTGTCTGCTGCATTTTGCACCACTTGGAACCTCAAGACTGTTTTCAAGGCCAGTGCCATGTAGAGTGAATTGTGGTAGTCCAGCCTGGAATTTCTCAGGGCATGGATAACTAGCTGAGCTATAGCTGTTCAAGGAAGGCCTTAGCTGGCAAACCAACCAAAGCTCAAGCTGCCTAAGCTTCCAGTGACATAGGTGGCTTCAGGACAAGTCCCAAGCTACAAATCTGTTCTTTCAAGGGAAGTGCAATGCTGTCTAGAGCAGGATATCTCTCCAAATCATGGACCAAGGAACTCCGTGTCCACAGTGCCTTCCATTTTTTAGTCTGAGTTTCTTAGCCTTCACCCAGCCCATCATATTTATCATAATTATTTTTTACTTCTTCCTTTCCCTTCACCAGGACAGCTTAAATGAATAAAAAATTAAAAAGTTAAAAAACAGATTACAAGTATATATTTCAGGTGTCAAAGACCAGGGTTTTATTTACAGGTAGGTAGCCGTGTTGGTCTGCCGTAGTCGAAACAAAATAAAAAAATTCCTTCCAGTAGCACCTTGGAGACCAACTAAGTTTGTTATTGGTATGAGCTGTACATGCACACGAAAGCTCATACCAATAACAAACTTAGTTGTTCTCCAAGGTGCTACTGGAAGAAATTTTTTCTACAGGGTTATTTGTTACCCTTCTGTTTAACACTATTGAGATATCAGAGAGCTATTGCAGTGTAATTATTAGGTGTGATCTGGAAGCTCCCAATGGACTTCTCTGCTATGTATTTACTGAGTGTCCTTCAGCAAGCCACTCTCTCAGCCTTAATTCTCCATCTCTAATATGGGAATGATACTGCCCAAAGGATTACTGTATGTGTGTAGTAGATGGCACTGGCAAATCTGTTATTTTCAAATACATATTTTAGAGCAGGTAATGTAGAAGTGGCCTGTATGGTGGTTGTGGTTTGCTTTGCTTTGCTTTGCTTCTTAATGGATTATGTTTCTAAGTTACTTCACATGTGTGAAATAAAAAGGAACACATTAATTTTGCATTCCTTCCCCTCCCCTGCCCCACAGTTCTGGATCAAGCCCAGCCGTGGGACTTAAGAACCAGCTAGCTTCAGGACTGCGAGCTCCAAGGTCCCTGCCACATGTACTACCATGGAAGAACAGTAAGTGAGGCTGGAACTGTATCCATAGTCTACATTGGACCATGAGGTCCCCTGTCACTTTAGTGTGGCCCCTTGACTTGCTAGGTGGGTGGAGCCAGAGCAATAGATGTAAATTTGACCGTAGTACAGTAAGCTACTTTCTATACCCCCTTGCAAACCCCTCTCTGTCTTCCATGCAGACAAGCAAGAGGCATCATCACAGCTCAGTATCACATTCTAGCCTGGCAAAATCACTCCAGGTGCAAAGCAGGGTCAATGAAGGGAAGAATTCTGAGGGCCAGAGTGGTCTGGAGGGTTACATTTTAGTCTGAGGTTTCCCAACCTGGCTCAGTGTTAAATCTAAAATCAGGCTTATCTCCCCCAGTCAAGCAGCAAGTGATAAGTCATAGAAGAAACAGAACACAGGCTTGTGAGTTTTGGGTAAGACAAACCATGAGGCCAGGTTCACACATAACTAAGACAGCACCATGGCTTGGCCCCTGTTAGTTCAGCTGCATTTTGCCCATTGATTGTATATATGAATGGGAATGTTGAATGAAGAGTTTTAGTTTTGCTAGTCTAACTGGACAAGAGAGGGCACTGTTTGCCTCTGCCTCCTGACGAGCAGCTGCCTTGAAATACAAGTTTAGGAGTGCTTTGGAAGAAGCCTGTCTGGGAGCATAAATAGTATCTGGTATTTAAGTGAGCCCAAAACAGTTGTGGGGGTTTTCAGTATCCCCTCCTGCTAAATTCAGTGGCAGCTTTGTGGTGAACAGCTGCATTAGGTTTACAAAGTCTCCCCCTCTTCAGATCTCATGTGCAGTAACAACCAGGAATGTGTTTGCATGGAATTATTTTTGTCCCCTTCCCGGGTGAAGTGGCTGAGCAGCTCAGCATTCCTCTCCCCCACCCCTTGTCCTATCCCTGTGGTGACAAAATGCCCCTTCCCTCTTAAGAGTTGTGGATACAAGGAGAAGTGTGAAGGTCTTTCCATTCTTCTGTTTCCAGACTTCAGCTTCTTCCCATGGAATACCGTATTTTTCGCTCTATAAGACCCACCAGACCATAAGACGCACCTAGTTTTTGGAGGAGGAAAACAAGAAAAAAAATATTCTGAATCCCAGAAGCCAGAACAGCAAAAGGGATCTGGCTTCTGGGATAGCCTCATGCTGTTCTGGCTTCTGGGATAGCCGCGCAGCCTGCATTCGCTCCATAAGACGCACACACTTCCCCTTTACTTTTTAGTAGGGGAAAAGTGTGTCTTATAGAGCAAAAAATACGGTATGTGTGAATTTACTATTTTTCATGCAAGACTAATAAATATGGTGGCAGCTCCTATGCTAACAGCTGCAGTAACTAAATTGGTGGCAACACGCTGTAGCTTTCTGCAGTGACTAGTGAGCTTTCCCCAGCTGTGCCCTCTCTGTGCTAAGAGTAGATGACAGAAAAAACAGAGAAATTAATTCTCGTGTGTGTGTACATCTATAATAATTCCTTATGCAAGACTTCCTGCTTTGAAAAAACGGCTATCACTTAATATGGATACATTATCCTTTACACCCTTTAATTATCATGCAATCTAGCCTTCCCCAACATGGTTGCCTTCAGCTGAAATAAAGAAAAAATGCTTTGTTCCTCCTCCCTTCCCTGGCCCCATTTTGCCTGATGAAGACAGGGATGGGGAAGTGTGGCCCTCCAGGTGTTGGCAGCTCCCCTGGTGCTAATTACCATTAGGATCCGGAGTGTTGAACTACCCAAGAGAATCTGCAGTACTGCACTTGAAACCCAGTCTTGCTAATGTCAAAAGTTATTGGCCCTAAGAAGTTTTACTTTCCTGCTGTTTGCTCATGGGAGGCTGATAGAGGATGGACGGAGCACTCCCATCTATCCAGCTTACATAAGTAATAATACAGGCTGGCAAAAACAAACATTTGCAGGCTGGAAATGCAGCCAGCTGGCAAATACAAATAGGCTACTACTTTTTAAGTTGCTCAGCAACATTCATGTTAAAAATACCTCTGGGGGTGCATTCACTTTTTATAATAAAAAATGTGGGAGTTAAGTACTCCTGCTGTACTTAACCTAAGCTTTTCCTTAAGGCTAAGGGGATAGGAAGGATCTGCAGCTGCCCAAAGGTTTTAATTTGAAATTTAGAGGTGTGCCCTCTCTAAATTTGTCACTCTTTAGGTTATTGAGAAATGGAACTCCATGTTGCAGCTTCTGTAATGCTGCCCTGCCTTTGCCCTTCTACTCTGTTGGAGCAGCTGACAACAATGGAGCCTGGAAATATTTTTTATTTGCTCCAGGCCAGTGACTAATTCTGAACACACTTCAAGGGACACATTCTTTCCTTGTCCACCTGGAGGGGATTATGGCAATGAAGAGGTGGAAGAACATGAGTTCTGCTTTCTAATATGAAATTATCCCATCTTTCTTGACAATAGCTTTATAGGAAGAACTGGGAAATGCTATGAGCAAATATTTGAGGTATATGCAGGCGTGGTCAAAGAAAGGAGCAGGAGCTTGGCATAAACAGGAAACAATTTTCCTTGGACCACCTTCCTGAGGGTGAGAAGTGGCTTTTAAAACATACAGAAAGACTAGAGGGAGACACTTCTAATTTGAAGCTGGGTAAAGGTGAAATCAGAACCGGCCTGACCTACTTGTTGGTTCATAAGACTTCTTAAAACCTCTCCACATTTGTATAACTAGTTTCAAATTCTGCAAAGTGCCCTTTAGCTTGTGTTGTGGTGTGTGCACACAAATCACCTTCTGCTCTGGTTGTGTGGAGCCAAGTTAAGTGAAAGGAAGTGAGAGGCATTAATGTAGTCTTAAGTTAATCAATGAGATAACATAAGCAGCTGGGTTGAGTCATGGTGCAGTTGAAAGTACCTTAGAGTAGTTCTGCATTTTAAAATGCCCCATTAGGCACAGTGTTTTTAGAACAGCAATTCAAACATCCCTTCTTTTTCTCCTTTTTCCCTTTTTCAATTCAAAAAATTTAATCATCTAGAAAAGAATTGCCTAGCAGGACTCGTGTTTGTAACACATTTTGTCCACATTCTTTAGGAAAGCAAAACTCAGTACTGTAGAGTACAGTATATAAAATTTTAAACCTCTAAGCTATTGTCAACTTTTGGCTGTCACTAATTCTGCATTTTCTTGAAGGATGGAAATAATAAAGATTTCCATGTGTTCAGAGGATTGTCAACTTGGTCCCAGATTCAGAGGATGGAAAATATCAAAAACCTCCACTCTGCACTGATAAATCCCATTGGCCTGCTGATAATCTAAGCTTGATGAGTGATTGGCAGAGTTAAATCTCTTAAAATAGATGGTTTTGAAAGGAAAATACCTCAAACACAGTGGAAAATTCAGTAATTCAATATCAAACTTTCAGAATCCCAACTTTGTAAATATGGTCATTTAGGTAGTCTGAATACCTTGTTCAGGATAAATCATTGGTGCTCAGAGATAAAGCAGTTACCGTATTTTTCGCACCATAGGACGCACTTTTTCCCCTCCAAAAATGAAGGGGAAATGTGTGTGCGTCCTATGGTGCGAATGCAGGCTTTCGCTGAAGCTGGAGAGCGAGAGGGGTCGGTGCGCACCGACCCCTCTCGCTCTCCAGGCTTCAGGAGAGCCCCACCGCTAGCCCCACAAGCTCGGGGGACAGCGGGGAGGCGGAACGCCGCCATCCCGCTGTCCCCCGACTTGGTTAGAAGGCTGGCGGGGGGAGAAGCCTGCTCCTCCCCGTCGCCAGCTCCGCAAACTCGGGAGACAGCGGGAGCGGCGCAGCACGCCGTTCCCGCTGTCTCCCGACTTGGCTAGAAGGCTGGCGGGGGGGAGAAGCCTGCTCCTCCCCGTCGCCAGCTCCGCAAACTCGGGAGACAGCGGGAGAGGCGCAGCGCGCCGTTCCCGCTGTCTCCCGACTTGGCTAGAAGGCTGGCGGGGGGGAGAAGCCTGCTCCTCCCCATCGCCAGCCCCGCAAACTCGGGAGACAGCGGGAGAGGCGTAGCGCGCCCTTCCCGCTGTCCCCCGACTTGGCTAGAAGGCTGGCGGGGGGGGAGCCTGCTCCTCCCCGTCGCCAGCCCTGCAAACTCGGGAGACAGCGGGAGAGGCGCAGCGCGCCCTCCCGCTGTCTCCCGACATGGTTTGGAGGCTGGCGAAGGGCTTCCTCCTGCCCCAGCCCCGCAAGCTCCCAGAGCGATGCCAAAGCTGCGCGCAGCTTCGGCATGGCTCTGGGTCCCGTTCTGGGGGAGGGGGAAGCTCGGGCTTCCCCCGCCCCAGCCCCGCGTCTCCAGCCGGGAGACGGTCGCGGGGGGCTGCTTTAGCCCCGCGCGCGCTCTCCCAGCTGGAGTGGTGACACGCGCCTATGGAGGCTCCTGCCATAGGCGCGCGTCACCTCTCCAGCTGGGAGAGGGTCGCAGGGGGCTGCTTTAGCCCCCCACGCGCCGTCCCGGCTGGAGAAGTGACGCACGCCTATGGCAGGAGCCTCCATAGGCGCGCGTCACCTCTCCAGCCGGGAGAGCACGCACGGGGCCAAAGCAGCCCCCCGCGACCCTCTCCCGGCTGGAGAGGTGACGCGCGCCTATGGCAGGAGCCTCCATAGGCGCGCGTCACCTCTCCAGCCGGGAGAGCACGTACGGGGCTAAAGCAGCCCCCCGCGACCCTCTCCCGGCTGGAGAGGTGACGCGCGCCTATGGCCGCTGCTCCCTGACCTGCTCTTTGGGGCTGGTGGTGGGCTTCCCCCGCCAGCCCCAAAGAGCAGGTCGAAAGGAACCTGAAGCCTGGAGAGTGAGAAGGGTCGGTGCGCACCGACCCCTCTCGCTCTCCAGGCTTCCAAGGTAGTCGCCTGAATGCACCTTAAATGGCACCTTGTTTTAGAGCGGGATAACAAAAGGGGGAAAATTCTCCCACTCTCTGCGCAGTGCTTCCTGCCGCTTCGCTGAAGGGGCGCTGGGCAGAGAGCAGAAGAATTTTTTTTCCTTGTTCTCCCCCCTCTAAAACAAGGTGCGTCCTATTGTCCGGTGCGTCCCATGGTGCGAAAAATACGGTAAATATATTGTGATGTGCTTGTTTTTGACCCAAGAAGATGAATTTGCCTCTGGATTTCACTCCTCACATGTTGTTTAGTACCTGTCTCAGTTTGATAGCCTTGCTACCATCATATGGCTCTTTTCTTGAATTACTCCAGAACTGCTATAGCAATTTCAATTTAGCAAGAACTCAGAGAATGCATTCTTTGCCTGAAGTTACATACAGGAATAGTGTGACAGCTCATTTTGTTCAAGTAAACAGCAAAACCCTTCCCCAGCTCCTCATATGGCTGTAAGAAGGTATAAACTCTGTTATCTTGTAATGCATATCAACAAAGAGTGGTACAGATTCTGTTTGCTTGCAGTTTGAGTGTTTAACCTGTTGTGATATTTTTGCCCTCCCTTCATATCTCTGGGAGCAAGTAAACTATGAGAAGGATCGGTGGTGCTGTTTTGAGATAATGGCCTTTATGTTAGTGGGATCACAAAGCCATTTTGCCTGACACATTGTGCGTGGATTATCATAGCTTCTATTTTAGGGCCTAAAATTGCTTGCTTTTTATTTAATTGCAGATGCTGCAAATTGAGGACTGTGGCAGAAGCTGTCCCTTCCAATGACTTATCAAGAATTTTGGCAAATACACAATTTGGCCACTGATAGTTCCTTCAGTCAGGGTTACTTCAATAGAAGGGGCATGTTTAGTTGCTGAATAAAAATTAGAGGTTTATTTGGAGAATTTAAACATTCAACCCAAACAGTTGCGTTGTCAAGTTTAAGCCCCCAAATACTTCCCAGCTACCTTTGTAGATTTTTTTCTGTTGGCGTGGTAATTCTAGATCCTGAGGAAATGGTTATTTTGATTTCTGTTGAATAGTTAAATTTATCCCTTTTTTCTGACTGTGTTTCTGCAAAAAGAAATTGGCTGTAAATAATTTAAAAGCAATTATTAAAAGAATTCTAGTTAATAATATGTTGTTGCCTCATTGATCTCCAATTCAAGAACGACCGCTTACTCTGAAAACTGGTAAAGGCGCTAGTGGGATCAGTGTTGCTATTAGGACGAGTTTGGACTGCCCCCACTTTTATTTTAAAGTGTTAACATGTATTGCTTCGTTTAAATTCAAAACGTGGCAAGCAGGCCCTGCTGCATTGGGAAGACCCTCTTGTTATTCTTCTGAGTTGGGCCCTGGACAGACCTTTGCCCCAAGGTCCTGCTCTGACTGCCCCACAGGGGGGTATCCTATAGCCCTCTTTCAAATGTTTTCAGGACTGGCACTTTGGGGAATTGGTGTTGTGGAGCCTTAGCAGAGAGAGGAGGGCTGCCAACCCACGGTGCCTCCCGACCCTCATGTTCTTCCTTGTTTTAAGTGCTTCTTCCCTCCCCTGAGTGAGCAGGCAGGGAGTCACAGAAGCAAGCAGCACTAACGACCAGAGAAAATGGGCCAACCAGCGAGCAACAGAGGTGTGAAGGTGGTAAGCCCACCGAGGGCATCTTGCCCAGGCACCCTCTGTTTGCTTGGTACCTAAATAGGTCGTCATTCAAGCTTCCAGCCCATTGTATCTTGACAGCCTGTACTGTAGTAGGTTTAGCTGTTTGTTTGGGAAAGGGAAATTGTGAGGTGGGGGAGGGACAAAAAGAGCAGCATGTGGACAGGGACAGTTCAGCAGCCCCCAATTATTGTTCAGCTACAACTACAGTTTCCAGGATTCTCGGGGGGGGGGGGGTTGACCGTTAAAGCAGTAGAGCCAGTTAGTATTCATTGATGGTATTAATGCAGCTTTTATGAATTCTTGGTTAATCTTATCATTGCATGTTGCACTCTGCCTTGGTATATTTTTATGAAAGTGTGGCTTATAGATTCATAAATAAATACTGTGCTTTAAATGCATGGTGTAGATGTGACCTCAGTTTACCGCACTGCTCTTTGCCACAGTTTTGTAACTGCCAGTCCGGAGTTTGGTTGTGATTTCTGAGCTGTGAGACACATCAGATTGCAAGAGCCTCCTTCAAAGCCTCTCTAAGAAATTCCACTTAGAAATGCTTGTAATTTGCCAGGCAGCATTCAAGAGGAATGTTGTGACAATTTCTGAGGGAGTTGGCCTGCTTTTTCAATGCAAAACCCTCTCCTGTTTGCATAAAGTAGGATGTGCTAATCTTTTTGTTTTCTTTAGCTCCCCTTTCATGGCCCCTACAATGTGATTGACTTTCTGTTGCATTTACCTTGTACTAGATAAAAGTCACTTCAGGCAGCAGAAGTGGTTGGTTGGTTGGTTGGTTAAGGAGTTCAGGGGGGGGGGGGAACCATGTAAGTCTGGCTGCTTTTGTTCAAAGTATTATAGATTCTGACCATGCATGATTTCAGACAGAGAAAGATAAGCCCCCCAGATACAATGTTGCTGGTTATTATTTTTGAATATAGAGTCACCTACAGTCCACATGTTTTGGTTGCCATTTCCTCCAACATTCCTCAGATGAAAATTTCTCACTCCCCCCCCCACTGACCCTCCTTGATCCCCCCACATTTTTTGCCATCCCCCTGCAGAGCATTTCCTACCCCTTGCCTGCTCTCCAGCAGCTGCTGCGAGTTGCCCAAGGGAGGAGGCCGTTGGTGGCAGCCACTGAGAGACCAGGGAGAGGCAGCGGGGTGCTCCTTCACAGCCGCCTTTGCTCAGCACAGTCCCTGGCTCAGGTTCCTTCCTGAGCTCGGCTGCACTGGGCTGCACTGGGGGGGGGGGGCGGAATCCAGGATCAAATCAGAAGCTGGGATGTCTTCCGTAATTCTGGGTCTGTCCCTGGAAAATTGGGAGACTTGGGTATGTGGTACTGGAACATGTTATTCTGGTTTAACTAAAAGTTTATTGCACTTAATGAGGCTTCCATATTTGTATATTACATACAGGATGTTTGATTAACATAACGTGCTCCAAAACTCATTGACGGCTTCCAGAAATGAGCAGCCCATAAAAGGAGGTCATGTTTAACATTTGCTCTCAGCGTGGCCAGTCAGCTGCCTGTGGGAAGGCCAAAAGGGGAACCTGAGCCCAGCAGCACTCTGACAGCGGAGGCAGAACACAACCATTGTGGCTCATAGCTAGCGATGGCCTTATCTCCCATCAATTGGTCCCACTCTCTTTTGGAGCCATCAACAGTTGGGCTGTTAGGCTGCTGAACAGAAAATAATATAGTGCAACTGACTTTCAGGGTTGGTGTGTTGTGCAACAAGCACACAGAGTGCAATGGGGGTGGGGAGGCTCGGTTAATTTCATTGTACACAGGTTGTACATTGACAATAAAGGTATTATTATTATGATGATAGCCATCACCACTTTGGTGCATGAAAAAGGGCCTCTCTCTGCCCTGAACCTTCCCAGGTTCACCTTTGTTGGATGTCCTTGAGTTATGAGACGGGGAGAAAAATTCCTGTCCATTTTCTCCACATTTTGCATAGTTTTATACACCTAAATCATGTTGTCCTCTCATCACCTTTTCTCTAGATTTAAGCCCCCAAATGTTGTAGCCTTTCCTCCAAGGGGAGTTGGGTATAAAAAGCATTAAACAGACTGTAGCCAGGCCTTGACTACTGGCAGTTTCTGGAACGTCCCAGCCTCCTATTTGCAGTGCCCCCCCCCCCCCTCCGGCCCATGAATCCCCAGGCACGGATGCTTTGGCCATGACTTCACCAGATGACGCTGCTTTAATACTGGTGGTTCTGCATGTTTACAGGTCTCACCTGTGGGATGTGACTGACAGTTTCTTACACTCTCTCGCACACCTTGCCATGCCAAACAGCATGAGGTAATTGCATGGGAGGAATTCACACTTCTTCCCAAGCACCTGGTGGGATCGGGTGTAAGTCTTTGGATGTTTAGTTTGTATGATACAATGAAGGCCATTCTGCTGGAAGTGGAGCAGCGCCAAGAGAGCAGCCACAGCCAACCCATGGTGTGTATGGGGGGGGGGGAATTACCCTTTGAAATATTTTGCCCCTTTTCCAATTTTCCATTATTATTATTTTTTTAGAAAGCCTGCTTATTGGCAGTGAAGGATAATGGTGCAAAACATGCTCTGTTTCTGAGCAATGAGGTAAACTTGCTCTTATTTTCCACTTGTTATAAGAATTCTAAGGTCCCAAATATAAAATAAATGTTCATAAATGTACAAGGCCAACGCATACATAAGTATATAAACCATGTGTTTGAAATAGTACGAGAGAGCAATCCTGAAGCCCTTTTGACTCTCCCAGTGACACAGACATGTGATTTGACGGTGAGTTTGGGGTAGCCCAATGCAAAAATCCTGAGAATCCATGTGGATCTGTGCTTTGTAACCACGTTTTTGCACCATTGCAGCCCCAGGCAACAGTGGGTGTGTGATTTTTTTGGTGCAGGCTGTAGCCATGGACATGCTATGTGATCTGATGGTGAATTTGGGGTGACCCAATGCAAAGATCCTGAGGATCCATGTGGATCTGTGCTTTGTAACCACGTTTTTGCACCATTGCAGCCCTGTTTTTGCACCAGATCATTGCTATGTGATCTGATGGTGAATTTGGGGTGACCCAATGCAAAGATCCTGAGGATCCATGTGGATTCGTGCTTTGTAACCACGTTTTAAGTGGGGAGGGAAGGAAAAACATAGAAGGGACAAGGAGCACGAGGGGGGTGTGCGGAGAAGCAGCTGGCTAAGAATGCAGGAGAGGGGTTTTACTGGAGGGAGGAAAGGAAGGCAAAAGTTCCCACCCACCCAAGCCAGCCAGCGCGCTCTCTCTCTCTCTCTCTCTCTCTCTCTCTCTCTCCCCCCCCCCCCACCTGCATGTTGCCTGCGAATCCCTAGGAATTAGAAGGAAGGACTCTGCTTTCCCTTCTTCTTGCCTGGAGGGGAGGGGTTTTCTCTGCTCTTTGTTCCGTTTGAGCAAACACAGTAACGAAACAGAAAAGGGTGGGCAGTAAGACCCTGAGGCAGAATGCAGGAAAGCAGCAGCTTCCTCTTTTCAAGGCTTCCCTTCTCCGGAGGATTTGATATTTGCCTGATTTCTGCCTTCACTCGCACCAGTCGGCTCCAGGGACCACACATTCGCTCAGTAACACGCACAGACATTTCCCCTTACTTTTTAGGGGGGGAAATCTGCGTGTTATAGAGGGGAAAATACGGTAAGTATTTAGCATCTCAAAAGGAATGGCCAGGCAACCCAGGTGGAGCAGTCAGTGACCATTGTCAGGTATCCTGACAAAACAGGATTTCTGTTGTAGACCACCCCCTTTGATGTATTTCTGCTGTAGCCCGCCTCCTTCTGTGATGTATGTATGATGTTTTGGGGGGTGGTCTTGAGCTACAGGGTAGGCAGTTTCAAAAGTCTATATAAGGGCTTGTGCACTGTTGTTCGGGGTTCCTCTCCCTCCCTCCCTGTGTGGGGGTAAGCAGGGAACCCTGTTGCAAAAGATCAATAAAGATCAGGCTTACTAGCTGCTTTGCTTCTCAATATTCTCTGGTGGGCCTCTGTTATTTTCTCCTACCTATAGGAAAACAACATACGGGCTCCTGGATATCCCATAAGGGAAAAGGAGCTGTTTTTTCTTGCCAATGAGTGCAGAGACACTATGACAGACTCATAGAACTGTGGAATTGGAAGGGACCCCAAGGGTCATCTAGTCCACCCCCTTGGGATGCAGGAATCTGAGGTGGCCATCCAGGCTCTGCTTTAAAACCTCCAAGGAAGGAGAGTCCACCACCTCCCGACAGAGCATTCCACTGTCAAACAGCTCTTACTGTCAGAAAGTTCTTCCTGATGTTTAGGCAGAATCTCCTTTCTTGTAACTGAAATCCATTGGTTCCTAGCCTTCCGAGCAGCAGAAAACAAGCTTGCTTCCCGCCCCCATGTGGCAGCCCTTTGAAGATGGCTCTCCTGTCTCCTCTCGGTCACCTCTTATCCAGGCTAAACATACCCATTCTTCATAAGACTTGGTTTCCAGAATTATTATAATCCATTCTAATCAACATTGGAAAGTCATTTGACTGAAAGATGGGATATAAATCCTCTAGATAAATAATGAGAGCCCAGCCCAGTGTACAGTTAAATGAAGAAAAGTTCAGCAATAACACAAAGGAAGAACCATCACCTCCTTTCTTGAAATGTCTGTCCTTGTCGCCTGGCAGACTTCCAGACTCCATCTCAGGTCTGCAGAGTTACTGGCCTCGTGTGTGGTCCTGCGTGTATGGCTATGACTTCACCTCAATTTCTCCCGGTTTATAAAATAACCTTCAATAATACTGGTTGCCTGTCAAGGTGAGAACCATGATCACACAGAAACAGGGCTGATAATTGTCTTACATATCGTAGGCACATCCCACAATGAACAAATATTGGGGGAAAGTTCAACTTCCATTTGAACTCCCAATAGTTGCGTTGAGTTTTTCTGGAAACAAAGTTTAGAACTGGATTAATAGCCAGAAGGGAAGCTCTTCTAAATGGAGAAAGAAGGGACTGTATTTTTGGACAGCTGGCTGAGAAGGTTATGGAATATTGGCTTGCAGACTTCAGTGACATTTTTAGTCTGGCGCATAAGGAGAAATAAAAGCAAATGTTGGATGAATTACATTAACTATTGGAATCCCTCTTACAACTAATGTCCAATCAGATATTCAGGAAATGTTAAATCCAGTGGGAAATAGTGGTGATGATAATAAATTGTTTGATTGCCTCCTTTAGCAAGATTTTCTTTCCCATTTTTACAATCTCATGGATCAGTGTTACTGAAAAAATATTAAAACAAATTAACATTCCCCCCCCAAACAATAATGCATCACGACTGCAATCCTATGCATTGCTTAAAGGTAAAGATACCTGTGGTAGGAAATTTGATGTCTTAGATATATGTTAAATGTTCATAAGTGTACCAACCAAGCACATACATAGATCAGCACAGGAAGACAGACCTGGAACATTTTTGATTCCCAAACTGACCAAATGTTTTCTCTGCAAGGTCAAAGGAAAATGGAAAAGCCTCCCCATTGTCTTCTCCTTCACAAATCCCGTCTTAAGGGTATGTCTGTGTTTGAATAGGGTGATCCTGTGACATGGCCCAGGAACTAAGTATTTATCATTACAAAAGACTGGCCAGGCTCCCCAGGGTATCCAATCAAGTAAGCAGGCAATCCAATCTAGTGACCATTAAACAGGTAACCTGTCAGAAGAGATAAACAAGTCACTCAGATTTCTGCTTTAGATCGCCTTTTCTGTGATGTAGGTATGATGTATCTGGGGGGTGGTCCTAGGTTACACCCCTTCTGTGATGTATGTATGATGTATGGAGGGGTGGTCTTGAGCTCTAGGGCAGGGAATTTCAAAAGTCTATATAAGGCCTTCAGCACCATTGTTCTGGGTTCCTCCTCCCTCCTGTGTTGTGGTGAGTGAAGTCCCTGTTGCAAAAGATCAATAAAGATCAGGCTTACTAGCTGCTTTGCTTCTCAATATTCTCTGGTTGGCCTCTGTTATTTTCTCCTACCAATAGGGAACCTATGTAAGGACTCTATATGGGCTCTTGGATACCCCATAAGGGAAAAGAGCAATTTTGTTTACAACATACCCCTGATCATTAAGTCCAGTCGTGGACAACTCTGGGGTTGCGCGCTCATCTCGCTCTATAGGCTGAGAAAGCTGGCATTTGTCCACAGACAGCTTCTGGGTCATGTGGCCAGCATGACTAAGCTGCTTCTGGTGAACCAGAGCAGTGCATGGAAACGCTGTTTACCTTCCTACCGGACTGGTACCTATTCATCTACTTGCACTTTGACGTGTTTTCAAACTACTAGGTTGGCAGGAGCAGGGACCGAACAACGGGAGCTCACCCCATCTCGGGGATTCGAACAGCCGACCTTCTGATGGGCAAGCCCTAGGCTCTGTGGTTTAGACCACGGTGCCACCCGTGTCCCCCATCAGTAAATTGCATTGAACTTCCTGGGACTGACTTCTGCTTTTGAGTGTACATAAATAGGATTGCATAGCAAATCATGCTGGCAGCCATTTCTGACTTTCAGCCATATACCTGAATGATACGGATGTTTCTGAAACAGCTGTTTGTCACAATCTCACTTTGAAGTCTTCAGTAATGTAGCACATGGAGAGAGGTTGGAACTTAACTTGTAGCTTTCTGAGGTGGTACATCCAACTGCTAACATTCTGCAACAGACCTGAGGCACAGCAGCGGCACTGGGCGCTTCTCTTTCTCTCAGTTGTTGCAGGGAGGTGTGATAAATGATAAGATGGGAACAGCCACAGAGTCCTATGTGGGGTTGTCATGTGTCCTTTTTTCCCAGGACACATTCTCTTTTTCAGGGGTAAAATCTCTGTCTGGGTGAATTATTTAAATTTACCTAAATGTCTTTGGCTATACTTTCTGGATGAGACCTAGCCATAACAGGTGGCTGAAGACTTGCTTTCCTCTTCTCTTCTCCTGCCCCACTCAGTAATATATCACAGCTTCTTTAGCCTACGTATAGTAGGGGAAGAATAACAACAACAACAATAATAATAATAATATATTATTTATACCCCACCCGTCTGGCTGGGATTCCCCAGCCACTCTGGGCAGCTCCCAACAGAACATTAAAAACACAATAAAACATCAAACATTAAAAACTTCCCTAAACAGGGCTGCCTTCAGATGTCTTCTAAAAGTCAGACAGTTGTTCATTTCCTTGACTTCTGAGGCCATTCTGAGGCCATTCCACAGGGAGAGCACCACTACCAAGAAGGCCCTCTGCCTGGTTCCCTGTAACTTCCCTTCTCACAGTGAGGGAAACAGCAGAAGACCCTTGGAGGAGCACCTGAGTGTCCAGGTTGAATGATGGTGGTGGAGACGCTCCTTCAGGTCTACTGGGCTGAGGCCATTTAGGGCTTTAAAGGTCAGCACCAACACTTTGAATTGCACTATGAGAGTCATCATAGCACCCTCTTTTTTGCTCTTCAAAATATGGCAACCCTAGCTTTCTGGATCTGTTTATAACCCCTGGTCTTTGATTCCCTTTCCTGCTTCCCTGTTTCCTTCACCCAGGCATCTAAGGAAGACTGGCTGGGGTGGGTGAGCAGGGCTTCAGCAGTAGAATAATTCCACCCTGTTTTTGCAAAGAGCCTTTTCCTTGGTAGTGGCACTGCCCCCCTCCTCCAAAGTATTTAAGAATTGTGCTTTGATTTCAGCAAAGAATAATCAGTTGGCATTGTGGGGGGGGGTGACTCTGCTCTGCTGATGCTACTCTTCTGTCACTGTGGGTGCTGGGAGCTGCATCTGGAGTCCCCTTGAACAATTGGTGCTATTGCAAGGAGCATTTTCATGTGTTGCTCCCTTTGGCAGACGGATACATCTTGTGTTTGGCCGCGAAATTGAGCTACCTTCTGGGAGCATTTCTGCTGCTCCTGCCATCAGTGAGTCAGAGAGGTCAGTTGGCATTAGGGAGGTACGGTGGGATAAATCTTTCCCCAGCCACCTCCACTCCGTTTTCCCTTAAGAGCTGCACTATGCATACATAATATTAAATACCTGGTACGAAAGGGAAAAGGAGTTGAGAGGAAGGCATCTTTGGCAGATCTGCACTGTGATCAACTCCCACCTAGAAACCTATCTCCCCATTGTAGAAGGACATGTGAATATTCACAGTGATCAACAAAGAAGAAGGAGCAACATTGCTATATCTATTTGAGGCCAGCCAGACCCTTCCAAGGATATTCCATTCCATTTTCTGTCTACCTCCTCAGTCAGTTGGCATTCAGTGACCACTGAACATTCTCATTCCTCACTGGACTGTTATGGTGGGGATCCTTCCCTCGGTAGGGTTCTCCCCCCCCCCCGGTGTTTTTTAACCACAGTCTGCAAACCTGGGGGTTCCTCCAATCCTAGTGATGTCACGGGATCATACTCCCTACTGATGTGGATAGATTCCTCCAAGTTGGTAGGCCCACCACCTGCCTCCTTGATCCGTGCCCGTCTTGGCTGATTAGGGAGTGTCCAGATGTTGCGCGGACCCCCCTGGTTGAAATTATCAATTTGTCCCTTGACACGGGGACATTCCCAGGGGAACTGAAGGAAGCAGTGGTGTGTCCATTCTTAAATAAAACTTCATTAGATCCCTTAGACCTATCCAATTACCACCCAGTTTCAAATCTTCCATACCTGGGTAAGGTAATTGAGAGAGCGGTTGCTGAACAGCTTGGTAGGTTTCTGGAGGAAACATCGGCATTAGATCCATTTCAGTCCGGTTTCCGTCCTGGTTTTGGGACGGAGACGGCTCTGGTTGCCCTAACAGATGATCTCCGTAGACAACTGGATCGAGGCGGGTCAGGACTGCTGATCCTTTTAGATTTGTCAGCAGCCTTTGACATGGTCGATCATGATCTTCTGGACCACCGCCTCGCAGACTTGGGGATACAGGGCATAGCCCGTAACTGGTTGTGCTCTTTTATCTCTGGTCGGGGACAGAGGGTGGCACTAGGGAGGGAAATGTCGTCGCGCCACTCCTTGGTGTGTGGAGTGCCGCAGGGTGCAATTCTCTCCCCGATGCTTTTTAACATCTTTATGCGCCCCCTTGCCCAGATTATCCGGAGCTTTGGGCTGGGCTGTCACCAATATGCTGATGACACTCAGCTCTATCTGCTGATGGATGGCCACACTGACTCGGCCCTGAACACACTGAACAGATTCTTGGAAGCTGTGGCTGGATGGTTTCGTGGGAGCCAATTGAAACTAAATCCTTCGAAGACAGAGGTCCTATGGCTAGGTCGGGATGGCATGGGGATGAGGGACCAACTCCCTTCTCTTGCGGGGGCCCAATTAGTGCCATTGCCTTCCGTTAAGAGTTTGGGTGTAATCCTTGACGCCTCCCTTTCCATGGAGGCGCAAGTTACAGCAACAGCCAAGGCGACATTTTTCCACCTTCGCCGCATCAAGCAGTTGGTCCCTTACCTTTCCCGCCCTGACCTGGCCACAGTGATCCATGTGATGGTCATCTCCAGGCTTGACTACTGTAATTCGCTCTACACGGGGCTTCCCTCGAAGCTGTCCCAGAAACTCCAGCGGGTACAGAATGCTACAGAATGCTGCAGCGAGGCTCCTCGCGGGGTCTCTGCCATGGGAGCATATTCACCCAGTGCTTTTCAAGCTGCACTGGCTCCCGGTGGAGTACAGGGTCAGATTTAAGGTGCTGCTTTTGACCTTTAAAGCCCTTCACGGCCAAGGACCCTCGTACCTACGGGACCACCTTTCCTGGTATGCCCCACGGAGAGCCTCAAGGTCCATAAATAGCAACACCCTAGTGGTCCCGGGCCCTAAGGAAGTTAGATTGGCTTCAACCAGAGCCAGGGCCTTTTCAACTCTGGCTCCGGCCTGGTGGAACACTCTGCCTCATGAGACCAGGGCCCTGCAGGATCTGATTTCTTTCCGCAGGGCCTGTAAGACAGAGTTGTTCCGCCTGGCCTTTGGCTTGGAGCCAATTTGATTCCCTCCCTCCCTCTCTTTTTTCTTTTCCTTCTCCTCCTGCGATGAGGCTACATTTTAATATTTTAATGTTCCATTATTTTAATGTTGTATTTTATTTTTGTTTTTAAGTTGTAATCATTCATCTTGTTTTTATTATTGCTTGTAAGCCGCTCTGAGCCCGGCCTTGGCTGGAGAGGGCGGGGTATAAATTATTATTATTATTATTATTATTATTATTATTATTATTATTATTATTATTATTATTATTATTGTGGTACCTTTCTTTTGTGCATGGGTGTTGCTGTTTTGGCTACATACAGAGATCCACACTTAGGAGCTGATTTCACTATTAGTACATGGGAATGGGGTGGGTATTTATATTTTTGGAGCTAACATTTCCACATGCTTTATTCATTATGTGCTTCTCCCACGTTTCCTCCGTAAGGCTCAAGGCAGCCTGTGTGGTCCTTTCCCCATTTTCTTCCCACAACAATCCAGCGCAGCAGTTTAGGATGGAAAAGGATGGCAGGCACAAGGTCTGTGGATTTTGTTGCTGGGAGGGGATTTGATTCTGGATCGCTTGGATCACACTCTAACCACTGCACCACACTGGCTCTTCCAGAGTTTGGGGTGCATTATGCCAGCCATTGGTTCCCCATGAAGGAGATTTGTATAGAAACCTGCACACATACGGGGTCTGTGCCCCTGCATCCACAATGATGTCTGGCTACTGCTTTTCTAGTGCCTGTTTTGGCCGCATTCGTTTACCCGATGCTCAACTGCTCTGTGTGAATATTCCTAGAACGTTTCTTATTTAAATGGCCATTGCTCCCTCTGGCTTGTAGCAAATAGCTACCGTAACAGCAGCTGACTTGCATCTAGCAACTCCCTTTCTACTGTGGGGCAAGGGCATTCCTTTCAGCCCTCTCCTTCCCCTGCAGGTATATACATAATTTTATTTGTATGCCACCTTTCCATAGTTAAAACCATGCTTAAGGGGGCTTGCAACATGAAAAAGACTTAATTTCAACATAACGAAAGTAGTTGTAAAAAAACCCATCAACAAGTACACAACCAAACTGAGTAATTTCCGCATAAATGAGAATAAGATCTAAAAGATACAAAGAAAATTATGGTGCCCCTGCCAACAACGTCCCCCCCCCCCAGCAATCCCCCAGCCCAAGAGTGTATTCAGCAGCCTCAGCTGCTGTAGCTGAAGTCAGTTGGGGCCTGGCTCTCCCAGGCCAGGTGGGGGAAAGCCTGCAAGGAGGGAGGAGGTCTTCCAAGACTCACAGCCAAGATGCTTTCTGTGCTGCTACATGGAAGCTTTGTTGGGGAGGAGGGACAAAGTGTTCCAGGCTGCAGCAGGCTGTGCCTAAGCCAAAAGTCCGATACTCAAGGTTCAAGTACCCAAGGCTGCCCAGAGGTGGCAGTGTAACCCTGTGTGCTGGACTCTTGAGCAGGCGGCCAGAGCGCTATTGTTGGAAGGCTCTGCAGGCCTGCATAGGAGAAAGAATTCATGGGGAGTGCCTGCCTAGAGCTGGCCTATCCATTGCAGCAGGCCAGGGTCTTTGAAGCTTTCTCACAGGGTCCTTCCCCAAGTCTCCAAGCCAATCCAAGTTAAATAAGGCCAGTGCACAATAGCTCAAGGGAGAGCTGCCACAGCACAAGGGCAGCTTTTAAAAGCAAAACCCTCTTTGTTGAGGGGGTGGGAGGGACTGGCTCCTATATGTCAGGGAGAGGTGGGTGGGCTATGGTTGCTGTGTAACTGGCACTTTGTGCATGCTCAGAGGTACTCTTAATTACTGTACAAATTTGAAAGCAGCATCCTGCCAGTGGAAAGGTACGTTCTGGAGATGAATGGCTTTGGCCAAGGCCGGCTCTAGCATTAGGCAGAGTGAGGCAATGCCGCTTGGTGGCAGATGCTGGAAGGCAGCAGTGGTAGCCCCCCCTCCCCCCGGCATATTCTTGAGCCTGCTGATCCCCACTGCTAGAGATCAAAGCTGTGAGAGCTGCAAACCCTCAGGAGCAGTAGAGGATCCCATCACACTGCTAGGGAGGGCTGAAGTAGAGTTGCTTTCCTGAGCAAATCAGTGTATTTTAAAATGTTCAGCCTGCCATATTGATTCAAAATGACATTCAATTTGTAACTGAATACAGACCAAACCTGCTCCTGGATCTTGGGAAGCATTGTGCAAAATTTGGTTGCGATATCTTAAGTTGTATCAAAAGCATAGAGAACAGACAGACAAAAACTTTCAAAATAAACAGTAGATTTATTATTAATAATTATTAAATTTATATACCACCTTCATCCAAGGATCTCAGAGCAGTTTACAACATTCTGACTTGTTTGCAAGGAGATGGGCA
This sequence comes from Podarcis melisellensis, assembly GCF_964234715.1. Classification (NCBI taxonomy): domain Eukaryota; kingdom Metazoa; phylum Chordata; class Lepidosauria; order Squamata; family Lacertidae; genus Podarcis; species Podarcis melisellensis. Next base: position 3,973,418 of record NC_138529.1, read on the forward strand.
CCCACACCATCTGTTTAAAGCATTCTGATACCACTTGAACAGTCATGGCTCCCCCCAAAGAATCCTGTGAACTGTAGTTAGTGAAGGGTGCTGAGAACTACATTTCCCAGCAACCTGAACAAAACTGAGGTTCCTGGTTGGCAGGGGGGAGCCTTGACTATTAAAAATGGTGTAGGAGTACTTTAGTCACATGGTGTGGATGTGACCAGTGTTTGCTCTTTATTGAGCATTCATTCTGCTTTATTTGTAGGTTGGTAGAATCATGCAACTGTTATCTCTCACTTGCCAATGCATTTCCCCATCAATTTGCTTTGTGGGATTGTTAACGTAGGAGCACCATATGCATGTCAATTATGCAACTTGAATTTTCTGAAACATGACTGAATCGCACCCGAGAAGTGTAAGTGTCTCTGGAAGCATCCTAAGAATCAGCTGCCAGCAGTGTCTGCTTCTGCCCATGGGTTGGGGGTGGGCGGGCGCTGCTTTGCCCTTCATCTCTGGAAGTAAAATGTCTTGGGCTGGCCCTGGCTGTGCCACCAGAGGTGGTTCCATGGCAGCACTTGCCCCCGGGGGCGGGAAGAGGGAGAAGAGGCTCCTTGGCCATGCCAGGACTCTTCAAAAAGTGGGTGAGGAACTTGTGGCCTTTTGGATGCTATAGGACTCCAACTTCCACCATCTCTGTCTGGCCTCGGGATGATGGGAGTTGAAGTCCCAAAAGGCCCCAGGTTCCCCACTCATACTACAGTGAATGCAAGGTGAAAGGGGTGGGGTGGTAGTGGTGGAGGTCTGAGCACCTGGTTGTTAAGGGTCCCATGCCAAAGGATGCAAAGACTGGCAATGTCTGGAGGGGAAAGAGAGAAGGAAAGTGTGCACAAACTTTGCCTCTTAGCATCAGTAGGAGGTTTGCTCCCCTCCCCTCCCCATCCTTAGCCCCACCACTGCCTTTAATCTAGCTGCCTATTACAGCTCTGATGACTTACGGCCAGGATTGTGGCTCCATGCAAAGGGCAAGAATGTTTGCCTTCTGAATCAGGGATACAAACTTTGCCAGCGCATATATTTGGAGAGGGGGGAGGGTGTCACGCAGCCAGTGGTAGATCTATGACACAGCATTTTTCTGCATGTCCACAGAGAATTCCCACAGTGACCTCACTAACTGGACAGCTCAGTGCGTAGGTGGTTCTAGCTACCCACAGAAAAGCGTCTGGCTCGGACCTGTGGGAAGATCCCAAGCTCTTCCTTTTCAGAGCCAAGCAGCTCATCGGCTGGGGAATTGACTAACTCCAAGACCGTGGACTGCGGCTGCTTCTTTGCCCTCTGCTTAAGAAGGCATCTATGATTTCAAAACACCCTGGCTGTTCAGAATCAAATGGGTTTCACTGCGCTGCTTCTGCTCTGGCTGAGCTGAGAGAGCAATCCAAAATCAGGACAGGAACCCTGAACTGGGGCTGGGGGAATCGTGTATACAAATAGCAAACTCATTTTCTGAATGTGGATTCTTAATACGTAGCAAAAACAGCACCGTCCATGAACACAGGGAGAGGTCAGGCTCAGGAAAAACCCAGCTTTGGCCCCAGTTCTGTGCCCAGTTGGCTGGGGGTGTGTAATTATGTTGGGGTCCAGAAAGCACAGAACAAGGGCTGGCATGAAACGTAACTTTGAATCCCCAGAGATAGTCCACAGTTTGCACAGGTGTCCCAGGCCTGACTTTGCTCCAGCAGCTTCCTCGTGACCTTAGAGCATATCTGCAAGTTACCATCCTAGCAATTATGTGATATCAGGTGCTACCAGAAAGTGCAGGCATTTCCACTAATTCACATCAAGTCCCTGAGGACGCATTGCCAAGATTCCGTTATGTAATTGGGCAACCTGTGAACTACTTGGTGTTGGCTTTCAGATCCCAGAATGTGTCCTCTGGTGCGCAGTGACCCACATGCATCGCATTTCCGTGTCCAGACCATCATAGGCCTCTGTCCTCAACCCTGACCCTCTTCAACATTTATCTCAATGACTTACATGGGTAGAGAGATTCCTTACAAATGGGTGAAGGATATCTCAGAAGACAAAACTAACATGATGCTGAAACTTGGCAAAATGAAATGTGACAGGAAACAAAAGCAACTTTACACATTTTGGAGCAGGGTGGAAAATTAAATATTAGTCGTATAACATTAGGGACGCGGGTGGCACTGTGGTCTAAACCACTGAGCCTTGGGCTTGCCAATTGGAAGGTCAGCGGTTCGAATCCCCGTGACGGGGTGAGCTCCCGTTGCTCAGTCCCAGCTCCTGCCCACCTAGCAGTTCGAAAGCACGTCAAAGTGCAAGTAGATAAATAGGTACTTCCGGCAGGAAGGTAAACTGCGTTCCATGTGCTGCTCTGGTTTGCCAGAAGCAGCTTAGTCCTGTTGGCCACATGACCCGGAAGCTGTACGCCGGCTCCCTCGGCCTACAGAGCGAGATGAGCACCGCAACCCCAGAGTCATCTGCGACTGGGGTACCTTTACCTTTAGTATAACATTGAAGCAATATATGTGAATATGATATTGGGATTGTTGATCCACAAGCTGAGCATGAGTCAGCAGTGTGAAGAGGCAACAGAAAAGGTTAATGCAAATTTTAGGATGAACTGATAGAATTTAGTTTCCAAGTCACTGCTCCCGTTGGGACTTCACTATACATTTAAACCACTTTAAATAGCCATGGCTTTTCCAAAAGAATCCTGGGAAGGTGCTGAGAGTTGTTTGGAGCCCCATTCCCCTCACAGAGCTACAACTGCCAAAATCCCCCTCCCCAAGGAACTCAGAGAATTGTAGCTGTGTGAGGGGAATAGGGGTCTTCTTAACAAAGTAGTTTCCAGGATTAGGGCAGGGGGAACATGACTGTTTCAGTTGGTGTGAGTAACAGGAAGGGAGATTTTCGCTGAATTACTTGACAGTAAGAACAGATTGGCAATGCAGCCAATTAATAGGGAGGAGACAGCAGAGGGAAGTGGACCCAGGAGCTTTTGGAAGTGGCTGAGACAGGGCAATGTGGGCCAAGGTAGCATTTCTGCAGGGAGATAGCGGCCACTGTGGTTTGTTCAAACCAGAGTCAAGCAGTGACTCCACTAACCACTTCCAGCCCCAAACCTGATTTGCTGAGGGAGGAAATACTGATGTGTTTAGTTGGGAATGTCTGACTAGAACTGAGTGGACATGAAGTGAGCAGGCCTGGTTTTTTTGTTTTCACTAAAGTGGAATAGTTGGGAGATTTTTGCAGTCGGCCAGAAGCAGGGGCTCCATAAACATGAATTTAGTTGACATTTTATATCCTAGTTTAATTTTAAAAGTGAAAGGTGGCTTATTTTTCTTAAACAACAACACAACATTAACCTGGGTCTCACAGGTTTAGCATTATGTGTGACCTCAGCAGCTTAACTAAGCTTTATTTACTGCCATCAAATTATCACTGTTGTTTGTTGTTTGCTTACCTATGGTTTCCCATGGTGGGTGGATCCAGCACTTTTCCTTAACCATGGTTTGTTTGGTCACCCCAGATTCTCACCTAAAACTACAGGGTGGCCCAAAAGTAGGTACACTGCTTTAGAATCCACTTTCTTTGTTCTTGACTCAAGTTCGCTATCATCATTCACAATATCAGTAAAGAAAAATAATCCTTTCATCTGACTTTGCTATTCTTTCCGACTGCCACTTTGTTGTGTGCCAGTTATGTGTACCTATATAATCTGTCGTGATGAATTTCATTGATTCAACTGTGTACCTACTTCTGTATATCTATTTTTGGGCCACGCTGTAGGAAGCACAGGGCAAGAGCAGCTGGAAAACAAACCAACCTCCGCAGAAACAAGCCACGGTTTGTCTGATTACCTGTGGTACAGTTTGTGGCTCTTTGTTAAACAAGCCATGGCACAGAGCAGGTGTGGGGGACCTTGGCCCTCCAACTGTTGCTGAACTACAACTCCCAACAGCCTCAGCAAGCATGGGCAATGGCCAGGGAAGGTGGGAATTGTAGTCTGCAACATCTGGAGGGCTGCAGGTTCTGCACACCAGACTTACAGAGTTATTTGCGAACCAGGAAAAAGTCTGTTGAAGCCAGAGAGCATGGCAGGCATGTCTCAGGATGGAGTTCCAAGGCAGCTGCAGAGGATCTCTCTCTCTCTCTCTCTCTCTCTCTCTCTCTCTCTCTCTCTCTCTCTCTCTCTCTCTCTCTCTCTCTCCTGCCAAGCCAGAATACTGCAGGGCCTGATGGGATATGCAAGAGTACCTCTGCTTATTTCTTTGGAGAGAAGGAAGCACACCATTCTAAATACCATGGCTCCTATTTTTATGTGCCCCACCCCCGTTAATGCTTGCAGGTCTCATGATTGCGGGATCCTGAACTTCATCCTCTAATGCTCACCTACCAGTCAAAACTTTGGGTGCTACTGTGTTCATGCCTGTCACCCATTCAAAATTATAACTAGTTATGCTGCCTGGTCCATGTTGTGCATGCACAAACCAGAGACAAATGTGCAAAGGGAAGCGGGGGGGGGGCAGGAGAGAGAGAAAGAGAGGCTAAAGCGGGGGTCCTCAAACTTTTTAAACAGGGGCCAGTTCATTGTCCCTCAAACATGGTCGGGGGCCGGACTATAGTTTTTAAAAAATATGTATTTACGTGGAAGTCGCACCCCTATTTTTTACTCAAGAGTAGATCCGTTGACATGAGTGGCCATGCGTAACCCAGGTCCATTCATTCCAGCAGGCCTGCCCTCTGCATAAAAGTTAAGTTGACATCGCATCCCACCAGAGCACAACAACTCCTGGGTAAGTGCGCACCATGCAGTGGTCACAACAATATTGTGGCAAGATCTCTGTGTGTGTGCGTAATCGCCGGCTCCACACAAATCTTCTTGAAATGTTCATCCCTGCCACTTTGCACGCTCTGCTTCGCCACAGAGAGGCGGAGAGCAGCCCCCCGCCTGAGGCCCAAGCAATGGCGGTGGCATCTCTTTCTTCCTCATATCCCACCCACCCAGAAAGGGGGCACAGCGGCATCAGTGAGGAGGAGAAGCAGCAGCAGGAGAAGCAGCAATGGCAGAGGAGGAGGAGGAGGAGGCCCAGGGAAAGCCAGGGGCCCCTGCCAAGCACGCACCATCGTCATGGGGAAAACCCAGCTCAGGTGCTGGGGGCGGCAGTGCCACCTCTGCTCTGCTCCACGCCGTCACCTCCCCTGTGCGCAATTCCAAACGTCGCAGCTTCGGGTTGGCTGCGGGAGCTTTCTGAAGCCATGCCAGCTTCACCAGCCACCCAGAAGCCATGCCAGCGTTGCAGAGGTCAGTCCCCGCGCAGCAAGGCGTCCGCAGCGCACGGGACTGACCAAGTGGGAGGCAGGGTCTGCGGGCCAGATTTACGAGTCAGGGGGGCTGCATTCGCACCCCCAGGCCGTAGTTTGCTGATCCCTGGGCTAAAGGAACTGTGTGTTTGGAGTGGGTGGAATACATAGGCATCATTCTCCCCCTCCACTCCCCTTGTGGCTATGCCAAATTATCCCTGTGTACCAGAAGGAATAAAAAGCCTCCTTAGATTCTCCTGGCTGCAGATGGGGAAACTGTGGTCCTCCAGATGTTGGACTACAACTCCCGTCAGTTCCAGCCAGACTGACAGGTGGTCAGGGATGATGGGAGCTGTAGTCCAGTAACATCTGAGGACTTGACAGGAGCCCCACCACTGCTGTAGTCTCTATTTCTGGCTCCTCAGATTGCCCTCCTCCATAAAATGGAACTGCAGTGGACCACGAGTTCAGGACCCAGCCCACTCCTGCAGCATTTCTAGAAAGAGGCCTGTATGGAAGAAGCAGTCTGATTTGGGCAATTTGCCCTCCACTCCCTAATACTCAGTTGCTTCCCTGGAGTGAAAGAGATGCACTCTGTACTTGCTCAGAGGTCCTTTCCTCTATTCTTGCATGCAATATTATTCTGAGATTTTGAACCCTGGCAGTGAAGTCAAAGACTGAGCCCCAGAATGCTCAAGCCCCCCAATAAATGCTCCTGATTATTAACATTGAAGACTGGTCCATTAAGGCAGGTTTGAAGTTACCCATACTTACTGAGCATAACATCATAGGAGGCCTGCCAGTCAGGCCAGTGGCCCACCTGGTCCTACACCCTGTTCTCCAAGTGGGAAGCCTGCAAGCAGGACCTGAGTGCAGCAGCATTCTGGGACTCAGAGGCACATTGCCTCCAACATGGGTAGAGCACAGCCTTCCTGAATTGGTCCAGTCCTCTTTTAAAGCCATCCAAGTGGGTGGCCCTCACTGCCACGTGGGGGAGCGAGTTCCATAGATTAATTATGTGATCTGTGAAGAAGTACTTTATGTTATCTATCCTGAATCTTCCAGCATTCAGCTTCATTGGGATGTCCACAAGTTTGAGCGTTAGGAGAAAACACATTTCTCCATCTGCTTTCTCCTTGCCATGCAAAATCTTATAAACTTCTGTATGGTTACCTCCTCACTGCCTTTTCTCGGAACCGAAAAATCCTAAATGCTGCAGCTTTTCCTTGTAAGGGTCTCTATCAAAGGGTTCCACCCCTTTGATCCTTTTGCTTGCCCTCTTCCGAACCTTTTCTAGCTCTGCAATATTCTTTTTGTGGTGAGTATTCCACATGCCTGCCTGCCTTCCTCCGTGCAGCCATTCCAGCAAGTGCCACCTGCTGCTAATTTCCTCCTCCTTGGTCTCTGTGCTGCCTCCTAGAACTGAGCAGGGAAGAAGATGGGGACAAAACAGGCTTCCCTTAGCTCTGCTTATCATAGGCTCTACCTCTGCCTGTCCTTGGCTCTGGCTCCACCCAGCCGGGGCCTCCCATCTTCCTGCCCTAAAGGCACCAGCCAGCATGACTTATTGAGCAAGAGAAAGGAGACGAACACTCCCCACTCCCCATGCTTCTTGCTTCCCTTACCACTTTCTGCACATTCCTGTGTGGTGTTGCAGAGCACTCAGCACCTCTTTTTAAAATGGGAACATTGTCTGAAGAGATGTTTTCTAGTCCGCTGGGTGGGCACCCGCTGGCTCTCCAAGCTCGCTTGCTACATCTGCTGGCTCTTTACGAGGCCAAGGAAAGCCACCGTTTCCAGCCAGGGGCATGACAGACTGGATTTATGCTCCTTGTTGTGCCTAGGAAGTGCAAACCAGATGATGAGCTGGCAGCCTGTTTGCCTTTTGCCGCATCCAGTTCTCTGAGCCCCTTTAGCAGAAGGCTGTCCTTCCTGGGTGTTTTTGCAGAAATGGCTGCGAGAGGGTGGAGAAGCAGGAACCTCAGACACCACACACACACAGAGAGGGGGGGGGGTTCTTTATTAACACAAAAAATCTCAGGAACCAGGAGGGTGGAAGAATGCATCTCTTTGGAACACATCCTCACCACATCCCGCTGAACAACCATAGCAAATCCAGGTGCTGGAGGAAGCAGCCTGGGCCAATAGGGAAGCAGTAAATAAATCTTCTCCTCTGGGGGATGGAAAATTGCACTCTCTTTTCCAAAAAATGCAGTTCCTCCCTCTCACACACAAACTGCTCTTTCCTGACTCCACTTCCATAGCTGCCAATTCTACTCATGGGTTGGCAAGCCATTAACAGTGATGAGACACTGAATGCAGGACTTGCACAGCATGGATGCCGTGTGCCACCAGACCAAAGACAACAACAATCCAGAGTCTTGTTCCTCCTAAGCAAAACTGTCCCCTCGAGTCTTACATTGGACTAAACTGTGTATTTTGCTGGCTTCTATGAAGCCGGAGGACAAGAGAAATCCTTCCATGTGTTAGGCGGAGCCCCAATCTGGAGTGTCGCTGGAGCAACAGGAAGATGGCTGTGGCAGACATCTGGATGCAGTGCCTATGGCAAAAACTTGGTAAACAAATGTTCTTGGGTAATTCATGGAGTAATGTAGACTGGAAAATCTGGAATCACCTGGATTCAAAATCTGGAATCAACTGGATTCTGGAGATGGATTCTTAAACTGAGGACCAGTTGAATTTATCAGATCTCCTGGAGGAAGGAAAAATCCAGAATGTGTTTGGAAAGACGATGAGGCTCCCGCCATTGTCTTCTCTAGGGACTCCTCCAGATGACCTGCTTATTGCACATTCATCCTGTTTTGCTTGCACAAAGCTTACACGGAGGTTAGATTATATCTGGTCTTTATGGAGCATCTATCCTGATTTGCTTGTGGGATGTTTATATTCACACTTTGCAAGCTACAGAACACCTGGGTTTTTAAAAAGTGGATTTGTTACACTAGGATGAATGTGCTTTAATCCACTTTAATTGAGGAAACCTACATTTCCCAGTATGCGCTTGAATCTCCTGCAAAATACTGGCAGTCGGGTGGTGCCCTTTGATTGGACTGAGGGCTGGCATGCTGCTGCAGCCTGTATTCAACAGGTAGACCTGGCTCCAGGTTTTGCAGGTCTCAGGCAAGAAGCTATGCGTTGCCCTCCTAGTTGCATTGCACCCCATGGCAAGTGAAAACTATGCCCTTGCTAATGCACAATTGCCAGGGCATAACTGCAGCCAGCCTCAAAATAGTAGCAGCAGGAGTGTTGGATTAGCTCTGCCCCGGCACAGACAACATGCTGAGCTCCCACGCCTTGCCTCTTCACCTACTGACAAGCAGAAGCTGCCCTTGGCATTGGGAAGCCAGGATTGCAACACTGCCCTACCTATGCCACCCTGCCACCTGCAGATAGCACATCTCTAGTTAGGCTAGTCTTCATCAACCAGGTGCCTTCCAGAAGTTTTGGCTACAGCTCCCATAAGCCAGGACTGATAGGATTTGTAGCCCAAAACATCTGGAAGGCACCAAGGTGAGTGGCAGCTGGGTTAGCCAATCAGCCTCCTGAAATGCCAAGGTCTTTAGGTGGCATCAAGACACCTATGGCATCCAGAGTAGGAATGAAGTTTGTTGCTAGCCTAACAAACTTATCTGAGCTCTTTGGAAGTAAGGCAGGATAAACGTGCTAAATAATTTTCATTTTTGGCTTGCAAAATGCCTCGGTAACGATCAAAGGAGAAGAAAACAAGATCAGCCACGCTGCCATCTTCAGATTCAGTTGAATGATGAGCGACATCAAAGCTCCTGCAGCCAAATTGAGCAGTTAAAACCAATTAAATAGTTCTGTATTTACTTAACGCCAAATATAGAAGATTTATATGCAAACAATTACCTATCCCTTATAAACAGGATATCTTTAGACTTAAAAAAGACCCAAAACCATCTGAGTTTATAAATATATCTTGGAGCAGAATGATTGCAGAAAAATGTTCTCCCAAGATCACTGATTGTGTTTGAAGAACAGCCCTACTGGCAACTTTAAAACCCGGCAAAAGCTGTTAGTGAACTTTGACTGGGAAAGAAAATGTGCAAAGGTCCCACTCCCAGTACTGCACAGAACATACAAAAGGGACCCTTAATTCTTCACCCCAATATTATGTTATATTATTGTGCCTCCTGCCTGCAAGTTGTTTTCCCAAATGGTGCAGTATAAGTAAGAGCCAACCTTTGTCAACCTGGCACTTTTCTTGAATTGAATCTTTTGGCTACACATTGTGGCAGTGTTTCTTTTATATTTCTTTTATATTTGTTAACATACTAATTTGCATACTAATTTTAAAAAGTTTGAAATAATAATAATTTTTTATTTATACCCCACCCATCTGGCTGTTTCCCCAGCCCCACTCTTGGCATTGGGAAGCAAAATTCAAACCCAAATGGGGCTAATGGGCTGAAGTCATGCAGATTTTAAATCAAAAGGCCAAAGTATTTGATTTTAATCTGGCTTTCTGGTTGTTTTTCAAAGAGATGTTATCCTGCACCACTGCTCATTTTCATTGGCTGAAATGACCATGCCAGCATGTTGACTTGATTATTTGCAAATATCCTCAGTATATATATATTTGTGTGTGTGTGTGTGTGTGTGTTCTGCATGTTATACTAACTATGGGCAAATGCAAAAATCACACTCAGCTTATCCTGGAACATGATACGATGTGGATGACATGTAGTATTATCATCATCTCTTTTGTCACACTCGCTTCTGTTACAGAGAAAGTGTGCAAGAACGGTAGCCCTGCAGATGTTGCTGGACTCCATGTCCCTTCCCACCCCAGCTAGCATGGCCAATGGTAAGGAAGGGATGATGGGAATTCCTGGATTCAGCCTGTCGTCATCAGGCAGAATAGGGCTGAAGAGGAGGGTTTGAGGAGCTAGGCATGGAGGTTTCTTTTTTTATTCTGCCTGATGAAAAGTCTTGTGTAACATAAAAAATTAGATGCTCCTTCCCCGGCGCAAGTTGGCCTGATAACACGACTGCACATTCTTTAATCTGCAGTACCAAGTCTGCAATGCAATTAAAGAGGAGCCGGAAGATGATTAAGAGCCGGAAACCACAATCTCCATGGATGACTTGTCACAGTAGTTGTTCCTGGGACAGTTGCTCCTGAAATTTTAGGCAAAGCTGATAAATTCTTCATACTTTCTCACTCCCACCCCTAATATCCTCTGTCCTGACAGTAACTTTAAAAAAAACAACATTTTGTTGTTGACTGCTTTGAGAGATGCTTGTATTAGAAAAGCAATGTATAAATGTTTGTTTGGAAATGTCTGTTTGCTGCACATCTTTACTTAAGAAAGGGCCAGGGCCAGGGGAATGTTCAAGTTTAAAGCATGCCATACCACATGACTCACACAGCTGCATGCAACACACACCCAGGGACTCCAAGTCCCAGCCCAAAACGTCAGAGCACATGCGGGAAAAGTTAGCCTTGCCTGGAGATGCAATAGACACCAGATTCTGCTGGCAAGGCTGCAGAGGATTTAAGCCAAGTAAACAGAAACAAAGCCAGGCAGTCAAGGATTGGGGTGGGGGCTGGGGAGAGAATCTGGCCAGGACCTCTCCAAGATTTGCACAAAGGAATCCAACCGGAAATCTTACACAAGAACAAAACAACATCATTAGGAAAGTAACTACTCCTGATAAAATGTCATTAGAAAACAACAGCTTAAGACAATGGAGGTCCCAGAGGTGGAGCCTATTTTGAAAGGCAAAACCAGGAAGCTTGATGGGTTCCAAATATTTTGGTCAGCTAGGAAGGTGAAAGGCTACCCTGTGGATGCTCTCAAGATGTCATTGGCAAAACTATTTAATCCAATGCTGCTTGCAAACAGTTCCTTCTCCTGGGATAGAAGTCGGAAGTGGCCCGGTTTGGAGGCATCGATCTGGAATGCCTAAAATTGAATCCTGGCTAATCCATTTATCATGGTTTTCCTGGGTTGCCTTGGAGAAGTCACTCATTTTCCATTCACTAGTTAATAAATTGGGAATAACATGCAGAGCAAAGGTCTGCATGTTTCCTTGCAAGTAAGCACTACTGTTCTCAATGGGGATTCCTAATGTGTGTCTTATCATCTTCATCATTGCATCTGTAGGGCGATTTTTATGGGCAAGCCTGAATTATTTCTTTTATTTAGAGTACTGTTATCACGCTCTTCCTCCGAGGAGTTCAGGGCTGTATGCTTAGTTTCTCCCTCCTAAGTTTATCCTCACAACAATCCTGTAAGGTGGGGCTAGGCGGAGTGCAGATGTGAGCCCAGATGTATATTCTGAACAAGGGGCAAGGACCCTTTACCAGCCTGAGGGCCACATTCCTTGCAGCCATATGTGGCTCTATTTGCATAACAAAGACTATCACAGAGATATCAAAAATTTCAAAAGTAGGACATCCATGGCTTGGCTTTTGAAAAGCCATGGGTCTGCAGTACTTAGCTAATTGAGAATCACTGCTGTAAGGGATCCCTTGCACTTAGTATTGTTTGATCCCTGGCATCTCCAGGTAGGCCTAAGAGGAGATACTTATCCTCAGTGGAGCATCAATGTATTCCGGTCAGGAAAGGGCTTGTTTGGTTCTTTCCTTGAAGAGCTCTGGTGATGCTCAAAGTTCCACAGCTGCAGCTTTGATGGGGAGAGGGGGACCCCTGCTTGCCCACTGCTGGGAGTGGGACTGGCAATAGGGGGTTGGAGGACTATGACAATTCAAACATGGCCGACCACTAGGGACAACATTGTTCCAAGGGGCAAAGCTCACCCCTGAAGCAACATTCCATATGGATGCTAAACCTTCTCCTGACATAACCTTATTTAAAGACATGGATCCATCCCCAAAGTGAAAATATGTCCCCTGCAACCTTAAAACTCAAAACTGCAGGTCTGACATTGAGGATGAAATCTTGGGTTATGCCAAAAATGAGTAAGAAAACTGAGCTGAGTCAGATGGAGCAAAAATTCCCTCTCCCTTAAGAATTGCTCTGTACGGTACTGAGGAAGTATGAGCACTGGCAAGTGTAGGCATTGGGGAAGGGCCATGGCTCAGTCGCAGTGCACTTGCCTGGCATGCAGAAGGTTCAACCCCTGGCATCTCCAGGTAGGGCTGGGAGAGGCTCCCTGTCTGAAACCCTGGAGAGCCACTGCCAGCCAGTGGAGGCAGTATTGAGCTAGATGGACCAATGGTCCTCACTCTGTATAAGGCAGTTTCCCGTGATCCTCTGCATCCTTAAGAAGATGAGAAAAGCCCTGCTGGATCAGATCAAATACCTATGTCCCCTAAAATCTAGCTTCCCACAGTGGCCAGCCCATGGGAAGTCCACAACCGGGACATGAGTGCCACACTCCCCTAGAGACTCTCTAGTTGCAGAGGCATGCTTCCTCTGAGATTGGAGGCGACACAGCCATCCATCATGACTAGCCTTAGCCTTAGTCTCCAGAAAATAGCCAAATCTATTTTAGCCAAATCTATTTCTGATAGCCTTAGTCTCCAGAAAATAGCCAAATCTCCTATCAGAGTTGGCCAAGCTGGTGGCCAGACCAAATCTTGTGACAGCAAACACCATAGTTTTAACTGCACTGAGCAAAAGAACTGCTTCCCTTTGTCTGCCCCAAATCTCCCACCATTCAGTTTCACTGGATGACCCCTCGTATTATGGGATAGGAAGAAAACCTTCTCTCTATCCACTTCCTGCACAGTGTGCATCATTTTATTGCGTGAATGTAGGCAATGGCAACACCATCACCTAAAGAAACACCACCCACCCTCTTGTACACGCGCAAATGCAGCAAACCACACGCAGCTCCAGACCAATTCCTGGAGACGGAATGTCGTGCCCTTGACGGAATCACAGGAAACACCTTGTCCCTGGAAAGCCATGGCAGCGTGCCTGGCGCAGGGGCCTCTTCCTTCTCCTGCATTGTTTACAACACACCAAGCCGGATTTTCTTTTCTGCCTTGTGGTTGTGACCTGCGTGATGCAAGCAGAGGGGGAAAAGCCTCATCGGTGGAGCAGCTTCCAAGAACCCTATGCCTGGGAGCAGGCCCCATTGAATGTGGTGGAGCTTAGGATTGAGCTTCGGGTCCCACTGCAAGCAATGGGTCTGGTTTCATTCACTTCAGAAGGACTTGGAACAGAATCCTGCTCACGGTTACTGAGCCAAGTCCCACTGTGTTCAGTGGAGCATAGAGTGGAGTGCACCCTAAACATACAATTTGATCTCAGTCGGGCTTATTTCTAAGAAAATGTGCATAGGGTTGTTCTGAAAGTATGGTTCAGTGCGATTCAGTTGGCCTGAGAATTTGATCTTGGGAAATCTTTATTCTACCAAGTCTAACAAAGTTGCTGCCATCTAGCCAATGTCTCCAGCAATGGAATAAGGCATTTGCAACCAATCAGGGATCCTAGTGGTTGTATACAGTGCTCACTCGACTTCCTGCTGTTCCTGTGGCGCCCTAGAATCACATGGTCTCTTGCTGCCTCTGTTTGCCACTTATAGAGAATAATAATTTGTAAACTGGGAATGACTGAACTTTCACATTTGTCCTCTGGACCTAACACAATGTGGTTTTTTGTTTTTAACGCACTTTGTAGTTGAAAGGGTGCACTATCCTGTCAGGGAGAAAGCACTGTTTAAATCCCATTGGTTTCAATGGGAGAGATTTAAGCACATTAATCATTGCTACCATTGAAAGCAATGAGATTGAATGCTAGCTGGGTTGTGGGCTCTTAAAATGCAAATGATTCCTGGAAGTGCTAAAGGAATAATGAGGCCTTTCCAGCTAATCAATTAACCAATGCAAATTATGATAATCAAACTGCAAAGCAACCAGATGGATAACCAATTGCAAAATATGTGTATTAGCTAACTTTTCAAACATTTCCCCGACTCAGGATCAAGGGTGGAAGGGAGAATCACACACTCTGAGCACCAAATGTTAAGTATGAACCTTCCCTTATGAAGCTGCAGAGGCAATAAGCTTCCCTTTCAACAGTTTGTCCGCACAAAAGCCAAAGGAAGCTAGCTAAGCTGTGAGGTCTTCATCACCACCTTACTAACTCTGCCAACTGGGCCTCCATTGTGTGGTTGGGACTTTGAAATGCTAATAAATTTGCCTCACAATATCACCAGCAGCCCCGGTTTTCCTTCCTTGCTTTTATCATCCTGTTGTTGTCTGGAAAAGCCTGTGTTTTTAGAAGCTCTCCTCTACATCTTTTTTTTTAACCAACAACTTGTTCTTTTAAAAAATAAATATTTTTAAAAATACATTTTTTTAAAAAAAAACTACCTCGGTTTACCATTCATTCTGCAATAACAAGTGCTAGACCTCAAATTTGCCTGCAGGGAAATACCGACCCTCTGTGTATTTATTCACGCCTCAGTTTTCCTCCAGGGAGCTGGAGGAATTCTCTCCCTCATTTTATCCTCACAACAACCCTGTGATGTAGGTTAGGTGGAGAGCGACTGGCTCAAGGTCACCCAATGAGCTTCATGGCAGGGCAGGGATTCGAACCTTGGTCTCTCAGGTCCTAGTGCAGCACTCTTAACCACTTGCTTTTGCAGCTTTTGCTGGAACAGACTAACACAGCTTTGTTGTTGTTTAGTCGTTTAGTCGTGTCCGACTCTTCATGACCCCATGGACCAGAGCACGCCAGGCACTCCTGTCTTCCACTGCCTCCCGCAGTGACTAACACAGCTGCCCTTCTGGAAATTGCCACTAAGGTTCTTCATTGTTCAGGAAAAGGCATTCTCAATATGCTCAGAGGCATTCTCATTTCTTCACATTTTCCTAATTCAAACCCAAGTTCTGATGGAGACGAACGCTTTGTTGGATCTGCCAACGAAGGCTGAAACTTTTCTCGGGGTTAGCAAAAGCCAAGGGTTCTTTCAGTGAAGCTATGTTTAGGATTTCGCCATTGACTGAGGATTAAATCAGAAAGAATCACAAGAAAAAAGAAAAAGAAAAAAATGAGATTAACTCTGCCAGTCTGGAACACGTTTTCTCAGAGGGAAACCCCAGTGAGATCAGTGCCACTTACTTTCAAATAAACTTAGGGAAGCAATGTTATTCTGTGTCACATGTGCCACAGTGTTAGACAGCTGTGAAAAGGCAAATTCAAAGCTACAGATCATTAGGAAAGGAAATTTAAAAATTAGAATTGCAGACGTCATAATGCTGTTCTGGTGTGGCTGCATTTGGAATGCCAGACCTACAAATCTACACATTTTGCCCTAGTGGCGACTTGGAAACCAATCTGCCTGTGTGTTTGGCTGCCCTGCTCCCTAAAATGTCTGATTGACCTTCATGTTTATAGATAAATAATTTTTTACAAAGGCACTGCAAGCCTTTGGTGCTTTCTCCTACAAAGGAGATGGAGCTTCTAAATATGGGCACAGAAGAAAGCAGACAGGCAAAAAGTGCTCGCTCCAAAACAGCACATCGATTTTTTTTTTAAACCGCTTCTCCCTAAAAACCTCTTAGCAATTCTGCCAAATCTGGCAGATAGGAGTCCAGTCTCCACTCTGACAGGCAACTGACGCATTCCAGACCCTTGGAACAAAGCCAGTCAGTTGCCCATGAGAGCCTATTGTGTCCCCATCAACTATCATGCCTAGATAAAGGTAAAGGGACCCCTGACCATTAGGTCCAGTCGTGGACGACTCTGGGGTTGCGGTGCTCATCTTGCTTTACTGGCCGAGGAAGCCGGTGTACAGCTTCTGGGTCATGTGGCCAGCAGGACTAAGCCGCTTCTGGCGAACCAGAGCAGTGCATGGAAACGCCGTTTACCTAGCGCACTACTAAAGTTCCCATCAGACCTGGCATAGCTCAGCGATCCCTCCTCTGATCTTGATGCCCAAATCCAGGTCCAGCTCTCCCATTCCTCCCCAGTCTGCAACACACATCAAAGAAGGCCAATGGAAAGGATCAGTGTGTCTCTTCTCACAGCGCCTCTGGTTTCCAGAGCGGAAGGGATGTGGATTTAGCAGCAGCAGTTTGGGGGCAAAAGCCAAGGGGACAGCCTGGGTTTGGCTGCTCTGCAAGGAGATGGTGGACGGCTGCCAGAGCGCTGAAAGAGCCAGGGTGATGGCAGAAAGGGCCAGCTGGTTTATCTAATGCCAACTTTCCTACAGGAGCAGACACATGACAGCTGAGTCTCCCCCACCCACCCACAGATCCTTGTCCTCTCCCCTCCCCTCCTGTTCCTTGGCAATTTGCTTAGCCTTTTCTGGAGGGACCACACGGAGCCAAAAATCTGGATATGAACCCTGCATAACATTCATAGGATCTGCAAGGCTCGCTTTGCAGGTCGTTTCACACACACATTGTGCAGGATCGTGGTGCGTGACACCCAACAAGACATGCCTGCGCCAAATTGCCTTGAACACAGGAATGAGGTGTTCGAAGCAACACCTGTCCAGACAACCAGTTTAACATTTGGTATAAAACTATTCATGGATCGTACTACTTCAGACTGCAAGCAGGGGGTGGGGTGACATCCCTGATTGTTCCCCTGTACAGAGAACTCTCAATTATAAAACTGTTGACTGGCACCTGTCCATCTTGGGAGACCATGGAAGAGGGTGCCTTGGGAGTGAAGACAAATAGTTGCAGCACTTACTGTAACTGCTGCCTCCCGCGTTGTTTTTGCTGTGTTAGCAGCCCTGAAGTGACCTCCCTGGGGCACAAGCCTGGGCAGTGTGTGTGGAGGTCCCAGGCTGCCCAGATGTCAAGACCCTCCTCTCAGCCTTGCTGATGGGCTCCGAAGGAAAGCAGAGGAAGATGTTGGGCACCAGCTTTGTTGCAGGAGTTGCCAGAAGGAGGTGTACAAGTCGCCATCCCACCATCTTAGGGACTTCAGATTTTTGTAGGGTCTATTCCTTAGCCTTTCTTCTCCTGAAGATGCCCTGCAGGCCAGCAAGTATGGACAATTCCCATCATCCCTGACCCCTGGTCCTGTTAGCTAGGGATGATGGGAGTGGTAGTCCCAAAACGTTGGGAGGGCCAAGTTTGCCTGTGCTGCACCAGCAGGATCTGAGCACCAGAGCCCTCTCCCCTGCTGTGGTTTCCAGCAACCAGAATTCAGAAGCATTTCTGCCTCCAGCTGTGGAGGTGGAGCAGAACCACCCCGGCTAGGAGCCAAGGACAGCCATCTCCTCCATGAATGGTTCTAAGCCTCTTTAAAAGTCATTCAAGTTGGTAGCCATCATCATGGCCTCCTGGGGGAGGGAGTTCCACAATTTAACTATGTGCTTTATTTTATCTCACCTGACGCTCCATTGGATGCCCAGAAGTTTGATGGGGGGGGGACTTTATCCACTTTCTCCATACAGTGCATTATTTCATCAACCTCTATCACGTCAACTCTTACTCATCTTTTCTTTAAAGATTTCCAGACACTGCGTTCTTTCTTCCCAGGGGAGTTGCTCCACCCCCTTGGTCATCTTGGTTGCCCTGAGCAATGGTCTCCTGTCAGGGCTTGGGTGTGCCGCCCTGCCGCCCTTGTCATGTCTTCACAGTGAACACCTAAAGAGGCTTTAGATGTCGGGGGAAGAATTCAAGCCCAGCTTTCCCCCAACATGCTAATTTTCCAATTTTAGATAGTTGGGCAGGTGGCAGTCTGAAACGGCACAGTTCCAGAATTTTTCATTTTATTTAAACCACTTTTATCCCTGTATTCAGCCAAAAAGGGGTCCCAGAGCAGCTTGTAACTGTCAGCCGTAGGACTTAAGGACAGGACACAAAAGGAAATGGGGTTGGGGGGTGGAAAGCAAATTACCAGCTGGTGATGACCAGTTGGAACAGAAAGATTTCAATGCGAGAAGAAGCCAAAAGCTGCTAGTTTTCAGCAGAGCGGATGGAGAGTCCATGCAGCTCTCCTCTGTCTGCTGGAATGGCTGTTGCTGACAGGTGAGGGTGGAGGTGGTCTCCCAGCAGCGCAGACCCAGAGGCCTGTAGCCTCATCTCTCTCCCTCTCTTACAGCCTGAAGGAATAGCAGTTGCAGATGATGGTCGAGAAGTCCAATGATGAACAGTTTTCAGTGATCTCATAATATGCGATGTCATAATATGTGACATCATAATAATGGAATGGACATGAGCAGAGTATCTTTACTTCACCATTGAATAACCACTTATCTGGGGCTAAAGGGAAGTGGGTTTGACCTCCAGGCAAATTTTACTTGCTTTATGCTTGAAGATCTCTCTCTCACTCACACACACACACACACACACACACACACACACACATTTTCTTTTCACAAAAGAAGACCTGTTGCCTGAAGTAACCACCTCACTAGACAGAGCTGCAGCACTCTTTGGAAACAAAGCCCCAAAACTTTTGCAGGTGAAAACAGTATTTTTTTAAAAATAATCATAGTCTTTTCATAAAATAATAAAACAGCAGCAGAAAACAACAATATACAGCCACATATGGAGTCAATCCTCTGTAGGTACACAGATTTGGTCTCTTGCTGTACTATCATTGTGTTGTTGTTGTTGATGTTGTTGTTGTTTAGTGGTTTAGTCGTGTCCGACTCTTCGTGACCCCATGGACCAGAGCATGCCAGGCACTTCTGTCTTCCACTGCCTGCCCCAGTTTGGTCAAACTCCTGTTCGTAGCTTCGAGAACATTGTCCAACCATCTCGTCCTCTGTCGTCCCCTTCTCCTTGTGCCCTCAATCTTTCCCAACATCAGGGTCTTTTCCAGGGAGTCTTCTCTTCTCACGAGGTGGCCAAAGTACTGGAGCCTCAGCTTCACGATCTGTCCTTCCAGTGAGCACTCAGGGCTGATTTCCTTAAGAATGGATAGGTTTGATCTTCTTGCAGTTCATGGGACTCTCAAGAGTCTCCTCCAGCACCAGAATTCAAAAGCATCAATTCTTCGGCGATCAGCCTTCTTTATGGTCCATCTCTCACTTCCATACTTCACTACTGGGAAAACCATAGCTTTAACTATACGGACCTTTGTTGGCAAGTTGATGTCTCTACTTTTTAAGATACTGTCTAGGTTTGTCATTGCTTTTCTGCCAAGAAGCAGGCATATTTTAATTTCCTGACTGCTGTCACCAACTGCAGTGATCATGGAGCCCAAGAAAGTAAAATCTCTCACTGCCTCCATTTCTTCCCCTTCTATTTGCCAGGAGGTGATGGGACCAGTGGCTATGATCTTCATTTTTTTTGATGTTGAGCTTCAGACCATATTTTGCGCTCTCCTCTTTCACCCTCATTAAAAGGTTCTTTAATTCCTCCTCACTTTCTGCCATCAAGGTGGTGTCATCTGCATATCTGAGGTTGTTGATATTTCTTCCGGCAATCTTAATTCCGGCTTCGGATTCATCCAGCCCAGCCTTTCGCATGATGAATTCTGCATATGTTAAATAAACAGGGAGACAATATACAGCCTTGTCGTACTCCTTTCCCAATTTTGAACCAATCAGTTGTTCCATATCCAGTTCTAACTGTAGCTTCTTGTCCCACATAGAAATTTCCCAGGAGACAGATGAGGTGATCAGGCATTCCCATTTCTTTAAGAACTTGCCATAGTTTGCTGTGGTCGACACAGTCAAAGGCTTTTGCATAGTCAATGAAGCAGAAGTAGATGTCTTCCTGGAACTCTCTAGCTTTCTCCATAATCCAGCGCATGTTTGCAATTTGGTCTCTGGTTCCTCTGCCCCTTCAAAATCCCACTTGCACTTCTGGGAGTTCTCGGTCCACATACTGCTTAAGCCTGCCTTGTAGAATTTGTAGAAACCTACCCAGGTTCATAGTTCTTACATTCCAGGTTCCTATGCAATATTTTTCTTTACAGCATTGGACTTTCCTTTCACTTCCAGGCATATCAGCTCAATCTACTTGTACTTGTCCTCCGCTCTTCCTCAGTAGCATGTTGGACGCCTTCCAACCTGAGGGGCTCATCTTCCAGTGTCATAACTTTTATATACCTGTTGTCTTTGTCCATGGAGTTTTCTTGGCAGGGATACTGGAGTGGCTTGCCGGTTCCTGCTCCAGATGGATCACGTTTGATCAAAACTCTCCACTATGACCTGTCCATCTTGGGTGGCCCTGCACAGCATAGCTCATAGCGTCTCTGAGTTATTCAAGCCCCTTCGCCACGGCAAGGCAGTGATCCATGAAGGGGCTAACATTGTGTACTCCATGCTAAACCGAATGTGGCTGAGCCAGTGGCCCTCCAGATATTGTGGGTAAAAATAGAATTGAAAGCAGGATGGTGTCTAATCTCCCCAATACCATCATGTGCCCAAATCATCATAAATGCCCAATAAAAAGGACGTCTGGAGGGGCCTTTAGATGACCTCTGAATACCAGCCACTGGGGAACAACAGTGGGAGAAGGCTGTTGCCCCTAACTTGTTTAATCAATTAAACAAAATGTTCTGCTTTGGGGCTTTCAAGAGCACCTGGTTGGCCACTGTGGAAAACATAGACTGTCTTTGCTGGACTGAAGGCCAAATGCAAGAGGGTGCTTCCTATGTTCTTATGCCAGTTAGTTAGTTAGTTAGTTAGTTAGTTAGTTAGTTAGTTAGTTACCGGTAGTTTATAAATATATGTAATAAACAGATCCCAGTTCCACATACCTTTTACCCTGAGGAGAGGAAAGCAATTTAGATCAGTCTTAGGAGCTGGGCAATTTAGAGGACAAATGGCCTGCAAAGGAGATTCAGCATCCCCTCTCCTCTCTTCTGCCACGGCTCCATTTCCATTTGAGGCATCTAAGCAGCAAGGCTACTTGGCTGATTATCAGTCACCCAAGGAAACTGCAATGAACAGACTGACAACCTCCCAGGTGAATCCATCTTCAGTTTCTCAAGTCCTGGGAAAAGATTGAAAGCCCTCACCATGAGAGTCCTGAGCTTAGCATTATTGGTGCATGGGTGGTTAACCTGTGGCCAGCCAGATGTTGTTGAACTACAACTCCCATCAGCCCCATCCAGTGTAGCCAATGGTCAGGGAGGATGACAGCTGTCATTCAGGAACATCTGGAGGGCCACAGGTTTCCCACCCACCTGGTGTAGACACCACACAACAAATCACTAGGCTGAAGATAAGAAATGTGCCCCTCTAGTCTGCAGAAAGCATAATCTGCTGGAAGTGCATTCCAGACAGTGATGATTCAATACTCCAAATAATGGTGAAGCTGAACCCTAGATGTAAAAGGTCTCGCCTCCAGACCATATACTGGTACTTGCATGATACATCAGCTGCTTCTGCCTCGCCTTCTCCAGATGTCAGCAGTTGCTTAGCATTCAGACTTCCTGGAAGCAAAAACGTTTCTTGTGATGCTGCTGCTCTTGATGGACTCTTAACTCCCATTCAAGCAAGTGAGCCAAGCTGGAACCTCCAGGGAAGGAGGCAAGGAAAACAAAAGCATCACCTTCTCCTCCACAAATCTGCACATCACTTAAGATCTTCATCAGAGGTCCTTCTACACTCAGGGGCTCCCACAAACTGAGGTCAGGCTATCAGAGAGAGGGCCTTCTCAGTGTGGGCACCCAAATTGTACAACTACTTCCCTAGGCAACTATCTTTTAACTGTCAGGCAAAGCTGTCCTGTTTCTACCACCCCCACCCCGACTTTTGATGACATTTTATTCTGTGAACTGCCCTGAGATCTTTTGATGAATAGTTTATTTATTTATTTATTTATTTATTATTATTATTATTATTATTATTATTATTATTATTATTATTATTACATTACCTTGTATGACAATAGCTCAGTTGTCAGTTGTGGAGCACATGCTTGGCATGCAAAAGGTCCCAATTTCAACCCCTGGAATCTCCAGTTTAAAAGGAGCAGAGGGAAAGAAATGGAGCAGCTGGCAGCTCCTCCTGCTCCTACCACTGGCGGGAGGCTGCTTCAGCCTTCCTTCCCCTGGAATGGAGGAGGAGTAGCAGAAGGAGCCGGCCACTGGAGCCACACTGGGATCCATGCTTCGCCTCCGCACTTATGGGACTTGGACGAGGCACAGCCCCTACCCCCAAAATATTGAGGGGGCCAAAAGGGGCTCTGCCCCCTAGAGCTGGCACCCCTGCCCGTAACTCTTCGCCAGCCTGACTCATCTCTGCCTCTCCAGCCTCTGCTTCTGCCTCTGATTCTGGACTTCGCTCTGCCACAGACTCTCCCTGCTCACTAAGCCCTGTTACGTCCTCAGCTTCCAACATGACCTTTTCTCCCTCTTCTCCCTCTTCATTGTTGTCCCACCATCACTCCCCAGGCCCTGAGACTTCTTCCCTTGGTGGTGATTCCCCAGGGGATTCCTCCTATTGTCCTGCCAGTGTGTGGCAATTTGATACTAATGGAGTTCCCCCTGCCACAAATACAATAGTTACAAATTTTCCTTTGTATGTGCGTCCAGCTCTGCTGTGATGCCAAGCAGACTCCATGATCCTACAGCTATTTTGTGCCCATTGACTCTATCTGGGCACTGTTTCCAAGTGAGGTATGTTGGAAGGTGCACCATGGCTACACGGCCTGCTCTTCTGACTCAGCAGCTGAGATGTGATTAACATTCATTCAGTCTTTCCAGGAGACTCGGAAAATCTGACTCTGGTTTCCTGTGTAACACTCCTGGACCGGCAAGAAGAACAGGACATTCTTTCTTTCTTTCTTTCTTTCTTTCTTTCTTTCTTTCTTTCTTTCTTTCTTTCTTTCTTTCTTTCTTTCTCTCTCTCTCTCTCTCTCTCTCTCTCTCTCTCTCTCACACACACACACACACACTCACACAGAGCTATATAGTTCAGAGCTTTGTATAGTTGGAACACAAAAAGTTGGAATTCCACACTGGGAGAACCAAATCCTGCCATTAGATGAATAACAAGTGAAATATAAAATAAAACATTGCAGTGCAGATGCTCCTGTTCAGAGGTACTGTACATACATACATACATACATACATACATACATGCATCCCTTCTCCCAGGATACTCCCCCCCCCCCTGTTTTCTGCACTCACCCCCAAACAGCATCCCTGGCCACTGAGCAAACTCTGGTCACAGTTTAAGCACTCTTACAGCACTTTACCACTCATGCAGTTTCTTAAGGGTGCTGGAAGTTGTAGGTTGGTGAGATCAACACTCGTAGCAAACTACAGTTCCTAGAATTCACCGGGGTAAGGCATGACAATTATAGTGGTATCAGAGTGCTTTAAATGCATAATGTGGCTGTGACTGTGGTTGTTTGGAGAGGGGGTTCCCCCTAGGGTTTTCTTTCTTTGCACTTCTGCACACTTTGGGGTCCCCCCCCAAGCCTGCTCACGCTTGCCTCTTGAGTGTGTGAAGGGGGCCATTTTGATGACATAAAAATCTACATTCACGTAGTAAGTGATTTCGAATATACTTATGTGTTTCCTAATCTACATGATTTATTCTGCTTCTGAGATTTGTATAGAATAATGGCAGGAGGAGGGAAGGGGGAAAGTATCTAGAAAATGGAGCCAGCAGGAACTGGGAGCAATGAGGGTGGGGACGGCTAACGTTTGCATGACAAGAGGACAAAAAGCAGTGCACAGAACGGGCACTTTCACCCCTTGAGAAAGGGAAGCCCTTGCCCCCTCTCCAGCTGCCTCCACCAACTGCCCCCCTCTGCATCCCTGGGACTGGGCTGTTGCTTGCTGGTTCCTGCAAAGACGGGGAGTGTGGCCATGACACAAATGTGCATAGCATGTTATCTGCTAATTTATATGTGTATACGTTTAAGCCAGTTTCCAGAGGGAAAACTGCCCTGTAAGCAAAACCTTTTTTTAAAAAAGTTTTTAAAATGGAAGGAAGCAGCAGGAGATCTGGGCCCCAGTGCAAAAGACCCTAACAATGACCTTGCCATAGTGGGTGTCTCTGGCGTTTATTTTTTAGATTAATAAATTAATTAATTAATAATTTAAAAGGGCAATCATCGCACTAGGTCCCTGAATGAAAATATTCCAATTTGCTGCTTTGCAGAAGGTTCTGGAGTACATTTGCTGTATCCATGTTCCACCCTACCTCAGGCAGCAAAAATCATACCATTGGCTCCAGCGGTGCCCATAGCCATAGGGGCTGGCAGGACAGAAGGCAGGGAGGCAAACCGCAGGTGGAGCCAGAGCCAATGACAGGCAGAGCCAAATCCTCCCCCTCCCTGCTAATGTCTGCAAGGGCATTTAGTTCAGATGCCTGTATCTCAGGGGTGGACTAGATGACCCACAGGGTCCCTCCCAATTCTACAATTCTGTGATCCTATGAATGCAGAGACTGAAGAGGAAACCAAGGGGCCAGCTGTCAGAAAGAAAGAAGTTGAGGGATGGCTGAGGCTGAGGCTGAGCTGGTGGGGCAGTGTCTCTAATGGTTGGAGCAGCCTCTACTGTTTGGCCTTTCTTAGAGACTCCTGGTGCCCCAGACTCACAAACCAACCGGTCAGTGCAGTGCTGTCGATAGTCCTGCTTGTGGCTTCCACCCCTGCCTTCCCATTTCTGGCTTTAGGAAGTCAGATTGCTCTTCTGTAAGTGACACACATCTCTTTGAACTGGGTCCCCCAAACCTTGGACATCTCATGCAACTGTCACCCACATAACCCTGAGCACACCCTTCCACAGGCTCAGAGGACGTTATCATGCTGCTTGCCATATATAGTTGCACTCAGCTTCTCCTGGCCAGGGACTGCGAGTTCTGGCTTAAAGCCCAACCTCAGGGTTGCAATCCTAATTTGGGCATCCCCAAGCACCATTCCCTGCCTCCGGGACCGTTTCCTCACAAAGCAGAGCCTGTTCAGAGATTACAATATTCCACCAGGTGGGCCATCCACATCAATCTCGGCTCCCACTAGCAAGCTTCTTGCAAGAGGGGCCCACCCAAGGAATGTTGCTACCTGAGGCAAAAGACAAGATGGTGACACCTCCTCCACATTGCCTGTGTGAGTGTCTAGAGGCGGTTGGAGGATGGATGGCAGATAACAGATTGAAGCTGAATCCCAACAAGACAGAAGTATTATTTCTGGGGGATAGAGGGTGGGCAGGTGTGGGGGGTACTCCCTGGTCCTGAATGGGGTAACTGTGCCCCTGAAGGACCAGGTGTGTAACCTGGGAGTCATTTTGGACTCACAGCTGTCCATGGAGATGCAGGTTAATTCTGTGTCCAGGGCAGCTCTCTACTAGCTCCATCTGGTACGCAGGCTGAGACCCCACCTGCCCGCAGACTGTCTCACCAGAGTGGTCCATGCTCTGGTTATCTCCCACTACTGCAACGCACTCTATGTGGGGGCTACCTTTGAAGGTGACCTTGAAACTACAACTCATGCATCTCCTTGGAGGGCAGCAGGCAGGGAGGGATGCACAAGCTCTGGATCTGAGAATCCAACAAGGGATGGAGGAGTCCCTGCTTTGAATGTGACACAAAACACAAACATAGAAAGTCAGAGTTCACTCATATTTCCTGTCTCCCCACCAAAGACCCTCACTGTTAAAGATCCCATGTAGGTGAGTGGGGAGCAATGTGTGTCTGTGCACAGAACATACTGTGCTTGCATATACACACAGCCTTGTAGACCAAGAATAGGGAACTTGTAACCCTCCAGTTGCTGCTGGACTCCATCATGCCTGACTATTGACCAAGCTGGCTGGGGCTGCTGGGTGTCTGGAGGGCCACAGGTTTCACATTGTTTCTCAGACCTGAGCCCCCAGGTGTTGTTGGACTACAGCTCCCACAATCCCTGACCACAGGTCCTCCTAGCTAGGGATGTTGGGAGTTGTAGTCCAACAACACCTGGGGGCTCAGGTTTGAGAAACATTATGGTAGATACTAGGTCCCCCCCCTAAATGGGCACCTTTCCCCTAGTTAATTGTAAAAGGCAGCGGGTCTGTGCCTCCCTTCTGGCTCACTCTCATACTCAATGGCTTCCAGCCACAGCTTGGACAGTTTGAGATAACCCATGGAGCCAAAACAGCTCAAGCTGCTCAGTTTCCTTCCTTGGCCAAGCAGATACTGCAGTTTCTTAAGCTTACTCCATCCATCTCTTTGTCAGCTACTGCTGGGCCTGACTTACAGGCCATTTCTCCTCCACTTCCTATGTTCACAGAAACCTGGGCAGAGTTAGAAATAAAACCCTGGAGTTTTGCAAACTTTGGCCCCTCCATTTTCTCTCACCCAATTTCCTGCACATTTCTGCAGACAGCACCCTAAAGCAAGGCTGTGTTGTAAAGCACAAAAGAGCAGCAGCAGCAGCAAATTCTGTAAACAGGAAGCTGATGGCCAGGAAATCAAAATGCTGTGACCAGGGGAAAAGATGGAAAAACTTAGAAACATTTTGCCTAATTCAGTATGCTAGTGTGATTCAGGTTTTCAAAGAACTGAAACTTTGGAGCAAGGAATGTGGTGAATGAAGATGGGGAGGGGAAATGGAGGTCCCCCCTCCAATATTTATACCATAACTATGAGGGCTAGCAACTTGATTTATAAAGGAGGAACAATTTTAATTCCCAGAAAACCAAAACCCACACAGTATTTCTCGATTCTGCCATTTTGGCATGACAGGCAGGTACTGGAAACCACTACTAATGGTGCAGATTCATGCCTAACACCACTATCCTGCTGGCTAGTCTGCAACCCTAACAATTGCCTCACTCCATTATTATGATTCCCATTGACTAAGCTGCAGCTTTCAGTTCCAAGGACCCAAGCTGCTTCTTGATTACTGTCATCTTACAACACCCTTCAGAACATGCTGTGTTAGTCCCAAGAGGTCCATTCTGGCCCTTGAGGACTGAAGGGCTGCAGCCTGGCTGCTTCTCTCCATCTCCGCTCCCATGCTGACACCAGGAGGACTTGGCCAGGCTCTCCCTTGGCTCCTGCTCACAGGACGATTTATGCCTCTGCTAAGTTCTGACATGTAGCTCAGGCGCCTTCATTTTGTCATGGGCCCAGAGTTCAGCCAGCATGTCTAAGGAGATGAATAGGGGCTAAAGGAGGTTTGGCCGGCGCCTGCCCTCAAGCCCTTTCCCTGGTGATTTATGCCTTTGCAGTCAGGCTGGCTTCAGCCTAGGGCAATAGGAAACCCCTTGGCTCCAAGCAATCCCACACAATATGCGCCTAGGAATGTTATTACACTGTGTCCCACTGTGCCCCCTTCCCCATAATTAAGAATGGATGTCCTCAAGAGGTGTTCACCTTAACTATAAAAGCCCTTACATCCAGGCTAGTTGAATAAGCTGTCTCCAAAATAGGGAAACAAAAACAAACCCAGCCATCTGAAACAGAGATGCTTGTTCAGCAGGCAAAGGGAACCTGTGGCCCTCCAGATGTTGTTGGGCTCCCATCTCCATCAACCCCAGCCAGCATGTCCAATGATCAAGGATGATGGCAGATGTAGTTCAACAATATATGGAAAGCCACAGGTTCGCCGTCCCTGTTTTAGAGGTTCAGCCAGCATGGTAAGTGAAATTGGTGTCCACCAGGAAACAATCCTTTTCTTTAAAGGTCACTTATTTATAGAATTTCCTCCTAAGAGAAGCCCATTGGGCATTCGCCCTTTTTGGATAAACCTTACCTGCTCTCATAGTGATGTCATCTCATAAAAGAGATATAAACTACCATTCTCTGTGCAAAAGTGCTGAATGCCGCAGGCAAGGGCTAAAATATGAAAATATGAAGCACACACTCATAGGTGTGTTTAGACAGATATAGGTCCCACTGTGTTCAGTGGGACTGACTTCCCAGGTAAGGTGCCTAGGAGTGCAACCTAAGGCACAGCCTAGGAAACAGAAGCTGACCAGGGAGGCCTGGCCCAGCCCAACAGGTATTTTTGCTGCCCCCTGAGGTGAGGTGAAGTGCAAGATGGTGCTCCTCCCCATTCCATTTACAAAGTGGACCAGTCTGGCAATTGAATCTTACTTCAGACCTGCTGATGGGGCAATGTCCTTCTTTCTGCCTGAGAGTAGCAGGCCAACAGGTGCAGTTCAGGTCCCTGCTACTCAGCAGCTGCCACCCAAGGCAGCCCCCTCCCTCTGCCTAACGGCAGGGCTGGCCCTGAGGCCAATCAAGGAGAGCATGGCAGATGTACTTTTGTGCCCGCTATACTTGGCCCTGTCTCAGACTGGGTCAACAAGTGTGTCAGACCAGGGAGGTGGTAGGATGGACTATACCACTTCAGTGCAGGGTTACCAAATAGGCAGAATAGGCACCAGCCTATGGGCCCCACACCTTTTAGGGGCCCCACAGCAATGGATCAAAATAATATTGATTTGATCTTGAAAGAAAATTACAGTCAAGCTTTCTTGGTTCAATGCTATCCCACTAGATTGGGGGGGGGGAGATTTTGACTGCCTAGGGGCCTCCACAGAGTTTAATCTGGCACATTGCAAAGACTGCAGGCAAAGTGGTGCAGGAGACAAAGACACAGAAAGAAACCTTAAGCATGCACATGGCTCCCATTTTATGGGCATTTGCTGCTAGATTAAGGAACACGCAGTGGGATGTCAGGCCAGCTTGTGCTGGTGAAGGAGCATGTAATGCTTTAAATGACACAAGACCCGACTCTCTTAGCTGCTCCCCACTCCTTCCCCAGCTCTAGTCTACCTGTTGGTTGTTTGTTCATTCAGTCTGTCTACTTGGCATAAGGTCACCAGCCGAGCAAAGGAATCTCACTGTGATGTTCTAGCAAAGGGGAAACTTGTTAATCAGTCCCTTGCTGTGAAACATTTGGCCCTAGTTTCTGGTGTGAATATGTGACATTTGTAATGGGCAGGGCTTTGATGTTGAGCAGATCTAAAGAGCAGAGAAAGGAAGAGCTGGTCCTTGCCAAGGAGGCACCATTCCCTGGTCTGAAACTTCCATCAGCACACATATGGGCAGAGGGCAGCTGGAGCTGCTGTCCCACCTTGTACCTCTCTGGCCAGAGGCAGGAGGCCAGAGCTTTACAAGCAAGCAGGCCTGTTTATCTTCTGTAATTTTGCAAAGTTACTTGCTTTGGAATTTGGATTCCTGGATCCACCTTCTTAGATGGAAAAAATAGTGATGTCCAAAGTTGAATTGGATAACTGGACAGAGCTGCCGACACAGACTACCACAAACAGACATCGTGGCCAACAGTAGAGCTGATTCCTAGGTTACTTTTTTGTTAGCTTCACACTTCATACAACTACCAGACTTTTAGAAAACATCTGAAGGCAGCCCTGTTTAACGAAGCTTTTAATATCTGAAGGACTATTGTATTTTAATATTTTGTTGGAAGCCGTCCAAAATGGCTGGGGAAACCCAGCCAGATAGGCGGGGTAGAAAGAATATATTATTATTATTATTATTATTATTATTATTATTATTATTAAAATGCTAAGAGTGGAGTCTTGTGCCTCTATACTTGGAAGCAACTCCCAGCATATTCCATGGGGCTTACTCTCAGCTAAGCATGCATAGGAGACCGCAGCCTTGGGTGTACATTGACTGAGGTGCTATGGGATATAACGGAAGCCCTGTGATACTGGTGGAGCATCCAATAGGACACCATAAAAGGGACGTTGCCGTAGTCGCTTGGCTATTCTGGCAGCATGTGCCACTGGAGCAGCTCCTGCACTGGCAAGAATCTGCTGGCAGAAAGGCTAAAAATGGGTCAGAATCGTGGATGGGAAGGGGGCAGACCAGGAGATGAGCACACGTATGCCATATCATACTGCAGGAGAGGACAGACTTCAAACTTGTGGGACTTACCCCAAGAACCACCAACTAGAACAACATACAAAACTGATAAACATTGAATTAAAGGGCATGGCAACCCATTCCTGGTTGCCCCAGACTTTAGCGAACTTTAAATGTGTGGTGTCTACGCAGTCTCAGAGAAGAAAGTGCCATTCAGCTGGGTGGGGTTAAGATACTCCCAGTTAACATAGCTTGTACTTTGGCCCTGATACAACCAAACTCAAACCTACCAACAGATCCTGTCTGCCAATCCTCGTAGGGATCTGTGCCCTGGTCTCTCAGTGGCAGAATATGCGCCCTCCCTTCCCCACAGGTGGGCGGGGTTTGCGGCACCGAGCGGAGCAGGGCTCACCTGGGCGGGTGCCACCCACCTGCTTGAGCCGGCCTTTAACCTGCTCTTGGCCAGGGAGGACAATGGATAGCCGGCCGGGGGTGGGCCTAAGGCCAAAAGAAAAGCGGCTGACTCCTCGGCTCAAGCCTCTTTTGCTGTTCTTCCTTCCAGGATCACCCACCCACCCTCCCTCAAATTAATAATTTCTTGCCTCCATAATTTCATCCTAGGTCTGTGATCTTCAATTTAATGATTCTTTCCTTACAGGCTAATATTTTGCATTCCAGGTCAGCAGGCACTGCTGCAGTTGTAAGATGGTTGCTGTATTCAGAACCGGGAAGGAATTTTCCCTGCATTGGCAGGTTTCGCCTTCCCCATAGCATTCTTGTCACAACTTTGGCGGTTTTTAGGCCTTGGCAAGGTAGCCTTGACTTTAACAACAAGTCGGTGGCTGCATTCATGCTCCCTCCCCATGCGGCGGCGCGTGCAGGGCTCGTTAAAGGGCAAAAACCGGGAGTCCCTGGCCCTAGAGCAGCAGCATGTAGGTCAAACTCCCGGGCTGAGGTTAGTGGAAGGGCATGCTGTGTAAGTTTGCGCTTTACAGTCCCATCTCACTGGACCTCATCTGCCTGCATATCCTCAGCTAGGCGGGCTGAGAGGGTTACCTGCCAAAGGCCTGTGCCAAGTTTCCCACTTCTGAAGCTCAATAAAGTTGTGGCCAATTTGAACCCATACTCTGGTCTCTTGTCTCATGATTTGGGGTAAAGGGGTAGGCAGGGTTTAGCGCATATGCCCGCAAATGGGAAGACTCATCAATCAATCAATCAATCAATCAATCAATCAATCAGTGGTACCTTTTAAAGATTCAAAAGAGCTTGATAAGATCCCAGGAACGGGTTTAAAGTTTTCTCCCTAGGGTCCCCTTAACTGGCTTATGTTAATCAGCAGGTTCCACCCACAGCACTTCAGTGGGTTGGGAATGAGCGGGGTATAATAATAATTTTATTTTGATTATTACTATTCCTCCCACGCTGCATATATAGTTTGGCCATTGTGATAACGGTTCCTCAAAAAGCCTTCCCGTCTTTTAACCCAGAGGGAAACATTGTAACTTCATAGACATTTGGGTATGGAGCACCCCATCCTGTCTTCTTCAGCCCAGATGTGAAAAACATCTGCAGCAGGGAAATCCAGCCGCGTTTTGTCATGGGGTATTTTTGGGGGGTGGGGGATGGAATGAGTGTTTTCTGCTGAAGCTGTAAGAAAAGAAGGAGATCTTGACTTTGTCATGTGGAGCCGGTGCCTCGTCCAGATGTGTGGGAGGGAAGGAGCACATGCTCAGCACAGAGGGCAGCGCAGCTCCTCTGCTCAACAGGCAAGAGTCTTGCCCTTGTGCTGCTTGACTCCCTGGAGTCTTCTATACCGCATAGCCAGAGACAAAGGGCCAACACAAAGCTTGGAAGAAGGAGCAGCAGCAGCAAGCGAGGGGCTCCAGGAAGCAGCACGTGGCACACTTCCCTCAGCTAGGTCAGGCAAGACATCCTGGGAGAGAGCGCAGTTCCGGTACCCCGGCTTCCGTTCCCATAGGGTCCCATGGGGACAAGGGATTTATGGCTCCCAGCTGGGGAGCATGTGCTGACTTGCCTGATTGCTCACACATTTCTTGCTTCCTTTTGAGAGATACAATCAATTAACTCTTTGTTATTTCCTTGCTTTGGGGAAGGGGCTGCCTCAGGGAGAGCTTATGCACAAACAGGTGCAGAGCAGCCTTTGGATGGCTGGTTTGGGGTTTAACAGGAGGCTAGGCTGAGCGCTGGAACCTGCTTCCCGTGACAGGATTGAAGCGGCTCTGGGGCATATGCCTCCAGCTAGGCCTGAGGAATCCTCTTTCAGCAAACAGTGAATGATGGACAATGGACTGAACCAGGATAGAAAAGTGGAACTGTGGGGTGTATGGGATGTTAGGAGAGGGATAGCACCTCTGATGGGGGACACATCATGCTCCTTTTGAGTTAGTTTGCCCACTTTTGGTCCCCACCCTGCACTCAGCTCTCGCCTGTGGCTCCCAGAAGCTGTCAGCATGTGACAGCAGCCACACCCCGGGAACGGCTTCGATTGGCCAGCTAAACCAGGTAAGTGGGTCAATGGGTCTCAGATCCTTGGTGGGTTAGGGACTTCCCCTGCATGGGAAAACAGGCTCTGGTGGATTGAATGGACAAGACCGATAGTGGGTCCAATGGTCAAGAAGGCAGTTTCTGCAAGTGCTGAAGAGGGAAGTGAGGGGCAGGTGGGGTTTGTCAAACCTGGAAGGGAGCCCATCTAGGAGAAGGAAACTCTGATCCTAAACCTCTGCTGCCTTGTGAGATACCTTCAGGAGAAGAAGAGGCTATGGAGTAAACCCTACACAGATCGGGAGGGGTGTCCTTAAGGCGGTTGGATGGCCTTTTGTATGCCTCCTTCCAGGTGACTTGCTCTGCTTTCCTTTGGACCACATCAGTGAGACTGAGAGGAGGGTCTTGTTGTCTGAGCAGCCCAGGACCTCCACACACGCTGCCCAGGCTTGTGCCCCAGGGAGATCACTTCAGGGCTGCTAACACAGCAGTTAGACTTTGCCCCCGGCGGCACACTCCATTGTCTCTTGAGACAGATGGATGCCAACAAACAACAGCTTGGAACTGCTTGCTGCCTCTTGGCAAGAATCACTTAAGACGTTGGCATCTTGGGGTGATAAGAATCTGATGATAAGGTTAAAGAAACATCATGGCTAATAAGATGCTTAAGAATGTGGAATCACATTCATGACATTATTGGAAATGCTGGATTACAGAAATGCCAAAATGTCTCTAAGCGACCAAGATCTTAATAAACAAATGCTGGAAAAGTAGAATTCCCAAGTTACAATTCCATCATCAGATTCTAGATACCCATAAGGATAGGAAAATTCTGTTTCAGCTCCTGATAAAATAGGGGTGGTGAACTTCAAGCTTGAGGGCTGAATTTGGCCCTCCAGTCTTTTCTATTAGGACTCTCCCCAGGCCCAGCAACAGAGCATATGCCCGTGCTGCCCAGGGTGGGCATGTTTCCGAGGGGGGCGGAGCACAGAGGGTGCCCTCCCATGTGCCACAGTTCAGGATAGGAGAGAGGCGGCTGCTCACTCTGCTCCTGCTCTCCGCCACGGAGCTGCTGCAGCCGGGTGCACCTCGCCACGGTTGAGGAGGGCTACTGCCGCTGGGTGCGAGGTGTGCCGCCCACTTGCCTGCCATTTTGTCACCCCCCTCAGTCATGACATTCAGGGTGGGTTGCACCCATTGCACCCCCCCTTCCTACGCCACTGCCCAGGCCACACACCTCACACTCTCCTCAAGTGCATTTGGCTGGAATGTGCTCCTGAACTCTGACAGTGCCTCTTGCTTGTCCTTATGGAGGACTAAGGTGTGCATAGACATCACTGACTCGTCTATGGCTGGAAGGTAATAAGAGTCATACACAGTGGTACCTCGGTTTTCGAACATCTCCGTTTTCGAACAGTTCGGTTTTCGAATGCCGTAAACCCAGAAGTAAATGCTTCGGTTTTCGATCAAGCTTTGGAAGTTGAAGATGCCACGTGGCTTCTGTATTGAGTTTTCCGGATTGAGGCTTCCATATTGAGTTTTCAGTTATCAAATGTTTCAGAACATGAACAGTCTTTTGGAACGGATTATGTTTGAAAACAGAGGTACCACTGTAGTTGCCTGGCTGTTTTTTTGCCTCTAGCCCAGGGGTTGGCAAGGTTTATCTTGCCTGGGCCAGATCAGTCCCACAGAGATCCCTCTGTGGGCTGGATCATGTGCGCATGTGCGCACCTGCAATTTTTGGCGTCTACATGTGCACAGATGCGATTTCCGGCACTGTGGAAGCTTAGCACAGTGTATGAGCGGGCAGCTTGGTTCGGGGGTGGCTCGGGGGCCGGTCAAATGACCTCCGCGGGCCACTTCCGGCTTATGGGCCTTAGGTTGCTGACCCCTGCTCTAGCCCAATCTACCCTGGCATGTGATTCCCATAAGGTTGCCTATGAGGGAATTTGTCTCTCAAGCAAAAAAAAAAAAAAAGGCTATTAAAGTTGTACAGACAATGGTTTTTTTATTTCTTCTTTACTTGCTCCTGGCTCTCCAACTCTTCCTCACATGCTCCCTCCCAGTTCTGGCTGGATAACCCATGAACTTTATTCAAAAATGCTAGGTATTCAAGGAAACAGAAATCAGGATAATGGAACTTCTCTTTGGTAGCCAGGTGGACTGGAGGAAACAGGCTGAGATAAGTGCCTCTCATGGGCTGTTGCCAACTCTCCAACTCTGCCAAGCTGCTCATTTTAACATGTTGGCAAGAGGCAACACCAACCCAAGTGGCCAGCATTGTGTTAATGGCTGCATTTGTTTTTCTGATCCTTCACATCAATGCATTGCCCAGTCAACAAATGGTGTGATTCTGATAGCATCTGACTGGGATAATTATGGATGCAATTGTGCAGCAGAAACAGGTTGCAACTGCTATAAAAGACAAGGTGTTGGAATGCTGAACAAATGGGCTACACAGGATACCCCTTACCATTACCACCACGGCAGCAACCAACAGGATATGAAATTCAGGAGTATTTGCAAATCTGAGCTGAAAATTCAATTAGAAATATTAAAATTGATTTCAGTTTTGAAGGGTGCTTTTGATGGGTAGGTTTTGAGTCTGCTTGGTGACAATATTATCCCTTTATACATTTTTATACTGTTTTTTTAAATTGGCTTTACTTTTGTTTTAAAGGATATTGTTTTTATATTGTACATAGTGTGCACCACTTAGATATTTGTGAAATATTAAGCAGCTTAGAAATGCTTTTAAATAAATTGCAGTAACTTGCCCAAATGGTCATGTTTATACCACCCACAGAGGGAATCAAATTAGGTGATGTTGTGGAGGTAAAAGGGAGAAGAGCCACCGTCTTGCCCCGCTGGTCCAGTTCTGGACTAGGCTATGCTCTTTCTCCCCAGGAATGGAAAGAAGAGGCAATGGTAGGGAGGGTGGTGGAGCAGTGGAATACCCCAGCCCCAATAGCACCGTGCCATTAGTACTACCAAATGTTAACCCTCTGCTTTGATCTAGGAACAGAGCTCTTGTAAAAGTGCAGCATACCTTGGTCTCCCCCCTCCCTGTTTCATCCTCACAACAGCCCTGTGAGGCAGGCTAGGCCAATTTAGGGCTTAGAATCCTGGTCTGCCTGAACCTAATCCAGCCCTCTAACTACTACACCGCACTGGCTAGAAAGCAACAGTGAAAGTTCCCAAATGGAAAAAAAATATTCTTTTACTGATGAATTTCCGGTGTCACATGGGAGGTGGGGTGGTTGGGCAGGGAAAGCGGATAATCTGGAAACTCTCACTGAGCCAAGAGATGTGTAATGATATCCTCTGGCCTTGGGAAGCAAAGTAATTGCTGGCCAGAGTTGGAGAGACACCTGGAACATGTCAGTGTCCTGCTTCCTAGACCATCCTGAGCTCTGACCCAGAGAGAGGTCCTTTCAGAGCTTGCCAGCGAAGGCCTTTTAACTCTCCTAACCATCCTGCATGATGGTCCTTCAATGGTTCTGCACAGAATGAGCTGCAGCCAAAGCAGGCTCTTCTGGGAGGCTTCCAGAGGTGGAAACTAAGGGAATAATCTCTTTCTTCCTTTCAGAAATAAGAAGGTGTTGCATATCAGATGAAGCCCAACAGCCACACATGTTAGGAAGGCTTCACCTACCAACAGCTCTACCGGCCGGTTCCTGTCATCTTCTTTGTTTTGTTTATCCCATCTGTAGCTCACCTTTTCTCGAAGGAGCTCAAGATACCATACTTGGTTCTCTCCCCCCCCCTCCCCATTTTATCCTCACAACAACCCAAGTGAGTTTCATGGCAAGAGTGGGGATCTGAATCCTGGTCTCCCAAATCCTACTCCAGCACTAACCATTAAGCCACACTGACTCTAAAGCTCCTGAGCAGGCCTACGTTATTTGTCACTGGCCACTGGCCTACCAGAGCTATGATTGCCACACCCACCCTGTTTATGTGATCCTGGGTAGAGCACACTAGCCTTGTAAATAAACCATCAAAAGTTATTAGCTTTCTTTTATTTTCCCTAATCTGCTGGGGGCTGGAAAGTGAGGGACAGAAGGCTGCATTTCTCTGCTGGGTGCAGAGGAGGGGGCTTCCCTCTTGGTTTCTACGGTCAGTGCAGGGTGGAACAAAGTGCTCTGTGCCTCCTCCACCAGCAGTCTTCCTTGTCTGTATTTCAGGATAGCTCTTAAATACAAGGTTGCCATATACAGGATGGTCCACATCAGCAGGGCCGAGAGTGGGGGGTTCTTGTCATCTGGGCAGCTCAGGACCTCCAGACACACTGCCCAGGCTTGCGCCCCAGCGAGGTCACCTTGGTGCTGCTAATGCAGTGAAAACAATGCAGGCAGGAGACAGCAGGTCTGGTCCCCGTGGCCATCATGAGTGCTGTGATTCTCCAGAGACACACTCCTTCTGTGATTCTCCAGAGACACACTCCATGGATGCAAACACCATGCATGGCTTGGAGGACTGCAGTTGGCTCAGCAGGCCTGTGTTTTGCAGACCTGCTCCAGGATCACCACAACAACAGAACATAGGACGATGTCAAACAGCTCGGTCAGTTGTTACCTGGGTCTTCCTCCCCCCCCCCCCCCATTGAAGATAGGGACACCATTTGCCCACCTTCAGTCTGCAGGGACCCCACCTGTTCTCCAAGAATTCTCAAAGATCATAAACAAAGGCTGTGAGATGACACGCGCAAGCTCCTTTTGTATCCTTGGATGCAGCTCATCAGGCCCTGGAGATTTGAATTCCTTTGAAGTAGCTCCTTTGAAGTGTTCCCTTACTACCTCCCTATTGGTGAGGATCAGGTCCAGGTCATGAATTTATAGTGGGCTTGCAATCCAGCATGCCTGCATTGTGCCCTGCCGGGTGTGCAACAGTCATCATCCTGTTTTGCTATCCCAGGCAGGCAGGAGAAAACAGGAACCTTACCAAACCCTAAAAACAGGCTGCAGGGACAGTATGTAGGGATAGCGCTGTGTGAGCCTGCTTTCAGATTTCCCATAGGCATCTGGTTGGTGAGAACAGGATACTGGTCTAGATCCCTTACCTTTACTGGTCTAGATGGGTCTTTTGGCCCGATCCAGCAGGGCTCTGCTTATGTGGGGAAAAACCCCTTGTGGTTTACACTTTCTATGTCCCTCTCTTGTGCTTGCATTACAATGCGAATACATGACTTTGCAAGCTGACAGATGCTCAGCTGCCTCACATCGGACAGGGTTCAGCTCTCCATTTGCCACAGTTCCTAGCCTCTCTCTCTCTCAGTCCTACTTTTTTCCAAGCCTCAGTCGCCAGGTCCCCACCCAGACTGAGTCAACAGCATGTGTTTGAAATGTCACATGGAAACTGTGTCCGCCTCCCAAGTCCAGGAGGGCTGTTGCCGTGGATTTTGTGCTTCTCTCTTTCTCTCCTTCTCTCTCTGCTCCTTTCTCTCTGTGTTAGTGTGTGCTGCTATGGCATGTGATGTGCTAGGAATGTTATAAAAGATGACGCTGGGTCTCTGTGAGACTGTCACTTGAGGGGAGACCCTGCCTTGTGTCTCACCCAGGGTCCATCCAGATGGCTTTAATTTCAGTGATCCGGGGAATGATGGTTTATGGCATGACACTGTTTTATGTTATGTCATAAAAACAGGAATTGAACAGCTGTTTTTGAAATTCTTCGTGAGATGATGGAATGCATATGATTCAGTGCTGGACCTGATAGTTCTTTGACTGGGATATCTGAAAAGCTCCTTAAGGATGTAAGATAGGTGTGTTTTTTAAAGCAAACCTCTAAAGGATATATACATCACAAGCAAGTTTAAAAGGCATACCCTGTCCCCAGAAAACTCTGGGAACTATAGTCCGGAAGTTGAGTGGTAGTGGTTCCCAACACAGCCAGTTTTCAGTTTCATTTTTAAAAAATACTGTATAACAAACAATCCTGCTATACACCTGTCCCACAAGAAACATTCCCTGCATATGCAATGTAACTTATACAATCAAAAATTAAGCAGATTTGTATAATAGTTTAAAGTTGAATGCACCGTTAAGTGTCTTCTAGCCTCCATCCTAACAGATTGTCTGAGAGTGAGCCATGAGTTCATAGAGTTGGTGGTGATGAGACAGTATTGTCCTTTCCTGTGTATTAAATAGAAAAATGCACTTTACCATTTCAAAATCAGATTTGGTCTTTGTGTTTCTTAGTGCTCCAAGATGCTTTGTTGGTTTCTCCACAAGAGCTCCATTCCATAGAACATCTGGAGCATCTGCTTAATCAGTGTTAAGTCAGTGTCTAGCTGTACACATAGAAAAGGTTCTTTCTTATGGCCATATAACAACAGATTTAGTAAAGCTAGGCACTGATCAGGTTGTATCATCTGTTCCATAATAGACGAAACGTCTTCAGATACCTTTCCCCAAAATAACTGTACTCTGCATGAGCATCACCAATACAAATGGAAGCTGTGTGCAGGAGAACTTCCAGGTGCAGGGCTTGCATCAGCACCCAACATCCTTGGGCAGCTGCCAAGGCTTCAGGATGTTGGCGCTTTGCCCAGGCCTCACTTTATTTACTGCACTCTGAATGATGCCAGGCCAATGAAGCTACCCACCCTATTAATTATCCACAAAGCACTTGACCTGGCATTATTCTGGGGCATTGTAGTAAACTAAAGGGGAGTGTTGCCACCACAGCCAGAAAAGCTCTGCAAGGCCCACTAGTAGAGGGGCCCACCAGAGGACCCATTGTCTAGGGCCCCGTCAAGCCTGAAGTTGGCCGTGGGTCACCCACAAGACACAAGTATTGCAAGGAGTTCTGTGTGTCTGGCCTGGAAGCTGTAGCAGGTGCAAAATGGTGTGGCTGGAGGGTTGATGCGGACAGACTACCACCAGTGCATAAAAGCTGGCACTGACTGCCCATGTGTTACCAGTTCTTGTATTAATTTGCAATGCTCTTAAAGACTTAGGTCCAGGATATCATAAGGACCACCTGGCTCCTTATATTCCACCCCAGTCACTGAGATATTTAGGGGAGACTCTCTTGGTGGTACCCTGAGGCTCAGGTTCATGATTTAGAACTACCAGAAGCCATGCATGTAGTGGGCCCCAGTCTGTGGATCTGCCTCCCTGCTGAGATAGACAGCCCCCTCCTTGCTGAACTTCAGGCACCTGACAGAGACTTTCTTGCTCAGCTTGCATTTCAAGGCATAGTTTGGTTTTATGGTATTTTTTTATTTTGTTGTTTCATTTATACAATCATTTGTTTTTAAGTACACCACTTAGAAAAGCCAAGGATAAAGTGTTATACTGTACTAAACAAATAAATTTGGTCTTAAATGAATAAATTAACCATGTATGACACGTTGTGTTTTTAAATGCATTGCTCCTAGATTTAAGTACTGTACAACCAGGAAACAAACAGAACAGCCCTTTTATCAGGAGTGTAATGATGACTCCAACAATCAGAGCTGCTGTCCTCAGGACATCAAAATTTAAGGAAGCCCCTGCAAGGAAATTTAAGGAAGCCTCTGGACACTGGCCAGACAAAGAATGGAAGCAGGAATACACATTTGCCAAGTACTGTCAAATGTTTTTACATGTACTAGAAATAATGGTTTCAGCTGCAAAGAAGCAGCAGGAGCTTCAGGGAATGGATATCAGCCCAGGAAGATTTGAAGTGAGCTGGGAATGAAGGACACCAGGGTGTTAATAGTTGCAGTCCCGGCCAGGCTACTTCGTTTGACTTGCTTATGTTCCACCTCCATAAACTTCCCTGTGCGCTGCCAGCTGGGTGCAGCATGCCTTGCCTGCCTTGCCAAGCCTTGCTGTATAAAATTGCTGCATGCGCAGCCTCCCCACAGGCCCTTCGTCAAGGACTGGTTGCATTTTGCACAGGGTGGAATGCAGTTCTTGCATTCGTACATGAGAAATGAGAATCATGCACAACTTCATGGATTAATCTGAGTTGAGAGGTGTTGCTGATTAGTGGGCCTGCAACTGGAAAAAAAGTATTTTCAATATAAGCCGTTGCAAAAGTTATAGGTGGCAGGCACCATTCCTTCTCCTAGGAGGCTAGTGGAGAAATACCTCTTCTATGATAGGACCTGGGACTCAGCTAGATTGGTAAAGAAAAAGTGTTTTATATTAAAGATTCTGAGTGGGGCATAAGTTCCATTGGGCCCGGTGGGACTTCTTAGTAATTGTTTGTGACAATTTTTTCCATGTTCAGAGGACAGCTAATTTCTGCTTCATAGAAATCAGGCTCAGATTTGTCTGAACAGAGAAACATTGTCACATGTTGGGTCATATTGGGTAGGGGTGGAGAAGTTGTGGTGCTCCTGATGTTGTTGGATTCCTGCACTGCAGGGGGTTGGCCTAGATGAACCTTCGGGTCCCTTCCAACTCTACAGTTGTAGGCTTCTGTAACTCCCGCCAGCTCCCATCCAGCAAGGCCAATAGGCAGGAAGCTCTGGAGGGCAGCAGGTGCAGGAAGGATGAGGATGCAGAAGGTATAACTGCAGGAGATTAGGAAGGGATAAAGGGACCTCTCTTCCCAATGGCCTTTTAACTTCCCCTGGGCATAAAGATCTGGCCCTAGATGGGCTGTGGCTGATCTTGTGGCAGCAACATCAAGTGTTGACCTAGGTGGTTTTGTGAAGCAGCCCTTCCACAAAGCTACACCACAAAGAGGTTTCTTATCACTTCTGATAAAACAGTTTTCCATGGAAGCAGGTTTTTGGTCCCAGTGAGAGTAATCAATAGATGTGAATCAGCCCTTCAGGGTTGCCATATTTCAAAAAGTAAAAACCAGGAAACCCCCAAAGTTATTGAGCTTCATTTTGGAAATTCCCCCCAAACGTCAATTCTGCCTTTGAAATCCCGGTAATGTATGGGAAAATCTGGATGTATGGCAGCCCTATTCAGTATGCATGTTAAAGTCCAATAGAGAAGGTGTGGCTAAAACAGCATGTTCCAAAGGCAAGGGCACGGGGGGGGGGGCACGGCTACGATATTGTGATCCCAATTTGTGGATGTGACTAGGAATCAGTGTTCCAACAAGGAACAGTTCAGGGCTGAGGAAGACACTGAGAGATTCAGTGGCAGGGGAGCAACTAAAAGTTAAACTGTGTTCAACAAAACTGCATATCCTTCTTGGATTCTACCAAATGTAAGGGGAAGTTGCATTCTTCAGTGCCCCCCCATAAAAGAAAAATAACTCCTAACATGTATAAAATTAGCATACCAAAAAGGTCCAAACCTAGTCCTCTTCCTGATATGCTATTTGCAGCAAGGATTAAAAATGTGTGGGGGGGGGCTTGCAAAATGGAGAGGTACAATGAAAGAAGATTTGTGGAACATATGTCAGCCTCTCAAAATTGTCTTTTAATGAGGTAGGTGGAGCTAAATTGCAGGTATATGGTTAGAACACAATATTGAAATGGCACTGGCAAGATTCTGTCTGTTGCCACATGCAAGAAACGGCACCGTTATGCTTGAGACTGAAAAAGGGTTCCCCACTCTGGCAACAGAAACTTATTTTTCTGTCGAAATAAATTGAGAAATTCTCCAGTGGCACCTTAGAGACCAACTAAGTTTGTTATTGGTATGAGCTTTTGTGTGCATGCACACTTCTTCAGATACACTGAAACAGAAGTTACCAGACCCTTATATACAGTGGGAGGGTAAGGAGGGCTTTTTATTTTTCTGTGTTGATCCCATAAGCCCAACTGAAGAGACTAAGAACACTTTGCCTTCCTTGGAGGAAAAGTAAGAAAGATCTGTGCTCACCTTTCAGAGGAACTTAAAAGCTGCCTTATGCAGAGTTTGCCTACTTCAATACTGCCTACACTGACTGGCAGCAGCTCTCCAGGGTTTCCCTGGGGGAGCCAGGGATTGCACGTGGGACCTTCTGCATGCAAACCAGATGCTCTTTCCCTGAGCGACGGCTGAGTGGGAAGGAAGCGGGTGGTCGGGGGCAGCCGCGGTATCCTCCTGTCACCCCGTTTTAGGATCCTGCTTTGAAAGGCTATAAAAGCATCGCGGCTCATTTGTATCTGTGAAAGGGAGGGGCGTGCTTTCAAGCTCCCCCCTCCTTCTGATTCCCAGGGGGTGGGGTGGGGTGGGGGTGCAGATGCTCCGGTGGTCAGAGAGGTCTGGGAAAGATGCCCGGTGACACGTGCAGCGCATTAGCTCTGGCAAAGGCAGCAGCTGCAGAGGACGACCCCCCCCCCGGACGCCTTAGGGGTGGAAATGGCGCTTGGCCATCTGATTGGAAGACGCGCCTGTTCTCCCCCCCTCCTCTCCCTCCGAGGTGACTCATCACAGAATCCCATCCTCAGCTCCTGTGCAGGATCCAGGAGAGGCCCTTCGTGGGGGAAGAGAGAGCGAAAGGCGGGGGGGGGGGGCTTGGAGTTGATGATGAGGGGAAGTGTAAACAAACACACCAGTAACCATGATGACTTCAGGCTGGGAGAGTGGGAATTGAGAAGGGGTCGACACCAGGGCGGGTGCTTCTCTTCTCTCTGTCTTTTGGAAAACAGGAGCAGCAACAGCAGTAACGGTGATCGCTGGGCAGGGAATAGAAAATGGCATGGTGGCGCCAGGGCAGATCTGGTCGCCTGGCAGGAGAACTGGCCAAGCTTCAGGTTAGGGACCCACAAAGCACCAAGCAGCCTAGGAGACACATAGGCCCAGGCTTGGGCAGAAGGCAGGTAGGAATCTCCTGGTAGGATAAGCAAAGGAGGGGCCATAGCTCAGTGGGAGCGCATCAGCTTTTGTTAAATTTGCCAGTGAAATCCCAGCTGGGCAATGCATCAAAGCAAAAGATCCGGGGCTGGCACTGTTGAGATGCATGGAACAAGAGAGTGTGTTTTTGAGCATGCATAAAGTGCCATTTGGTC
This sequence comes from Podarcis melisellensis, assembly GCF_964234715.1. Classification (NCBI taxonomy): domain Eukaryota; kingdom Metazoa; phylum Chordata; class Lepidosauria; order Squamata; family Lacertidae; genus Podarcis; species Podarcis melisellensis. The sequence continues at coordinate 4,016,784 of NC_138529.1, forward strand.
TGCACTGAGCTACTGTTATATTACTTTTGAAAACAACAACACAAAACATATAATTGACATGCTTTTAAGACTGGGCTCTGGTGTTTCCCATCGTGTCCAGAGAAGAGTTGAGCCTGCATCTCTATTCTTAGAATCAGTTACAGATAGGTAGCCGTGTTGGTCTGCCATAGTCAAAACAAAAAAAATCCTTCCAGTAGCACCTTAAAGACCAACTAAGTTAGTTCTTGGTATGAGCTTTCGTGTGCATGCACACTTCAGCTCATACCAAGAACTAACTTAGTTGGTCTTTAAGGTGCTACTGGAAGGAATTTTTTTGTTTATTCTTAGAATGTAATGATTCCTAGCAGCAGTAGTTCATGTCTGCAATTTTGCCAGGTCTCGTGGAAGGGGACCCTGTCCACTTGGGACCCAAACAACATGCTTTTCTCATGAAGAAAGCAAAACTAAAATGGGTGATGGGGACAGAGGTGGGCAATGCAAGTGGAGGCTTCAGAACTTCAGGATTTTTTTGTTTCCAGGATGGCACTTGTTGTAACAAAGTTCATCTGAAAGCCGTATTAGAGCCAACCACACTGTTACGAAATAGTGTGCAAGCTTTCAAGCTCTTCAGAACTCTTATTCAGGGTTGTTGGTAAGCAGAGCAATAGGTCGACAGGAGAGAGAGGGAGGGAAAATGTTGGCTGATGGTAATCATCTGGAATTTCAAAAAATGCACAAGTTAACCTGGAGTTATAACAGCACCCATGGCATGGGGGATCAAACCACAGAAACTGATCTGATTGGGGGCCAGCCCTACCATTATGTAGGGAAGTAAGATAATTTCCTCAGGCGGCAGGTGGTTTGGGGCAGAGAGCAGCAGCCATGTGTTAGAAGACGGAACTGTGCCTGCCACACAGCCTGCACTGCTCCTCCAGACTAGCCTCAGCGGTGGAGGAGGAGCCTGATCCAGGGTCAGTGTTGAAAAAGCATTCAACCGCACTCCAAGGGGCTTCCTTGTGGCTGCCTCCGGACCCTCTGTGTTTTGTGGGAGGGGTTCAGAGCATACTGGGAAATTTAGGTTTGTGCAATGGAAATGGATTAAAGCACTCTGCCACCTTTGAGCAGCAAATCCACTTAAAACAACAACATGCTTTTGTGGCTAGGAAAGTAACCAGGGTGGGAAATGCATTAAAAAGTGTGGAGTGAATGAACGTTTGGTGTATTTAGCATGTAGACGTGTTAGCACCCCACGAACAAACCAGGATGAATGCAGGAGGGATGCTCACTGTCAAATATTATCTCTGCAAATGAATCAGAAAGAATGCTGAATAAAGACCAGATATAATCTAACCTCTGCATAAACTCTGTGTAAGCAAATGAGGATGAATGCATTTGGAGGAGAGCCAGATATGGAATGGGGAGGGGGGACAGAATCTTGTCTGACCCTGCTTTCACTTTACCTTGAACCAGAATAGCAGTGTCTCATTACCTCTGAGAAGTTTATTTTCCTCCTCTTTATTTATAATGTAAAGTAAAGACACATGTAAAATAAATGATATATAAAATTATGCAGATACTATAAATTAAGGCACATGGGCATACTTTTTGGGATGGGGAAGGAACTGTAAGCATGACATAGATTATAATTTTAGGACTGGGAACCGGGGATAAATTTGCTGTCATCCAGGGTCACCTGCTGCCACCCCCTTCCCTTTATTTCAGCTATGGCTGAGGATTAAACTGGGTTTGGTGGGTGGCTCATCAGAGGGAGCCATCGGCCTCTGTGGCAGAGTCTAATTACAGGGCACACATCATCAAGGAGCCTGTTCCTGCTGTGTGATCTGCTCAGGGGAGGATCCAGAAAATCATCCAGATGGATATTCAGACAGCTGGCTCAAGAGCTAAGCCAACAGCCCACAATTGACTAGCCGGAGGAGAAAAAGCTGAGCAGCAAGTTGTGAGCGTTACAGATCTCTGCGTAGAAAAGAATGTAATAGCAGCCTACAAGGTTAAGAGTAAAATGTGGAGCAATATAATTTTGCCTGCATCACACAAATACTAGGGATGAGCAGGAAAGAAGAGGCAGGCATGTCTCTGAACAGCAGCTGCTGGGATTTGCCAGAGGACCAGAGTACTGCTCTTTGTGTGTTCCGCCTTTGGGCTTCCCCTGGGCATCTGGCTGGTCACTGTGAGAACAGGATGCTGGATAGATGGAGCTTTGCTCCTGTCCAGCAAGTCTCTTCTTAGTTCTTTTGAGTCTTATCTCTCAGACTGCAGGCTGCTTTATGAGCAGCCTTCCAAAAGCTGCTGCCCAGGGTTGCTTGGGTGGTCAAGCTGATCCTGGCCAGACTTTCTCATGCGTCCAGTGACAAGTTGCAGAGAGAAGAAGATGGTTTCTTCAAGCCTGCAAATGACGGAAAGAGGCACAGTTAAAACTACATGGCATTTCCTGCCACTTTCTGTATTAAAATGGAGGATCAGACACATTAGTTTGAAACTCCCAACAGCACAGAAACATTTGTCCAGGCTCAGACTACAGAGAGATAAGCAAACAGAAGATTCAAATGTGGAAATTGAATGGCAGCATAAGAGTGAACTCCCCTCAGCTTAATTCAGAATGGAGTCGGTATTTCAAAAAAGATTTTGGAAAAAGCTCACTGGTTCCCCAAGACTTCTGTCCTGATTTGTCATATTGGCCCATGTGCACTGACCATGTTGTTTCCAGGCATTTGCCGGCCCTGCCATGAGGCAAAGTGAGACAACCACTTCAGGCAGCAGATTGGAGGGGGCAGCAGCTCCCATTCTCCTTTGTTGCCGCAAAGCCTATCCTGTGCCCCCTGAAGTGGTCTGCTGAGCTCAAGTGTGGTAGAGGATGTGATCCCATCAGCACTGCTGAAAGAAGATTCAACTGTTACTCCAGTCAGCTTCTGAACATGGAATGGGGAGGTGCAGTAGGCAGTTACTTCGAATTCTGACCCAGCTGAATCTTCAGCCCTTTTACAAAAGATTGTTGCATGCAGGGGTGCCAGCCTGAATGAAATATTGTGGAGGCCTAGGTAAGCCCCACATAACTGATCAGGCAACATGGTGCACACATACCATTTGAATGGCAATGCCAATCAACTGGGGGGGCAGGCCCCCTCAGTTATTTTATTGTGGGGGCCAGAGCCCCCATGGCCCCTAGAAGTTGGCTCCTATGGTTGCACACTACCCCAGTCTCTGAGCAGTGCAAGATTTCAGGGGTTCCAGGCACTTACCTACGGTCTGTTTCCTTTTGGAAAGGAGGCCCAGTGGAGACGGTGCTGTCTTTGTGATATATAGTTTTTTTACACATATATACAAGCTGAGCCTTCGATGGAGGGGTTCATAGCATAGTCTCCCCAAGAAGGTCTTATTGCTCCCATAGCCGCAGCCTTGCATTCAAACAGAAATCAACCATCATACTCTGAGCCCTGCTCCAGCCTGTTACCAGGCTGCACCCCAGCCCCACAAAACTCTCCTTTAAAACTCTGGCTTTGTCTTCTAATGGACTCAGAGCTGAGAGAGGGGCCCCTCCCACTTGCCCTTTGGCAGAGATTCTCCTCTCTCGGGCTTGCCAAGGGCTCATCACCTTCCTTTTGTTCTCCATCATCCAATGCAATTTCTTCATCTGGAAACCGGCCTGGTTTATCTTTTAAAGTTTGCTGAGTCCCGGGGTTCATTGTCTGGCACCCAGAAACTCATACCACAGGGGCGTCTGAAATTCACAACAGGGGAGTGTGGCGCCCACACACTCATAAGAAGACCTTCCCTTGTATACATCTCCCCGATCCTGACCATGGAATAATGGCATGTTTCTGTCTATAGCTCTATCTCTACTTATAGCTATATCCCTGCAGTGCAGTTATTTAACCGCTAGATGTCCCTGTACATTGTGATGTACTGTACTTGGAAAGGAGCAATGCATGGGAAAGAGCAGAAATTTATAGCTGAGGTGCTTAATCACATGTTCTTATAGATAATAGAACTGTAGAACTGTAGGGTGGGAAGGGACCCTGAGGATCATCTAGTCCAACCCCCTGCAATGCAGGAATATGCAGTCCCATATGAGGATTGAACCTGCAAGCTTGGTGTTTTCAGCACCGCACTCTCATCAGCTGATCTCCAGCACATCCCAGCCCCTCGTCCCTAATTCATCACTTTCCTAAACCAGTGGTGCTTTCTCAATATGTCCTAAAACTAAAACTACCTGCAGAATCTGTTAGGGACAGCGTAGAGAGTTAAGGCCACATAAAGTAACAACAGCAACAACAATAGGTTGTGACCAGTGCTTTTTTTCTTAAAAAATGTTTAGGGGTACTCTCATTTTGACTCAAGAAAACCACCATTTTGTAGTTCAAATCGGGAAAAATAAATACGGTAAAAGGACAAAATTACAAAGATTCACAAAATGTTTAGGGATTTGCGTACCCCTGTGTCCCCCCCGAAAAAAACACTGGTTGTAGCCAATGTGAGTCCTACTTAGAGCAGACCCAACAAAGGGGTCAAATGAACCCAGTTCATTGATTTTGATAGGCTTACTCTGAGTAGAATGTAGTTCACTACCCTCTGAGCTGGCTAAGATCATCCAGAAAATTCAAGGCTTGGGTGAAATTTGACATTTGGGCTTCCCAGCACACAGCTTGTTTTCTTAACCACTACCCTATTGTCAGGTGCAAGTCAGCAATAAATTACACAGAGTAAGTGAAGTCAGTGGTGTAAAGTTGGTGAGTGGGGAGAGTGTATGCGCGCCAGTTTTTTTTTGGGGGGGGGGGGTCATCCCAGCCCTCACCACCCGCACTGCCTGAGTGATGGCACCCCCACTGGAGCAAAGAGGGGCTACACAGAGCCGCCTGCCCATTGGCACAGGGGGGAGCCTGGCTGGCTGGCACAGCCCTTAGCCAGTGGAGAGGCTGGGCCACGCTGGGGAGGCCTGGTTTACGCCCCTTCAAAAATAGCATAACTGGGACCACAGCCCCCCCCCCGGGAACCCACCACACTATGCCCCTGAGTGACATTAAAAGAAGAAACAGGATCTGCTCAGGAGTGCCAGGCTGGATGAGCACAGCATCTCTTCTTGGGCTGGTCTTGCTCCTATGAGGCAGTGGTGGAGAAAGTCTCTGCCTTCCCACAGCTGCCTAAGTCTCCCCAAACCATCTGAGACTATGCTGACACGCCTGTCTTTGCTCCTCCCTCTTCATACTTCTGGTCCTGGGAGAGCAGTGAGGAAGGGAGCTCGTCGTCGCGGCAGAAGGGGAGACACCCTGGCAGGGTGGGGGAAGTGTGGCCCTCCAAGTGGGGCTGGACTCCAACTCCCATCATCCCATTGGCCGTGCTGGCTGGGCCTGATGGAGTCCAACTATGTCTGAATGGCCACAAGTTTGCCCACCTCTCCACTAGCACTGTGCCATCTTGAAAGAGCCCAAGGAGTCTCCCCAAATTCACACTCTCCTCCTTGTCCTGTAACCGCTGTTATTACTGAATGGCGCCAGCTCCATCCCCCATCAATACATTTTTTGGCAAAGGCACAGGGATAATTTTTGTGTATTTCCCCATATTGAAAAACTCAGAACAATGTACAGAGGAAATGAGAGAGGGAGGCCCTGCCCAGCCGAAGCGGCACGAACCAGGCAAACAAATGGCAGGGTGGGGGAGCAGGGTGTTATGTGCCCTCCGCACCCTGGCCTTGGCTGGTCGTGTGGGGTCAAGGAAGGGAGGTGTCTCATTAGGGCAGATCTACAGGAGCTCAGCCCTTCTTCCTCCTAAGGGTCATGTCAGAGGTTTGCTGCTCTAAGGTGAATATTACATGGGTGTGGTTTCATTCTCATTTCCCTACCTGCCCATGATGCAAACAGAAAAATTGCTGAGTGGGGACAGAGACGGGGGAAGCCCCATTGTGCAAGACTTTGGTCTGGACCTAACAGAGGTCTAGTTAGGCTCGATAGAGTTAGGGTTGGCGACTTTTCAAATGGGTGCCATTCTTTTATCTTTAACAGCAACCTTTCGTGGGACAATTAATCAGGAAAAGCATTATCCAGATTTGCTTCCTTGCTTGCTAGGAAAAGGGTCCCAAACATCTGCAGTTCAGGCTGCAGTTAAGGACACAGGAGCACAACAAGCAGCTTTTAAAAAGGGAGGGGGAGTGGTAACCCTTTTAATGCGGATTCATGCCAGAGTTGTCAGCCAAGCAGGGGGAAATGCTGTCTGGCCAACATATTGACCTTTGGACCAGCTGTCAGAATGCACTGAGCCCAGTAGAAATCAGCAGCAACCTTTTCATGTGTTCATCCTTAAAAGCCAGTGTGGTGCAGTGGTTAGAGTGCTGGACTTAGGACCTCGAAGACCAGCGTTCAAATCTCCACTCGAGCCATGAAGCTCACTGGGTGACTTTGGGCCTGTCACTGTCTCTCAGCCTAACCTACTTCGCAGGGTTGCTGTGAGGATAAGTGTGTGACCAGCTTGAGCTCTTTGGAGATAAAGGTGGGATATGAATGTAATATTAGCTGTGATAGCTCAGTTGGTAGAGCATGAGACTCTTAATCTCAGGGTTCTGGGTTCAAGCCCCATGTTGGGCAAAAGTTCCTGCGCTGCAGGGAGTTCAGACTAGGTGACCCTTGTGGTCCCTTCCTACTCTGTAAGCCAGGTGTGCGCACTAAGCAGCCGGGTTACTAAGTTCATCTCCAACTAAAATGTGCATGAAGCTGGTGCAGCCTTCATCCACAGGTTCCATCATCATCATCTTGTATCCCAGTAGCGACCTCAGTTCTCCAAGTGCCAGTCGCACCCATGCACCACAATGGAGTATCAGTCAAGGACAAAAGATCATGGGCCAGGGAGGCAGAACAACCCCTAAACAGCCTGCTCCGTGGTCACAGGAAGCTGATAGACTATTGGGCTGTGTAGAAGGAAAAGCAGGAAGAGGCAAAAGGGAACGGAATGGAGTATCCTGAATGTGGGGAGTCCACACAGCAACATTTCGTTGCAGGACCCACTTGCGCTTTCCATCGGTTTGTATCTATCAGGGATAAGCTCTGTTTCCTGGTATCTGTCATTGGTAAATCAGTATCCCTATCTTTCTTTTGGGAGACCCAATAGATAGTATTTATATGTGTTATGTGTGCACACAGTTATGTCAGCTTCTTACTCGCTCCTTCCATCCCAAATAGTTGTCAATCCATTGAGCAAATGTTGCTGAATGTGGTCAAGTAGCAGCTATTCTAGATTAAGTACAACCAGATCTGTTGTCAGATTAAACACCCTTTTAAACATTTTTATGTTTTAAAGAAGGAAATGGCCGTGGTCCGTTTACTCACACATCCTGTTTTAAAAGCCAGAGCTTGAGAGGCTATTGCACATTATAGCAGATGGCGAGAAGTGACCTCCTGAACGTAACAATAAGAATGTTAAATTATAGAATAAAATAGATACATTAGAAAATGTTGTGTGAATGGTACTCAACCTTGGTATGAGGATAGGGATGTAATATTTATCTCTTGGCAGCATTTATCTCCTGCCCTTTAGCCAAAAGGGTTCTCGAGACTGCCTTACAAAAATCAGGACTAAGGCAGTTCCTGCCCTCAGGCTCACAATTTAGACATGACATAACAGGAAAGATGGCAAGGAGGGGAAAACAAATTCAAGCACATTCGTAAAGTTACATTTCTCAATGGCCTTTGGGAAGGAGGCGCAAGGCTCTGGCAGGGTCCTCTTCTCAGATGCGACCACACTGCTCACGCGGCCCTAAATCCAAACAAAAAAGCAGCCATTTCCTTGTAGGGCCCCCCAGCCGGTTTAGCCCTCCAAGGCCCAGGGCAAGTGTACCTAGCCGCCCACCCCCCTCGGCATGGGACTGCACTTCAGTGTTACCCCCGATTGCTCTACTCCAACCTCTGCCATTGTTTAAATTTTCTGCTTTTTAACCTCTCAGTATTACTCCATCCCTGGTTTACTCACACCTCTACACTTGCTTGAAACTGCCATTTTCCTCTCAATTTCTTCCATCTTTGTTTAGTAAACTTCTGTCATTGCTTTAAACCACCACTTCCCCCTCTCAGTATCTTTCTTAATGGATCGCTGGAATGTGTTCTATGTAGGGTTGCTCTGAAGATTGTTCTGAAACTTTCAGCTGGTTCACAATCCAGCAGCTGCTAGGCGGTTAACTGAGATCCGTTGATCATAATGTAGCTTGCCAGTACTAAAATATCTGTCCAACAATAGACCAATCTGAATTTCCAGGCACAATTCAAAGTTGAAAGCCTTGACCTTTCAAATCCTCAACAGCTTGAGACCTACCAAGAGTACCTAAAAGATAGCATTTCCCCACATCAGCTTGCCCAATCTGTCAGATCAATTCTTCTCTAGGCACTCACACCATCAGAGATCTGGTAGCAAAGGTCCAGGAAGAAGGTCTTTGCCATGGTCTTTTGCTGTCATTTAGCCTTGTGCCAGGTAAATTCCTTTTTATGGACTATAGGTTTCATCTGAATTATGCTCCGGCTGTTGGTTAGAGATCTTGTGTTACTGGGAACCCAAGACATATACTGATATCGATCAGCCCAAGGCCTGGCTGAAGAGGAACTTTGTTGCCTGGCACCTAAAGGTGTATAATGAATGTGCCAGGCAAGCCTCCTTGAAGAGAGCATTCCACAGGTGGGAACGCACCACAGAAAAGGCCCATCCTCATGCTGCCACCCTCTGGACTCCCGTGGAGGAGGCACATGAAGAAGGGCCTCAGAGGATGATCTCAGGATCTGGGTCAGTTCATATGGGGAAAGGCTCCTTGAGGTATTTCTGCCCTAAGGTGGCCCGCTGCACTCAAGTGTGCAGGAGGGTGCTTTTCTACTTCCAGTGCTGACATTCTAGTCAACTGCCAGTTCAGTTAGTCTCTGGATGTGAAATTGGGGGGTGGGGTCATCTTGTCCTTTGCTTCGACAATCAGACAGTAAGGATGGAAGTAAGGTGATAATTTGCTGGATTAATTTTTTAATATGGAAGGTAGGGGCGGGAGATGTGAGGAGGTCACAAGAAGATGAGAAAATATGTTTATGTTATGTTATAACTTTGTTTGTTTGGCATATTGTAAATTAAAAATTTCAATAAATACATCTTGTCCTTTGCTTCAGGCAGCAATATGTCTTTGGCTGTCCATGCCAAAAGGAGCATTGCAGGATGCACCCAATAACAGCCATAGTTCAATGGTAGAACATATGCTTGGCCAGCAGAAGGCCCCAGGTTCAATCTCTGCCATCCCCAGGTAGGGCTGGGAGAGACTCCCTGTCTGAAACCCTGGAGAGATACTGCCAGTCCATGGAGACAATATTGAACCAGGTGGACCAATGGTCTGACTCCCTGTAAGGCGGCTTCCTATGTTCCTAATTCTCTGGAATGACAATAAATCCACTAGGAAATGCACAATGGGGTCTGCTCCAGACAAATCCAAGAGAAAAGTGTTCTATATACAGTATATGAGGGGGAAAATGTAAGAAAACCACTAGTGAGTCCTTGTCAGGGAAAAAGGCAGGGTACAAATAAATATAATCATAATCATAGCAAGGATAACAACCATGGTTGAAAACGAGGCACGAGCCAAATGCAGTGTTTTAACAAGACACTGAAATGCCCAGGAACCAAATCAGACCCACACTCCTTGTTCCTATAACAAAAATGCTCAATTAATATGGATGCTGCTGCCATGGAAGCCCTGTAAGCTGCTCTTCTGGGACCACATCAGGCCCTCGATTCACGTCAAGGTCTTCATTTGTTTACACATTTATGGGGTGAATCAGAGTCTGGGCTTGAGAGAAAAACTGGCAAGATAGGGGAGCTGTCTCTTGACTCACCTCTCTTTCATCCTCGGAGAAATGGTCATGTAAACAAAGGCAGGGTTGTTATCTCTAGCCTGCAGTGGTGTGAGCAGAGTTCAGAGCTCCATAAAGACCAGCAGCATCCTGTGAAATGAAACACGGAATCTTGGAATTCCTTCACCGGGAGACAGTAGATGTCTCAGGGGGCAACAATCCCTAGAACAACATGCCTTGGACTCTAGAGCAAGTAAAGGTGTCCTCTTAAGGTCCGCCAGAAAGGAGTGCTATATCTCAGCACAGACAGCAGGGGAGTTGTGGGAGGGGGCCTGGTCATACACCCCATCTCTGAATGACCTGGGTTAAGGGCCTGGCAAATCTGTGAAGCTGTTTCCAGGGCCAGCCTTAGCATTAGCCAGAGCCGGCCCTACCATTAGATGCTAAGGGGCTGAGAGTGGCATCAGGCATTAGAGGACAGAGCTATGTGTGCCACATAGCCTGCCCTGTTCCCACTAAGCTAGCCTGCTGCCCTCAGTGGTGATGGTGGATGCTGCCCCATTGCAAGTCTTGAATTAGCATTCAGCTGCTCTCTCCTTGCCTTCTGTATGTGGAATGGGAGGCCTGGGGGACTCCCTTTCTTCCTTTGCCTTGTTGTACTTAGCAGAGTGTCTTGGACCACCCTGGCAGTGACAATGAACACTTGTGCTAGAAATCCAAAATCTAGATGTAGCTTCAGAGCTTGAGGCTCAGGGGGCCTCAGTGGCGCAGAGTTGTTGTTGTTGTTGTTGTTTAGTTTTTTAGTCGTGTCTGACTCTTCGTGACCCCATGGACCAGAGCACGCCAGGCACTTCTGTCTTCCACTGCCTCCTGCAGTTTGGTCAAACTCATGCTGGTAGCTTTGAGAACACTATCCAACCATCTCGTCTTCTGTCGTCCCCTTCTCCTTGTGCCCTCCATCTTTCCCAACATCAGGGTCTTTTCCAGGGAGTCTTCTCTTCTCATGAGGTGGCCAAAGTATTGGAGCCTCAGCTTCAGGATCTGTCCTTCCAGTGAGCACTCAGGGCTGGTTTCCTTCAGAATGGAGAGGTTTGATCTTCTTGCAGTCCGTGGGACTCTCAAGAGTCTCCTCCAGCACCATAATTCAAAAGCATCAATTCTTCGGCGATCAGCCTTCTTTATGGTCCAGCTCTCACTTCCATACATCACTACTGGGAAAACCAGAGCTTTTACTATACGGACCTTTGTTGGCAAGAGTACCTTTGTGGCGCAGAGTACCTTCCATCAGTTTTGGGTAGTGGCCCAGCTGCACCCCTGTCTGGACAGGGACTGCCTAACTACTGTTGTCTATGCTCTGGTAACCTAGGGCAAGACAGATTGAGCATATTGCACTGATCCTGGCTGTGCTGGTCCCGGGGGGGGGGGAGTACCGTGAGGCGTGGTCAAACTCCGGTCCTGGGCCAAGGGTCTGGAGACTGTCCACCAAGGGGGAAGCTGGGTTCAAAGCAAGAAGCTGGGCGTGGTCGGGAACTCCAGAAAGACAGGTCTGGGTGCTGGCAGAAACAGGTTTCCAAGGATGTTGCTCCTGCAACCTGGGACTGGGCTGACTGGCCTTTATTTCCTCTGAGGCCACGGGCGGTCCCGGCCCACAGGTGACCCGCCTCTCCTGGCCTTAAGGCGAGCACTCCTCCTGAGAGCACTTAGCTCCCTCCGCCTCTCTGCCCTGAGCCTCTGCAGCTCAGGAGAGGCTGGAGGGCTATTGGACCCAGGAGCAGCTTCACCTTCCCCTGACAGGGCTGGGAGAGGTGCACCTGCAGGCAATGGGCCCTCAACCACCTCCGGAGCTAGAGTGGTGCCTGCTCCTGAGGATTCGGCACAGGTGCAGGCCCTTCAGATCCAAGTCCCTGCCCCAGTTCAGCCGGCCCTGGAGGCGGGGACTCCTGTGCAGGCTGGGACTCCTCAGGTTCAGCTTCTGAATCAGACTCCCAGGCCATCACACTGGCCCAACTTCATTGGCTGCCAATTAGTTTCTGGGACCTACAAAGCTTTAAACGTCTCAGGACCACAATGTTTCAAGGATTGCCTCTCCTCATATGATCTGACCTGGACCCTGAGATTTATCTTCTGAGGCCCTTCTTTGTGTGCCTCCTCCTTGAGAAGTCCAGAGGGTGGCAACACAAGAACAGGCCTTTTCTGCAGTGACCCTCCATTTGTGGAATGCTCTCTCCAGGGAGGTTCAGATGGTACCTTCATTATATATCTTTAGGCGCCAGGCGAAAATGTTCCTCTTCAACCAGGCCTTTGGCTGATTGACATCTGGTGGTCTTTTAGATTTGTTGAAATGTGGCAACCCTAGATGACTGGCTTGTTTCTGCTCATATTTTTATTATGTATTTTGTGTTTTTATATTGTATTTTTATGTTGTGAATCACCCTGAGATCTATGGATGAAGAGTGGTATACAAATTTAATGAAGCAGCAGCAGCAGAAGAAGCTTGCTGCAGCAAGGTCAAAATACGTAGCTACAGCCACATGGGGAGCTACTCCATGCAAACATCTTGCCTCACAGAGCCTTCAATGTGTGTTTCAAAGGCACTGTTCCATCTCTCAACACGGAAGGGCCACAGTTCAGTGGTAGACCATCTGCCTTGTATGGAGAAAGCCCCAGGTTTAATCCTGGGCATCTCCAGGTAGGGAATGCCACCTGCCTCAAGATCCTGGAGAGCTGAGGCCAGTCAGTGTAGGCAGTTTTCTATGTTCCTAATATGTGAATGTGTGACATGTAAAGTTGGCTCATGTGTATGACCCTTATGTGGATGTTGGTGCCATCCAGCACTGACCTGCATATGTGGATGACTTTGAATCTGGGCTTGAACAGCCCTTCAAGTAGAGGACTGCAAAGCAGAACTCATGGGCACCCTAAGATGACATCACCTCACAGCCGCATCACAATAGAGCCAGTTCCCACATCTGCTACAAGTGATGAGAAAAGGAGAGGTGCAGCTGCGAGTGACACGCAGCCCAGAAGTGATTTGGCCAGGTTGCTGTGTGGAGTCAGTGGCAGATGGACAAGAAGGGCCTCTGCACACGACCGGCTTACTGCGCATTCATCCTGGAATTTAGACTGCAGCTGGTCTTTACTGAGTGTTCATTCTGATGTGTTTGCAGGTTGGTTAGATGACAATGAGCGTTCATCCTGATTTGTTTGCAGGGTGTCTACACATCTTCCTGTTAGTTAGTCATTCATTCATCCCAAACTTTCCAAGCCATTTCACCATCACTTTCCAAACTGCGAAAAGTCTGATTCTTGTTTAAAGAGGATTTGTTTTGCTAGGAGACGAAGTCCTTTAATCCACTTCAACTGCGCAAACTGAAAGTTCCAGTATATGCTTGAAACCTCCCTGCAAACTAGCAACAGTCAGTATCCCAAAGCCTGCTCTATGGGCTGCATACGCACCATGCACTTAAAGCACATGACTTCCCCCCAAAATCCTGGGAACTGTGGTCCACCCCTCACAGTGCTACAATTCCCAGCACCATTAACAAATTACGGTTCCCAGGATTCTTTGCAGGGGGACGTGCTTTAAATACAGTATATGGCATGTGTTGTTTGTTATAGTCACAGGGTGTTATGGCCCCGTGAGTCAACAACCCTAGCCAAGGGTAAACTTATTCAGAGCGGGTGCTTTCCCAGTATCAGGAACGACACTTGCATTCTTTGACTCAGTGCAGGCTGTGGCGGGTTTCCTTACTTTACCGCCATCCCTGTTGTCCCTTGGACCCCAGCCCAGTCTAACGGAAACGGGATTCTAAACATAAGACAAGATCCATTGTTTGCTTTTGTGGCTGATGCTTTCCTTTGAAGTCTCTGAAAGCTAAACACAGGCAGGCAGGCAATTCAGTTTTACAGGCATCCTAGCCGCTCTTCCTGATAAGGAAATATCAAGCTGCAGGAGTAGAGATGGGGGTTGGTGGATAATCAAGAGGACTGAGGCAGACAGTGAAAGATTCGGGGCAGGCAGTTAGCATGCCAGTGTCGTCATCTGTGGAGGAAAGTTGTCTAGGCATGGATTATTTCTTTAAACTACAAGGAGGGAGTGGTTTCTTATTCTTTTGTAATGCTTTTCCTGCCTACTGTACCTCTGTCTTGGTTCAGAGCAGTTCAGCCAGTGGCCAGAAACATGTACAATTGAACTCATTAATGGTTCCTCGTCATCCTGGAAAAAAGTGACATGTGGGGTGCTGCAGGGATCTGTCCTGGGCCTGTTGTTGTTCAACGTCTTAATAAACAGCTTGGATGAAGGAATTGAGGGGGTGCTCATCAAATTTTCAGATGACATTAAACTGGGACGGGTAGCTAATGCCACAGAATGCAGAATCAGAATTCAAAATGATCTGGGTGCAAGCTAACAAAATGAATTTCAATAGGGACAAATGTAGGGTTCTGCACTTGGCAGGAAGAACCAGATTCACAAATATAAGATGGGGGACACCTGGCTTACTAACAGTACATGTGAAAATGATATAGGGGTCTTGGTGGACCACAAGCTTCACATGAGTCAACAGTGTGAAGCAGCAGCAAAAAAGCCAATGCTGTTCTAGGCTGCATCAGCAGAAGTCTAGTGTCCAGATCAAGGGAAGTCATAGAACTGCTCTCTTCTGCCTTGGTCAGACCACACCTGGAATACTGTGTCCAGTTTCGGGAGCCATAATGTAAGAAGGATGTTGACAAGCTGGAAGGTGTGCAGAGGAGGGCAACAAAGATGATCAGGTGTCTAGCAGCCAAGCCTTATGAGGAACATTTGAAGGTGCTAGATATGTTTGGACTGGAAAGGTGCCCCAGCAACTCTGGACAGCTTCCAACACTTATAAAAACATAATAAAACTTCATACATTTAGAAGTTCCTTATACTGTACATGGCTGCCTTCTGATGTCTTCTCAAAGCCTGGTAGTTCTTTATCTCCTTGACAACTGATGAGAGGGTGTTCTACAGGGAGGGCACCACTACTGAGAAGGCCCTCTGCCTGGTTGCGTGTAACCTCACTTCTCACAGTGAGGGAACGGCCAGAAGGCCCTCAGAGGTGGACCTCAGTTTCTGGGCTGAATGATGGGGGTGGAGGCGCTCCTTCAAGTAACAGGGCTGGGGCTAGTTAGTGTTATTTGTGCAGCACTTTTAACACTAATCACAGTTTATCACGCATAGAAGAGGGTATACTAACCAGTCTACCTGTGCTTAGCATTAGGATGGTGGGAGATTGAGTGCTCATGTGAGAGAGAACCAGGTGCAACGAAGTTAACATGTTCATGGGACATGCCATATCACTTGACCATGGTTGGGCGAGGGAGCAGCATTACATAGAATCATAGAATGTACATCTGCAAGGGGCCAACAAGAAAACTGGAACTGTAGCTCATAAAGCGGTACCAGTTGGACAGCATCATAGTAACACAGGAAGCTGCCCTGTACTGACTTAGACCACTGGTTCACATAGCATAATAATATTATCTATACAGACTGGCAGGGGACATGCCCAGCTCTGCATCCTTCCGCATGCAGAGCTGATGCTTTACTGCAGAGCTACTCTTCTTCCCAAACCAGTGGAAATGCAGCACAGCTTTGAACTGCTCTGTGGAATTCAAATGCTTGTACGCTTTGTGTATATGTGTGGTGGGTATGCATGCTAAGGTGTCCCCTCGCCTTTGAATCTTCTACCAACCATGGTGGCCACTGTCTTCTCAGCTTCCTAAGGGAAGCCCACTTTGGCTTTGCAAACAAAGGCCACTCTCCTCCCACCTCCTTCCACTACAGCCACGTCCTCACTCCCCTGCACAGGGAGGAAAAGCGCCTTGTGGGAAATCCAAGAGTCTGCGAGGAAACAGGCATTGTAAGGAGGAAATGACACACAGGAACTCTCTGTCTGCATTGTAGCACCTTCCAAAAGTCAATGGATTATTAGACTGGCCACCTGGCATGGGAATTTGTTATTGCTGCTGCTGCTGCCTTCAGGAGGTACTGTAAGTGTTCATTGTGCACAGTATTTACTGGGACTAGATGTGGAGGCATGGACTGAGGAAGCTGCTTTTCAGGTCAGACCATTGGTCCATCTTGCCCAGGATTGTCTACACTCATGGGCAGAAGCTCTTGCCCAACCCTACCTGAAGGTGCAGGAGATTGAAACTGGGACCTTCTTCATACCAAGCAGATGACGTACCTCTGAGCTATGAACACTCCTTTTGTTCTGAAGCTATAGAGTGGAGACAAGCAACAGGTGTCTGTCTGGAGGCATTTTGAAAGACAAAGCAGTTTATACTATTTTATTTAGCTGTATTGATTTATTTCAGCATTTATATACACACAATTAAGCCTATCCCCTGGACAGCTCATCCATTGAAAACAGTAAAATACAAATACGATAAATTAACAGCGAAAAAAATCAAAGCAAAAGCAGCACCAGCACAAAATTAACACAACACCAGTATGAAAACAATATTAAGCAGTAGAACATCAATAAAAATAACACTAATCCAACAAGGGGGAAACCAAAACAGATATAAGAAGATGGAGGTTATACACATTTTAAAATTAAAAGCACAAAGTTTCAGAAGCCTAGAATGTCTTCCCCCGGCACCGAAAAACTCCCAATCTGAGTGCCAGTTGGGCCTGTCTGGTGAGAGAATACAAGAGCTGGGTGCCACTACCAAAACGGCTCTGCCCATAGTGACAAAATTGGGGCAGGTTCAGCTTACACCATTTCGGCATCATTCTTGGGAGCTGTTGGGGTCTGGCACCTGGAGACAATGCATTCCCCTCCCCAACACACATACTATACCCCCCCCCCAAATCAGCCTAAATCCATCCCCCAGAGGGTGGCAAATTGGGAGAGGGCATTTCTGCTCAGCTCTAAATTGGCTACATGAGATGACATGGAGGGTCCAGGGTTTAAAGCTGGCATTCTTCTGCATTCCAGGTCTCCCACCAATCTCCCACCCTTCTATTGCTGCGCATTGTACAGGAACAGGAGAACTGATTGTGGTGTGTATATTCATCCCACAATTGCCTCTGGATCGTAAACAGGTTCTGTTGCTTCAAAAAAACTTTTCAATCCTGCTAATCCAGAGGCAACAAGGGGGCAAAAGAATAATAATTGCTGGTTCTTTGTACATCATAGGAAGTGGAGTCTCTCTCAAACCACTTTCAACTCTCTTAAAAACTATTGCTGGTTTCCAGGCACAAAGCAGCAACTCTGCTTTAATTCTGTTTTCTAGAATGGATGCCAACCCTACCTGTTGAACAAAGCAGTAACTGGGAAGAGCCGGCAAGTGTGGAGCAAGAAGGCTCTTACCTTGAACTAATTCCCAGGAAAATGATTCCACTTACCCTTACTATGTCATCATGCCCTAAATATAGGGCAGTCAGCACAAGCATGGGGGCACTCCATATATGGCAGTTAACTACTAACCCATTTTAATGTGTGTGTGTGCATGTGCACGTGCATATAACAATTTAATTCAAGATTCCTAACCTTCAGAAACGGGCATCATAAAATCCTATTTTTAAAAGTGTACATATCACACCATTCTGTCTACTGGGGGCGCTTGAGATAGCCCAGAACAGCAATAAAAATCATAAATAAAATCAAGTCAAGAACTGGCACACTAAAAACCTAATAAAAATGGAGTAGATGCTGGTGGACTCCAGCCCCCATCAGCCCCATGGCTAGGAATTTTAAGAGGTGAAGTGCAACAATGTTGGCCATCCCTGCATTAGGTAGTAATGCTCATCGCTATGTTGCTGCAACAGACTTCACCCATTGATTCTAGTTTCTTTTCTTTTTTAATTTTTTTATTAATTTTCCAATATTCACCCAATATTACCACAGTTTTGCCAGTTATACAGATTCCAATTAATATCAAAATAATTACAATTAATTCCAAATTCATACAATTTAATCAAAGTGGTTTCCCACACTCCTTGATCAATGTTTTTTGACCAGTTCTTATATTGCTGTGGTTTATTAACATCTAATTACATTTCAGTTGGTATTTTAATCATTAAGATAATAGCTGCATTTTTAGCAATTACTATTTGTATCTTATCTAACTCTCCATAGGATTTCAAATGAGGTGCTCTAATTATTTTCCTTTTCTCTGCGTGTGCCAGTCTGAATATGTCCAGATATAAAGTCCTTGGCCTTTGTCTGCTGTCCAGTTCTTTAAATTCCTCCAATTGCTGTTGTCTCTCAGTGCAACTGGGGTGGGGCTATAATCCTGGAGAATTCTCAAAATATCTCATCAGCTCCCTCCCATCGTGCTTTCATCTTGCTCGGTGTTTCCAGACAACATCATACTCCAACAGCCCACTCTTTCTCACTACTCTCAACATCTAGAAATTTCCACAGCCCAAGAAAGAGGGATCCAGCTTCTGCCACAGGAGGTCTTGGAGTATTTCATTTTCATTAATCAGCATTGAAGTCTCCATGCCTCCCTGGTCCATGGCTCCAAATTCCTTTCATCTTTACAACTGCATTTTGGGCAAAGTCCACTTAATTTGTATCGCTTCTCTGTTGTTTTTAAGGGGGGTAGAGATTGCACCTGCTGTAATTTTCCAAGATAATCCATTCCAGCATTAGGGCTCTCCCCCCATCTCTTTAAACCACACGCAGCTAACTGTTCTTTTATTCTCAAGTTATATTCCATACTGCAAGCCAACCTCATTTTGTATCTTTGAAATTTTGCATCTGGAGAGGGTTGCCAAATCATTAATAAAGAAACTCAAAGTAAACAGGAAACCGGAGGTTCCCCTCTCCGCCATCCACACCGAATAAAATCTTTTCTCAGTTCCAAACCTCACATCAATGCAGCTGGGCAATTCCGCAGTTCTGATCACAACATCTTCTCTCAGAGCATGCCTGACTTTAAAACCAATTAAAAATCCAATTAACAGGAGAACCTCTGCTTCTTAATAGCGGCATAGGAGGGTTTTTGCTAGGCAAAGTGCTTTTACACTCAGCACCTCCCTGCCCCCCCATTCCATGCTGAAGTGACAGCCAGGTACCGAGACGGACTGCGTGTGAAGCCAGTTCAGCCCTTCTGTGGTAGGAATTTCCAAGAATGATTTACCCTCTATTATTCTTGTTTTTCTTTGCCTTTGATCCCCGTGGTGTCGTGGGGACTGCCTCCATTAAGGCAGATAGGAACCGGAAACCCCATTGATTCTAGTTTCTGCAGACCAGGTTGATATTAATGGAAGAGGAGCAAACTAGGGCTGTTCACCAGCCCTACAGTAAGCCAAATGCTTGTTCAGTCATACCACTTCTCTCAGACTTCAGGTGGGCTGCCAACCTCCCTTTGGCACTTGAGAGATTTGGGTGGGAGATGTCAGCCAGATGCCATCACATTCGAAAAGGTTCCCTCCCACCTCCCTGTAACTTGTGCTTTTTGGAAAGCAGACTCTATAAATACAACACTTGAAATCAATCAATCAATCAATCAGTTCCTCTATTTCTGCCATTCAGGGAGTACTACTGCTTCTGTAAACAAACAAAAAGAAACAAACAGGATCATACATGTGCAAGAGGGAGGGAGCAGCTGTCTTGAGGAACCCGGAGGTTTGCAGAAGCACATAATGTCACTAGAAAGGAAAGCCTGCGCCTGACCAAAGCCTCACGGAGAGCATGCAGAGACAGTCAACCTGGAAGCAAAATACAGTATCTCTTTCTTCAGGAAACAGCTACACATGATGATTCCCCACCCCCACCCCCAAAAATCAACATATGTAGGCTCATCTCAGGAGCAGGTGAACCCAGGTAAAGACAACTTGTACACAAGTACAAGCGAATGTGTGAGCACCCCTTAAAAAAAAAACCTCTGAGGGGGGAAACCTTCACAGTGAGGAGAATGCTCAGATGATAAGGGATGCTGACTGACTGGGGAAGAAGACTGGAAACTTCACACTGCAACATTCTGTTGCAGGTTCCATTTGGATTCAGTAAATTGGTGCACAACTGGCTTTTCCATATTAAAAATGAAACACTTTTAAAAGCTGCCGAATGTTCTCCTTCTCCCACCCCACCACAGAGCTCAACCCAGAATGGGGGGGGCGTTTACCATTAGCAGTGAGGCTGCTGCCAAACTGATCCCCCCAAATGGTACATCTGTCTTCACCCTAACAAAGCACTTACTCTTTCATTGTGTGTACAGTTTGTACCTAATACTGGGGTTTACTTGGCAAACTGAGCTTACTTTGGCAGGCAAGTGCTCTTTGACTGGAAGGAGCAGGGCGGGGGTTTGTACAATCTGGCTAAAGCTGAAATTTGGAAGTATTTAATATTTTGGGACGGAGATGTGTCATGTGACTGTAAAAACTTACAAATTGATTATATTGAAATGCAGGATGGTGCATTTAGAGTTGCAGGAGCATGTGCATTTCAAAGTTACTATTTCATCAGAAAATAAAAACCAGCCCACAAAGCCTTTGGCAGGACAGACTGCAAGACTCCGCAGAAGTCTAGGTTCACTCATTTGGCTCTCTCACCATCACACTGTGAATCGCTTGTTCGCTTAATGCAAAACAAGTGTTATTTTCCACTATAAAATATCGACGGAGGAATAGTGGCTCAGGGTAGTAGGGAGAGTGTAGAGGGCAGTTGGATTGTGAACTCGAAAGTCAAGAGTTAAAACTCATTCAGCTGGGAAGCCTGGGAAACCTGAGGCAAGACACTTTCTCCTGTCCTCAATCTCCTTTCCTCTGCCTAAAGCAGGGGTAGGAAACCTGTGACTCTTCAGATGTTGCTGGACTCCAACATAATGTTTTATATTACAAATGTTTGGGTTACCTCATGATCCATTTTTGTTCCACTACAGCTCCCTCCAGACAGCAATAATGTGGGAGCAGTGGGGCAGCATCACAGAACAAATCGAAGCAGAATCATTCCACCCCAAAAGCACTTTTATTGCATCAAGAACATGTTGCAGAAGACACCCTTCAGTTATTATTTGCATTTCTTTTCAGTGCTTGGAAAGGGCCACATCAAATAAAGGAGGCAGGCTGTGTGTGTATGAGGGGGTGGGGGTGGGGGGTGGAGCTTTCAGGGCAGAGGCGGAAGAAAAGAGGAAGCAGGCAAGCTGGTTCACGGAGGCGAACTGGCCATCGCTTGCCATCCTCCTCTGCCCTCTGCCAGCCCCACCTCGGCCTGCCTTCTTGCTTATAACCAAACTGGGGCGGCTTTGCCAGTCTTTTGCTCAGGCTCCACCTACTGCTGCCTTTCCTGCCTCTTGCCTTACCAGTCCCAATGCTGAGCATCTTGGGATGAAGTACATCTCACTGAGAATCTGATGCGAGGGTGCAGATCTGCTGCCCGGCAGGAATGCACATGCTGCTTATCTCCACGGATACTCCGCTTGCATATTTGTAAATGAACCCCAACTTACACAAACTCTGCACGTCTCAAAAGAAGCCAAACCCTTGCGGCACTGCCCCTCAAAGCTCTCCGAAAAAAGTGGAGATCTTGTAGCAGTGTTCTCAGTCCATCATTAGATACCGTGAGATGAGAACTTTGCCCTTTCCTTACTCTAACTCCAAATGTGTGGGACTAGTTCTGAATGGCATTCCGTATGTTTTCAAAGGGGCTTGTTGTTGTTATTATTTCTGCATGTTTTGTAAAACTGAAAGAAGTTCCTGGGACTTCCAGAAGGAGTTTGATTTCAAGGCCTGGTAAGCCCTTCCTGCTCTGGGCATTTTATGCACATTCAGAGCACATTTAAAGCATGTTGCTTCCTGCAAAGAACCCTGGGAGCCATAATTTGTTAAGGAAGCTGGAAACTGCTACTCTGTCAGGGGGAACTACAATTCCCAGTCTTCTTTGGGGAAGCTGTGTGCTTTAATGTGCCTTGAATGTACGATGTAGATCTTTCCACTAGAAAAAAGTCTGATCTGATGGCATAGTCCTCAAAAGTGCGAAAGGATAATTCTAAGGAGTTCTACTGAGCATATGCCGAGTATTTTCCCTCTCATAGTCACAACAAACTTCCACATACTTCTTGGGATCTGGGGGAAACTCTTTCCATACCAGGTTTTATTTCCAGGCAGGCTTGAGCTCAGGGCCTTGTAAAGAAGTTACAAATTGCAATAAAGCCTAAGGTTTGTTTTCACAAGTGATGCTTAAATCAGTATTCCGCAGTCCTTGCATCTGTAATTCAAACATTAAGCTTAAATTGGCTAGAGTGTACATCCAGTTTAAACATGGCCCTCTTCCAGTGTCTATAATTCATTACCAACAATTCCCCGAGTAGATTCTTGATGAGGCCTTTGTGCTTGTTCCAGAGCAATGCTAACTGTGTGCCGGTGATGGTTAAACACACCAGCCCTGATCCCTGCAAAGCCTTGGCAATCCTTACACACAGTATAGTGCCCAGGAGTTTCCACCCACCAATATCCTCCTTATTGCTCATTTCTGAGGATCTGTGCTGATGCTGGCAGGAAGCTCATATCTGGTCCTGCTTTCAGTACTGTTTGTGCGTACAGAAGTTTTGGGGTGGTGACATTGCTTCCTTTCCAGCCGGTGTAAATTCCACATCTTTCCAACAAGAAAGAAAAGTGGAAGGCATCTAAGGAAACTGGTGTGGCAGCATAAGGAGCTTACAGACGAACTGAGAGTTAAGAAGGACATGTATAAGAAATGGAAGAAAGGGGGAATCACAAAGGAGGAGTAGACACGAATAACTAACAGTTGCTGGGGTGGGGTGGGGAATCAGGCTGGCTAAAGCTCAGAATGAGCTCAGGCTTGCAAGGGAGGTTAGAAATAATAAATGTTTCTTTGGCTATGTCTGAAGTAAGAGGAAGAACAAGCAAGTAGTAGGTCCTCTGTGTGGAGAAGATGGAGAAATGCTATTGGGTGACAGAGTAAAGGTGGAACTACTCAACAGTAGGTGGAGCCAAAGCCAATTACAACTGGAGGCAACAAATTCTCCTTTGGTCCTCTCCCTCTTCCTTGCTGAGTTCTGTAACAGCTAACTTGTGCAAGACCCAAAAATGGGACATTCCGGGATCCATTCAGAAGTTGGGGTAGCTTCTGTAATTCCTGGATGTCCCACTCAAAGTGGGCATGCCACCCCCTGGATTGGCTGTAAGCAAGAAGGGAGGTGGCTTGGCAGAACCAAGACTGTGGCTGGGGGGGCATGGCCCCCTTTCTCCTAACGGACCAGCCTCCACTGTAGAATGGCCACACTGAGGCCTCCCGTAAGGGTGCTGGGTGGAGCCAGGAGTTTCCTATTGCTCATTCTGCCCTTTCAAGCACAGTCAAGTTCTTGCACAGCTTCCTAAGCCGTGTGTCCTGCCTCCCAGGAAGTGTTCTTCAACCTTGAGCTCCCAGATGTTCTTGGACTACAACTCAGGGTTGATGAGTATTGTAGGCCAACAGCATCTGGGAACCCAAGGATGAAGTACACTGCTATAAGCTTTCCATGACAATCTTACCCCAATAACATATTAGTCCCCTCCTCCCATGGATGAAGTAGAATAATCCTGTGACTTAATGCTGGGAGGTTGGGTGGTGGGGACCTAGTGCATTCCCAGGGGGCTTGTGATCTCCCACCTTTGTCTTAATTAGAGATGGGGCAACCCCAAAGGCTGACCTTCTCTTGACTTTATATTCAGTTCCATAAATTTGAGCCGCATAAATTTCCAGTTATCTTTTGTCCAAATGAAACCAAAACCAAGAACCCTCTCATGGGAACTTCTCCTCTCTTGGGGATGTGGAAATCCCATAACAAAAAGTTTGAGCATGCTCAAAGAGTGGTCTCTGAATATTTATCCTTCACTAGAACTTGAGTATTCTCTGAATAATTACCTTTCTCTGAATAATTACCCTTCACAGGAAGGAAACGGTTTGCAGGGTAAGGAATTCCATTTGCTAGTGTTGTGAAGTGGCTAAACTATGGCTCCATCTGCACATTTGAGCCCTTAGTACACCCATTTAAATAGCCATGGCTTCCCCCAAAGAATCCTGGGAAGAATAGTTTTTTAAGGATACAGAGTTGTTAGGAGGTCCCTGTTCCCGACAGAGTTACAATTCCCAGAGTTCCCTGGGAAGAAAGAGTGACAGAGTTAGACCACTCTGTGAATTGCAGCTCTAGGAAGAAAATAGGGATCTCCTAACACCTCTCAGCACCCTTATCAAGCAAGCCACACTTCCCAGGATTCATTGGAGTGACTGTTTACAGCGGCATGGTACTGTCTTCAGTGTATGGCATGGGTGGGTGTGACCACCCAAGTGTGCTCTGTGACTCCTTGGGTGCCAGGATGGAGTGAAGATGACCTCAGGCTAGGATCTCTTTGCACAGTGATAAGGGGCCAGAACAACAAATCCCTCGTGAGAAATGCCAGCATCTGCACAGCCTTCCTCATCCTTGCCTTGTTTAGCAAGGGAAACCCTAGATCTCCCCTGCCTGAGCAAGAACAGCACAGGGAAATGGCATTTCCACAGACACACTCTATTTGCCCTTTCAGAGGAACAGGCAGCGTTGCAGCCACAAGACTTTGAGTAATAAATTCCCTTCTTGGAAACAGGGCCGTTGAAGGCTCCAGTTTTCTGTCTGTCTCTCTGACTAAGGAGCGATGGGGGAGCTTCACATTCCTTTACTTGTATGGTAAACGGCAGCCTGGATCCCCAGGGCTGGGAGGGCTGGGGGAGCCGCCACCACCCACTCATGGGATTCTGAACAACAAATGATGTGTCGTGCCAAAGGGCTCAGCAGGCCAACAGAAATGCCCCAGGATGCGCCACAGAGCCTTGAGTGGCATACTGTGGAAAGTGTGTGCCGGGACTTTGGAGATGGGGGCAGGCACCTACATGTTCCCCAGACATGAGTTAGCCCGTGCTTCTCCCGCATGCCATGAGCACCCCAGGGATCAGAGCTGATTCTCACTTCTTCTTTTCTAAGCAGTGAGAAGTGATGCTGCGTCACACAGCTCACAGAAACCCCAAGAAAGGCTGACTCAGGGAAATCAGCTGTGCTGCACCCCACCAAAGCATCAGACACACTGACTCATAGGACCTTGATTACCTACTGAACCTCAGTTTATCACCGGTGGCAGCCTGGGACAAGCCAGGATTCATCCTCCCACAGGAATAGACTTTCAGATTCACAGGTCAGCTGGGGGTGGTTCCATGGAGGGGGGGTTTACTCCAGAACTGACAGCCTTTCTTTATGGGTCACCTGGGTGACATGGTCATCATCTTGGTTTTTGCCAGCATTTCCCCTCTGTCACTTCTTTTCCTTTAAGGAGCACACAAAACCCAACTTTTAAAAGCACCCTTTCATTTGAAACAATTATTTTTACAGTAGGGGTGGGGATT
This sequence comes from Podarcis melisellensis, assembly GCF_964234715.1. NCBI lineage: Eukaryota > Metazoa > Chordata > Lepidosauria > Squamata > Lacertidae > Podarcis > Podarcis melisellensis. The sequence goes on from NC_138529.1 coordinate 4,041,934, forward strand.
CTCAAGCTAAGGTATCGAATGTGGCCCTTTGGGCCTTTCCACCTGGCCCTTGGGACTCTCTCTAATCCATGTCCTCTTTGAGTGCCATTGCCTGCCTGACATGCAAAGATGCCTCTTACTTGCCTGGAAGGGGGGGGGGTCTGTAGAAATCTCTGTTTGTGTGGCTTAAGTTCTAGTCTAGTCTACTACAGTAGACTAGAAGGTAGGAGTCACACCCGTTGCTCTACTCATGTCCTCTGCTGTCCTTGCTCACCACTGGTGCCATCCCCCAGGATGCCCACAAGGGAATGCAGGCCTTGGGCAGCAGGAAATGGTTCCCCATTCCTGATTTTCACAATTGAGCAATGAAAACAAAACAAATGTTAAAACTGTTTTTAAATAAAATAAAATAAAAACCCAGTCCTCCCCTGTTCCTCCCCTGCCCACATGGCTGGGTTACAGCCTCTAGTGCATGGGTAGGCAAACTAAGGCCCTTCTCAATCCAGCCCATGGACAGTCCAGGAATCAGTGTGTTTTTACATGAGTAGAATGTGTCCTTTTGTTTAAAATGCATCTCTGGGTTATTTGTGGGGCATAGTAATTCGTTCATTCCCCCCAAAAATATAGTCCAGCCCCACAAAAGATCTGAGGGACAGTGGACCGGCCCCCTGCTGAAAAAGTTTGCTGACCCCTGGTTTAGTCTCGTGCAAGTGGAATATAGTGAGCTGTTCTGGCACAAACACAGCACTCTACCTCTCTAACTGTGAAAATGTAGCTTCTGTTTTACAGCACTAGTGCATGATTCTGCTTTTGTTTTTGCAGAGACTTCCCCCTTGGTTATGGGAACCATAACCATCCGTGCAAGATATCTTTTTTTGCTTTTAGGAGCCCCTAGTCTGGAAACACCCCAAGCCTGATCCCTCCACAATCAAAGTATTTCTTTATTTCTCAGCACAGCAGTTATCTGGGAACTGTTTTACAGGGTGGGATCAAAGTGATCTGGTTGGGAACTGGATGAAGCAGGACACATGGAGGGCTGCTCCACTTATTGTGCAGCAGCAAAGCCAGGCTTGCCATAAAATGTCTGCTTCCCAGGGAGTCATCGCTAATGCCAGTTCTCTGGAGACTGTCCCAAAATGATATACCTGCTTCCAGACACCTGCTTGTTGCATTCACATGTAGATTAATAAAATGAGACGTACACACACCCTCCCTAAATCAAGTCATGTCAGAAGCAGAGAGAATTGGGGTAAGGATAAGATTATGATGAAAGCAATGTGAAGCCCAGCAAGCCTGGTATCACCCCATGTAAACTGAGGATGCACCCTTGAATCTGGCATCCCAGAATCCTCTGCAACACACACAGATATTCCATGGCAGACAAGTGGAAAGAATTGTCTGAAGACTGGGATTTTTTGACATGCCAGGTTGTTTAGTTCAGGTTGTTTAATGAACCCCCAACTTGAAAAGAATGTGCTTTCTGCACTAAGTAAAGTGATAGAGAAATGCCCTGGAAAGTGCAAGATAATACTTGCTTTTACACCAGATTGCCCACCCTCCCCACAAACAAATGAGAATCAACATCCTCTAATCACCCAGCAAACATACCAGGATAAAGGCTCAGTTCACTGGCCATCTGGAAGCACCACCAGGTTAGCTTGGTGGAAGTGCAAACTAGATTTAGCCCTACTGCTGGGCCAGAATTTAGGCACCATAAAATGATATAGGAGAGCTACGTGAGAGATGCTGTGCTAGAGCACTTAGTGTTGGACAGCCCCCCAGCCCCCCCGCAGCCCCAGCCATAAAGAGCTCACTCAGTGGACTTGGGCCAGCTATTCTCTCTCTCTGCCCAGCCTACATCACTGCCTCTCTACCACCAGGAGGGATGCTTGTGGTGGCAGTAGCTGCTTGGGCAGGCGCACTGGTATACTCCTCATGGGGGGGGGCTGGACTTCCCCACCAATGGATCTCCCCACAGAGGCAGATGACAGAGGCTACATTCTCACTGCACATTTACAGCACTATGACCCCACTTTAAGCAGCTGTGGTTTCTCCCAAAGAATTCTGGGAGCTGTAGTTTGTTAAAGGTGCCGAGAGTTGTTAGGAGTCCCCCCGCCCTCATGGAGCTCCAGTTCTCAGAGTGGCTCAGCAATCAACTCATCTTCACAGGGAATTCTGGGAACTGTAGTTCTGTGAGGGAAATAAGGATCCCCTGACAACTCTCAGTACCCTTAACAAACTGCAGCTCCCAGCATTCTTTGAGGGAAGGCACAGCTGCTTAAAGTGACATGGCGCTGCTTTAAATTATGGTGTGAACATGGCCAGAGCCAGACGGGGCTGGGCAGATGCTCCCTATCAACCAGTGCTAAAGAGATTTCCTGCCCGGGACTTCCCTAGGGGCCGCAGGGTCAGCCACTGTGAGACCAGGATGCTGGACTAGAGAAGGAAGTGACCATTCAGGTGAACCTGGCCTGTAGTTCAGTTTTAGGATTGCCCACTCCCTTCTTCCAGTGCAATCCTGTGCATGGAGACCTGGAAGTAAGTTCCATTGCTTCTCAAGGGACTTATTCCCCGGGAACTGTGCACAGGATTGCGCACTCCTCCCTGGCAGTGCTGAGCAGGGAGCAGGCTTGGCTCCACTCTCTGCATCTGGCCAATATCAGAAATCAGCCGCCTGACCTAACCCCCCTGATCTCGCACATACAGGCACGCTCTGGCTTCCACCCTGCTCAGGAGCATCCTGCTGCCTCCCGGACACCGTGTGGCTGAGGGAAAGGGAGACCAGAGGACTCACATCCCACTTTGCGGGCAAGCCGGGCTCCGCTCTGCCTGGCATGGCTATATAGGGTCTGCACGTGGCGTGATCTACTGCCTGGAGAAAGACTGCATCAGGCCTGGCTCCCTGCAGCTCAGAGCTACTGCTGACAAGTGACGACTCAAAGGAAACTCGCTGTAAACACAGGCCCCAGGATGAATATCACCATAATTAGCCAGGTGGTGGGAACAGTTTGACACACACACACACACACCCCCCCGCAAAAGCACACACACACCACAGAACGAGACCTTTTCAAGGGCCCCTTTCCTTGGCTTCATGCTTTACCACTCTGCACTTCCACTGCAGCCTCACGTCACTCACAGTCACAGCTCAGCCTGGCGCTCTCCATTAGATTATGGCTTATCTGAGTCGTGCTGTGCAGAGAGCTCCAAGCCTAATGATTAAGACGCTCCACCAATTTCACAAATGGAAAGCGGGGATACATTTGTGTACCTACGACCGCAATCCTGTAGGCACTTGATTTTGTTCTAAGCAAACACGCGCTGGATCAGAGGGCAAATGTCGGGTGTCTGGGTTTTCCTCTTTAACACTCTGGTCAGTTTTACTAGATCCACACCCTGCTTCTGAAGCCAGTGTGAAACCAGGGCTCCGGCTGAGTAAACTAACAGAGCTGGCAGAGTAATGCCTACAGCTGCACGCAAAGAAATTGGGAGAAGTTGCAGGAGCTAGTACTCGGTGTGTTTAGGATTAGGGATGTTGCAAGAACACAGCCAGGTTGCTGGCTTTGCCTGTGAACTATTGGAGGGCCTGAATTTGTTCAGAATACACAGGAATGACACCCTTGACCTGTGCTGCAGCAGGGACTCCTCCGGACTGGTGTTTTCTTGCAGGTGTATTTGGCAGCATGTTCTTGTTTAATAAACAAAAATCTGCCCTTATTCCCTTATGGGGAACAAAAGAGCCCTTATAAAGTCCTTTGTAGGTTCTCCATCGGTCAGAGAAAATAACAGAGGCCAACCAGAGAATATTGAGAAGCAAAGCAGCTAGTAAGCCTGATCTTTATTGAACTGTTGCAACAGGGTGCTCCTCTCACACGCAGGAAAGGAGGAGGACCCCGAACCACGGTGTGCCCACCCTTATATAGACATTTTAAATTGCCCGCCATGGAGTCCAAGACCACCCCCCAGAAACATCATACATGCATCACAGAAGGGGTATAGCTCAATACCACCCCCAGATACATCATACCTACATCACAGAAAGAGCAGTCTACAACAGAAATCTGAATGCTTTGTTTATCTCCTGTCTGGCAGACCTGTTAATGGTTACTTGATTGGATACTCTGGGGAGCCTGGCCAGTCTTTTGTAATGATATACTTAGTTCCTGAGCCAGATCACAGGCTCACCCTATTCAAACACAGACATACCCTTAAGATAGGATTTGTGAAGGAAAAGACAATCTGGAGGCTTTCCCATTTTCCTTTGGTCAGTTTGGGAGACAAAATGGTTTCAGGACTGTTTTCCTGTGCTGCTTCAGACATGTGGTTTATATATTTATGTACGTGTTTGCTTGGTACATTTATGAACATTTATTATATATATAAGACCTTATTTTTTTTATTTCACTTGACACAATATTAGCGCATCAGCAGGGGATTCATTTTGTGATGCTTCTCCAGTACTATTGCGTCATATCTGTCCGGAGGGGCTATAGCACAACAGGAGCAGGACAAAAATAAAACAGAGCATTTGTAGTATACAAATCTATGGGACTTCAGCAGAAAGTTATGGGCTATGCACTGATGGGAAATCAAGCAGTGTGGCTGCCCCAAAACATCTGCAGGCTCAAACAGCATTGAAAGCAGGTTGATGTGTGAGCTGGCATAGCAACTGGGCCTGATGCCATTAAGTAATGGCAGTGAGGAAACTAGGGTGGATCCCAGGCTGGCCCAACCCCTCGACCCCAGAACACAACATTTTGGGGCCTTCTCTTGGTGGGAATCCCATCAAAAGGTGGAACAGGGAGCTCCATGCCAGAGAAGTGATACTGGTGTCACTCCATGAGCAAAGGACAGAAGAGCTGTTTGGCTGGACAGAGGGAGACCTCCATCCCATCCAACCCCACCCCCTGCCCAGTGGCAGCCTTCGTAATGTAGATGATCTGCATGCATTTGCATAGGAAGTGGCTTTAGGCCAGGTCTGGCAATTTGCCTCTCTTACCTAGTATACCAGATCTCAGCCAGTAGTTTTTCACATCATCTTTCTTTTAATTGGAGATCCCAGAGATTGAATCTGGGATCTTCTACATCCCAAGGCATGTGTTCGCCACATTTGAGTGCCTCCCTGTGTTGGAAGTGTCGGCTTTCACTGAAGGCTGATGTGCGTGCATGGGAAAGAGTAGACAAAGAGAGGAACCGCCAAGCTTCCTAGAGGGTCATCCTGATTTAACCTGTGCTGACCTTCACTCAGATGTTAGACTGATAGGGTTGCTGACCTCATTTCCCACTTCCTTCTTCAGCCTGACCTTGCGAGAGGAGACTCTCCTGCTGAGATGCAAGAGCAGGTATTTCCTCTTATAACCAGTGCTGTTTTCCGGGGGGGAGGGGAGGACACACAATGAATTTCAATTTTTGTAGGGGTGCAGCTTGATGCTCAAGAGGAAACAGGTGCAGCTCCAATATTGAGGGGGTCCTCCCTCCCTCTCTGGTCACTGTTGGGATGCTGCCATTCTAAGTTTCCCACAATGCCTTGGAGCACTTGACAATGCACTTCTGAGGTTGCACTGAGGAATTGTGGGAAATTCAAATGGGGCCTGCCATTTTATGCCCACGAAGGATACATATGACAGGCATTCCTTGTGACAATGTTTTAGGGGGGGGCTCCTAGCCGATGGGCCATCCCAGGGCAGGAGAACCCAGCAGCTGCCCATGGATCCTGGATGCTGACCTCAGCTTTGCACAGGACCAGCACTCTCCAAGGCTGGCAGTGTATTGGGTTGCCTAAACTGTGCTGTAAAGAAATAATTCTCTTTTTCATCCTCAGGAGAAGCAGATCAGCTCCTTCTAACTCTCCCTAATTCTTCCAATTTTGATCTGGCAACCTCAGCCACAGAGGATCAAACATGCTTATTGGATCAGGCCTTAAATTGAGAGCATGTGTTCATAAACAGCTTGGACTTTGGAAGGGAGGAGGAGGGGTTTGGGTGGGTGGGAAGGTGATTGGCAGCAGTTCCTGAGCTGTGTGGCCACATGCCATGCCCAGAGGGCTGCACTCCTCACGTAAGGGTGGCCAGAAGGAGAAAGAAGAGGGCTCTGCGGGAAGAGACTGGGGTGGGTGGAAGTCTTCAGAAGACCTGGGAGGAGCTGTGGGTTGGGATGAAGGGAGCTGAGGGTTGTGTGGGCAATAGAGAGAGAAGGGCCTCTGCAGAGCTGAGTGAGTTTGCAAGGGAAGCGCCGTCTCCAGAGGTTTCTTCAAGCAAACATGTCTTCTCATCTGGTTCCACAATTCATAACCACATGCAAAGGATGTAAGCTGTTGGCATTGGCAACCTTATGATGTGTCCCCATCCTACCCTTTTATTATCTTCCCCCCAAAACGTCCTCCACCCCTCTCCATCCCCCCATGGTCATTGAGAGCAAACTACAAGTCCTAGCTGCTGCCTGCTTAACAGAATTAAGGTATTAGGTAGAGCAAGATGTCTGCTGTGCTGATTTTGCAGGGAATGTCTGAATCCAATGGGAGAATGAGAATAGAACCTCTTTCTCAGTGATGGACTGACCACAGAAAACCAAAAGCTCAAGCAATTGTCTCCCATTATCCTCTTCCCCATGCAATTGCTTTTCTCTAACACATTAGTGAGCACCAGCAAAACTGACATTCTTTGAAATGTATTTGTATCACTTGTTGCCAACTGATGACTATTTACATTTTTTTAAAAAAAAATCACACCTGTTATGCACTTCAGTTCACTTTAGGGGTGTTCATTTAATACTCATACACTTCAGTCATTCAGTGGTGTTTGGCTAATGTTCATGGCTCTTCAAAAGACAGGCAAGATCACAGACGCATAGAGTTGCACAGGGCCTTCTAAGCCATCTAGTCCTAGCCTTTGCTCAGGGCACGAAATCCTAGAGCCAGCACACCTTCAGCAGACAGTCCCCAGCCTCTGCCTGAAGACGCCTCTGATGGAAATCTAGAGGGCAGACTGATGAGAGAAGTGGGAGATGGGTAGATGCAGACAGACAGGGAAGCATGTTGTCATTTTGCCTTTTCTGTATGTATGGTTTCAAAAGGAAGAAGGGGGAATAAGATCAGATGTTTAACATTTCCTCCCCATAGTTTCAACTGCCATCAGTGGGAGAAAGTCACTGCAGCTGGAAGCATGGGTCACACAAATGTGAAGCTTGGCAACATTTCAGAATCCAAATTCGCGATGTCAAAATGTTTTTAGACGCTTTTAAAAACTAAGCAAAACGCGTAAATATTGTTTATTCATCCGAGGCAATACTGCTAAGCACCACCTGCCAAATTCAGTAGTGCAATTCCATTTTCCCAGTGTGTCTTTGCAAAAGCACAATAGGCTGCAAACAGGGTCGCCAGCTGACCAGAACAAAACGAAACCAGGCCTGATCTTGTGCCTTTAACAGATGGCATAGAAGTAAGGGTTATAATCTGCTAATGTCTGCTGTTTAAAGTACAAGAACATGGATTGATTAAAAAAAAAAACAGGGAAGGTTCTAGGCGTGGTCTAGCAGCTGAGTGAGCCATTCACACAAACACACCGCTCACTTTCACATCCCCTTTTTCATGGTGGTTGGTTGGTTGCTGGGGAATTTGTTTGCAAACAGATGTCTGCCTGCTGTTTCCTGCCAGGCCCAAGATTTGCCATGGCTGCTACCACCACAAATAGTCCCAACACTTTTGCTCATAGGAGATGCTCACCATGCTGGTGGCAATGAGGGTGTGGCAGGGGAGCTCAGAGAGGGACTGACGAAATCCTGACAATAGCAGAGAACCAGACCCACCGAGAACACTGGAGTAGAAACATAGGTGAGGATGACCACCAGCTCAGGCTGCTTTAAACAGGGTGGCCGGACGCAAAAGGCAAGAGGGCTCCCGGAATGGCAGCTTCCACCTGCTGAAAGTCTCTTCTATGCAACAATCACAGGTGCAGGAGCCCCCTGCCCTCCTGTGCATTGAGCTACCTCAGCTTTCAAAGGGGGACTAGGCAGTGATTTAAAGCAAGGGCAGGGAACCTTTGTAGGTCAAGGGCCAGATACGCAATGTTCTGGGGGCCACATGCTGGCAGAGGAAAAAGTGGACAGAGCACCAAATGTGGATTTTACCTTCTGTTTCTTCACACTCACCCCACTGCCCCCCCTGGGTACGACCATGCCCCCTGATGTTGATGGAGGACAGTTTGCACAATGGTGGAGCATATGCTACCTTTGGGGGGTGCGCAGGGGGCAGGGAGTGGAAGGAGCCCACTGCAGCTGCACCAGCCCAGCCCTCACCGCTGCTTCAAGGGCACCCGCATACCTCGCTGGCAGCCCTGTGTGGCTGAGGTTGGAGTGTCCAATCTACTGACCACTGTGGTCCATGCATTGGTCATATTGAGGCAGTGTGGTCCATGTGGGGCTTCCCCTGGACCTGGTTCAGAAGCTCCAAGTGGTGCGGGCCTGCTGATGGAGGCATCTGGATGAGAACATGTGACGCCATTGTTAAAACAGCCGTACTGGAAGCTCCAACTACTACAGAGTCAGGTTCAATCTCCTTGTATTAATTTACAAAGCCCTGATCTGCCCTGTGAACTTCGGGTGAAGGGTCATATGGTCTTTCTTCTATTGTTTTATGCAGTGCCTTTTTTTCTAAAAAAATGTTTAGGGGTACTCTCATTTTGACTCAAGAAAATCACCATTTTATGGTTCAAACTGGGACAATAAATACAGTAAATGGACAAAAGTACAAAGATTCACAAAATGTTTAGGGGTTGAGTGCGCAACCCCAGAGTGGTCCGCGGCTGGACCTAATGGTCAGGGATACCTTTACCTTTTATGTGTCCCCCCAGAAAAAAGCGCTGGTTTTATGAATGATTGTTTTAAATCGTTCTGATATTTGTTATGAAAATAGGGATATAAATGTTCTCATAAATGAATAAGTCAGGATCCATGGGCTGGAAATGATGTTCTCTGCCTCATTTCCCCCTGTGGGTGCTGGTCTGTACCCAGCCATCAACACCTCCACAGAGCCCTAATTATATATTTTTGTGAGCTTAATTGTGAGCACTTTCAGGAGCCAATCTTGACAGAAGAGTGGTGTATGAATAAAATAAAGATGCTCCCTCCACAAGAGAATGCTCCTCATGGTCTTTCATCTTTAAAGAACAGCCAGCCTCTGTCCTATCAATACTTCTATGGGAGACTCTCTGCAAACACCTATAAGACCCTAAAATGAGCCCTGCCAGGTCAGGCCAATGCCCTTCCAGCCCGGCGTCCTGTCCTCCCAGTGGCCAAGCAGGAGAGGCAAACCTGGAGCGTGTCTGGCCACAAGGGCCACGTGAGCAAAGGATTTGTAGCAGGAAGGTCAGTGGGCCAGCTGTTCTGACAAGAGGGGGCGACCATCGGCTCCCCAAGTGCTGCGGAAATACGACTCCCGCCATCCCAAGCTATTTGCCATCCTTGCTAGGACTGAAGGGAGTTATAGAAGTATTGTTATGGCTTCAGCTACACAAATAAATAACAACAACAGCAATGATGGGAATTGTAGTGCAGCAACATCTGAAGGACATCTCCTTCTCCTGGGCTGTGGCATCAAAATCAGGGCTCCAATCTTGCTCCCTCTCCCTCTCAGCTGCCGAGAGATAACATTGCAAACGGCACCCTGCAGACGTTTTGTGCCCTGAAGTTACATTATCTCATACTTTGGACTTGGTTGGGGGTTCCCTTGCCAAAAAAGCTGGCCATTTATTGCCATATAAGCTGCTGTGAACTTCCTGAAGGAAGAGGCGATATATGTGTGATAAATAAATAAGTCATAACTTCCTGGCAGGCTCCAGGCCTGGCTTGTCTTTTGCATTCTGTAAACTTTGGAGCCTGCATTTGTCTGGTACAGAAGCCTCATCCCAAGGGCACTGAAGCTCTTTGAAGCAACCATGGTGGGCATCCCACTGCAGAGGTGTGAGAAATGGCCGCTGTATGTGAGACAAGAGTTGAAGTATAATTGAGAGGGGCTATATTTGGCCTTGTTCCAGAATGGAGAATTGTGGCCCTCCAGATATGATTGGACTGCAACTCCCATCACTCCCCTGACCATTGGCCATGTTCACTGGGGCTGATGGGAGTCCTTCAACATCTGGAAGGCCACAGATTCCCCACTGCAGGCCTACTTCTTTCAGAGTTGGTAAAAATGTTTTCTTGGGGGGCGTGTACCACTTCTGACTACCACTGAGGGCTCACATGCTTGATACTCCTTGCAAAAAAACCTTCCTGTTGACCATGGTCACATCCACACTATCCATTTAAAGCACATTTAAACTACTTCAGCAGTCACGGCTTCCCGTAAAGCAGATGTGGGGAATCTTTGGCCCTCCAGATGTTGCTGGACTACCACTCCCATGAGCCTCAGCAAGTATAGATAGTGGTCAGGGATGACAGGAGTTATAGTTCAGTTGCATCTGGAGAGCCAAGGCACCTGCCCTAAAGGGGACTGTAGTTTACCCCTGACAGAGCTACAATTCCCAGTACCCTTAGCAAACTGCAGTTCCCAGGATTCCTTGGGAGAAGCCATGGGCTTCAATTGGGCAGTGGCAATGTGATCCTGGAATCAACACAAATTCAGCAGCAGAGGGGTGGCACTTGTAAAGTCTGGCAACTGGGGAGTGGCGTCTAACACCTTTGCTGCTCCCTCTCTCCACTTTCCACAGAGCCAGAAGTTGTGAGAGGCAGGAGCTGTGGCCCTCGAGGGACTTACTTCTTCTGCAGCCATGGCCAGGCCAGGAAACTTAGCTGCAGAGTGACAGGCAAATGCATCCAAACTCAGAGCATTGGGAAACTGCATCAGTCGTGGCATGTCAAACGGCGCACTGCTTCTGCGCCACCTCCTGCCTGTGGGGGCATTGACATGCACTAGGTCTGGAATGGGGCAGGGCGGGGCAGTGGTGTTATACAAAAATTGGGGGTTGGCTTTTACAGCCCAGCTCCTCCAAGGGACACATTATCCCCTAAGTCCATTATTGGTAAGAGAAGAATGGATGGAGGCAGGAATCAGCAGAAGAAAAGCAAAGAAGATCCTTATTTCCCATTGCAACAGAGTTCCCGCCCCCCCAATAGTGGTGAGGGCATGTGAGCATCAGATCCACGGCAGTGGATGCAGGTACACACACTGCAGTATCTGCCCCCCCCCCCACTGCTGGGAAGGGCTGTGGCTCAGGGGCAGAACACCATCTTTCATGCAAAAAGTTGCAGGTTCAATCCCTGGCATCTCCAGGCTGGGGTGGGACAGAAACCCTGGAGAGCCGCTGCCAGTCAGAGTAGGCAGTACAGTGGTACCTCGGGTTAAGTACTTAATTCGTTCCGGAGCTCCGTACTTAACCTGAAACTGTTCTTAACCTGAAGCACCACTTTAGCTAATGGGGCCTCCCGCTGCTGCCGCACCGCCAGAGCATGTTTTCTGTTCTCATCCTGAAGCAAAGTTCTTAACCTGAGGTAATATTTCTGGGTTAGCGGAGTCTGTAACCTGAAGCATATGTAACCCAAGGTACCACTGTACTTAGCCAGATGGACCAATGGTCTGACTCAAGCTGTGTCTGCATGGCATTTTCTTCTAGAATCAATGGGGACTGAATGCTTTCTTATCTACTGTTGTAAACAAAATATGCCCTGATTCCCTTATGGGGGACACAATAGCCCTTACAGAGTCCTTTGTAGGTTCTCCATCGGTCAGAGAAAATAACAGAGGCCAACCAGAGAATATTGAGAAGTAAAGCAGCTAGTAAGCCTGATCTTTATTAAAGCAGTTGCAACTGGGTGCTCCCCTCACACGCAGGAAAGGAGGAGGACCCCGAACAAAGGTGTGCCTGCCCTTATATAGACTTTTTAAATTGCCCACCCTCAAACTCCAGACCACTCCCAGAAACATCATACATCCATCCATCACAGAAGGGCTGTAGCCCAGGACCACCTCCCCCAATACATCATACACACATCACAGGGGGTGGACTACAACAGAATCCTGAGTGTGTTGTTTATCTCCTGTCTGGCAAGTTACCTGATTGCATTATCTGGGTTTTGGCCACTCTTTTTTCTTTTTAGTTTTTCATCATTTTCATAAATAACATTATGTTGCACAGTGGAATGAATGAGCATGTAAGTTAAGTGAGATAGTTCTTGCGGACACAAGAGTCCTGAAAGCATTGCAGTTCTGGTAAGCATGCTGGGAGAAGGGTGTCTTCAGCTCTTCAGTTGGTTTCATGGCTTTTTAAAGATGGTGATAGTTTGGCAGGATTTCCATTAGGAAGTCCAGCTGCAATGTTTGTGGCTGAGGCCGCTCAGTCTGCACTCGCCAAAGACAGTCAGCTCCACAGATGACCATGTTTTCAGGGATGACTTCGCAGGTGTTGACACTTCAGCAGGCTCCAAGGATGCAGCCGCTCGTCAAAATCACGTTCCTACCCACAAATGCTTTGGACTCAGTTACATTGTTGTCTCCTGTTTTCATTGCCTGGGAATAACAGCCAACTTCAAAGACATTGTTGGTGCCAACATTGTTTGGCTCCAACCTCCTCTGTATCAAGGGTAATGTTTTCAGGATAGTCATTTATGATCACTGCCTGTTCTTCTATGAGGTTACCTTCCCCAGTTACTATTGATCCAGCTTCTGCAATGATCCTAGGCCCAATTGTCACATCACCCTTGATTTCACTCTGGACACAGACAGCAGCTCCAGGAGCAGTCTTTACATTCTTCTGCGCCTTCTCTGCCATCTTGCCCGCCCTCTCCTTTTGGCCACTCTTTTGTTATTATAACTACTTAATTCCTGAATCTAGGTCACAGTTCACAGGCTCACCCTATTCACACCTTAAATGTGCCCTTAAGGCAGGATTTGTGGGCACAAAGACAATGGGGAGGGTTTTTTTTTCCATTTCTTCCCTCCTTGCAGAGAAACATTTGGTCACTTTGGGAGAGTCAAAATGGTTTCAGGACTGTACTGTTTCAAATATGTGGTTTATGGATTTATGTACGTGTTTGCCTTGTACATTTAATTTATATATTTGAGACCTTAAATTCTTAGAACACTACACAGGCAACACACAGGCAAGACCTACTGCATATTTCCGCCTGCCTTCTTGAGAAAGCAGCTTTCTTCCAAAAATAAAAGCTCATCGCAGATTGATTCTGCACTACCGCCCCCCCAGCACAGATGTAGGCACCTGTGGTAACTGTGGGTGTATCTGCACTGGTCCAATGATTTTGTGGGTGCGCAAGCGCCTTGTATCAAAGGAACAGCAGTTGTATCGGCTTTCCAAAGCAAATGAATCCTAACTCAGATTCTGGTTCATAGATAAAGACGTCTGTTTGCAGCTTACAGTTTCTTTCTCTTTGGTTTCCCAGGATGCCAGAGCAAGATTAGGTCTTCATGCTGCCTCTGAGTAGCTGCTCAGTGGAATGCCATCTACCACACCCTGAGCCCCCAAAGGAAATGGGGGGTGAGGTGTGAAAGTCAACATGCTGCAGCGCCAAGTGAAGCTGACCCCTAGTGGCCACCTTTGGAATGACGCGTGTTTATTGCAGCCGCCCAGAACCATTCTAGAGAGGACAGAGGGACTCTCAGCGATGGGAGGAGAAGACAGTTGGAGTAACAAAAACCAGAACCTTTGGACTCAATTAAGGAGGGCTGGCGAAATGGAAAATGAAGCCATCCACAGCCGAAGCGGATGTGAGAGGACGTTAAGCAGTGTGCGCAGCTGAAGAGAAAGAGGGGTTGCTGCTACTTTGGTTTCCTCCAAAGGAATTGCCTACAAGTACAAAGCCTGGTGGGAAGTGGTCCCTCTTCCAGAATGAGGGGGGAATTCTGTCCTATGACGGGAAACTCACAAAATAGCTAAAATGCTGCCCTGTGGTTGTGTGTGGGAGCCAGCTTCATTTAATGTAGGGGTATACATACAAGCTTTTGAATTACCCGTCGTTCTTTATTAGTAAGTATGGAAATGCAGTAGTGAGAGCAAGAGGCCAAGGGCCGCATTACCTGCAACTATGTTTAGTCACCTCAGTTACATAGATAGCAAGTTTAACACACACACACTCACATGGGATACAATTATTATTATTATTATTATTATTATTATTATTATTATTATTTTGCTATATGTTACAACTGAGCAGCTGCCCTCAGCCCACATGCTGTAGCACCAAGATATTTAATGGTGCATGTCTGGTGATGAGATTGTAATGCAGGAAGCCTCTTCTGTTTTGTTTTTTGGAGTGCAAGGTAGGCTTGGGGTGGGGGCGCTGAGCCCCTGCCTGAAGGTGGGGAGGCCCTGCAGGCAGCTGGTGTCCCGCTTGGCAGGTCAGAAATTGTGCTGAGTGGTCTGTTCATGGTCAGACTCTGGTTCTGCCGACATACTGGACCCCTGGCACGGACCGTCACCTCCCTGGGACAAACACCTTGCAGCGGGATGATCAGGCACGTCACTTACCAATGAAACATGCAAAGAAAAGTGCCAGGGATGTTGATGGCTCAGTATCAATAAATAATAAGACAAATGAAATCACTTCTCCTAAATGTCAACAGACACACCCAAGTGAGCTGCCAAAGCATTTTTCAGAGCTATGGAGGCCATTCCAGTAACAATCAGAGGCAGGGCAGAGACTTGGAGCCAGAATTCCTGGCTTTGGTGTTAGTATCTGGAAAGGGAATGGGGAGGGTGTAGTTTCTGACTGATTCAAAAGGTGGTGTGGGGTGTTTGTTTCTCTTGTTTTAGCAGCCCCCTTTTTGTGCTCTTCACTTTAAATTAACATTATTAACCACTGAAGGGGACTGCAGATTAATCTGTAGTTCCAAGGGGAGGGAGAGCAAGCTGCTGTCACTTCTTTTAGTAGACAAGGGCCCTTTACAGCAGGTGAAAATTCAACAGGTGAAGCACTCTTCTCCATGACAGGAAATGGAAAGAAGCAGAAGTCCTAGAAAAGGAAGAATGGATACAAAAACTTATGGAATATGCAGAAATGGTGAAACGTGCCAGAAGAATAAGAAACCAAAATAACAAACTCTTTAAAAAAGAATGGAAACAGATAAATTGTAAACAGATAAAAACATGAGCAGGATTATTGTAATAACCTGCAGTTTTATAAGAGTATATATTTACAGTAGATAATTAAACAAGTAAATTAAATGAATTTGGATATGCAGAAGATATGAAAAAAATTAAGGAACTACAGAAAGGGGGAAGGAAGTCAGATTTTGAAATGTTAAACGGATTGTAAAATTAATGAAATGTATAAATTTAAAAAGTATAAATAAAAAAGGAAAAGATTTTCTTTTGTATTTTGCCTACCACCCATGGATACTATAGGATCCATGAAAGGAAAATATGAGTAATGACCCCAGTTGTTTAGATTTTCAGTAGAGAAAGGAGTGCCCTGCATTTAGTTTTGAAAAAGTTTTCCTTAAAACCACACAGGGCAGCCTAGACGCAAGCCTTGACTCTCCTAGGTCCAGAAGTGAGGAGATGGCCAAGGGTTACTTCGTATTGAGAGAAAGAGTGTCGTGCTCACACGGGGTATTTTCTTTATTATTATTTCTCATGGAGGACTAAAAAAAGAGAAGAGAACTTGGCAGAATGCTGCAGAAATGGATGGTTGCCCAGATCTCCCCAAACGGGGGGACTGAGCTAGCGCTAGAAAAGTAAAGGTGAGGAAGTCGTCAGCCCAGTAGGGCAGGATGCGCCTCTCAAGTTCTCCAAGCTCCAGCAGGCGAGGCTTTGTCTGCTTGTCCATCCTTTCCTAGTCAAGCCCCAGGGCGGGGTGTCAGCAGGCAGGATTCTGCATTTGACTCTGACTAACTGAGATCATGGAAAATAATAACAGCAACACACACACCCTTCCAAATGTTGCAAAACATTTGCTTAGGCAAAAGCCTCGGGGAACATTGTGAGGCTGCCTGGTGGGTATGAGAATCTATTCCCAGAGCCTGCAGATTGTGTGGCCCAAACACAGGTGCCATGGATCCCCACACCTGACTCAGATGCAAAGCAGCATGGGAAAACATTGCTGCCTTCTGATGCCCTGTCACCCCCCATCCTGTCTTAGATCAGATCAGACTATTCAGGCACCTACCTCAGAATGGTCTGCACTGGCTGTGAATGTCTCTGCAGGGGCAAGGGACATTCCCAGTCCTGCCAGGAGACGGCAGGGACCGAACCTGGGAGCTTCTGCATGCAAAGCAGAATCTCTACCGCTGAGCTATGGCTCTTCCTCTGCTTTGAATGTCTGTGCACAGTGTCATTCGGAAAGGAAGGACGGACGGAAGGAAGGAAGGAAGGAAGGAAGGAAGGAAGAGGCATCCTCCTACATGCGTGCAGAGTGCCTTTCTCAAAAACTTGGAATACACTGGGTTTTCAGTCATAACGTTTGGCATTGAGATAGTTCATTCCAAAAGTGCTGAAGACTCAGCAGAACATGATTCCAGCCTCACCAGAACAGTCCTGTAGGGCAGAGCATTATTATCACCATATTTCAGGTACAAGGTCAGGAGGACAGGGGTTAGTTGCCTCAGGGCTCCCTCAAACTTCCTTTTGTGCTGTGTTTCTAGACACGGTTCTGGGTTTAAAAGCTCCATTCTATGATTCTGTGCCAAAGTAGTGTGTGTGTTTTTTTGTCCTGACACTTTCCCTGGGAAAACCTGCATTTTACCGCTCAGTTGTAGCCGTTTGTCTCATGCAGGGGTAAAATCTACCTGATGCTACCTAGTGGCTAGCCCGTGGCTCACTGGATGTCGCTGGACTCCAGCTCCCATCATCCCTGATCATTGGCCATGCTAGTTGGGGCTAATGGGAGCTGGAGTCCAGCGACACCTTGGGAGCCACAGGTTCCTCACTCACTGACCAGTGGCATGGGGTCAGTGGACTAGGGGGACTAGGCTACTCCTCTAAATGCTCCTGGTAAATTAGAATATTAAAGTATTAAAGCCTGACACCTCCTTCCCAAAACCCAGGAAGCTTCTGCCCAGCCCAGGGAGGGAGGTGCAGTGGTCATGTGCACGACATCTCCCCCATTGCCCCCACAAGCCTCTGGCCCTAACTGTTCCTCTATGAAAAATGTCACTGCATGCCACTGCCACTGTGAGGTCATAGGTATAAACACTATCTAAAAACAGGAGCTGGGGATGTGCAGTGCACTAGACAAGGGGCTGCACATCCTCCGCCTCTCCTCTGTAATTCAAGCAGTACCCTCCATCGCTGACATCACCTTACTTAAACAGGGCACCTGCACCTCTTCAGGACTATACAGAACTTGCATCCTGCCAACCCCAAATGCCTAGATGTAGAATTTAGAAGCAGGAGAAGAGATGTCTCATTAGTTACTGGTTTAACCAACTCCAATTCTGCCTTGATAAGAGGTAAATTCCTGAATCCGAAGATAAATAAGGGTTTTCCAATCTGACCAAACTTCCTTCCTTATGCTGAATACAGTAAAACTTAATTGGAACAAAGGGACTCAGTCCTGGAGTGCCCCTAAACATGTGCAGAGTACCATTGTCAGTTCCCTCATAACAAGGCTATAGATGTAATGATGTGTGTGATGAAGCATTAGAAAAAGCCTCACTTCTTTTTTAAAGTTTTAAACCAAGGAGACCTCTTAGGAAGCTAGTGTATTGCTTTTATTTTATTGTTCTTTTTTTTATAAATAAATAATATCCCCAAATCTCAATTTTAAACAGATCACAATCTGACAGCACTATATGTCTCCTCAGAACCTCATTCAAGAGAGATCATACCCAGAAAAAGTGTGCATAGGATTTTAACCTGGGAGCTGTTAACCATCTCTGCCTCTCAGATGTGGTTGGGACTCCCACTCCCATGAGCCCCACTAGGCATGGCCAAAGATCAGAGATGATGGGAACTGTAGTCCAATGACATCTGAAGGGCTATGTAGGTTTCGTATCCTTGCACTGATTAAAGGAGAGGGTGCCTAGCTCAGTGAGCGATGGCTTCTCCAAATAGAAAGATTTGGATGCCGTGGGCTGTGTGCACACTGTACTTTTAAAGCACACATTTTCACTCAGAGAATCCTGGGCACTGTAGTTTGTGAAGGGCTGGTGGGGGTTGTGACTCTGCAAGGGATAATCTCAGGGCTTTATATCAGCTGGAACTCACCGGACTCAGTTCTGGCCCCTCTCAGGTGGGCGCCATTGTTGTTATAACAGAACAAAGGAGGCATTTGTGGTGATAAACTACAGTGGTACCTCAGGTTACAGACTCCGCTAACCCAGAATAGTACCTCGGGTTAAGAACTTTACTTCAGGATGAGAACAGAAATCATGCTCCGGCGGTGCAGTGGCAGCGGAAGGCCCCATTAGCTAAAGTGGTGCTTCAGGTTAAGAACAGTTTCAGGTTAAGAACAGACCTCCGGAACGAATTAAGTACTTAACCCGAGGTACCACTGTACTGGATAAACTACAGTGCCCAGAATTCTCGGGGGGGGTGTGCTTCACATGCTCCTTCAAGCTGGGCACAGTGTGAATGCAGCCTTGCCCCTGGAATCCAACAACATTTGGAGGGTAACAGGAAGTGAGATGACCTGTGAACAGAGCCACTGGGGGCTGCCTGATCGTTCAAATGCGTTTAAGTCAGCGAATGTATCATTGGGAGAGAAAACTTGGTGCAAGGGAGTGGGCAGGGTTGTCCAAATCTGGTTATTAGACACATGCGTTTAATACAGTGATCAGATTGTCTAGAACCCCATCGTCATGCAAATGGCACTCTCCTCTATGCCAGCTCCTGGTTATCCGAACACTTTAGGATTTGGGGGCATCCCTCTGCTCCAGCAACACCCCCCCCGAAAAAAAAACCCTGTCCAATTCAAACACAGCCCTCTAGATTTTTATTTGAGGGGCGGGGAGTTAAAACCTGACTCGGTTTATTAAATTTCGTTTCACTCGGTTGACTCTTAACTGCGTTTTCATGGTAACGCAGGGCAACCAATCACAACCAAACCCTTTCGACCCCAAAAAATTGGCACAGAGTGCTCGATTTCCTTCAAGCAAGGAAAACCCCAATGTGACATCATCAGTTCTTGCAAAACCGGAGAACTTTACCGCCGCTTGCAAAACGGAGCAGTTAATTTTTGGGGGGGAGAACTCGCTTTGTGTGCGCGCGCGCGCGCGGTTGTTGTTTTGTGTGTTTTTAGGTGTGTGTGGGAGTTTAAAGCCAAATCTAGAACTCCAAACTTTTTCCAAATATTCATCAGAGCTGTTCCTGGCTCCCCTCCCAAATTCGCAGCGCTGGCAGTTTAATGAGATCCATCCTGCCCACCCCCTGTCCCGTCGAGGTGGGGGCGGGCGGGAGACTCCTCCTTTTTGTGAGTCATTCTCGGGCAAGGGAGGGAGGGAGGGAGGGGAGGCGGCGAGCCTCCGGAGCACTCACGTTCCGGGCGGGTTGGAGAAAGAAGACTTGGGCGAGCGACCATCCGGAGCGCCGGCTGGGATTTTGCTCCGGCCTCTCAGCCCATCCACCGAGCCCCCCTTCTCTCCACCCCGCACCCCCAGGCCCAGCTATGTTGCCCCGGGCCCTGCTCTTCCTCTTCGGCGTGCCCTGCGCTTGGGGCTTCAACCTGGACGCCGAGGCGCCGGCGCTTTTCCGCGGCCCCCCCGGCAGCTCCTTTGGCTTCTCGGTGGACTTTTACCTCTCGGACGCGCAGAGGTAAGGCGAGGCAAGGGCCGGGGGACACACTTGGTGGGTGTATATTTTTTGCGGAGGGGCACAGCGGGACAACTTTCACTCTCTTCACATACGCCCCCGCATTAATTCGGATTGTCTGTGAAAATGGGAGTGGAGGTGGGGAGACTTGATCGAGGGACGTGCGCGCACATCATCCAAGGTGCAGGAGATTTAGCAAAGCTTGGATAAGAAGTTAGAAAGGGAAACGAAATGGAATTGGCTCCGATTGAATTGGCTTCGGAAAGTGTATTCTCTCTCTCCACTCCCCCCCCCCGCCCCGCACGACTCCACAAATCACGCCCCCCTCCCTCGGCTGGCCCGCCGCCCGTTCCCTCTTCCAGCCCCACTAAGTGGTTGCAGACCCACCGTGCCCCGCCTGGTGCCTTTCCTCCCAGCCCGCTCCCGTTACTCGGGATCTCCGCCCCGCGCACTCCCCTCGGGCGACGGCGCCGCTGCTGCTGTTCCGCGGGAGAGACGCGCGCTGGCCCAGCCCGCCGCAGGCGAGACGGGAGGATTTTCCGTGCGCGCCCCCCTCGCCTCGCCGCTCTCCGTGCGCCCCCAACAGGCTCCCAACGAAGCATTTCCTGTAATCGGAGCTCCGTCCCGCCGCTCTTGTTCCAGAGATTGGGGGGGGGGGGGGAGAACAGAAGAAGGGGATCGGCTTGGGGTTGAATGAGCTGGAGTTGGGGGTGGAGAGAGAGAGAGAGAGACACACACACAGTCGGTACCAAACCTTTTGTCGGGACCAGGACTAGGGAAGTGGGTCTCTAGCTTGGGACAAAGCGGAGAAGGAGGGTGGGAGTCTGATTGTTTCTCTTCTCTTCTCTTCTCTTCTCTTCTCTCTCTCTCTCTCTCTCTCTCTCTCACACACACACACACACAGGTGTGCTTAGTGAAGTAGCAAAGTTACTGTACTTACTTTCCTTGCTCCCCTCAGGCTTTTCATATGGTGTTTTGGGGGAATGGGCAGGTGGGTGGGGAGGAATTTGTCAAGGCAAAATGCTGAAGATCCTGCTCTGGATGTCCTTTCCCACATTTGAGAGAGGGGCCTTATTTGCATCTGCTTTGGACGCAGCAGGTCCCAGGTGTTCATTCTTTAGCATCCTTAGTTGGGCTGGGAAAGATTGCTTCTCTGAAACCCCCAGGGGAGCTGCTGCCAGTCAGTGTAGACAGTACTGAGCTAGAGGGATCGGTGGTCTGACTCAGTATAAAGCATCTTATGTGGTGGCTGATGAGCAGAGCATCCAGCTAATCCTCCCTGGACTTGACGGCCAGACTTGCCCACGCGGAGGGCGTCTAGCAGAAGAAAGCATGCTCAGACCTCCTTCCTCTCTGGCCAGGATGTTCAAGGCATCTAGAGGGTCGGGTGTCGAGGACACATCCGCATCCTGGTATGGTCATCGGAAAAGAAAGGATGTTGCTTGAGACAGTGGGAATATTGTGACTGAATATCTCTCCGTCTGTGACAAGGGGGTGCAAGCTGAGTAGGGCAGCTCCTCCTGCTCGTGCACACACCAGAAGTCTGGAAGGCTTGCGCAAGTCAGAGGTGGGGTGGGTCATGTGGCACAAAGGGGAGTACAGGTGGGGGCACATGTGCACGTAAGAGACTTCTTCCACCTCCCAACTGAGCTGCTGCTGCTGCTGGGCAAGTGGGTGGGATGTTCCAGTGGTGCCATTAGACAGGTTTCAAGCCCCCCCCAAAAAAAATTCAACGAAAGAGCCAAACCCATTGGTGGGCATTGCCATTCCAATGTTGTGTGTGTGCCATGACATGTGATTGATTATGTGGGACCAGGGCCGGCTTACCCATAGGTGCTAGGGGTGCAGGGCATCCGGGCGCTGGGCTCTTAGGGGCGCCAGGCCCAGAGTCTGGGTCCG
This sequence comes from Podarcis melisellensis, assembly GCF_964234715.1. Classification (NCBI taxonomy): domain Eukaryota; kingdom Metazoa; phylum Chordata; class Lepidosauria; order Squamata; family Lacertidae; genus Podarcis; species Podarcis melisellensis. The sequence continues at coordinate 4,063,503 of NC_138529.1, forward strand.
AGATTTGGAGTCTGGGGATTGAAGAGCCAGGCCAGCCGACAGCCGCTGCCGAGCAGAGCAGAGCCCGTTGGAGCACTGCAGGCTTTTCTGCTGCGGGTGCTGCCCTCCTGCGCACGTGGGATTGGCGGGCCGTTGAGAGGCCTGCCCAGCGCATGCACGCTGCTCACACAAAGCTTCCCTCCCAAGCCTCTGTGGGAAATGCTCTCCTTGGGGACGCTGGGCAGTTTTTTGCACCCGGCGCTGCATACGCTAAAGACGGCCCTGTGTGGGACAGGGTTTACCTGCCCCTCCAATATTTTATTCAAGTTGGCACCCCTGCCATTAGATCAGGACGTGATAATTGAAATGTTTAATTAAGGGCTTCCCCATTACAACTAATAAATCTGTGGTCTAAAATTACTGTATTTTTCCATATATAACTCAACCCCATGTATAAGACAACCCCTATTTATTCTTTTGTAAGTTCGCTGAGCTGTTGAGCAGCTTTTCAATGAGCCCCCAGTAATACACCGCATAGTGGCACTCACCAAATACTCTTTCTAAGCCGGGAAGAGCGGCTAAGCAGCCTCCTCTCTGACATTTCCCTGCTACTGCCACAGCACCAGCCCTTGCTTACTTAGCATATTAACCCGTATTAAGAGGACCCTCAATTTATCACAAAAAATTCAGAAAAAGGTCATCTTGTACATGGAAAAATACGTTACCTAACTTCTCTTAGGTTTTCAACTAGTGCCACCAACAGTACACATTCAAATACCGGTATATCATTTCTTAAGTTTTATATACTGTCCTTCCACCCAAAGGAGCCCACTAGCTGTGTAGTGGATTTAGTCCCAAATATCTCCTTTTGGCCCAGCTTTCCAGAAGGACCTTTAAATGTTGGTGCAATACAGTGTGCAGTGGCTTGGAATAAGTTCCATTTAATTCACTGGGACACCCTCCCAAGTAAACATGCATGCAATCAGCTTGAAAATCTCTGAACTTGTATACATGCCTAGGTTTGCACTCTCTTCTAATTGACACACAGGGAATATATGCTGTATACCCTGAGATGAGAGCTGCCCCTCGCTCACAAAAGTGCACCAGAGGAGAGTTGGGAAGGAAAAACTCCACCCTTCCAAGTTTCATTCAACATCCCCTGATTGTGTAGACAAAAGAATGGTTTCTGAGCATTAAAAGAAAGCAAGCAAGCAGTAACTAATCTGCCATGAGCGGTACTTGGGACACGCCCTTATAATGTGGCAAATGGCGCCTGATGCTTCAGAAGAGCCAGCGTAGTTCAGTGATGAGAGTGTTGGCTTCAAGAGAGCTAAGAAACCCAGGCTCATAGTCCCCACCCTATAAAGCTTGTAAGCCCAGATTCCACCTAATGTAGTGAGCCAGAAGGTCACTGGAGGAAAGGAGGGCCTTGCACGATTCTGTGTAGTTTGTGCTGGAAATTGTTGAAAGAATGGCCTCTCTCTGAGGTCAGGGATAGGGAACATGAAGCCCTCCAGATGTTGGGCTTCAGCTCCCATCACTTACTGGTATCTGGTTCCATGCAGCCAGGGCTGGTTCCAGGTCTGAAAGGGCTCTGAGAATGTCAAGCAATGCTGAGCAGCCTGGGTGTGGACGCTCTTTTAATTTCCCACAATGCTCTGCAGCCAACACTATCCTCCAGATGTTGCTGGACTCTGCAGCTCCTCTCATTGCTGATGATTGGCCACGCTGGTTGCTGTTGATGGAAGGAGGAGTCCAGCAACATCTGGAAGGTAGCAGCTTGGTTACCCAGAGTGATGCTAGGTTGGGGACTTAGCAGGAAATTGGCCTGGTGACTAGATCCAGCTGATGGGTGTGCTGGTCCAGAAAAATAACAAGTAAGGGAGGCATCACTTTGGGCCCTGGCAGCTGCCCCAGCATGCCAGGTGCTGACACCAATCCCATCATGCCCTCAGGACTTGCCTATCTGCATTCTCTTTGTCAACGAGTTGTTGTTTTTTGTGGGGAGGAAAGGGAAATTAGCTCCTCCCAGATTGGTGAAACTCCCCATGCCCTCCCATTTCCCCCATTTAATCCATACCATCCCAGTAACACTGTCACACAAGCAGAAGCAAATGAGGCGCCCTTCGGTCAGATGTCCACCCGCAGCCGAGGGGCAGAAATGGAACTTAATGTGACATCATGCCAGATTCCAGATATGAATTGGTGGATGTTCCTTTTCAGGCAGTTCCCAGTAGTGCTTGCACTTGTCTGGAGAAGTTCTCATTGGCCTCTGCCCTCTGTGAGCTTGCAAGAAGCAGATGTAGCATCCTCCCCAACATTACGCTGCTCAGAAAGAGCCCAGTCGTCCTGGGCATCTGGCAGGCTGCCTTGCTTGGTGTTGAGCCCTGGCTCTGAGCCAGACACTGAAACCGCCAAGCCCTCTCCTCGCCCCAAGAGACAGAGATAGATCCCAGGAGTCCTGGCCCTTCGTGCCTCAGCAGGGATGGGCTGGCATGTGCAGCAACTTGATTCTTCGGGCTCCCACTTTCTAGGAAGGCTGCCTGAAAGCCAGAGCACGGTGCTGTGTGTGATGTGTTTTCTCCGCCACCGTGGCCTGGTTTAGGCTTCTCCACAGGAAACAAGATTGTCTTTGGAGTACTAGCAGGGTGTTTTGAGATCTAAAGCAGACTTTGGAGTGAGGATCTTTCAGCCGTGCTTAGCAAGCACAGTGGCTGGCTCAAATGCGATAACATTCCTATATACGGGATGCATTTGCATGCAGGAAATAAGATGCAGCCCTGCTTGTGGATCTTTATGTGTGATGTTTGCACATAGGCTACAATGTGCATGCAGACTGGAAAGCCACAGGCTGCTTACAGGGGTGGGTGGGACAGCCTTCAGTAGCACATTGCACATATACCAGCCATAATGTGCGCGCTGGTTGCATGTTATTTACCCCACACGTGGGCTTCTCTTTTTTTGTCACATTTGTAGCGACTCTTGATAATGAGTGGATATGACAGTTCTGTGGTCCAGTTTGCTTGATCTTTCATCTGGATGCTTGTTTGGTTTTCTTCATGCCAGAAGTCAAGAAGAGAGTGCAATGAGTTCTCTCACTCACACCTCCTTGTAGGATGCTGGTGTTCCCAAGATACCAAGCAGCTTCTCTATGAAGGAATAGAGCAGGGATAGGGAACATGTGATTCTCCAGAAGTTTAGACTTCATCTCCCACCACCCCTGGTGATTGGCCATGCTGGATGGGGCTGATGCGAGTTAGATTGCAAAAATATCCAAAGAGCCGTAAGTTCCCCACCCCGAGATATATTTGTATGTTGATAGTGGTGCTGTTGTGACACACCTTAGATCAGGCTGGGACTGCATCTGAACAGCCACAAGTTCCTGGACTAGAATAGGGATCTGAGTTAATAATAGCTGTCTGTCAGGTGTGGAATGGGGACAGTCTGACAGTAGCTTAGGATCAGGCCTGTGAAGATAAAATGAGGCCGTGGCAGAGAGAGCATGGGTGCTATTTTGAGGCCCCTGGAGTTGTTGGCATCCATCTGTCTTGTGAGACAACGGAGGGAGGGAGCTTCCAGGGATGAAATTAAACTGCTGTGTTAGCAGCACTGAAGTGCCCACCCCCCCAGGATGCAAGCCTGGACAGTGTGTGTGGAGGTCCTGGCCTGCCCAGATGATGTTCCCCCTTTCGGCCTTGCTGATGTGGTTCAAAGGAGAGCAGTACAATTGGCAGCAGCTGGGCTGCAGGAGTTGCTGGAAGGAGGTGTGCAAGGCACCATCCAATCGCCTTAGGGATTCCAATCTGGACAACCTAGCCTTTTATTCTGAAGATATCCCACAAGGCAGCAGAGGTTTAGGATCAGCATTTCTTTCTGCTTGGTGGGCCAGATTCCCAGGCTGACAAGCCCCACCTGCCCCTCACTTCCTTCTACAACACATGTATTCTTGACTGTTGGACCCACTATTGGTCCGCTCAATCCACCAGAGCCTGCCTTTGCATGCAGGGCAAGTTCCTAACTCACCGAGGGATTGAGACCCATCAGCTACCCTCAGCTGGTCTAGTCTGCCAGTCGAAGCCATTCCTGGGGTGTGGCTGCTGTCGCATGCTGGCAGCTTCTAGGAGCCACAGGGGAGCTGAGTGCAGGGTGGGGACCAAAGGTGGGCAGACTCATTAAGAGTGTTGATATAGTTTGATTTGTATTTTGATTTGTACAAATTAATAAAAAGTATGCATGAAAAAAAAAAAAAAAAAAAAAGGTGGGCAGACCACCCCAGAAGGAGTACAATGTGTCCCCCACTAGAAACACTACCCTAACACCCTATACACCCCTGTCCCTGGGAAAACCTGGTGCCCTCCAGACTATTGTTGGACTGCAACTCCCATGATCCCCTGCCATTGGCCATGTTGGCTTGGGCTGATGGGAATTGACTCCAGCAGGTTCTGTGTCTCTGAGCAAGCACTCGGTCTTGCACTGACACCACACATTTGAGCTTCCAGACAGCCTTTGCTCCTTGACTGATTCCAGGGCTCTTCGGCAAGGACCAGCAAATTCAACTGCAATGCCCAACAGCCCTCTCCTTTCTGCTGATCTTCCCCTTCCCCTCTTCTCTGTTTCCATACTGCACTTGAGGGGGCCGAAGCTGCAGAAAATCAAGGCTGAGACAAAGAAGTGTCTGCCTAAGCAGCTGGAGCAGGTGTGCAGTGACCACAAACCCACCATGGTTGGCTCCCTAGAAACAATCCAGCCAGCAAGATGGTCCTAACTGCTGCATATTGCAGAGCTCAGTGAGGGTCTCCTGGTCAGGCAACCCATTTCATAGCATTTTATAATTCTGAGCACAAGACACAAGATTTGAACAGATCAACATTGGGCCATGAAAATGATTTCTCTGCTAAGTCATTGCTAAGAAGTGGCAACCTTTCCAGGTACTGCACAAGTTCACAATGGCTGGCTTGGCATCTGAGTAGCAGTCACTAATTAATTACGTAAAGTGAAAGGGACAAAGAACATTCCATGCATGTCTTTGTCCAGGCTGTTGCTTGAAATTCTTGGCAAAAGATTTTGGTCTAGGATCTAGATTTGGACAGGAGACAGGAGGGACGTGCATTGAACCCTAAAGAGTTGGCAGTTGGCCCACAAGGATCCCTCAGAGATGTTTAATATCTCTGGTTCAGGGTATTAGTAAAGATGTAGTTATGCTCATTCTGTCTGGGTCAAGGGCAGTTCAGAATTAGCAGAGGATTGTTCCCTCAAAAGGCCCCTCCAAATGTTATTTTCCTCATGGTGATTATCGGGGAGGTTTTAGGCAATTCCTCCTTCAATACTGTTTCAAGGTGGAGAAACTGCTTCATTTTCAATCAGTGCGTGATCCTGCAAGTTTCTGCTGGACTAATGTAAATGTACTAGAAATTTTGCTGGTGGTGATGTTCTGTGTTTGTTGCTTTAGTGCAGGAGTACTTTTCCTGACAGCCATAATGTGTATTATTGCACCAAAAGATCTTGCAGAATATGCAGCAAAAAGCCCACCCACAGCAGCCTGCAGAGGCTCAAAATCACTCTTCTCAAGCTCCTGCTCTACACGTGTGTCGTGATCTCAGCTGTGTACAGTTGTAGGGAAACAAATGCAGCCTCTTAGATGTAGGCTTTCTTAACAGCTTACAGGCAAGCCCTAAAAAGTAATTTGTTTGCTCCCCCAACCCCTGCTTCTTTCAAAATATTTGTTTTTCAGTTTGTGTGTTCTAAATGGATGAGTCCTTTGTAATGTCCTGATGTCGTGTGTTATGGTGATATAGCATCATTCCGTGCTTTGAGTGGGGTCTCATTGGCTGTCCTGAATGACATGGCTTGATTTCCTTGAAATGCAGTAATGTCAGGTATTGCCACATAATGGCAACCCATTTTCTCAATGGTACTAGATCTTCTGTGTAGACACACATGATGCTCTTCACAGAGGTTCTCCCCTTGCTACAGAAGTCCTCTATAGGAAAAAAGAGGACCAAGCCCATGATTCTCCCCCAACTCAGTGAAAAAGGTACTTTTCCAGTAAAAAGTCCAAATGTTTCTTGTGCTCTCCCTACCCCCCGCAAACACTGGTGGATCTTTGTTCACAACCATTGTAACATAGGATGAAATGTCGGAATGAAACAAGAGACTTAGGGCAAGATGTGATAAGCCCTCCAAGACTCTGGAGACAATTGGAAATAGGTTCTTATCAACTACAGACAACAAACATAAATACATATCAAAAGCTGCTTTATACAGAGTCTAGCTCAGTGTTATTTACTCTTGACTGGCAGCATCGCTCCCAATATCTCCAGCAGAGGTGTTTGCTCAGCTCCGTTCCCTGAGGTCTCTTAAACTGCAGGGGTCTGGATCTGGGACTTATACATGGTAAGCATATATTCTTCCACTGAGCCATAGCTTTAAAAAAAGGAAAAAGTGCAAAACTCTTTGCAGCTCTTGCAAATGTGACCTTTTTATGGATCGCCAAAACAAAGTTCCTTGCCGAGATTCCAGGGCGGAAAGTGACAGCATTAGCTTTTTTATTGCAGGAAGGGTTGGTTGGTGCAAGGGGTGGGTTCTGTACGCAGCATTCACTTCCTGGCAGGCTAAGCAAGCCTGGTGCTTCAGCGCCAGCTGTCCCTGTTTTATGGTTCCTGTCCCTGCTAAATCACTGTCCTCCTTTTGTCTCTCGGAAAAACACTGAGTGTACATTGCAATACACACACAATAGATCTTCCCGTGTCCAGGGGAAGTTAAGTCTCTGCTTTTGAGAGGGGGGTGTGTGCATGTTGAAGTTGGTGTGCATGCATGTAAATGTATGTGCATGGACACACAAATCTAGTTTATTGCTTCCTTTCCTACCTTCTTCTCTTCTGCGCCTATCCAGATAGTAAATGTGTCTGAATGTGGCAGCTATTCCAATAATAAGTACAACCAGATCCACTGAAAGACGTTGTATTAAGTTTTTATTTAAGCTGGGGGTGGGGGAACTATGGCAATTTTACAAAGAAACTGCTTCCAAACCAGAGCAAGGCAGCTGCTGCTGTGTATACAAATACACTGTATAGCTTCAGGCTCCACTGGGTCTGGTAGTTCAGTGGGTAGGGTAGGGGCATGTTGCTGTTAAAACCACAAGGCTGTGGGTTCTAGGCCCATGGGGTAGAGGGACGGCTGTAGCTCAGTAGTAGAGCACTTGTTTTGCAGGAGAAGGTGCCAGGTTAGGGTGGCAAGACATAAAAGTGAACAGGGCTCCTGCATTTTTGTGGAAGGAGGAATTTCAGAGGCTTTAGTTTGCCCGGGAAGCTCCAACTTTTGAAATTCCCTCTTCTGGGCAACAGCTGAAGGTGCAGGAGCTGCTGTCTTTTGCATTTGAATATTCAGTTCTAGGTTTGATCTCTGGCACCTCCAGGTAGAGCCTGAAAAGACTCCTGGTCTGAAACCCCGCAGAGCTGCTGAGAATCGATGTAGACAATCCTGAGCTATTTTATGGTGGGTGCAGCGTTAGAAACTCAGATATGTAAGCTAGGCACCCGATGGCACCTTAAGCCAAGGTTATGTTCACCAAAACAGAACATCTAGTTTCCATTTTGGGGCAAGAGGGCTCTAAAGCCATATTTTTCAAAGGCTGGACTGATGTTGATTGATCAGTAAACATCTGGCTTGTTCAGATGACAACCTTGAGCTCAGTTAAGAGCTTTGAGAACTTAAAGAAGAAAAGTCACTTGATCCAGGGGCCGTCCACACATATATATTGCTCTATTCCTAGTTTTTATTAAAAGTTTTTTTGTGTTACAAAACAAACAGAAAAGAGCAGGTACATCAGTTGTCTCCACTTTCAATTTGTAGTTTTTTCAGAGTTGGTTCACATTTAGTGATTGACACTTTTGCCATAGACATCTTGCATTTGAGGGAAGGAGACATGGGGTATTGTTCTTTCGTTCTATTGCGTATTATTAGTGTAGGGTGGTTGTGTCAGCATCACATTGGTAGGTCCTTTGTTTATGTATTTATTTATTTATTTGTATTGATAATGCAAGAGGTTAGGGGGTCCTGAGCTTGCCTGGCTACGTTCAGTTGATTGCAGTGTGACTTGTTTGCAGGGGGGAGGTTGTTGCCGACCTCTTTTTCTTAAAGGCGACTGCTCCTGATCAGGCTGCACAGAAAAAGCATTTTGGTTCCAGAAATTCATTCCAATTGTGCAGATAAAATATAATTGATAGAATTCTACAGGGTGGGGCATTAGTGTGTGAAAACAGTGCAGATCCAATGATCCCCAGATAGTGGAGATGTCAGGTGCCATCCTGGTGCCCAGGCATCTTCACTTGGTCGCAAGTGGTCAAAAGCCAGGTGCAAAATGCTTGGCTAATATCAAACACAGGCCAGGGTTAGAAACTGGGATACAAAAGCTAGGAGCCATATGGCTCCTGGGGCCTGGATTGCGGGTGCTAAAACAGAATGTTTAGTTACCACTTGTGTGTGGGGGGGGGATTTCTTTTTTAAAGACAGATAGCAGTATTTTTATTTTTTGCTGCTGGATGATTCAGGGGGTCTGCAGGGTAGCGTAGCAGCAAAAGATTCATCTTTTACTACTGCGCTACCCCAAAAAACAGCTGATTTGCTTGGCAGTGCGGCAGCAGCAAAAAACAAAGACTCAGCTGGTTTGCGGGGTAGCACAGCAGCAAAAGATGTGTCTTTTGCTGCTGCGCTACCCTGCAGACCCCTTGAATAACCTGCCCAGGCAGGTGGAGATGCTAGGTGCCAGCCAGTCGCAAAATGCAACTACCGCTCGGCTAATTTTGAATGCTGACTATTGCCACCCAGAGGGGCTACAGTGCATCAACTTAAAACCCAGACCATTTGTGATATGAAAAGTTACAGGAATTCAGCAGTAGGGCGCACAGACTGGAAATTAAATGTGTCCTGAAACCTTTGCAAGCACAGTATTGAAAGCAGGTCCATGTGGTCAACCCAGTATAGCACTGTGGACACAAAGCATCATGAATGTGCAATAAAAAGGATTTCCAGAGGAGACCTTTGTCCTGCACAATTACGGTTAAGTTATTGAGTGTCAAAAGCCCTTAACAACTTGGGACCACTTTACCTACAGGATCGCCTTGCCTTACATGGACCCATTTGACCACTTCCATCGGTGGAACTGGCACTATGACAGGTGCCACATAATCCCTGTTCCACATTTGTAAGAACTCAATTCTTTACTGTGGCAGCGCCTGCATTTTGGAGCTCCCTGCCTATTGAGACCAAGCAAGCGCCTTCAGTGTCCTCTTTTTGGCACCTGCTAAAAACATTCCTGCTTGGACAAGCCTACCCAGATGCTTAGGAAGTTGGGGCAATTTTAATTTGTTGTAGTATTTTAACTTTTGTATGTTTTAAAGTGTGGCTGTACATTTTTCTTGATTTTACTATTTTACCTTTTGTAAAATGTTTTGAGGGGGTTTTCTTTGCAATCAAGCAGTGTGTTTATGAAATAAATTAATTGCAAAGCACTGTGCACAGCATTGATGAGACTTGTTTCTGAGATACTATACTCCATCTTAAGAAGAGCAAGACACGGATGGAGTTGTTTGGAGTAGATTTTGGGGGCTGCCCAAGAGCAGACGGGATGGGACTAGGGAAATCCAGTGGTACCAAAGGTGCAGTAAAGAGCGGTGGCTGAAGCAGAGGGGTCTTTTGCAGGGCAGTTTAAAGTAACAGAGAGGAGAAGTGACTGTCACATTGGTGTTGGTGGCATCCAGCCCCGCTGCAGAAAGTCTGGCTAATGTGGTTGAGTGACTCCTTCCCTCTGATTCAAGGGGGAGAACCCTTCAGAGTTGGCAGGGGGTGGAGAGAAGAGAGCTTTGATGGCTTTCTGTCTGCTCCTGGTTTAGTCTAGAGCCAGCTTTCCTCTTTGCTCATCAGCCAGGGGTGTGCTCCTCCCTCCCTTGCTCAGCTGGCAGGACCCCAGACGGCACCAGGCCAGAGGCAGCTTTGAGCCCTGTCTCTCTCTCTCTCTCTCCAGCTGAGTTTGAGGAACGAGACCAGGAAAGGTAGTAACACTCACAGTAAGGTTCTTAAGTCTTCTGCAGATCACCTTTACTAAGTGTGGGTGGGTGTTATTGAAAGTTTTGTGGACATTTTGGAAGAGGTACAGCAGCTTGGATGAAACAGTTCTCACTGACTGTGCTTCTTCAACACATTGCTGGAAAGGAAAGGAAATAAGGAGAAGGTTTATAGTTTTAGATGTTGCCATCAAAGAAGGGACATTAATCAGTGTCCATTTCCAGGAAAGGCTGCCGTAATGGAATGAAAATGGTCTAGGCTGCTGCTCCAATTCTATCACAGAAATGTAGGAAGCTTCCTTATACTGTCCCATCTAGCTCAATACTGTTTACTCTTAGTGGCAGTGGCTCTCCACACTTTCAGGTATGGGGCATTCCAAGTGCTGACTGGAGTTGCTGGGAATCCATCCTGGGACCTTCTGCATGCTAAGCAGATACTGTACTGCAAAACTATGGCCTGGTGTATGCTTGATGCTTCTTGCATGCCTGCGACGTGCTCACACTCTGGCTCCACTCTGACAAACAGAACTACTACAACAGGCAGGACTTGTGAAGAGGCAGTATCTCTTCTGCCTCTCAAGAGACTCCTCAGCTGCGGCCGAAGGTCAGCCTGCATGGGAGGTCAGGAAAGGACCTCTTCCTGACCCCTGTCTGTTGGCTGACCTCTCCCACTTCAGCCCCTGACCTCTGCCACCCATTCTCATCTTCTTGGTTGAAATGCAAGCCCTCTGGCTCAGCCTTGTGACAGCTTCTGTATTTTATTCGGTGCCAAATGTCTGTGGCTGCTTGCTTCATCTATGCTCACCGGCCCCAACTGACTTCTTTGGAGGGACCCAAAGGATGACTTGGCAATGGCTGGGCTCACAGTGCTAATCATGCCGGTGAGATTTCAGTTGCTCTGGAATCAGACCCCTTCTGTTGTCTCTTAAAAGGGTTCTCCATGGCAAACCCGGCTTGACTTGCTCAGTGTCTGGATTGGCTGCAAAGGGCTTAGGTCCATGCTTGGATGCCATCGTCTCCGGGGACCATGGGGACAGCAGCACCCCATATCCATTTATTTATTTATTTATTTACACCGTGCCACCAGCGCTTGACAAACTCAAGCAAAAAGGCAGATCTCTTCCCCTTAAGGAGCTTACATTCTGATTCATAGGATTGTCAAGTTGGAGGGGATCCCAAGGGCCAACTCCTTGCAATGCAGGAATCTCAGCTATAGCAACCATGGCATATGGCCATCCAATCTCTGCTTAAAACCTCCCAACGACGGGGAGTCCACCACCTTCCAAGGAAGACCTTTCCATTCTTGAAAAAGTTATTACTGTCAGACAGTTCTTTCCAGTTTTAGTCGGAAGCTCCTTTCTTTCAACTTGAAGCCATTGGTGCAAGTCCTACCCGCCGGGGAAGGAGAAAACAAGCTTGCTCCATCTTCCATGGAACAGCCATTGAGATATTTGAAGATTGCAATCATATCTCCTCTCAATCTCCCCTTTTCCAGCTCCCTCAACCATTCCTCATAAGGATCTGTTTCCAGACCCTTGATCATCTTGGTCGCCCTCCTCTGCACACGGTTCAGCTTGTCAATATCCTTCTTAAATTGCGGCACCCACAACTGGACACAGTATTCCAGATGTGGTTGACCAAAGCAGAACAGAGCAGGGCAAGGGCGAGGAAGTTGGGGCCCTCCGGACTACAGCTCCCATCACCCACAACCACTGGCCTTGCTTGCTGGGGCTGATGGGTGTTGGAAGCTGGGCAGCCCTTACTATTACAGTGAGCAAGTTGCTGGGGTGACAGATGCTGGTGGGGGGGGGGCCACAGCAGATTTCCTCCATTCCTCTGTAACTGCCTGCACAGGCTCTGTTGAACAGTGGCAAGCAGGGCAGACCAAGATCAGGAGGAAAAGGAGGTGGTGGGCAGCAGAGCTGTGGAGAGATGCACATCTGTGAAAGATCCAACTTTGTGGCCACAGGGTAATAATATATGTGCCAGTACAAGCTGACCCTTATTGGCTTCATCTCCTCAGATTTGTGAAACAGATGGAGAATTGAGAAGGTGGTGCATATACACAGGCCATCTCACTGAGGAATTCTCCTTAAGAACAGACGATGCCAGTCCTCTACAAAATTAGACCATTGGCCACCCTGATCCCTGCCAAGCTGTGCATAGGATTCCATGGGTCATGGCTCTCAACCAGGGCCTGCGCTCCTTTGGAGAATTGAAGATGTGATGGAGACTGTCATAGCTCTAAGATATATCTAGCACAGTACTGTCTACAACAGCCTTTCCCAACCCTACCAGGAGATGCTGGGGATAAAATTTGCCGGGGAATCAAACCTTTGCACTCTTCCCACTGAGCAGTGTCCCTGCATCTTCCTTTTTACAGCTCCAGCCTAGCATAATCCACATTCCTTTTCCCAGGGAGACGGATGTGGAGTGCCAGCTTGGGTTGCTGCCTCCATTATCATCATCAAAGGCCTCAGAGCGGGACCAGCTGCTTCTCCAGCAGGTTGCAGATTAACCAGCCCTGCTTATTGTTGGCTATTGATTCACCCACCTGAAAATAGAGGCTGCCTTCAGAGGTCTAGGGAATGGCCATGGCCTGAGGGCTGGTGCAGCCCCAGACTGTCAGATTTGTTTGGACTCCTGGCATTTGACCAAATGGTCCCCAGCAGGAACATGCAGCAGGAAAGGAAGAGAGAGCCGCATATCAGATTTATTTCCCCCTTCGGCTGGCCGCCTACTTATGCTTCTTGACCCTCCTTTAATAGTGAATCCTGTATATTGGAAGCCACTAGAATCCTACCTACCTGCACAAAGCTGGCAGCGTGTGTTGCATACGTTGCCAGAAGGTTGTCTTTTTGCCTTCTGGTTTATTAAGAGGCAGGAGCAAAGGACTCTGTGCCTTTAATGACCAAGGCCAGTGTGGTTCTTTCTCCAGCAGCTGGCCCATGGGTCATTGCCCCTGCACCCCATTGACTCTGCAGCCAGCCCACCTGTGGCTCACGGCACCTGCAGTTCTGAGACAAGATCTCCAGATATGCAGTCCTTATCTAGGTTTGAGTTCTTCAGCCATAATGCCTCACCTGTGCAGTAGCCTTGAAAGCATGTTGCAACAAAACTCACCCACAGCACTGAGTCAGCAGGATGAGGAACAGATTCGTTGTTTTTCCTCTGTTGACAGCAATCTGTGTGTTGCACAGGGATAGAGGGGAAATGGGGGTGGGTGGGATGGGAAAATCTTGCAATGCAAGGGGTGCAATCTCTCTCTCACACACCACTCTATATTTCAGAAACTTGTTTGTTTGCAGTGCGTTTGGATACCACTTGAGCTACTGTAACCAACTTTTTGCAGTTGGTTATTACAGTTCCCAAGATCAAGAAACAGGTTGTCAACTGCGCTGGATACGGCTGGGCACCATTTTGAATGAAAATAAGGGACTGAACCTTTAGAAAATGCCGCTGATTTCAAAACTGGCCTGACCTCTTTGGTTTCTTAGAATTCTTAGACCATGCTGGGCACAAGGTGCTACATTTGTGTGGTGGAGAGAGATAGAGATTTCTATGCCAAGCTCAGATGCTTACATGTTGAGCACAGTGGTAATCCACTACAGCAGTAGTCAGCTAGGAAGGTTTCTGCTATTGCCAATTCTGCTTTTGTGTGTTGCTGCTGGACATTTCAGACAATGTGTCTTGCATTTCATGGCCTTTTGGCCCCACCATTTATCAGTTTTGCTCGCTTCCATACTCATGCATATATGTCCCTGCCCGTTGAAAGTAACACCTTATGCATTTAATGACACAAGGCTTTGGTCCACAAGAGCTCATGCCACCATCAATCTGTTGAGTCTTTGAAGGTTGCTGCAAGATTGCTTTGCATGTTGGCTGGGGCTGAGGAAAGTTGGGAGTCCGACAATATGTGGAGAGCCACAGGTTTCATATCCCAGAAGCCTCTGCAATGTGCAGAAGATCCTTGATAGATGTTCAGAGGTTTCATGCCCCATGTGTTTCCTCTTGAGGCTGTGTTGTTGTTGTTAACACCTGCAACATCACAGTTTCCTCTTCCTCTTGAATCAAGATGTTTTGACTGAGCTGGAAGTTTGAAGGCAAACTTGATTTGGGCCTGCAAAAAGTTAAATCTACCAGGACAGTGGTGAAGCTAGGATGACGGCGGGGGGGGGGCTGCTGTACTGCTTCCTGGAGGGCAGAAGGTTACCCCATCAGGCCAGAAATGGTTAGCCACCCTAGCTCTGGGTCTTGCTCCTCTAGGTTATGTCTAAGCTACAAGGCATTTTCCTTGCTTCCTGTTGACTGTAGTTGCGTGCCTCTCTAGATGTTGCTGGACTACAAATCCCATCTGCCCTGGCTACTGGTCATGCTTTCTGGGACTGCTGGGAGTTGTACTTCAGCAACACCCGGAAGGCTGAAGTTTCTCCACACTTGATAGAAAGGCTTTGTAAGTAGAACTCACTGGGGAAAAGAGACAGTTTCAGCTGAAAGTCTCAAATGTTCTGCCTGGGACCTGGCATGTCTGCAGTGGAAGGAAATTCCATAGCAAGGGGGCTGCCAATGAGTGTGATGCTCATGCAAGATGTTTTGGGCCCAGGTGTGGTACAAAATGCATATGCTAAAGGTCATTGTTTCAAGCATGTGTGTGTGTGTGTGTGTGTGTGTGTGTGTGTGTGTGATTCAGCCAACACCAATCTTGTTTGAGCTATTCTTCAAGTGTGTGTGTCTGTACATGCACACACATACACACCCCTTAGACTGGATTATGTGGTCAGAAAGGCAGCATTGCTCTGACAACATATAAGGGAGAGAGTAGTCTCTCAGGAATGTGAGACCTGAGCCTTTCAGTGGCTTTATAAATCTACAAACAGCACCTTGAATTGTGTCAAGAAGGCAGTCTGGGAACTTATGTGGATGTTGCAGCAGTGTCGCCAGTGCGTTGCCAGACCTCTTTGTAAGCAAACTGCTTTTCCGTGGGTGGCTCTTCGTGCCCTGTTAACATGCAATATGAAATGTCCTGCTTCTGGATACCAGTTGCTGAAAACTGCAGGATGGAACCTTCCCCCCACCCCTGCAGATTGCCACATAGATCAGGTAACTCAGAGAGCAGGGGGAGCCCATATTCTGGCCATTCGGATGTTGTTGGACAACAATTCCCCCAACCCTGGCTGGGGTTTAAGGAAGTTAGAGCACAATATGTTGGCTATTCCAGATGTAGTCCATCCATTACCTGCCCAGTTTGTCTGGAGGGCCACAGATTCCCCATCCCTAAGGAAAGAAGTACCTGATCACTCAATGCAGCCTGATATTCCCAGAACTGCAAAATATTTACAGGCAGCTGCAGTGCCTGTGAGATCGGAGAGCAGGTGGCTTGTGAGCAGTACAGTGCTGAGGGAAACAAACAGTGCTATGTCTTATGCCCCCCCCCCACTCTCTGGCTTCCTGAGGATGTGACAGGGTCACAGCCCCCAAAGGGTATTGTTGTGTCATTTGTTGGGAGGGAATGTTTTGTGTTTGTGTGTAGCAGACCAAACTGGTTCACACATGCAGCTACTTTATTATCTTACCACTTGACAACACAATGACTTGCAACTGATGGGAATAAACAATGCTGTGTCATTTAAAATCTCTCTTTCCACCTGCTAAGAAGCTTAGAACTCAAGAAAAGCCCAGCTGGATCAAGCCCAGTGCCCATCTGGTCCAGTGTCTTGCTCCCGCCATGGCCAACTAGATGCCTATGAGAAGCCTACAAGGTAGGACTGTTCAGTGCAACAGTCCTCTCCTCCCTTGTGATTCCCAGCTTCAAATAACGAAGGCAGGAGGAAGCTAAACCTGTCCTCGGAGCTGTCCTGGATGTTGGCCCTCTGCCGGCTGAGGAGTAGCTTGCTCCCACTGCCAGTGACACCTCTTGACCCTGTTTTGTATGATCCATTCCCCACTCCCAGAGAAGGATGGACTAACCCAGGGGTCAGCAAACTTTTTCAGGAGGGGGGCGGTCCACTGTCCCTCAGACCCACACCACTGGCCTGGGCAGCAGAGGCAGCCTCCACACCGCTGCCGCTTCCTTCCCGCTTGACCACCTTAGCGGGAAGGAAGGGGGGGCGCCCAGAGGCATCCACAGCTTCTGATTGGCTGCAGTAGCTTCCTGCAGCCAATCAGAAGCCATGCCGCATCATGGAAGTCAGTATCCGCACGGCGAGGCCTCTGCGCCCTGCCTGATAGGCACGGGGACTGACCGAGGGGGCAGCAGGGTCCGCAAGGTTTGCGGGACAGATTAACAAGCCTGGTGGGCTGTATCCGGCCTGAGGGCCTTAGATTGACGACCTCTGGACTAACATATCCCAGTGCTTATTTTGTTGCTGAGAGGATAAAAAGGAGCAGGTTCCTCAAACAGAGATTAGATAAAGGCCTTCCTATCTACCTGTGAAAATATCCTCAGAGAGGCTCCTTGAGGAAGGGAAGACTCAAGTGTGTCCCTAGCCATTATCCTTGGGTTCCCTGTTCATTATGGGACTGCAACTTCATGGCAGGGGCAGATATATCAAAAGGCATGTTTGCATTGTAAATGCAACCCCCTTTAATGCAATCCTGCTCCAAAAAAATTATGGCGACTATGTAAACTAGTGATCTGCAATACTTATCAACAGGGGCAGATTTGAGGGTAAACCATACACAGCATGGGTCTGTCCTTGTGGCTCGTTGGAACTTGAAACTGCTTCACATGTACTATTACGTTGTCGTCTTTATGAGGATATATGTTTGACTTTTATCACACCTGTTTTGCAAAAGTCCAGGAAAGAATCTGAATACCATAGTTTAAAACTACTGCTAGAGGACAAGAATCCCAAGACTACATTAAATGTAGCTAAATTCTGTGCGTCTGCAATCAATCGCAGGAAGCAAGTGGTATCCCATAATGTTCAAACCCCTAAATGTTAATTACAGGGGACATGCTAACAATTAATTTTAATTTTTATATTTAAAGCCTTGTTATATTCATATTGTCCCTTGTATTTCTGATTTTTTTTATGATCTGTGATATTGTGTGTGTTGATGCTGGTCTGTGACCGTATTAATAAATTCATTCATACTTATCAACAGGATCATGGGTCATTACTCCCAGATGAATTAATCTGAAATAGTTAATACTCCTGGGGTCTGTACTCACAGACCCTACAGGCAAATCCCTGATAGAATTTGGGGTGAAATTATTGGATTTTGTGGGGCATGGTTGAACAAATATGCAAATGAACCAAGACAGACTTGAGAGAAAAAGTTCTGGGTTGTTGGGACTGAACCAGTTTTATTACCCAGAGAAACTAAGTTGACAGTTGAAAAGCTCCTCAGTCATGATCTTCTTCCATTTTTTATTTTTTTTGTAACTTCCCTCCTCCCAAATCCACAGGACTTAGGGCCCATGACTACACCCTCCTGATATAATGAGCTCCAGTCTCTTTCTTATGCATTCCGTGGAGAAAAAAAATACCTTCCTTAGTTTGACTTACCATTAGGTTTCTTTTGCTGATGTGTTGGGAGATTGAATTTTGATGTCCTTTATATTTTTCCTGCAAAAATTGCCCTCACTGAAAACATATCCCTGGATGCAGAACACAGGTGGCTTGTTCAAATTTCACACTGAATGCAGGTACAAGCTGTCTCTGCACAAGTGTTTGTGTGGAAGGGCGAACACTTCCAGATTTGTACAGCTCAGCTATTTGTGTAAATGGCAAACTTGTTGAAAGTTACATGTGAATAACTACAGCCATACAACTCAGCTATTGTGCACATAGATTGTACACTCGTTGAATGCAATGTGAGAATAGCCCTAGTTTTGGGTGCCTTTCAGTAGAGGTCTTAGCTCCCAGTGGGGTTGGTTTTCCTTTAGTAAAGAGAAGCCCCACACAGTGCATTAGTGTTTTCATCAAAACTCTGCAGACGTTCCCATTCAGTTTAGCATCTCCAGGTCTCAAGAGCTTATTGGCCAAGCCCCAACAACAGGACAAGCCCACACTCCATGTTAGAAATCAGGGGTAGGCAACGTGAGGCCCGTGGGACAGATCCTGCCCAATCGCCTTCTCAATCCGGCCTGCAGACAGTCCAGGAATCAGTGTGTTTTTACATGAGTAGAATGTGTCCTTTTATTTAAAATGCATCTCTGGGTTATTTGTGGGACATAGGAATTCATTCATATTTTTTTTTAAAATATAGTCCAGCCCACCACATGAGGGACAGTGGGCTGGCCCATGGCTGAAAAGGGTTGCTGCC
The DNA here is from genome assembly GCF_964234715.1 of Podarcis melisellensis. Classification (NCBI taxonomy): domain Eukaryota; kingdom Metazoa; phylum Chordata; class Lepidosauria; order Squamata; family Lacertidae; genus Podarcis; species Podarcis melisellensis. Next base: position 4,081,814 of record NC_138529.1, read on the forward strand.
CCCTGTGAGAAATCATGAGATGCCTTGCACCCAAGTTTCACAGCTGTGGTCGAACTTGAGCTGGGCAGATTCTCTTGTTAGGTTTCTCCATGGACATTTGGTTTGTCCTGTGGCTGCAGTTTGGCTTCTCCCTGCATGGATGCCTGCCAGGGAGAATGCTCAGCTGATTTTGTGGGGGTGGTTTGGGAGTAGATGTGCCCCTGCTGTCTCTCCTTCCCTTTCATTCCTCCTTTGGTTCTCGAGGCAGGAGTGGTGTTGTTGTTTTTAAATCATTCTGCTGGTTCTCACTGGTGTGAGTTTCTCCAACAGACTTTGAAATTGGGCTGGGAATCCTGGCAGGCTTCTCTTTATCCCAGTTACTTTGGTCTGGGCTACGAATCAGCAGTCGGCTCCCTGCAGAGATTTGAAAGGGGGGAGGTGGTTTTGGGTTCCCACCGATTCCCTCCTAGCAATCGGATGAGTCTGGCAGGTTTGCAGTGCTGCGGATGTTCTCCTTGCTGTGTGCCACCCGCCCCCTCTGTTCCGATCTTGTGGGGCTCTTGCTGCCACTGCTGGGTATCTTAAGCTCTTTCCCAGGCCTCTTTCTGGGCCCCAGGAGGGGTGGCTTCACTGCCTGCTTGCAGCTGCTGAATTGTACACCTGGCTGCCTACACAAGGGCCCTTTGTCCTGCACCAGGGAGCTCTGAAGAGGGGGTGGGGGGGTAGGGTAGGGGAAAGGGAGAATAGGGAGGCTGCCAGGAGTTGGGGAACAGAATGGGAGAGAGGAACCTGGCATGGATATCATTCCAGGCTAAATAAGCCGGAAGCAATAATTTGAGCCTGCAGGTAAAACAAACAGACCTGCTAGTGGGCTGGGGGCTCTCAGGAAGACCACTGAGATGCATCATTACAGAACACAAGGAGAAAGGCTACTAAGGAGTAGATTTCTCCTATCAGAACTGCCAGTAGCTCACAGCATTTCTTTACTGCAAGCCCACATTGTTCTGGACTCCAAAAACTTATCATTCCATCTATTCCCAGTGTTCAGGTTCAGGTGTGAGTGTCATTCCATTTGTAGCCAAAATGACACTGTCCTCCCAGGAGAGTGTTACAGGAATTTATGTAAAGGTTGCGGGGGGGTTGCCCCTCCAGCAGACATCATACACACACCCTATCTACCAAACTCAGCACAATCACTCCTGCAAATGTCCCCGCAAAACACTTCATCACAGTTTTTTCCTATGTCTATTCAAAGGGCCTCTGCTGCACATTAGCAAATCCAACAATTCACTGATAAATGTGTCTATGTACTGGCTCACTGGGAAAACTTTAGAAAGTCATATAAAGTCGCTCCAGTATGGATTTGCACCATTGCAACTTTGTTCTGTTCAGGAAATGAATGGCTACCAAGGGGGGAGTCTGGGATGTGAGCAGCCATAATCCCTCAAGCCTGAGACCAGGTACTCAGCAGCCTCTTGCACAAGGGATCATCACTGGCATCCTGGCAGGTGGGTGTCAGACAGGCAGTCATCCCATGGACAATGGCAAACCACCCAGGAATGGATTAGGTGATAACCTGACCAGAAAACCAGGAACTTGTAAATATTCCTACTGTATCACTTGATGGGTGTGTGGTGGTGGGTAAGGGAGGTTGGGGGCAAACCTGATGAACCGGTTTCTACCAGAAAACCCCTCACTGTTTGTGACATATTTATGATGTATCTGTGATGTATACATGATGCTTCACCTGAGTGTTCATGAGAAAAAGGGAAAACCTATAAGGAAACAGTGACAGCTGGAAGGGATTTTGCGGGGGCACAAAAAGGCAAGTTGTGGGGCTCCAATTTATGGGAGGGGAAAGTGGGCCCCAAAGGTAGAAGCTCAACGAGCCTGAGGCAATCTGTGGGTAGCCCCTTCAGGACCAGGAGTTTAAGGGTGGGAGGAGCTTAGCCAGGCTCCAGGTGCATCTGGCTCAGACTCATCCTTTTGCTTCCTGCTCCCTTTCTTTCCACAGTGCCAGTGTCCTCGTGGGAGCACCCAAGGCCAACACAAGCCAGGTGGACGTTACGGAGGGGGGTGCTGTCTACTACTGTCCCTGGCCCCTTGGCGAGAGCAGCTGTATACCCATTGAATTTGACAGCAGCAAAGGTAAGCGGGATGTGTGGGGTTGGGAGGTGCCAATGGTAAGGGCTGGCTAACTGGCTGGCTACTTGCCCATCCTCATCCACCTCCAATTTTTACTCTGATTTTCAGTCACAATAATAATAATAATAATTTATTATTTGTACCCCGCCCATCTGGCTGGGCTTCTCCAGCCACTCTGGGCAGCTTCCAACAAAGATTAAAAATACATTAAAATGTCACACATTAAAAACTTCCCTGAACAGGGCTGCCTTCAGATGTCTTCTAAATGTCAGGTAGTTGTTAATCTCTTTGACATCTGATGGGAGTGCATTCCACTGGGAGAGTGCCACCACCAAAAAGGCCTTCTGCCTGGTTCCCTGTAGCTTTGTTTCTCACAGTGAAGGAACCGTCAGAAGGCCATCGGCACTGGACCTCAGTGTCTGGGCAGATCGGCTACTCCAGATTCCCCGGATTCCCACTTCTTCTTTCTTCCCTACTTAATTCAGAAAATAAAGGCAACTGTGTCAGCCTATAAGAGGAATTACAAAATCCATAGTAGGACAAAGCCTCTATTAGGCCAACCAGAATTGCATGCAAGCTTTTGAGTTCCCCAGAATGCTTCATTGGCTTGGATGGTGAACAGGGGAATGCAGCCGGCTTCTGTTTATGGTCACGGTCTTAAGAGGTTTGTTAGACTGTGATCAGAGGTGCCTGCCCAAATTCCCCTTGTCAGAAACACCAAAGCCCAGCTCCATACTCAAATCAGGCAACTGCAGGGGCAGGGGAGTCTTTAGCATACGTGCTGCCGGGGTGCAAAGATCCGCCCAGCGCCCCACAAGCGCTGCCATTGTGATCTTTGGTAAATGAGTGCATAAAGTCCTTTAGTGAAATAGTAGCCATACATTTCCGTAATACCTACGTATATATGTATTTTGTTTTTCTAGCTCAATCAAAATTATTTATTATTTCATAACAGGTAGATAGTTAAGAGCTTAGGCTGCTTCAGCGGTGGGTGCCTGGCAACCCCCAGAATTCTGCGCCCAGGTGCCCTGCACCCCTTGCACCCCCCTGTGCAGGGATTCTTCATGAATTTATTTGCGAGTGTGTTGTCAGGGGGGACCTGTGTATTCCTGACACATAGAGCTTATGAGTGTGAGAGTGCAGTCCTGGATTAAAGGCATAGGAGCCAAATCCTAGGGGCTAAGGTCCCTTTGCCCCCCCCATTAAATATTTGAGGTTGATGGGCATTGCCATTCAAATGGTGTGTGTGCACCGTGACATGTGATCAGGACAGGCCTTACCTCCCCCCTCCCCCCCAGAATATTTTATTCAAGTCACAGGGTAGAAGAGTCATGCAGTCCCTAGAGAGCTGGGGTGATGTTGTGGTTAGGAGAGCCAGACATTTGCAAATTAAAGCAACTGTGGTGAGCACCACACACACCTTGTAGCTAAGCACACATTGCAGCCTGTTTGACTGACTACAACAGGAGCAGCAGGGAGAAAGGGGGAGTGCCTCTGTGGCAGCATGGGCATCCACGGGGGTGAACCCCTGGATTAAAGTGTTGGACCCAAGTTCTGATGAGACCCAAGTTCTAAATTCCCCTGCAGCCATGAAGGCAAATGTGGATGAGCAAAGGAAGTTGCCTTACACCATGTCAGACCAGTGCTCCATCTAGCTTCAGTATTCTCTATCTCAGGGTTTCTCCAGTTGTTGTTTCTTGGACTACAATTCCCATGATCCCTGACCACTGGTCCTGATAGCTAGAGATGATGGGACTTGTAGTCCAACAACAGCTGGAGACCTAGGTTTGGGAAACCCTGATCTACACCGATTCTCTAGGTTTTCGGGTAGGGCTGTTCCCCAGCTCAACTTGGAGGCACTAGGGATGGAGCCTAAGACCTTTTGCATCGAGAGCATGCACGCTACCTTCGAACAGCTCCCCTTCCGCTCAGCTGGGAAAGCTGGGCTGATGAAAGGCTGGTCACTGTCTCTCGACCCATCCCACCTCACAGGGCCGTTGTGGGCAGGGGGCAGAATGGTGTACTGTGAACTTCTGCAGGAAGGTTGGAGTGAAAATACAACAAAAACACAGAACTAATCTTGAATAAAGAGATCAAAAGCCGCCCACAGGCAGAATAAAGTGCAAATGTTGACAGTCTCCCTTTAGGTTCAAAGGCATTCTGTGTTGTGGGAGAAGAAAAGGGTCCAAACCAGGGGTCAGCAAACTTTTCAGCATGGGGCCAGTCCACTGACCCTCAGACCTTATGGGGAGCCGGACTATATTTTTTTTGGGGGGGGGGATGAACGAATTCCTATGCCCCACAAATAACCCAGAGATGCATTTTAAATAAAAGGACTCATTCTACTCATGTAAAAACATGCTGATTCCTGGACCGTCCGCCAGCCGGATTTAGAAGACGATAGGGCCAGATCCGGCCCCAGGCCTTAGTTTTCCTACCCATGGTCTAAACTGCCCCACCCCTGTAACTTTGTGGCTCAGAAAGGCCTGGACTTTAGTTGGCCTGGCCTGGCCTGGGGCTTTCCTGTCTGGCCGCATGGCTCTGTGTTGACTTGGCTGGTCCCCAGTGGACGTGGGCCAGAGAGAGTTTCCTTGGCTCAGCTGAGAACAAGAGATCAGATTCCAGCCAGAGAGCCAAACAGGCCATTGCTCAGGGAGCCCCTACGTCCGCATAGGCCTGAATCTGGGAACTACTCTCCAGGTGGCTGGTGTGCTGAGAGCAAGAGAGAACAATACTTTTCTTTTAATCCTCCCCAAAGTGAGCATTTTATTTCCACAGAGGTTTATTTTTCCCCAGGCAGAATTGCTGAAAGCAAAAAAATGTGTCATTACAAGGATACTAATTTCTGGAGCTTTTAAATTGAATACTTCCTCCCTCCCCAGAAACTACAAATAGGGCAATGTAAAAAAAATGAGCTGGAAAATCTACAGCTGAGCTGGGGAGCCTGTGCCCCCTCCAGATGTTGTTGGACTCCAACTCCCATCAGCCCCTGTCAGCACGGCCAGCCATCAAGGATGTTGGGAGCTGCAGTCCAGCAACCTCTGGAAGGCCACAGGTCCACCAGCCCTTGTCTGGGGCAACTGATTGGTAAGGCTTTTTGTTTTCCTGCACAGTCTTCTCAGAAGTAAATCTCAGTGAGGTAAATGAAGCCTATGCTCAAGTACCTGAGTATGCAGAATAGCTCTTAATGAGACTTTTAATCTCAGGGTCATGGGTTTGAGCCCCACGTTGAGCAAAAAGATTCCTGCATTGCAGGGGGTTGGACTAGATGACCCTAGTGGTCCTTTCCCAACTCCACGATTCTATCGTTCTGTTGAACTGCAGCCCTGACATCCATATTTGGAGCCCACATAATCCTTGGAAGGCAAAGAACTTTGTTAACTGAATAAGCAAAATGGACTGAATGTCTTAAAAGAAACAGTAAGGGTCGCAGGTTCGGTGACAAAAACACAGGCCAAAATCTTATATATACAGTATGTCATGGCATTTTGAGATATGTGTTCCTGGGTTTGATCTCATGCCCGTTTGGGAGGAGAGAAGGCTGCGCTGCCAATTCTGTTTTGTTTTGAACTGCATTCACAAATGAAACCAAAGTATCACAGCAGCTGTCAAAGTAGCGCTGGAAAGATTCCTGTTCTAGGGACTCCTTGTTTCATGTTTTGTTTATTACTTTTTTATTCCCTGCCTCTTTCCTCCGTGAAGCTGAAGCACTGTGCCGTCCCCCCACCCCAGTGATCTGATCTTTGCAACAGTCCTGCGAGAGGCCATAGTTAGCTCATGGTCAGCCATGGCCAAGTAGGGATTTCAGCCCGGGCTTCCTCAGACCTGATCCATTGCACGCTAGCAGCACGAAACGCTCCACCCCCCTGGCTCACTGTGAGCGGGAGAGTGGCGGCTGAGGGGCAGAGCCAAGGTCCCTAATATCTCCAGACAGGAGTAGTCCTGGAGAGTCACTGCCTCTCAGTGTAGGCACTACAGTCAGACCTCGGGTTGAAGTAGCTTCAGGTTGAGCGTTTTCGGGTTGTGCTCCGTGGCAACCCAGAAGTAACGGAATGCGTTACTCCGGGTTTTGCCTCTCACGCATGCGCAGACGCTCAAAATGAGATTTTTGAAAACTTACTTTCTTGAGGGAATCCTTTCCACATCTGTTTCCCAGCTGAGGACTCCTTGCACATTGCAAAGGCTTGTGGGGAATGGTCTGGGGCTCTGTCTTAGGAGCACTGGTCAGCCTGTTCTCTCTCATCGCGGCCCCTGCTTCCTTCGGGCTCTGAGTGCAGGAAGATCCAGCATGGCAAAGAAGCGCGTCTGCCATTGCCAATCATCTTCTCACTGCGGAAACCTTGAGAGGCATCCAAGGCACCTCAGAGTTTCCTGGACTGGAGTTTGAAGAACCACTGGAGTGGAGATCGCACCATTAGGGAGGGTTGTGGGGCCTAAGTGGTTTTTGATTAACAAGAACAACCTCTCCCCCTCCCTGGTCCTGCCCTCCTCCTCCTCTCCCAGTCTCCTCTTCCCCACCAGATGGGAACAATGGGAAATCTTGAAGGGGGAAATGGGCAGCAGTGCTATGTTATGAAATATTTTCTCTTTCTGAATAAACAGGGGAGGAATTTCTGGAGCATTGTTCACAGTGGCGGTGTGGGATTTTTGAAATTGCAAACTGCAGGGATTGTTGATTTTTCAGGCAGTGATGTGAATTAAAGAAGGGTGGAGGGGCGGGCTGGAAATGCCCACGTGGAACCAAATTGTATTTTTGGCAGTTCCTTTAGTTTAGAGTAAATTGAGAGAGGGAGAGAATTGGAAATGCCCTTAATGGACGAGAAGTAGCTTGCGAGACTTGGCATTTGTTTTATACCTGGTCTTCTGGGGTCACTGCCTGACGGTTTCTTTTGCAAGAAAGGGATTAAGTGGTGCTCGTTCCTGCAAGATCTGAGGGTATTATCACTACATCCCATTGGATTGATATGAAGGGCCTTGTATGAACCAGAGCCAGTGGGCTGGGGATGCCTCTTCTGGTCTGGATCAAAACCAAAGGCAACAACTGCTGGGAGAATAGCAAACCCACAGCCTCAGATCAGGCTGTTTCCCACAAGCTCCATCCCACCCCCTAAATGAAAACGGGAAGCCCTCTTCCCTCTTAGCACTCCACATGGATTTAGTACATTTTCTGCATAAGCTGCTGATCTGGACCTGATTGGAAAAAGTGGAGAAACATTCAGGGCTGTAGGGGGACAACCTTTCTGTGGGTGGGCAATTCTCTGCAGCAGGAGTGATGGCAGGATCCTGTCACACCTGAGGCTGAGATGGGGCAGAATTTCTAGAATTTCCTAGGCTCTCCTCGGAGGCCGGAGCCATGACTAGTGCAGGGGTGTATGGGCTGCCAGATCTGAGGGTGACCACAAATCACCTTCATTTAGTTAGTTTCTGGCAGTTGCCTTGTGAAAGACAGTATTTGTTGTATTGGTTATGGTTTTTTATAGTCCCTCCTCCCAGTGCCACCCAGTAAATATAAAAATACAATACAATATGCCAACAACATACATATTGCAATATGTTGGTTATTCTTATGCTTTATTTATGTATTTCAATTTTTTATATTAAGTTTTTATTTAGTTGACACCATGACCTATAAAACACAGAACCATTAACACTGATTTTCATGATTTAAATAAAAAGTAGTGTGTTCTGGCATGCAGTTTGGGAATTAACCAAATGGGGCAATGATCACAGTGAAAAAGTGGAGATTTTGGAAGTATTTGTGGTGGTGGGATGGAGCCAGAGAAGGCAACAAGTCAAGCAGATGGGGAAGATGTAGGAGGAGTAGAGGCTGAAGAGACCCGGAGCTGCAGTGCAGAAGGTCTCAGGTTCCTATCCCAGCATCTCCAGCTAAGTCTGGGAAAGATTCCTTCCTTGTCTGAATTCCTGGGTGGCCGCTACCAGTCTGAGGACAATATCAGGGTAACAATAGTGCGTAGTGTTCAAAGGGCTTTGCATTACCTTGAAATCTTTACAACATCCCTGTAAGGCAGGCCAGCATTGTTATTCCCAAAATTATAGAAAAGGGACAGGCTTCCAAGACTGAGAGTCAGCAGTTCACCAACAGCCAACCAGCAAATTCACAGATCAGCTGAGAGTTGAACTGCTCATAGCGCATGTTCTGAACCATTATGTTCAAGTGCAGACTTGTGGGGAGTGATAGAAAATGCAGTGCAGAACCACTGTGGTACGCAGCGCTTGCTGGGCCTGCTTGCCTTCCTCACTGGTCAAAGAACCAATGCTCTGACTTGGTATAAGGTGCCTTCCTATTGACTCTCCCACCAAGAGGCCAGGAATTCTCAGATCATATGCTGTGCTCTGAGAGGAGCTGAGTTGTGCCTCGGTGGGGAAGGGGAAGGCTGTTTTTAAATGCGTCCATCAGTCTAGGCTTCTTGTTCTCACTCTCTTTCTCTGCCAATACAGTGGTACCTCCAGTTGGATCCTGAGGTTTCTGCAACCAGAGGGACCGCTTCTGCACATGCACACATGGCAAAAACCCAGAAATATACTTTCGGGTTTGCCGCGTACGTATCCCAAAGTTTACGTAAGCGGAGGTACGACTGTATGTGAGTAGTGGCATCAACTCAGTCTCGCCATATTGCTTTGCACCTGATGGATGCTGGAGATTCCCAGAAACATCCCCCTTGCCCCCAAAGAATGGTCCAGTCCCAGAATCCTGATGTGCCTGGGCAAAGGGGAGGTCAGGATACTTGGGGCCAATAGTCCTTGGGCTATCCCATAGAAAACACAGGAAAGCAGCATAGCAACACGGAAAGCTACCTTGTACTGAGTCAGATCATTAATCCATCTAGTTCAGTGTTGCTTACACTGATTGGCAGCAGCACTTCAGGGTTTCAGACAGGAGTCTTTTGCACCTAGGACTGTCTGCATGCAAGGCAGATGCTCTTGTCACCAAGCTACAATCCTTGTTCTAGGGGCTGACTGAAATGATAGTGTATATGATTTACATCCTCTGTCTCTGCCCATCCACCTTCTTTCAACAGTGAGAGTAAAATTTTATCCAGAATGCTGGAAGGAAGCTGTGTCCCGGGTATCTAAAAGCCTTTGAGGAACACTGATCCAGACCCCTTTGTGTTCTCTGTCCAGCAGGATCCCGCATGGAGGACTTTAATGGGATGGTGGAGCAAATGGAGTTCAAATCGCTGCAGTGGTTTGGAGCCACAGTGCGGTCACATGGCAGCTCCATCCTGGTAAGAGCGGAGTCGTGGCATGAATTTGGCAAAGCGCATAAGCAATTGGTTGACCGGGGGAACCCGGACCATCTCCAGGTGGTCACAATTTTGCAGGAAAGATTTAAGCGCATACCAGAATTCTAGGTCTGCGTATTGGAAATGGATTGAAGTGCTCTGTCACCCTAGCACAACAAATTTGCTTTTGGGAACTTTTTGCAGTTTGGGTCATGACAGAAAAGTGTGTTGAAAAATGTGTGATAAATGAATGAATAATGGGAAGATGTTTAAAAGACCCCACAAGAAGATTGAGATGAATGCTCATTGCCCTATAACCTCGCTGCAAACAAACCAGCATGCAGGCTCAATAAAGACCGGATATAATTTAGCCTTTGCATAAATGTTGTGGAAACACATCAGGATGAATGAGCAAATAGCTTGTCGCCAGGGTGGGGGGGGGGGGCTCAGTAACAACAGCCCATGCCGGTTCAGGTTTTGTCTTTAGCTGCTTCTTCCTTCTCATCACAGGACCCCTCTGCAGCATGGAAGCTGTGAGAGCTCCTGCCTCAGTGGCTTCTGGAGCTGCCATAGCTAAGTTCTAGGCACTCCTGGCTTGTGTGCTACACAGATGTGATCTATGTGCCTTCAGTGGCCCAAAGTCGCATGTTTCTTGAATATTTGATAACCAGGGCTAACGGTGCCTCTGTATTGGGACTGGTGAAACCAGATCCCTCTGAACTGGAGAGCGAAAACTCACTTTCCCAATTTTTCGCTGAGTTCTTTTAATTAAGGCTGCCATTAACCACAGGAGGGGAGAAGGCTCCTGTGCTCAGGTCATGGATGCAGATTTCTCAGAGCAGGCCACTGGTTGGCCACTGTGAGAACAAGATGCTGTTACACTGTTGAGTAAACATTCATAGGATTGCAGTGTAAGAAACCCAGAAATCTCCAATGCGGCAACGCCATTTCTTCCCTTCTAGATTTCTTGCATATCTAAGTCCACACAAACACACAGAGGCCAGGTATTCCCAGTGTCAGAAACCCCTGTTTTGGCTACTGTTGCAATGCTGTGTCCTGTTGTGATCAAAGTCCATTGATAAAGTTTGTGACAAACTGATGTAGACTTGAAGGAGGATGTCATACAATAATACTGATCTTCCTCTGTCTAAATACGCTGTCTGGCTCCTCTAAAAAGAGATGGGTGAGCAGGGGGAACTTGATCTCCTTATTAATCCCCTCCCAACCAAGTTTTATTTTCTTTCTTCTTAAAAAAAATGTCCCTTTTGAAATGCACACCCCAATCTCCCCAGTACTAAGAGTGTCAGATGCTCATTTCCAGGTGTTGCTTTAGGGTTGCCAGAGGTTTTTTTGGGGGGGTGCTTCCCTGCAGTTTATTAGTTACCTTGCTGAACTTCAAACTGTGCTTTGAACTCCTCAACTTTCCAAAATCTGTCATATGGGGGCAGGGCAGGAAGGATGCAGCTAGTAAGAACTGCAGGAAATGCAAAGTGTGGTGGTGGTGTGTGTGTGTGTGTGTGTGGGCGGGCAGGCGGGTGTTGGCCGTTGTTCAAGCAACCCTGTGGCCTCACTAGGACACCCTGTTTTTCTCTTTGGTTTCCCCCAAGATTCTCCCTGTAGTCCTTTCCAACTAGCCTGCTGCAGGGCAGGGCTTCCTCCAGTCTTTTGACATCTAGGACATACCTTGTTGCTTTCTTTCTAAATTAAAATGAGAGGCACACTTCACTCCAACCTTACTTTATTTTGCTTGAAACCTTTTTTAAAAAAAGACACCCTTCATCCTATTTGAATACAAGGTTAGTTTACAGAACAAAATCAATTAAAGTACAAAATGCAAACAGTGCGTATGTGACAGGAACGTAGACAGCTTCCCCCACTGCTCTGGCTAACTCAGGACTCTCTACACCAGCTGGCAGCAGCTCTCCAGGATTTCCCTGTCCCTCCTGGAGATGCTGGTGTAGAGAACCTGGGATCTTCTACATGCCAAGTAAATGATCTACCAGTGATCTATGGCGCTTCTCCAAATGGTGGGTGGGTCCCAGGACAGCAGGAAGGCATCCTCCTTGCAACTCAGGGGCACCTGGGTCAACATTGCCTCCTGGTCCCTCCTCTTTTCCTACTTAGAGATGGGACTCTGCTTTTTGTCCAGTGTTGGGGCTTCTAGGATTCTGTTATGCTGGTTAACTACAGCAGAGGCTACCTTAGGAAATTCTAATGCATCCTGGATTCTTTCCCTTGGGACAATGCCAGTGCTTGTGTTGGTGCAGAGAGTGACTGGTGAATGTATCAAAGAGTGTGCCTTAAATCACCAAGGAATTCTTCCACCTTTTTCATGGCTCTGACACAGTTTGGGACTCTTTGCTGTAGACTCTACAATGTAGAGCAATGTCCTGATCTGGCCACATGTGGATAGAGATGCTGGAAAGAGTGGTGGCCGCAAGATAGGCCTGGATGTTGCAGGGCAGTCATCTGCAGAAGGTGGCACATCTCTACAGAGGTTGTTGGCATTGCTGAAGCTGCAGTGTTTGACCCTTGAATTGTACAGGGCTAGTCTGACTCCAGCTGTGAGAGCTTTGGCCATAAGTCAGAAGACCATCTCGCTCCCAGCTTCTGTACATTAAAACTGAAAGCTCGTGGTTGTAAGAACTTTGTAACATTAAGAGTCCATGCATGAGGTTGCTTGTTTTCATCTCCCCCCCCCCCCGACCCCTTTTCCTTTTTGTGCCATAGGCCAGAGTTCTGGGTTATTTATATTGATTTGTAAGCAGCCCTGGGAGTTTTTTTCCATCAGAAGTGTGGGGGTAGAAATGCTTTGCATGAGTGAAGACTGTGGAGCCCTTTCCATTTGCTTACCAGGCTCATCTTCTTCCTCTAGGCCTGCGCCCCCCTGTACAGTTGGCGAACCTACAATGACGAGCCTGAGCATGAGGTTGTGGGCACCTGCTTCTTGTCCATCAACAACTTCACCAAGTTTGTGGAATACGCACCTTGCCGCTCAGGTAACAAGGGGCTCTGGCAGGGGTTCAGCCCTTGCACAGGACCTCAGCCTTTCTTTCCTTTTAAGAAAACTGCATTGAATTTGTGTAGAAGTACATTAGAAGATTCCACTGGACACCACAAAAAATACATATAAAACCATAGCAACCAACCAGCACATCTGCTGAATAAAATAAATGGTTGGTAAACATAAGGGGGACCATGAGGTTTATTAAGACAGTTGGCAACCCTTTCATGCAGAGGTTCCATTCCTGGCCTCTGTGCACATCCATTGAGTGCATGGAAGTCCACCCCTTTTATGACTTTTTGTGACATTTTCAGTCACTTCCAAGTTTGGTGCTGTGTGTGATTACATGTCTTTCTGACACGTGCTAATTGGTCATCGCCTGTATAACTAATGGAACATTATCTTTAAGGTAACTTATTGAATGTGCATAAAGGAGGGGCTGACCACATTTTCTCCCCTTGTTCATCTTTAAACTGGATGTCTAAATCAGTTCTCTATGATTTCCTCAGTCTTTGAGAAAGAAGGAAGGGGACACAGTAGTGTCTTTGCTGTCTTGGTTCTGGGTTCCCTGATCTGTAACTATTCCTCCATGGAGGTGCATCAGTGTGCTGTTAGGCTTTTTTTTTTTTTACCTTGCCTTAGCTGTGTGGTGGTAAGGTTTGCCATCCACTGGACTAGGGAGCTGGAAGAAGTGTGAGTGACTATAGAGGTCCCTTCCTTGTCCCTTGTACTAGTCCCTCCTGCTGAAAGAACACGGCAGATGAACCGAAGGGCCGGCCAGCCAGCTGCTTCCTAAGCATAATCTGGAGCAGGAGGAAGTGGGTGTGGGAAAAGCTGGGAGCGTTTCCCTGGGGAGACCCATACAGTGATCACCAGAAGGCTGCTGTGCCACCAGCAGAGCCCCCCCCCATAAGAAAAGCCCTGTTGGATCAGGCCAAAGACTTAGTCTAGCATCCTGTTCTCACAGTGGCCACTCCAGTCTCTAGAGAGCCAGAAGAAGCAGCTCTTGCTGAGTTTACTCACAGCTTGAGTTCAGCTCTGGAAGAGGGACTTCCGGCAAAAGCATTCCTGGTCCCCCACAGATGCACACAAGCAAGAGCTGTCCTTCGGAGCTCTGAGGGAAGTCATATTGCTGAATTGAAATGAAGAGGAGGAGGATTACGAAGATGAGTTCAGCTTATATTCTGCCCTTTATCAAAAGATCCCAAGACAGTGTGCAACATAACACATTACAGAGCACCAATAATAAAAACAATAACAGACAGCATAGTAATAGAATACAGTGGTGCCTCGCAAGACAAAATTAATTCGTTCCGCAAGTCTTTTCGTCTTGCGAGTTTTTCGTCTTGCGAAGCACGGTTTCCCATAGGAATGCATTGAAAATCAATCAATGCGTTCCTATGGAAACCGCCTTCAGACCAGGTCTGGGGACAGTCTGTCTCCCGACCTCTTCTGAAGGCGGGCGGGGGGGGGGCGAAAATCTTTGCTTCCCCCCGCCTGCCTTCCCGGGACAGCGGAGACTTCTCCGCTGTCCGGGGCGATCTTAAAATGCTGGCGGGCAGCAACGCTGCCGCCCGCCAGCATTTTAAGATCGCCCCGGGACAGCGGAGGAATTCGTCTTGCGGGGCACCACTGTACAGCCAATTTGCCCCTTGCTGTGTTGTATCTTCCACATCACCCACCAAATTATTGATGCTGAGGGTTTGCTATTGTGAAGCAAAGGGATAACAGGCTAAAGCAGGGCAGGGTGGGCACAGCAGCCTGGGTTCTCTTATTGTTGTCATATTCCCCCTAGGGCCAAGCTGTTCTCTTAAGATGAGAATCCTTTCCCAAGGAATTATTATTATTATTATTATTTGCTGTGGCCTCTTGATAATTAGCATAATTAAGCTAGGGGGCGCCTGCCTGAAAGGAGAAGCGCCTGTGGCGGAAAGAGAATGCTGAACGCGCAGCTTCAAGCCCCAGACCCCCACTTTGCCAAAGGAAAAGACTGTTCCCATCTCCAGAGACCATACTTGGTGGATAATTCACATGTCATCAGAAGACGTACCCCACCCTCTGACTGGGTCGCCCCATCCACTCTGGGTGGCTTCCAACAGAATATAAAAAACACAACAAAAATCAGACATTAAAAATGGAAAGCCATCGTTGTTTATCTCTTTGCCAGCTGATGGAGAGTGAATAATAACAATGGGGATTCCTCTTCCCTGATCAGGGCTGGGATTCCCTGCTGGACCTCTGGTGCTTCATCACAGCTGTAGTACTCCTTCTGAAGTATATGCCTGAAAGTCTGGCTGTGATCAGGCAAATGGCACTTTGCCCATGCCCTAATGCTGTCTTGGTTGCCCATATTTTGTGAGGGTTTTTTGGAGGTGAAAGGCTGGATCATTTATTTTATTGTAACAGTTCTGTTGTTAGAAGCTAGTCACAACCTGAGGCATATTGGCTTCCTGTTCATGTGTTGTCTGACAGAACAGTTTATTTAGGGAGGAATCAGCATCACACACTCACAATCATTCTGTCAGTGCAAGCATTTCACCCCCTTCTCTCTCTCCTCCAAGAGAACTGATCTGGTGGTTCTCCAATAATTCATCTGTAAGCCTGTGGACAGGACCACCTTCTGATGGACTGGGATATTTTTAATAGCATATTTATTGTTTGGTGATTTCTGGCTCCAATTAAAGGGTGGCTTCAGTTTGGTGGGTGAGGGGAATAGGACCCTGTATTTGGAAGGGATCATTTTGAATGCTGGTTGCAGTAGGCCCTCTACCCCACCATGCGTCACACATTTATTACTCATGCAAATATGAATAAATATTTGCAACAGGCAAATCTGAAGCTTACCAGAACATATTCAAAAACTCTGATTGCCAATGCATAATTCAGCTGCAAAAGGCATGATCCTCTCTTGTATCCTCAAGCTTCTATACTGTAACTTTTTCCAGCACCTCTGAATTTCCATTTCCACCCCCCCCCCACCCCTTTTGTCTTTCCTTCTCCTGCCAGAAAAGAGCGGGCTCAGATTTCAAGGCTACTGCCAAAGTGGCTTTAGTGCTGAATTCACAAAGGTGAGTTTCCATCGCTGCCAAGAACATGGGCGGAACATGGGTTCCTGTATGTGGGGGTTGGGACAGAGATAGTCTCCTTGGCATGAGGGTGGCTGGCTGTGGATACATAACAGGCACTGTAGACGCATCCACATGGCAGCTGTCTGCTGCCCCAGCTGTAATGCCAATCTGGAAAACAGTATAGCCTGTGAAGCCCACAGGAGGGTGAATTGTATGAGTTGTATGGGTAAATGCTCCTGTGCTTAGGTCAGCCTTCCCCAATCTGCTGCCCTCCATAGGTTTCTGGAGTACAACTCCCATCTTCCTTAGCCATGCCGGCTGGGGATGATGGGAATTGGAGTCCAATAACATCTGAAGCTCCCTGGTGGTCTAGTGGTTGGGATTCGGCGCTCTCACCACCGTGGCCCGGGTTCGATTCCCGGTCAGGGAAGTTGTGTTTTTGACACGGGTGGCGCTGTGGGTTAAACCACAGAGCTAGGGCTTGCCGATCAGAAGGTCGGTGGTTCAAATCCCCGCGACGGGGTGAGCTCCCATTGCTCAGTCTCTGCTCCTGCCAACCTAGCAGTTTGAAAGCACATCAAAGTGCAAGTAGATAAATAGGTACCGCTCCAGCGGGAAGGTAAACGGCGTTTCCGTGCACTGCTCTTCACTCCGCATGACCCAGAAAAACTGTCTGCAGACAAATGTTGGCTCCCTTGGCCAATAAAGCGAGATGAGCACCGCAACCCCAGAGTCGGCCATGACTGGACCTAATGGCCAGGGGTCCCTTTACCTTTACCTTTTAACATCTGAAGGGCAGGGCAGAAGGCCAATTATTTCCCTCTCTGTCAACCCAACTCTATGGGACACCTGGCTGCCATTTTCCTTGCTAGTAATGCTCTGGTTATATAGAACAGGGGAAAGACGTGCTGAGAGTTTGCGGGGTGCTGTTTGGGAATTTCTTCCCTATCAAGCCTGTGCACATACATGCATTACCTGTAGCCATCTGGATATTCTGCATCAGCCTTGTACTTGACAGCTCCCCTGGTCACCCTAGGCAACCCCGGACTCCGTGCAGGCGAGTGAGAGGGCTTGTAAAAGGCTGGTAACTTCTGATCTACAAAGCAGATCTAATGTTACCTAAAATATTTTTTCTAAGACAATTTCAAAAATGCTTTTGAGTATTGCTGCCAGTCTTACAGCTCCTCACCTATGTTCAACTGAGGCTTGCCAACACGTACCTCCTGAGACTGGTCCAGTGCCTAAAGCCCCTGCTTTTAGGTGTCTTCTGATTGCATCATTGATGGCTCCTGTGTGACCGTTGTGAGTCACCCCCTGGTTGCTAAGAGAGAGGGTGCTGAGCTGAGGGTGGTCCAATGTGACCAGGGTGATCTCTGAAGTGATGGGGATGTCAGTGGGTGGGTGTCAAGAGGGAGTGTGATGTAGCAGGTACGGGAAGTGGAGTTGTTCAAATCCCCCGAAGAGCCACAAAGCTGGCTGGGTGATTGTGGGCCAGCTACCATCTCTTGGCCCAGCAAACCTCACAGGGCGCTTGTGAAGATACAAGGGGAAAACTCAAGGCAAAGGTCAGGTGAACTGGCTCAGATACCTCTGAGGAAAACTAATGTTTTTCGTTGTCTTGGCAGGCTGGACGTGTTCTCCTTGGTGGCCCCGGAAGCTATTACTGGCAAGGTGACCCCCTCCCAGCTTCTTTGTTACTATTATGAAAAATATTACTATTTTGGCAATATTTATTTGATCCTTATTTCACTGGTCCAGCTGATCAAACGGCTCCTTTTCAAACGCACCTTCTTAACCATAAGGGCTAGCAACATACTCTTTTCTGTTCTTTTTTCTTTTAAGGAAAAGAAAATGAAAGCTTGAGATTCCCAGGAAGTGCAATTTTTCTGTGTTCCTGTGGAATCACAGCATATCCATAAAGCTGGTCACTGCCTCAGACTCCTTTCACGTGGGGATATTAACATCCCCATTTCTCCCCCCATCTCCCACCTTCCTGTCCCCCAAATTCAGGATAACTTCATTCATTCATCCATTTAATGTTTATCTGGTCTCTCCTCCAAGGAGCAAGAGGTGGCACACAGAATAACCTCCTGTTATGTTGTTATTATTATTATTGTAGTTTTATTGTCAGTGTTTATTATATAGTATGTTCTTTAAAAAATGTCCTTGTATGTAAACAGTCCTGAGATCTCTTTTGATGAAGGACTGTTTAGAAATTATTTGGCTAGGTTTTACTCACAGTAGGTCCCCTGAAATTAATAGAAGGGACTGAGCTGTATGTTTGCAAAGCTTTTTGGAATGCCACCCTATATAAATGAATTTATCCTCACACCAACCCTGTGAGGTAAGTTAGGCTGAGATGTAGCCGACTTGCCCAAAGTCACCCAGTGAGCTTCCTGAGGGAGTGGGGGATCTGACCCATGGCCTTCTCAGTCCTAGTCCAACCCTCTAACTGCCACCCCCCTTTCCCTTCAGGCCAGGTGCTTTCAGCAGCACAGGATGCCATTGTGGAGGTATATGACCCAAATTATTTAGTCCTGGAGGCTCGAGGGCAACTCAAGACGGGTCAGGCTAACTTCAAGGCTGATGACAGCTACCTTGGTGAGTGCTGGATGGAAGGAAAGGGTTGGAGAAAGAGAATATCGTTGTCTTAGGACAGTGCTGGAGGTGGGGTCCTGAAACCCTGTCATTCATTACCATTGGCTGTGCTGCCTGGGAGTGATGGAGGAGTTGGATGGAGACAGACAGACAGACAGACAGACATTAAATTTTACAAATTCTTTTAAAATACAATCAGAACATATCTCTCTTATCAGTTGACCTACCATCCCTTGTGCTCCTCCCTTTCCCACAATAAGAGCAACGGTCAGGAGAGGCTGTTGATTGATCTTGCAACAGCCCAGAAGTCCAGGTTAAGGGAGGAGATGAACACCTAGAAGGCCGCAGGTTCTCTAATCCTTGCCTTAGGGGGATAGCATTTGCTTCCTGGGAGCTGGTTGCCTTTGCCCATTCTGTGCTTCATGGTTGGCTGAGCAGGTGGTTCTGGCGCTTCAGCACTTGCTCAGTTCAGAATCTGGGCCCTGTTAGAAAGGGGTGGCCTCTGATCAAGCCTTTGTCAATGGGCAGTGGATCAGAGGTTTCCTGAACTTCAGAGTCAGCAGATCTCTGCAAGATCCAGGGTTCTTGAGTTCACCTCTTGTTTCATCCATGAGGTGGGGGTGAGTAGTGTTCATGGGAAGTGTTGATATCTCTGGCTGGAGATTCACAAATAGTAAGGAGAATGATGCATAAGCATCTCTTCAGGGTCAACAAGGACATTCTGGGATACCCCAAATGCTCTGGAATTAATCTTACTTAACAGACAGATGTGGTTACATCAGTGTAACCACACTATGATGGTGAAATTTGTCACTCCATGTCCTTTATTTCAACCCAGTCACAGAATTTTTTCACCTCCTGCTGATGCTTAGGAACATAGGAAGCTGCCTTTTACTGAGTCAGACTATTGGCACACTTTTCTCGGCACCAAGTGGCAGCTGTGCTCCCAGATTTCGGGGGGGGGGCTCTTTCCCAGTCTTACTTGGAGATGCGGCGGATTGAACCTGGGGCCTTCTGAATGCAGAGCAGAGGCTCTGCCACTGAGCCCACAACCTGTCCTTTTCCATTTCCCTGCAAAAATGACCACATGCACTTACCTTTAGAGAAACCCAGAAGGGGCTTATCCCATCTCCTCCAAAGGGAAGGATTTTGCCTCCTAGCAATGTTCAGCCGGGGCCAGATTGCTGACTAACTAGTTGGCATTATGGGACCTATGGCAACCTGTGGTACCGCATGGCATGCTGGGAAATGGCAGTAGCGTTTCCTGATGGCCCTGGTAGGTGTAGAATGGCATGCATCCCCCCCCCCTTAATCATGTTGTTTCTCCTTTCACTCTCCCTAGGCTACTCTGTGGCGGTCGGTGAATTTAGCGGAGATGCCACTGAAGGTACCAATGGGCTTATTAGTAAGGGAAGATACTTTCAGCATGGGTGGTAGGGCTGGTTTGTGGGCATCATTTGGAGAGCAAAGAATCTAGAATTGTAGAGGTCCTCTAGTCCACCCCCCCTGCAATGCAGGAATCTCATCCACGAGAGACTGCCATCCAAAATCTCCTAAAAACCCTCCAAGAAAGGAGAGTCCACAACCTCCTGAGGGAGACCATTCCACTGTCAAACAGCTCTTGCTTTCAGAATGCACTTCCTGATGTTTAGTCGGAATCTCCTTTCTTGAAACTTGAATCCATTGGTACAAGTCCTACCCTCCAGGGCAGGAGAAATCAAGCATGCTCCATCTTCCATGTGAAAGTCGAGTTTATGTGTACCTTGTGTCAAAAATATTTACCTCCATTGCATTCTGAGTAAATAACACACGTCAAGATTTTAAAATGTTGTATAATTCTACCCCTCCCCCCAAGACAATAAATAGGTTTTCAAATAAATTATAACTTTAGTTCTATTTTTTGTTAGAAAGTGTGGAGGGAATATTGGAATGCAAAATAAGAGTGCAGTTATGAGGGCAGTAGGAGAGAGATTGGGGTTCATATTATTATTATTATTATTATTATTATTATTATTATTATTATTATTATTATATAACCCACCTTTACCCATGGCAGGGACTCATAGTAAGGGCTTGGGGTTAGTAAATAGTGCACTGTATTATTATCTGGTTTCTTAAAGGTCATACTGTATGTATGTATTTTCTGCCACTGATTGCATTGTGTTCCTTTGCTCTCTTGCAGACTTTGTGGCTGGCGTTCCTAAAGGAAACCTGACTTATGGATATGTAAGAGCCAAACCTGTGCCTCCTTTCTCCCCACTCTCTGTGTGTACTGTAACTCTTAGTCTTCCTGGCAACCTTTGCATCATTTGGCTGAGTGTCCCTGTCCCCCTGCCTGCTTTGTAGAGCTGGAACATTGGCCATACAGTAATTCCCTTGAAAATGTGCTCTAGGGGCTAGCACAGAATTTGGCAGCAGACCTTTTGTGGATGGCGGGTGGGTTGTCAGGAACTTCTGTAAATGTGCTCCAGATGCCCCTCACCACCCTCCTCAACAGGTGCACAAGATGCTGCCTGAGGTTCTTCCAGCTGCAAGCTAATCTACAAGAGTGTTTATTTAAAAAATTGCTATACAGCTTGGACCTTAAAAGAACAACTACCTTAGATCTCCACTTCTGCTCATAACCAGGAACATTCTCTTAACAACTTCTGATATAAGTCATTGAGACCTTCTTAATGCCTGATCCACAAACTGGAAAGTCCTTCCCCCAAAAATACTTTCCAGGGGCTGAAACAGAGCAGTTTCATTGGCTAGCCTAACGCGGTGCTCTTCAACCTTGGGTCCCCGGATTGTGTTGGACTACAACTCCCATGATCCCCAGCCAGTTTAGCCAGGCTAGGGGTGATGGGAGTTGTAGTCTAACAGCATCTGAGGCCCCAAGGCTGAAGTACACTGGCCTAAACCAACGGGATAACCTCTGGGATGTAGCTGGACTACAATCCCCTAATCCCTGAGGACGCTGGCTTTGAAGGTGGAGTCCAGAAATCTCTGGAGGTTTTGCAACCAGGTTGCTGAAGGCTGCCTGAGAAACACCGTATTTTTCGCTTTATAGGACGCACTTTTTCCCCTCCAAAAATGAAGGGGAAATCTGTGTGCGTCCTATGGGGTGAATACAGGCTTTCGCTGAAGCTTGGAGAGTGAGAGGGGTCGGTGCGCACCGACCCCTCTCGCTCTCCAGGCTTCAGGAAGCTATCAGCAAGCCTGGGGAGCCCGCGGGAGTTCCCGCAGGGCTCCCTAGGCTGCAGATAGCAGCCTGCTGCCCAGCATGTGGGCGCCCTGAAGCAAAGCGCCCCTCGCGCCGGGCAGATATCCACAGCCTGGGGAGCCCTGCGGGAGTTTTTGTGCTTTTGGGTGTAGCCCCTTCGCATTTCCCCTTCCTGTGTGGTTAGTGGGGGGCCCCACTCACAGGAAGGTGCAAGGTAAAAGTGGGTGTCATCCCACCTGGAGACGCTGGTGTGTTCTTTGGCTCCCGTGATCCCTTGCCATTGTGACTTTCCCCTGACACGGGACACACGAGTTCACGGTGAGCTCAGTGAGACGTTGCCTCACACATGACACACCAGCCTGTCTCTCCTCCTCACCCTCTCCTGATTCGGCACCACCTAGCTGCATGTTTGTTGTTGACCCTGTGGGTTGCTATGGTAACAGGTGCATTTCTAAAGATGAGGGAAATGTAGAGGCCCGAAACCAAACAAATCTGATTTCCCTGCGGCCGTTTGGCTGCGGCCAAGAACCAACCCCATGATGTTGTTGCAGAGGTTACTTTGGGCTGCGATTCTCTTCGCCTCTAACATGTGACATGGCCTTCCTTCCTCCTGGCGCTGCCTCTCTCTCGGTGACCTTGCTGTGACACTTAGTCGCCCACAGAGCAGTCTGAGAGGAACCTCAGCCCCACTTCTTGAGCGGAAGTGGGGCTAAGGGCACCCTCCTCCCAAAGCTCCCACAATACAGCATCCGCCAACTCATTTTCTGCCTCACTGTGGGATCCTTTGGGGCTGTAGTGCAGGAGGCATCCAGACTCAAAACAGATATTTTTACCTCAGGGCTGTTCTCTCTCTCCCTGCTGGCATCCCCTACAGTATAGCATTTCCATACTGCCCTCTCATAAAATATCAGGGCAGTGTACAGCAATACAATACACAATACAATACAATACAATACAATACAAGCAATCATTAAACTGACTCATGACTCAAGAAAATTCTAATCATGCACACATACATAACATAAACATGAGCTCATGCACACACATATATGAGTACTACCAGTGTTGTGAAAAACCTGCCTATGTGGATGAAGGAAGGGAAAATGTCCTAGTGATAAGAGCAATTAATTACAGTGATTTGAATAAATTATTAGTATTATTTAAAGAAAAGGTTTCTATTTTGGTAGCCAGGACTCCCCAGCTGTGGAAGGAGAATGCGTACATGGCCAGAAGGGAGACCCCGGGTCTTGGGAGCAAAGACTCCTCATTTCCCTTTTCATCCCTGTCAGGAGAAGTTGGGCTGGCTCCTTTGCCACAACAAGCCTTTCCCAGCTGAGTCCCTTGAGTACTGATGAACTATGACTCCCTTTATACCTGGCCATTGGTCGTCCTGCCTGGGGATTGTGGGAATTGTAATCCAGCAGTGCCTTAGTGGAGGATTCCAGCTGGATCACTTTGGATCAGTCTAATGAGACTGAAGACCTCTTATTTTCTCTTCCTTTCTTCTTTCCTTCTTTCCAGGTCACAATTCTAAATGGAAGTGACATTCGGCCCCTGTACAACTTTTCTGGAGAGCAGGTAAATGGCAGCACTGTTCACACTGAAGCCAGGAAGGAGGGTCTTGATGCTGCAGCTGGGCCATGCCCAACCTCTGACAGAGGCCCCAGAGCCCTCATGCCAGGCTCCATTGCCATCCCTTAGGGGGACACCTGCAGGCCACACCTGCGTTAAGGTCTGAGGTTCATTCCAGGAAAGCACAGGAGCAAGAAATAGGAGGCATATGATGGTTCCTGAGATCCACTGTGTTTACTATTCCTGTTTCCTCCACTCTCAACCCCCCCAAGCTTTCAGGCTACCTGGGGCCTTAGACAGGACTTTGTCTGTGCTGTGATTCAGTGTATCAAAAGTACAGGATTTGGATTGATTGGGTGCAGGGTGTTAAATTTGGTTTTCCGTACAGAGTATACCCTGTATGTGCTTATCTGTCTGAACAGAAGTGTTGTTGCACAGCTGGTAGTCAGGGATGATGGGAGTTGTAGTCTGACAGCAACTGGAGGGCTCCCAGTGGGAGAAGGCTGCCCTGGAGAACCCCAGAAAGTTTTGGAACTATCCTGTCTTGGAGGTGTGCAGGTACCATGATGGGTCTGGGGCCACACCTGCCCAATGCATTTAAAGCAGAATTATGCCACTTTGAACAGTGTAGTTTACGCTGCAAGTTTTCAGGAGATCTCAATTCCCCTCATAGGGCTATAATTCCCAGAGTTCCATTGTGAGAATTGTTGCTCTGGGAGGGAACAGGGGTTTCCTAGCAATTCTTGGCCTGCTTAACAAACACACCTCCCAGGATTTTGGGGGGGAAGCGACCCTGAAGATTCTTTCAATGTACAATGCAGATGTGGCCTGGGTCTGAGGGGTCTGTGGGGAGTAGTCTGTGGGGAGTCAAGAGTCCCGCCCTGAGCAGACAGTCTGTCACGATTGCAGGATCCTTCATCCTTCAGCCTCACCAGCTGCCTGTCATTTCCCTCAACAGATGGCTGCCTATTTTGGCTATGCTGTGGCTGCCACTGATCTCAACGGTGACAGGTGAGTGTTGAGGAAGGGTGACCGCAATCACTAGTTGTTTTCTGTGTGTGTGTGTGTGTGTGTGTGTGTGTGTGAGAGAGAGAGAGAGAGAGAGAGAGAGAGAGAGAGAGAGAGGGGCTTTTCTTCACACTAGAAGAAGCTGTGGGAATGTTTGACTATGTTTGAGTTTGAGAGATTTTGGGTGGCCTCTGTCTAGGAAGGAGGAAGAGAGTTGCCATGGATAGCAGAGGGAAGGGGCAGATACTCCTGGAGATACTCCTGGAGATACTCTGGCCATGGTTGAGGAGGGAGGCTATGTGCCTCTAGTCCCTGCTGCTCTCCCACTTCCACTAGTGCTGCTCTGAACCCCGGCAGTGAGCTCTTTGTACCTTTTGGATCCAGAGTTGGTGATTTTAAGGCTCTTGCTCTTTCTCCTCCCACCCCACCATGCAGCCTAGATGACCTACTGATTGGTGCCCCCTTATACATGGAAAAAACAGAAGATGGTCGTGTGCAGGAGGTGGGCAGAGTCTACATCTTCCTGCAACAGCTGTACGGCATGGAGCCAGTGGCGTCGGCCGCACTTACTGGTCACCAAGAATTTGGTCGCTTTGGCAGTGCTATTGCTCCCCTGGGAGACCTTGACCAGGACGGCTACAATGGTAGGGATCTTTGACAAGAAGATGCAGGGGTGGGCTGCCCCAGATATTTGCATCCCACCTTTCATCAAAAGTTACCAAGTTCCTAACAATTTTCTTGCAACTTGTGAGCATCCATGAGGACATTTTCATTTTATTGCTGTTGCTAAATATCTGCCCTTTCTTGAACTTTTTCACTTTGACAGCAGGATTAACCAACAGCTTGTTAGTTCTACCCTCCCTTTATTTCACAGTGCCACACGGGCATTGATGCCAGATCCCTGTTCCACTCAAAGCAGTTCTCCCGCCCTTCCCAGATTTTTCATAGCTGAGGTTAAGGTACTCTGGTTGATTTGGGGGGGGGCAGGTTAAGAGTTAAAATTGGAAGCGCACCCCAATCAATGCCAAACTGCATCTGCATGTTGTATTGTTCAGGGCATGCTTCCTGAATGGAAGGAGGCCAGTGGAGAGTAGCAGTGCGCACAGAGACGCAAGAGGCAGCCCCCTTGAAAATGGCTGAGCCTTTCCAAGGAGTGGGACTGGACAATCGCATCTCACCTGATGCAGCAGCACACTAGCATTGTGGTCCAACTGCATCTGAAGAGCCACAGCTTTAACTTGTTTGGTTTCTTGCAGCCCACTAGCAAGCCCTGGGATGTACCGTATTTTTTGCTCTATAAGACTCACTTTTTCCCTCCTAAAAAGTAAGGGGAAATGTGTGTGCGTCTTATGTAGCGAATGCAGGCTGCGCAGCTATCCCAGAAGCCAGAACAGAAAGAGGGATTGCTGCTTTCACTGCACAGCGATCCCTCTTGCTGTTCTGGCTTCTGGGATTCAGAATATTTTTCCCCTTGTTTTCCTCCTCCAAAAACTAGGTGCGTCTTGTGGTCTGGTGCGTCTTATAGAGCGAAAAATACGGTAGTTTTGAATCTGCAGAGTCCTGAGCCATGAGCCATTATATAACTAAAAGCACAGAAGGGTCAAGCCCATCATTTCGACATTTGAGCTCATGTACCTTTAACAGTTGTGTAGATGGGATAATTTGGGCAAGAGCAGCTGTTCAAAGCAGTGTGCACTTACTGAATTCCCCTTTTCTCTACTCAGCTGTTATAGGTGCTGGACCCTTGGTGATCGACTCCCCCTGCAACACAGGCTCCCATTAGGGAACCCTCTTGAACCTGCCAGACAAGTGTCCCACAAAATAACAAAGCAAAGTGGGGATCAAGTTTAATGTGGTACATTGAAAGAGGAGGCAGCAATCTGTTCAGCAGAAAATGTGTGTCTGACTTGGTTCCCCGCCCTAGACATAGTGTGCATACTCAAGATAGCATACAGTAGATTAGTTTTCCTTTAATGTCATAGGCAAATCAGAGGGGCTCCAAAATCATTAAAGAGCAATGATTCCTCCTGCCCTTTCAGAATACATTTATGAGCAAGGTCTGGATTCTGATCACAGCCAGACGCAACCCAGGACAAAAGTTTTATAGGTATTTGTGACCCATATTTGTGTATGTAGCCAAATAGGAAAACCCTACATGTGATTTGGCTGCCATCTGCTGGAGGAGGTTCATACTGCACATTTGCATCGTGCTATGTATGTCTGGGCACACCTTGAAGCAGGTACTGAAATTCCTGGTTTCTGCTACAGTCCTGCACAAGAGGCGAAGGCCTGGTGCTTTTCCTCTTCTCCATTGTTTTAATTTATTGTGTTAAAATATTTCCTTTTGTCTCACCTTTTAACTCAGAAGTTTCTAAAGCAGCTAAGAGAGAAAAGGCAGCAAAAATTAAAACTAATTGGAGCGGAGTGTGCATTCTTGTGTACAAATCCTGCGAAACTGTTTCTGAGCTCCTGTACTGGGGTTCCCTGGGCACAGGAGTTAGAGGGATAAGGGTGTGGAATGAGAAGAGGTTACTATGTGTTTTTATTACATTATTCCCCACCTTTGCTCCAAGGAGCTCCAGGTGGCATACCTGGTTCCCCCCTCCTCTTCCTATCCTCACAACAACCCTGTAAGGTGGGTCAGGCGGAGAGACAGTGTCAGGCCCAAGGTTGTTCAGCAAGCTTCATGGCTGAGTTGCAATTTGAACCCTGGTCTTCCAGGCCCTGGTCTGACACACTAATCACTATACCATATTGGTTCTCAGTGTGGTTTTTGGTTAGAGTACTAATGGAGGCAGCCTGGGGAATTTGGGGGACAACTCAGCAGAGAGAGAAGGAGGGTCCCTTAATCCAGTTGGGCTCCTTTTTGAAAGAAGTGAAGTAAGACCCTTCACTGTCTAAAGTGGGGAGGGATGGGGGGCTCTGTAGGACCAAGACCAGCAACTCAATTTATCTAACTGTACTACTGCCAAGAAAGGCTCCAGCGGAATGAGTGGGCAAGACCAAGAGTGGGTCAAAAAAACAGCTTCTGCATGTGCTGTTGAGGAAAATGAGGGGCAGGTGGGGCTGTCCACCTGGGAAGGGAGTCCATCTAGGAGAAGGAACACTCTGGTCCTAAACCTCCTCTGCTTTGTGGGGCATCTTCAGGAAAAGAACAGACTAAGGATTAAAACCTACACAAATCTGGAGTGGAGTCTCCTGCAGCCCAGCTGGTGCCAAACTTATTGCTCTGCTTTTCTTTGGACCACATCAGTGAGGCTGAGAGTGGGGTCATGTCCGAGCAGCCCAGGACCTCCATCCACCCTGCCCAGGCATGCTCCCCAGGGATGTCATTTCAGTGCTGCTAATGCAGTAGTTTGACTTCACCCCTGGAGGTGCACTCCATTATCTCTTGAGCCAGACAGATGCCAGCAATATAACTGCTTCCAGTTCTGGAGGTTATAACCCAGTGTGCCCTCCTCTCTCTCAGCCTTTCTGGCCTTCCCCTCAGCTCAGCTCACAGCTCAGCAGTGGTGATGGCAGTTCCCCTCTGGCCACCTAACTACCACCCTTCTCTCCCTCACCCTCCAACTTGCGCACAGGCAAGAGTTGTCAGTCACAGCTGGCTGTGCATGCGCTCAAGGGCGCTAGCATGACAACAGTCTCAAGCAAACAGGAAGAACTGGGCCTTATTGATGGTGGTTAGTCTGTCCTTCTTTTTTCTTTATTCCAATTGTCACTCCATTGCTTTTTTTAACCCCTGCTAAAAATTCTTTTCTTTAATCAAGCCTGTCCAGATGTGCATTTGACATGTTGTTTTTAACAGGTAATTGTGCTTTGTTGTTTTTTTTAACTGCTGGTTTTACTTCTGTTTTGAAATGCTTTAGGCCAACTTGCTTTCAACACATGGGCATTTCTTTAAATGAGTGTTTTGTTTAATGTCAAGGGTGGGGAACCTTTGGCCCTCCTGTGGTTGCTGGACTCCCAACTCCCTTGGCCATGTTTGCTGGGGCAGCTGAAAGTTCAACTCCAAGAGCAGGAGAGGCAACCTAAGACCCATGGGCTGGATGCGGCCCAATCACCTTCTCAATCTGGCCTGCGGACAGTCCAGGAATCAGCGTGTTTTTACATGAGTAGAATGTGTCCTTTTATTTAAAATGCATCTCTGGGTTATTTGTGGGGCATAGGAATTTGTTCATTCCCCCCCCCCCCCAAAAAAATATAGTCTGGCCCACCACATGGTCTGAGGGATGGTGGACCGGCCCACAGCTGAAAAAGGTTGCTGACCCCTGTACAAGAGCACCTGGAGGGCCAAAGTTCACCTGCACCTGTTTCATGCCGGCCACTTAAGAGGTGTTTGTAGATCGAGTGGCATCTACGCCTTGTCAAATACCTGAATGAATGCTGACGCTGGAATTTGTTCCTGCAGATGTGGCCATTGGGGCCCCGTTTGGTGGCAAGGAGCAGCAAGGCATGGTCTATGTGTACAATGGCCGGCCTGGCGGACTGAGCCCCAAGCCTTCTCAGGTGTTACAGGGCCACTGGCCAGCTGGCCAGACTCCAGACTTCTTTGGCTTCTCCATGCGTGGGGCTAAGGACCTGGATGGAAATGGCTACCCAGGTGAGGACTGAGTGTGAAACCACAAGAAAGGCTGCAATGGGGCATCTGAAGCATCAAAGAGCCATAGGTTATCTTTGGTAGCTTTGCATGGATGAGGTCCCAGGTTCTGTCCCAGCTCTCTCTGGCTAAAGGCAGAAATCCAAAGGGGACCCAGCAAACTCTTTATCCTATAGAGCAGGTTTAGCCAAGTTGTTGGACTCCCAAGTTCCCACCAGCCCCAGCCAGTGTCGCCCACTGGCCAGGGATGATGGGACTCATCGTCCAGCAATATCTGGAGGGCACTCTGTTGCCTGACCCTGATACAGAGGCAATATGGTTCTCTGTGCAATTGAGTAACAGCTTAAGGAAGTCCAAATACTATACACAAGTGGGATCTGCAAGAAAACGTTGCCATGTGGAGTGTTCCTGTTCACTGTATCAGCCAGCCAGCCAGCCTCTCTAGGATGCTAGGCAGTTCCTCCCACCCGGGTTCCCATTTCACCCCCTTCAGCATTCTGTGGCCACTGAGCACGCTCAATCCTCACTGAAATCTCTGAGGTTTCTTACAGCTTTAGTGGTTTTTATTTTAAGATCTTTGTGCTCTTGATACCTCCCTCGTGCATGTATGGCGCCATTTTGGCTCTGTAGGCAGCGGCACTCAAACCCTGCATGTTGGAAATAGAGGGAATTATTATATTCCTGATGATTGATCAGCCGGTTTGGGCATCTTGTATCCTAAGGAGCATGTTGACATCCGGTATAAATATAGGTCTTCAGGGAGGCAACCCTCAGAATGCTCTCAAAGGCAGAGTGAAAGCAAGAAAGTGTCCCAGTGGTATTGTAAAAGCCCTCTGCAATGGCATTTATAAACACCCACTTTATCATGAGCATTTAATATCAGGTCTCCAAAGAGACTCTCACTTGAAGGGCAGCAGTCATGCAAGGAGGCTACCACCCTTGTCTATGTTCAAGTGGTCCATTGATACTTATCTTCGCAAAACTTGGACATAAGAGCATTATCTGCCCCTAACCATGCAGCTGTTGATTTGCCCTTATCTCAGAGGGTTTTGCAAGGAAGAGCAATAAAGGAGGCTTCCTCTGAGCATGTGCTAAGTGGTTTTCCCCATAACTACTGAGAAACAATAGGCAATGTGACACATAAGCAGCTTTGAGCTAAGTTTCTCTTTTGAAACCAACCCCTGGAAAATGGTATCAAAATCTGCAACAAGATAGAGCTCACTGCCTGTCCACTACTTTCTCTCTCTCCACCCTTCAGATCTGATTGTGGGAGCCTTTGGAATGGACACAGCCCTGGTTTACAGGTAGGCCCTGTGCATAAGGACTGTGGATGGGGATGCAGACAAATGCATCTCCCCACCCCTCGATTTGGGGGAGAAGAGTTTGAAAGGTTCAGAAAGACAGGTGAAATGGTAAACACATCACAGTTCTTTCTCTCCCTCCCTCTCTTGCCTACCTTCACAGGGGCCGCCCCATTGTTCATGCAAGCGCCACTCTCAGCATCTTCCCCACCATGTTTAACCCTGAGGAGAGAGCTTGCACCCTAGAGGGCACTGGAACCCCCGTTGCTTGGTGAGTGATGTTGGAAGGAAACCACAGTGGAAGGTACAGTCCTGATGGTCCTCAAGTGACGGTGGCAACTGTAGCTCAGTTGGCCTTATTCTGAGCTACAATTCCCAGTCTTCTGGGGTAAGCCATAGGGAAGGACCATAGCTCAGTGGCAGAGCACATTCTCTGCACACCAAAGGTCCCATGTTCAACCCCCAGTATCTCCTGGTAGGACTGGGAAAGAGCCCTGTGCAAAACTCTGAAATAGGCTCCTGCTGGTCAGTGTAGACCACACTGCGAGGGGGTGTGGCCTGATTTGGTGTCAGGTAGCTTCCTGTGGCAGGTGAGCCATTTCAAAAACAGTGTCTTTCCACACTGTAAAGGAGTATCACGAGCAAAAGCTCCCCACCTCTCACCAGGACACTTTCTGGTGTTTACCCGATGGGAGAAAGAGAAGAGTCCCATGTGGACAAGCCCTAAGAGAGCTGTGACTGTTAGACCCATCTGAGATCAGTGCCGGGGCTTATCTCTCAGTAAGGGAGTCTTAGGACAGGAGGCCTTTTACTATTAAACCTGCACTAGCATGTGCATCCTGGTCTCTGCATTTTTGTGTGTGTGTGGTTTTTTTTAATGGTATGCTGCTGTAGGAGTGTTTTAAAAAACCCAACAGTTTGTAAAATTCCAGAAACGCTTAAAATGTGGGGGGCTGTCCTTTTTGAAAAACAGTGTCCATGGATCTACATATTAGTGGGCAGCAGTGCTGGGAGCTGGAAGGAAGCCCCCCTGTGGGTGCTTGTAGCAGCTGTCATAACCAAAGAGCTTCTACTGTTACCTAGAGGCTTCTCACCACATGGAACCTCATTCGCAGGCTCCTGCATGAACAAACCCCTAGGAGCCCTTACCTCCATGCTTGCACTAACTCATTCACTCCAGGCAAAGCAGAACCAGTAAGCAGATAGTCTTGTGACATTTTACAGCAGAGGTGAAATAAGCTGTCACAATGGAGATCGGTTTCATGTGGTCTCCATGTGACAAAAATAGCATGTGCCTTCCAGATTTGCTCCAGCTAAGAAGGGGCTGTATTGATCCTCTAGCCATGAAAGGGGCCTGGGGGGATATTTATGAACTGAGTTTTTCAGTTGCTCAGCAACTGGAGAGAAGTGGGGGTTGCCCTGGCCACCTGCCCAACTTGACTATGAATGGGTGATTGTGATAGGCTGGTGACCCGGCTGGGACCACATGGCTGGGAGGAGAGGCTGAGTCATCCAGACAGGAACACACACCCCAACCACCACCACCCCACCATCACATGCTAGCCGCTCTCCCCCCACCCCAACTCTTGCATCAAGAGAATCTGCCTCTTGAATGAGCTTCCCGTTCCACACCTAGAACAGCTGCCCTGAGGCCAGGTGCCTTTTGTTACCCTCTTCTCTGCATTTCAGTTTGTTCTGCCTTGGAACACCTGTGTCTCTGGGAACAAGGCCCAGATTTCCTTTGCTGCCCCATCCTGTTTCCTTCCTGGCAGAACTGACAGAACATGGCACATCTTTCCTATCTCCATAGCCATTCCTTTTTTAAATAGGTGGCATTCCTGCGTGCCACTGGATCTCCTCTATCCTCCTCCCCCCGAAGTTCTGTTTCAACTCCAGCTGCATCAGAAGGCACCCTGTCCAGAGCACCAGCCTCCTTTCCTGGCAGCGATTTCCATTTTTATAGCACCATAGTGCTGTACAGTGATTAAAGCAAGCAATCCTTTGAGGTAGGCCCTTGACAAGGAATAACCAAGGTTTCAGGACTACAACTCCCATCAGCCCATTGGCCATTCCAGCTGGGGCTGATGGGATTTGGAAGGCACCATGTTGACTACTCCTGCCCTTAAATAATGTCATTCTACTGTAGTGGAGATGTAGGGGAGAACCTGACTGAGCAAGGATCTGAACCCAGGGCATTCACATTCCAGTTTGACCCTCCCTAGACTGCACTGCCTTTCACTCATTTCTTACAATGACTCATTGCTCCCCCCTTTCTCCCATGTCAACAGCATCAATCTGAGCTTTTGTCTGAATGCATCTGGGAAACATGTGCCCGACTCCATTGGTGAGTAATATGGGGAAGGGGTGGCGTCTATGCCACTGACAAGTGCTGGCATCAAGAAGTTGTCTCAGAGTCTAGCACAGCTGGTCGTCCACAGGCATCTGGTTGACCACTGGGAGAACTGCATGTTGGGCTAGAGGAGGCCTTTGGCCTGATCCAAAGGGCTCCTATTATGTTCCTATGAACCTTCAGCATCAAGGAGGCCTTGGAGTTAGGTCAAGATCAGCTGGAGGTCAAGCCACGTTTTCAGATTCTGGGACCCAGAAGCTGGGACAGAAAGCATGGCGAAAGCAGAAGGCTACACAGCAAGGAGGGGGAACCTTGGCCCTGCAGGTGTTGCTGGACTCCACCTCCCATCACCCCACAGGCAGAATGGCCAATGCTCAGGAATTATGGGAGATTGAGTCCAGCAACATTGAGAGAGGCACTGGAGGCCAGCAATAAAGCGAGATGAGCGCCGCAACCCCAGAGTTGTCTGCAACTAGACCTAATGGTCAGGGGTCCCTTTACCTTTAAATTGACGTGTAACAAATTTCTTTTAGTTATAATGAAAATGGGCAGGAAGAGCATCTGCCACACTTGTAGTGACCCATAGGCCCCAAATTACCAATGGTCCGAGTACAGTGCAAGAGTGTCCCTTCCACATGCCAAAAATGCTGTAACTCTGAGGAAGCATCGCAGAACAATTAATAAAGCTGAATGATGTTTGGGTGGTCTGGGAGAACTCCACCTCTATTATTGCATAAGCAATGAAATGTTGCAGAATATGCCTGGAAACAACCATCAATCTGAGCCCTCCCTGACTGCCATTTTGCTAAGAAACCAAGAGTTATATCTTGTGGGTGTGGGAGCCCCTCTTGGGCTGCGTTCTGGGGCATAGTGCTATCACAGCTCAGTTGACCCCATCTTCTTCTCTCCTGCATGCGTAGGGTTCAATGTGGAGCTGCACCTCGACCACCTCAAACAGAAAGGGGCAGTGAAGAGAGCGCTCTTCCTGCGTTCCCGCCAGCCCCACCTAGTCGAGACCCTCCAAATCCGCAACGGTGCCAACTCTGAGTGCCGCGAGATGAAGATCTACCTCAGGGTGAGTCTCAGTCTGTGCCCACAAGCTCTGCCTTCTTCTCTTGGGTGTGGCTGTTCTTCAGCATATTTCTGCACTTCATTGCAAGGAAAGTTGCGGCTTTGTGCAGGGGTGGGTAACCTGTGGGTTTGCCAGATGTGCTGGACTCTGCTTCCCAGCACCCATATCCAGGGATCTAAAAAGGGTTCCCACAGTGGCTGGTGTGTGACTGCACCTGCAACTCCATGCAGCCCTCGCCGTTTGGCTGAAGAGTCAGAGGAGCACCCGTCACCCCATGGCGCAGCAAGCATTTCTTTGCAGCATGGGATCCATGCCCTCGGTGCCTTATCCCCCCTCTGTCTCTTTCTCCAGAACGAGACTGAATTCCGCGACAAGCTCTCCCCCATCCACCTGTCCCTCAACTTCTCGCTGGATCCAGAGGCCCCGCAGGACGCACATGGTCTGCAGCCCATCCTCAACTACCTCACACACAACCACATTGAACAGAAGGTACTCTCGGGTTGGAGGATTACTCAGCAGTTGCTCCCAGCATTCCATGAACACATGTTTGGTGCTATGGGATACAGAAAGGGCTTCTCTCCTCCCTGGCAGGGTAGACTGCAGTGCAGCGACACTCAGCCTTTCTGGAAAGATAATAACCCCAAAGCATGTAAGGTCTACAAGACAGGGAAACCTAATGCCCTTTGTCTAGAAGAACTGCAGGCTATCCAACGGTTAATGGTCACTTTCAAAACACGACAGCTCAGAAGTAGTGGCTCAGCCTTGGACACAACAAGAAGCCAGAATTCCGGGACTCGGCAAGAAAATGCTGCCTGCACGGGAGGAGATGGGAAGCATGCAAGCCCAAGACTCACTGCAGCTTATGAACATAGTTCTACACCATGGTTTAGCTGTTCAACCAAATGCAGCTTTTGTAGTTTTGTAGCTTAGGTTATGTCAGCATAGTAATAGATTAACGTGATCCTTTTAGTGTCAGCAAACAGGCAAAGAGGTGTTTTTGTGTTTTTTGCCCACCAGGCCCAGATCCAGCTGGACTGTGGTGAAGACAATGTCTGTGTCCCTGACCTCCAGCTTGACGTTTTTGGGTAAGGCGCTCTCTTGCCTCGCTCTGTGGCACCACAAACATGGAAGAAGCCAGGCAGTTTGGGTGATGTTTGCATTCTGTTGCTTTATCCGCCACCCAGAATATTCAGGCAGATCCCCACTCCCCCTTGCATCCTTGTTACACATGTTGAACCCTCTGCTTTTCGTGGATTCAGGAAGGGATTGTAGCTGTTGGCACCCTCTGCAGAAGTCCTGATCTCCCTTCTTTCTTCCAGGGGTCTACTCTCTTGCTAATCAGATATTCCCTCTTCCCAGCGCATCTGCATCCAGCACGGCCATGTGGGAACACCAGAACATACAATACAATACATGCACACCTTTGGGGGGCTGGGGAGCAGTGATTTCCCTCGGAAGGGTTCGCCTTCAGCAGTTTGGCTCCCTCTGCTGTTGTAAAACGGAAGTGCAATTGGACGGGATAAAAAGATGGCCAAAGCTACGCTCTTCTTATTACCCACAGCAAGGGCTCCTGCTTCTCTGCTGTTAGCTGATCTCGTGCCTTTCCCATCTAATAGCACATGGGCATAGATTATATCACTTCTTGTGTTGTGTCAGCAGCATCTTGCACACTGCTTGCCCATATGTAAATGTTTTAAAAAGTAAGCTTTCTAATAATAGAGTAATGTAAAAGAGTAAGAATTGCAAAAGGCGGCACATAAACAGAAGCAAGCTATGAATTAAGGGGAGGGCATGTGCTCATCCAGACCAACAATCCTTTCCTATCTGAATCTGTCTGCAATCAATGGGGGGGGGCTGTAGCTCCATGGAAGAACATCTGCTTTGCATTATGCCTCTGAATCCCAGTTGCTGGGAATTCCAGGGGGGGTGTAGTTGCACCTGCGTCCTCCTTGCAGGTTTCCCACAGGTATCTGGTTGGTCACTGTGAGAACAGCTGAATTAGATGAGTCATTGGGCTGATCCGGCAGGACTCTTCTTATGTTCTTCTGCATGCAGAAGGTCCAGCCCCTGGTGTCTCCAGGCAAGGCTGGGAGAAACTCCCAGAAGAGCTGCTTCCAATCAGTATAGACGTTGCTGACCTGGGCCAGTCACCTGACTTTGTAGAAGGTCGTTTCCTACCTTCCTAGGGATCCTGCTGAACACATTCAGTGCCCTTCTCCTACCTTCACAAGGTTTCCATTCCAGGCTGCAGAGACCTGAGATCTCAGTTAAGCAAATGCTAAACACTCAGTACTGGGTGCATTCAAGGAATGCTCTTGGAGGCCTTTGTTATGGGAAATATATATATATGTGGCACTAGTATTAAGGACACAATAGGTACTCCTTTTTACGCAGAGAGATCTGTGCCTGGCATGCACACTGAACATACAGGCCCATTTTCATTTATAATCCTGTGTATAATGGGAGCTGCCCAGAGGGGTGGGGGCATAGTTGGATAGCTCAGTCAGTAGAGCATGCAACTCTTAATCTCAGGGTTGTGGGTTCAGTCCCCATGTTGGGTGGAAGATTCCTGCATTGCAGGGGGTTGGACTAGATGGCCCTTGTGGTCCCTTCCAACTCTGCAGTTCTTTGAATCTACCTGAGGCACTTCTGGGACTCTCTTTGTTCCATATGTCAGTCCAAAATGAAGGGTGGAGGAGAAACTGAATACAGTTTTTGCCATTGTTTTTTAAGTTCAAAGTGATAGAAGCTTCATGTGTGAAAACAACCAGAGTTGCATGGCCTGAAATGGCTGCTCTCTATATTGTACCTCCTAAAAATGGGCATCCCTGGATCTTCACTGATAATGTGTGTGCTCTCCTTCTCCTTCTTTGCTGGGTCTGTCGCAGGGACCACACTGTTGTCTACCTGGGAGACAAGAATGCGCTGAACCTCACCTTCCACGCCCAGAACCGCGGTGAGGGTGGTGCCTATGAGGCTGAGCTCCACGTTACCATCCCACCGGAAGCAGACTACATGGGGGTTCTGCGGAATCATGGGGTATGTGCCTCCGCTGGTGGGACCTCATCCTTCTGCAGGCAAATTGCCTTGCAACCCCTCCTGGCCAGCGGGGAGTGAACTTAATGAAGAGGCTGTCCTTTCCCAAAGCTTGGAACTGAGATACAAGCACAATTCTCAATTTTTGGGAAAGCAGATATATGATGGTGGGTTCCTGAGTATGATCATTTTTAAAGAAGAAGAAGAAGAGGCAGCAAGTTTATCCTTTGTGGGTTTTTGAAATAACATAGGAAGTGCTTTTGCAAAAAGGTCTAGTCCTCATGGGGTAGAAGGTCTGTGAAACTGATAATAGGTTTTGCAGCTGCAACTATCATGGCCCCCTCTTGAGGGATCCAGAGAATGCGGTTATGGTGAGGCTGCAATGCTTGATTGCTTAGATTGGTATATTAAAATGCTCTCAAATTTCTTTTTTAAAAAATAAAATAATGTCCCTGATTTCCTCAGAGAGCAGACTTTCTGAGTCAACCTGTGGGTGGGGCTGGGATGATGACTCCACCCACCATCCCAGTCTCTGCCAACCGGATGTCCTCCATATGTTTTAGGGTACAGCTCCCCGCGGTCCCAGCTAGTGTGGTCCCTTGCACCCTTGGCAAGGAGGTGCATCAATGCCATGCTCTGGAGAAAAAACACATTTTACTGCAATAGCCACATGAGAAATTGCTACATTTGATGCGACCCAAATACTTTAAGCATCTGTCGTGAGGGTGAGGCAATGCACCAGCCCCTGAGCTCAAGCAGAGGCAAGTCCACCCTCCTCTTCTCACCCTTGTTCCCTTCTGTCTTCTAGAACCTTTCCAGCCTGAGCTGCCACTATGACACGGTGAATGACACCAACATGGTTTTCTGTGACCTCGGCAACCCAATGAAGGCAGGCGCCAGTGTGAGTGTCTGCACTCCGTGGCAAGGGGGTCTTGTTAGGGGCAGGTG
Organism: Podarcis melisellensis; assembly: GCF_964234715.1. Lineage (NCBI taxonomy): Eukaryota > Metazoa > Chordata > Lepidosauria > Squamata > Lacertidae > Podarcis > Podarcis melisellensis. Next base: position 4,118,941 of record NC_138529.1, read on the forward strand.
GTTGGAGGACTTTTTGAGCCACTTCCCTGGCGCTTGGGATGTGCTGGGAGAGCCTGGGATACCATAAGATGAGAAGTCAACTGTGGTGAAGGGATCTATGGTTATGGTGCGAAGGGGCCGCTCATTGGAGCAAGGCAAAACTAGCAAGCTGTGATCAGAGCCACTTTAATCTATTTGTGATAGGGGACTCAATGACAAAGTACGAGAGAGCTTCTGTGTCCTTTGGGAAGCTGCAAGCAGGGAGAGTGATGGCACTCATAATAATGGGGGGAGCGTATATATGGGGCACAGTGCCTTTTCCTCCAAGTGGGAGCTATTTGTTGGGGGGCATTCATCCCACCCGTGTGTGAGGATTAACCAATTAGGGTAGGGCTAGCTAAGCTCACCCAGAATAGGAAGGTTGGCTCTACCATAAGGCAGAGTGAGGCCGCTGCCTCAGGTGACACACAGCCATTGACAGTGGGGGGAGGGACACAGATACTGACTCTTCTCTTTTCCGTCTCTCGCCTAGCTCTGGGGTGGCCTACGCTTTACTGTGCCTCACCTTGATGCGAAGAAATCCATCCAATTTGACTTTCAGATTCACAGGTAAAAATCAGCCAGAGAATTCCCCCAAATTCTCCCCATAGCTGCCCCTGTTTCCTGCCCCAGGACGGCGCATTGCAAGGAAGGACCAGGGCTAAATGGGTGAGCTGATTTTTGGGAGGCTTGTCTTCCATTGCTGACAGAGCAGGGATTGGCAGCCTGTTTCTGGACTCCCATCATCCCTGTCCGTTGGCCAAGATGGCTGGTGATGATGGGAGCTGGGAGCCAAATGACACCTGGAGGGCTGCAGGTTCCCCACCCCTGTGACAGAGGAACCGCAGGATTCCCCAGGGCAGGATTCAACTAAGTGCAGAACACGGTCCTCTTGTGCAAAGGAATTCCCCCCTCTCTTCCCCCTGCGCCTCTTTAATCCTTTCCGGGGGACGGGGGCTTTTTGCCCAAGTGGAATGTGTCCTGGCACTCTGGTCATGCCTCTTCCTTCCCTAGGTTGATGACAGAGGGGTGTGCATGCGTCTGTGTAAAAACCACAGAGGTACAATTTCCACCCATTGCTCTGCCCACTTTTGTCTCTGGGCCCACCTGCCTTTGGGCTGAATGAGGGTCCACAACCCCTTTCCTAGCTGCTGCTTGTGTACTCTTCTTCTGTGCAGTGCCAGTCCTACATACAGTCACATATGACTATGTCTCTTTCACTACAGCAAGAACGCAAACAACTCCCACAGTGAGGTGGCTTCGTTCCCCTTGCGTGTCGAGGCTGCCGTTCATCTCAAAGCCCAGGGGTGAGTGTGACGCCAGAAGCAAAGTGTTTGGCATGGTCATTAATAGTTTTAATAAGAAGGTGTGAGTGAGGCCCCCACATCTCCTCTTCAGTCCCCAAAGGGTAAATTATAGCTCTTCCCTGGTGAACCCCTGTCTCTCTTTGGGAGGGATATACACTCATGAAGTGAGGTCTGCTCGTTCATTGAGACTTTCCCCTCTGCCTCCCTCTTTGCTCCCCCTGGGGGTTCCCTCAACCCTCTAGCTCATATTTGTGGGTGGTGTGGGGAGAGGAGAGGGGGGAAAGCCCTGGTTGAGCTAGAGGAAGCCCCTGCGTTGGCTTCTGCACTCAGGACTAGTTAGCTGAATCTCACCCGATGCTCAGATCCTTTGTAGCAGCCCCAAGAAGCAGGTCTAGGAATCCTGTCTCTGAAGTAGCACTAAGACAACACTCCAGACGCTTCAGTTTAGCTGGTTCACACTCAATCTGTTTTCCCCACGGGAGGCTAAGCTAGTCAGAGGATATCTGTGATCGGGGGGGGGGGGGGACATAAGAGAGCAGGTGGTCCTTTAGGAACTTTGGACTTTGTGAATTAATACAAGAACCTTGAAGCTGCCCTGCAGTGAATTGGCAACCAGCACAGTTCTCTCAGCAGCAGAGGGTCGTGCTGCCAGTAATTCTTATTTACTTCATTTCATCTGCTTCTGTGAGCCACACGAGCTGTAGCTTCTGCATCAGAAACTCTTTTGTTTCAGTAAGTAGATAAATCCAAATACACATGAAGCATATTAACAATAATGTTTGGTGTTTTATAGTGTTTTTAATATTTTGTTGGGAGCCACCTAGAGTGGCTGGGCAACCCAGTCAGATGGGCAGCATGTTGTTGTTCTTGTTAATTTACTATTTTTCCCTCTTGGATGTTGTTATCACCTTTTTGAAGAATCTAGGTTAGCTGCCTGGAACAATTTATGGAGCAATAAAAATATTTCAATAAATAAATGATACCAATGCCAGAGATCTTACAATTTGATATTGCTGAGGAAAAGGGGCTAGGAAAAGGATCTTCATTTTGAAATTACCAAAGAGAGATTTTTTAAAAGTTGCAATAAAATCCGCTGTTACACCAGAAAACAATACAATGCAACTGATGAGGGCTTTGGCCTTCAGGTTTGCAACACTAGTTTTATTGCAATTCTGTAAAGTTTTTGTAATTTTGCGTTTTTTGCCATTTTGAATAGCCTAAATAATTCATAAGGATTTTGCTCTAGCCTGTTTAAAATCGCTTTTTCTTCTGCATGTCTGAGTGCCTTCCTTTCCCCTTCTATAGAGCATCCATGCCAGAGACAGTGTCCCTTCCAGGGACTGGCTTGCTCCCAGGTCGAGCGCTGCAACGAGAACAAGACGTGGGCCCCGGTGTGTGCCATGTCTATGAGGTGGGTGTTGTCCACGGACGACAAGAGTGCAAGGGTGGTGGCAGTTCATGCATGGGCAGGATCACTCTTGCTTTTGGAACCATACCTTTGCTTAGCAAGCAAGGAGGGGAAAAGGTGAAATTCTGAATCCTGTGCCCAGTGCTGTATTCTGTGTTTCTTCTGTGTTCCTGAAGAATTATGGCATGCACACTATCTCATATTCTTAGCTTTCAAGGTTTCACAAGGGAGAAATCTGTTGGCAGCACTGATAACTAAATGGAACCTCCAGCATTAGAGGCAGTGTATCGTTGGATAATGGGTGCTAAAGGGCAAACTGCAGGAGAGAGTGTTTGCTTCATTCCTGGAAGCACGTGTCTTGCCACTATTTAAAACAGTACCAGTCTGTCTCTCCTCCTTTCTCTGTGACCACTGGGCCTGTCCACCATGTTTAGATCATTGTGCTTTTCCCCCACCCCCATCCCTGCTGCTCAGTGCTGGAGCATCTGCTTTGCATGCAGGTGAGGGGAAACTTCTCAGTCCTTGCAACCCCCAGAGAGCCATTTCCAGTCATAACGGACCACTCCAAACCAGATGGGCTCATAATCTGACTTGGTGATGTAATGCAGCTTCCGATGTCCCTGCGATTTGTTTTCTTCCCATTTGTCCTGCAGTTTTTGAATGACGGGCCAAGCGCCATCAGCGAGGGGATCCTGGACATCAGCTGCCCGCTCCGGACTCAAGGGCGAGCTGTGATGTACATGACACGCTACGTGGCGCAAGCCAACTGCACCTCCAGCCACTTCCTCAACCCGTCACGCCTGCAGGTAATGGTTGGTCAGCGGGCGGGAAAAGAAGCGACTCTGCAGAGGCCTGGCCTGGGATGTGAGTTTGGGGCCTGGAGCTCAGCCTCTGCAACCAGGGACAGTGCAATTCCCTATCAGCACAGGATTAAAATGCTGAGGAGTAGGAGCATTTTTAGGTGGGTGGGGGAACTCAGCGTTCACAATGCAGAATGCCAGCCTCTCCTCCAGACAAGCCTATTTATTAAGCATTCATCCTGATTTGATTGCACGAAGCCTGCAGAAAAGTTAGATTATGTGTATCCTTTATTGGGCACTCATTTTAATTTGTTTGTAGGGAGGTTCTATGACATTGAGCATTCATCCTAATTTGCCTTTGGGGTGTTTCTACATCTTTTTATTAGTCATTTGTTCATCTTACACTTTTCAGTGCATTTCCCCATTACTTTCCAAACTGCAAAAATCCAGTTTCTGGGGTTTTAAAGTGGATTTTTTGCCATAGAGACAGATCGCCTTGATCCACTTTAATTATTCAAGCTTCTTGGTATTTTCTTGACTCCTTCCTGAAAACTCTGACAATCTGATGGCCCTCCAGGGTCTGAACCTTCTTTGTAACTCATCCCCATCCTGTTCTGTGCCAGGAACCCTAATGCTTTGCCCCTTCCCCAACATTTCTCCAATAGCCTCTCTTGCCCCCGACATATATTTGTCCTTTGTAACCTGCCTCCATTGGTCGGCTGGAAAAGAAAAAACGGTTAAGCACGGTGTCTCCATGAGTCACTGCATGCCTGCTTCTTGACACAGACAGACCCAGGAGCTGAGTTTCTCTTGAACAATGGGATGGGGAGGGTTTTTTGTTTTAAGTGAGAGATGCTTGACTACCAGAGAAGGAGACTGCTAAACCTCAATGAAAGAATCAGCTGTTTTCTTATAAATTCTGTGCATCTCCTGTGGCACTCCTGCTCAGTCTGATTCAGCAGAACTTGTGGACATGCAAAGAAGCAGAATCTTAGTTCAAGGATGGAACTCAGTGACAGTCACCAGCAAGGAAGGCTTTAAAGAGGGATCGGACAAATTGGTGGAGGCTATCGGTGGCTCCTAGCCATGGTGCTGTGCTAAGGCTATGCCTCCATCATCTGAGGCAGAAGGAGTTGTTGCAGAGGGAGCTTAATGGGGGGGGAATGGCAGTGGGGTCGGTGAGTGGAGTGAGCAGAAGTGCAGCATCTATGTCAACTGTATCACTGGGTCACAGCTAACTATAGAAAGGCTTGTATAGTGGGCTCATGACTATTGATAACTTATTTAGAAAGGTGCCTTCTTTCTTTCTCTCTTTCTCTCTTAGCTGGAGCAGAGCTCAGCAGCTTCACCTTGGCCAGAGCAGCACTATGTGCAGAAACAAGATGGAGTTTTGAACACTCTGGTAAGCCTTGTAGCTTCTTCAGCTGGAAAAAAAAATCACCCAGAGTGACCTACAGCAATCAGTTAGCTGCCCTCAGACTTTTAGTCTAAAATACATAACATGTAGGAAGAAAAATGTAAACTTGAGCACTTGCTCTTATCTACAGAGCGCTTACAATGACCACCTGGAATGCGAGAGGAGAAGCCAAAAGTTGCTGGTCCAGCTGAGCTGATGGAGTGGTCCTTCTTCCCTTTTCTTTCTCCTGACAAAGCCCCTAATGCAGTGTTTCTCAGCCCGGGGTCCCCAGATGTTGTTGAACTACAACTCCCATCATCCCTGAATTCTGGCCTTGCTAGCTAGGGATGATGGGAGTTGTAGTTCAACAACATCTGGGGACCCAAGGTTGAGAAACGCTGCCCTAATGCATCCCTTCCTCATGCTCTTCCGCAGCCTTTGCTCACATAATGATTTCATGTCATTCTAAGATCTCCGTCGGTATGAAAAGTTGTGTACAGCCCTTATCATTTCCCTTCCCAGTTATAGCTTTAGAACAGGGTTCCCAAAGTGTGGAAGCAGCAAGGAGAGGAGGCTCTGCTGCCCTCAGAGGAGGAAGAAAACTGCAGCTGGGCCAAGATGGGGCGAAGAGACCGACAAGGCACTTGAAAGGAGTGGAAAGTCAGTACATGGGAAGGAAGCAAGCCATGAGAAAAAGGGGGCAAGGCTGAGAGACAGCACCTGCACAGCACATTGCAGTTCCTAAGCAACCGGCAGAAAAATCATTAAGTGGTCTGCCAAGACCCTCAACAATTTTCAAAGGGTCGTGGGTCAGGGAGAAAGTTTGTGAATCACTTAGACATAATGACTTTCCCCAGGAGTTACGCTTTAGTTGTTAGAAGCACTGTTGCTGCATCCGATCGCTTCCTTTGGCCCTGGTGGCCTAACTGGGTTTCTGGGGGTGTTTTCAGCCTCAGGCTCTCTTCTGACTATGGTTCCTTCTTGTGCTGTAGAAATGCAATGACGAGGAGTGCTTCCAGCTCCGCTGCCACATGGGGGCGGTGCAGAGACAGAAAAGTGTCAGCTTGCGCCTCTACTTCCGCATCTGGTCCAAGAGCTTCCAGCTGGTAAGCCCAGCACCTGCCTGGAGCCTCTTCCAGGCCTCACTTTACAGCTGCTGCAGATTTGATTTCGGGGTTAAGAATCGACTTGAGAGAGAGGAAGAGATTGCTGGCTGCTGGCTGGCTTTCACAGCATCTGGTGTATTGTGCTGAAACCCCTGCAGCAATTCCACCTTTCCCAGACCTTCTTGCCTCCACTGGAAGGACACACCACACACACCACACTTCTTGACTTGGCTCAGCCGATCCACGTGAGATCTATTTATTTATGATAAAGGCTTATATCCCGCTTTCCAAGCAAACAAGCCCCAGAATGACTTGCAGCTGATGACAAAAATCAAAGCACTTATTTCTTGGTGGTGGAGCAATGAAGAGAGGCATGCAGCTGGTGTCTGTCTGTCTGACTCTCTCTTCCACATGGAAATGTTGTTTGCCTAAATAAAATAGTCACTGCAGGAAGCCAATGGCCTTCCCTTCCCCATACATTTACTTTTGCGGGCTCATCCTTTGGGAAGAGGATATGTTTGACTCCACACTAGGTCTCTTCAGAGTCAGCTGGCCACATACTAACCCAGGGCATCCCAGGATCTGGCCCTCACTTTTATTTTATCCCCTTTACACATTTGCAGAAAGAGAATAATCCCCACACCATACAGTGCGAAGCTGTCTACTACGTGCAGAAAGTGCCCTACAAAATCCAGCCTCTAGAGAAACCCACCGCTTACCTCAAGGTCAGTATTCATTACCATTAACTATTGTTGATGTTTATTGTTATAAATCCTTGGTGGCGGTGACAATAATAGTAGTATCCTGCTTTCAGGATGCAGATCTTTCCAAGGTAACTTACAAATAGCATTAGAATCACAAAAACCTAGCATGTCTTCAGGATCCTAACCACAGAACAGTTGGAGATAGATGGAGAGGGGGACAGGACAGTTTAGCTGGAATACATTTTGTTGCTTTTCAAACAAGTAAAAATTAGGCTGTAGTCCTGTACTACAGAGGTGGGAAACTGGATCTGACAGATTGGCCGGATCATTATGACATCAGGCCAAGCCTGACGGGGGGGGGCGGCTTCCCACTTGTCAATCACTTGATGTCACAATGACACTGGGTGACTCATTCTTCCATAGTGCTGTGCTGCAGAAGCCCCAGTGATCAAATGATGGTCAATGCTTGCAAAGCACTGTTCAGGGAGCTTTGCAGATGCTGATGGTTAGCTGATCTATGGTGCCTGCAACCTCCCTTTGGGCCAGTTATGCCTTTGCCTGCCCAACATCTGCCATCATATATGACATCAGGGGACATGATTTGCAGGCCACTTGGGGGGCTGGGGACCCAGTTAGGCCCACCAGCCAGGGCTGCTACACACACCTACTTGGGAAGAGGTCCCATAGAACTCAATTGGGCCTTCTTTCAACAAGCTGTTGAATCATGCTGTTGATCAAAGAGAGTGTTTTGCACATCTTTCTAGATTGGATCAGGGTCCATCCGTGGAATTCTGGTTCCAATAGGAGGCAGCCAGATACCTCTAGATAGACGCTCACAACCAAGGAATGGCCACCTTTGGTGTTCGTTCCCTGTGCCTGATACTGAGGAGACTGTTCCTGTACATGAGGCTTCCACTTAACCTCTGGATGCAAGACAGGTGATAACCTTATTCCTGCTTCCTTTCTGCTGACAGGTGCAAACATCACTGCACTGGCCCAAGGCAGAGACCAGTCAGGGGGTTCCTCTCTGGATCATCATCTTAGCCATTCTGATTGGATTGCTGCTCTTGGCGCTGCTCATCTATGTTCTATACAAGGTGGGATAACTGAGTTGGGAGAAAGTGGGGGGGGGCGAGGTTCAGAGTTGGGGATAAGGTGTTAGAATCTCCGACACACCAGCTGCAAGTAGGACTGTAATGACTAAATTCATCAGCTTAGGATGCTCCATGTTTTTATGCTAGACTGCTAAAAAGCTTTGCTTTCAAATGCTTTTTAACAGCAGTTTCTTGGCCTTACAGTTGCAGAGAGCAATATGAACAAATAATAATAAAATTCCAAATGCCAGATGAACACTGTGCAGGATTTCAAGTGGTAATAATGGGGTGTGGCTTCAGCACTCTGGACAGCTCCTAGCCCCCTCCTTTCTCTATTATTTCTAGTCCCTGCAATACCCACCCCGCACCCTCATAGACACTTTGAGTCATTTTTGCACATTGCACAGAGCTAAATTCAGGTTTGCCATCGCCTGCATGCTCAACTGAGAGTTGCAGCTACACTGCAGTTACCTGGCTAAAGCACCTCCAATAGTTGCAAATGTGTGTTTTCTGCTTTCTGTGCAACTAAAAGTGTCATGTGTGAGGTCATGTATGATGCAGGCAGCAAGGAGCAATGCAATTCTGCCCTTCACATGTAGCTGCCGCCACAAGGAATCTGGAGCAGCTGTAATGTGTGAGCCTCCCCCTCAGTCCCTAACGTTCCTAATTCTTGGATTGTGGAAATGAAAGACTTAGTGCAAACAACAACAAGAAGGAAAAAAGCATGACACGTGTAAATCCATTTTTGGTCGCTTGATGATTACAACATGCAGTCACAATTTGCATGTGAGAATGCGCTGCTGCAAGTCCAACTTCTGTGATTGCCCTGCATTTTGATGTAGTCAGTTCACATATTCAACAGAGACTTAGTGATTTGTACACTCGTGTGAAGGAGTCTTAAGTGTGCTTAATTTTCATGATTTATTCTGACTGCAGAGTTTTGGTTTATTTTTATTTCCTGCCTTTTTGCTATTTTGCAAAAAAAAATCTCAATAACTTTTGTGTTCGGATCTTCACTTTTTGAAATATGGCCACCCTAATTTCTGTGACTTGTGCAAAAACCTCTCTGCTTTTACCCTATGGGTGTTTCTAGCTTGGAGATCTGTCTGAAAACTAGCAGGCAGGATCTATAAGATGCAGTGGGCTAGAGTAGTGTTACAAGACTCACTGGATAGATTGGTGGAGCAGTCCCGCTCTTGTTTTGTACTGTTATGGGTAAACTATGCTGGGAATGTCTCCTGGGGGAGTTTTCCTTCTTTTGGTTGTCTCCCCATCACGATGAAGGTATCTAGAGATGTGCACAAGGCACGTTCACTGCAGTGGTGTTTGCCCCGGAGAAGATTCCCGGGTTGTACCTTTTACATTATAAGCACTGATCTTGTCTCTGTGTTTCCTCCACAGCTGGGCTTTTTCAAGCGCTCACTTCCTTATGGCACGGCTATGGAGAAAGCTCAGCTGAAGCCACAAGCAGCTTCAGAAGCCTAGCAGGCCCAGCCTCGCCCTCCATGTAGGTGTGTTGCCGCTGCTGCCCTGCAAAGAGGCACCAGGATCGTCCGCTGTGAGCACTGAGAAGGGGAGCACAGCCAACACCAGCAGGGAAGGGCCACAGGCACCGGGCCCCACAGACTGCTGCAGAGGCCAGGCACCTCTGCTCCTCACAGAGAAAGAGGCTGCAGGCTCTCAAGGCCCAGCGCCCTCCCTCTCCCCCGATTTCCCTGGGGCTTGGATTCTACAAAACCCATCGTGCCCTGACGGGGGGTTGCAGCAAAGGCATTTGCTCCCAGCAAAAAAGGGAATACTTGAAGCCGCTGGAGCGGCCGGTGCTGGTCTGATCTCAGGCCCCCTAGTGTCAAGCTGTCTGTTCCGTCCATATGTGGGGAAGGGCGCCGTGCCCTGGACAGTTTCCAAGCTGCCAGTCTCCTCTGATAATAACCACAGCTTGGCTGAAAGAGAAAAAGAAGCACAATCACCTCCCGAGTCCAGCTCTTTCTCCGCCACAGGCCGGAACAAAGGATCCTGGGCTCTCACTTCCGGTCTTCCCCCCAGCCTGCTTCCTGTGGGGGATGATGTGGGACAGAGACTTAAGCTGGGATAGCCAGGTGCTCCCGCAATGCCAAAGATTTGCCACGTTTGGAAGCCAAGCCATCACCCGGTGTCGGCCCGGACTCGCCGACGGTCTTCGCACTGATCTCCAGAAACCGCTAGAGATTTTATTTTTCAGATGCCACTTTAATTAAAAGAGGATGAAGAAATGAGAATGAAGAAATGAGGAAGGTGCCGCTGCCTCATGGCAGAGACAGGGGTTGCCGAGTTTAATTTAAAATGTTCATGTGCAATAAATGCTTCCATATTTTCCACAATGCCTCTTTCCCCCCCTAAGGATGACGAACTGCAAGGGGTTGAGAATGGATGAAAATTCCACTGTTCGTTCTTGTAGGTGAGAGTGGGAATTCTGATGAAAAAAAGCCTGAAGAGAGAGATGCAGGAAGGGGTTCAGTGAGAAACACCCCTAGTAAGGGCAATAATAATAAGGGCAGAATACTAAAAACATGATAAAACATCAAACATTAATGCCTTTAGGCGTTTTCTAAGTCAGATAGTTGTTTATTTCCTTGACATCTGATGGAAGGGCATTTCACAGGGCAGGCGCCACTACAGAGAAGGCCCTGTTTGGGGGTGGGGGTGTTGCTGCCATTTGTGGCCACTGCAATTCAGGCTGTTGGGGAAGTTTTCTATTTTCCCAGCATTTTAAGATCCCTATCTGGACTTAGTGACCAGGTTCCAGGTTTATTTGCAAGTTGTTTGAAAAAATAGCACTCTTATTTTGAGTGTGTGTATAAAAGCTCCCTCTTGCTTGACTGCTGTGGCAAGAGTCCAATAACCAAGGAGAAACACCCCCCCCCCCAAAAAAAGAATCCCAGAGTAAGTGGCAGCTGTGGCCCTGTGGGGGTGAAAAGGGTTCACTCCTGCAGACAGGGCCCACTAACGTCCATGAAGAACACGTAGTGTCATACCTCGGGTTACAGATGCTTCAGGTTGCGTTTTTTGGGTTACAGACGCACCGAAACCCGGAAGTACCGGAACGGGTTACTTCTGGGCTTTGGCGGTCACGCATGCGCAGAAGCACCAAATCTCATCCCACGCAGACGCGGCACTGCGGGTTGCGAACTTGCCTCCCGTACGGAACACGTTCACAACCTGAGCATCCACTGTACAGTGTAAGCTGGTTGTTTGGTGAATCGTGTTATTTCAAAACCAGCTTAAAATCCGTATTGTGACATCGGTTTCATCATTTTCTGCCTGTTTATCATTTTTGTGCTATGCAAAAATCACAATGTGGGAAAAATCGTGAAGCCAACCAATACATCAACATCATTTAGCTGGCAATATGATGAAAACCAAATAACACCCAGCCCTAGATGTCTCAAGGGCTGTGGACATTTTTCTAGACTCCATTAGAAACAGAAGCAGGAGTGATTATGTAGTATGAATTTGGATCTGAGACTCAGGTCTTCCACCTGTATGCCACATATCATGTCAGTATTGCCTAGGAGTGTCAACTGGTGTCTTGTAAGCTAACAGATGAACAAGGCACCAAGGGCCTTGCTTCCTGATCACCACCTACTTTGGTTCTGCGTTGCTGCATACCTCCTACACAAAACAAGTGATTCTTGGGTGCAGAAAATGAATGACGACATATTTGTGTAATTAATGCTTTTATTAAACAAGGTCTGAGGTGAGAGGTTTGCTGTGCACAGACACCATTTGAGGGGAGAAAAAAAACAAAAGAAATGCAGTCCATCCTCCCGACCCATTTACTCCACAAGTCCCATAGGAATGAAGACGACTGCCTGGCTGCAATCCTATGGGTGCTTACATGGGAATGAGCCCCCCAAGTAATCATGCCTTAGCTCTACAAACTTGGGAGGGTCACTTGGGGCTCACTTTTGCATTAAATGTGGACTATTGGGGTTGTTGAATGCTTAACCAAGTGCCCCAGTCTAGTGCCCTGCAAAGGGGGTGGGAGTTACAAAGCCATCTCCCACATCAAAACCATGCTGGAGGCAACTAAAATGTAATTAAGGTGTGTTTTAAGAATGAAATGCACACATTTCTACCCTCATCCAGCTAGACTGGGTAATACTGCTGCTCACATTCATTCCCTCTCTTAGTTTGGGGGAGTGAACGCACGCAGTACTTTTAAGGCCACAGTTCCTACCAATGCTTATTTTTATTTGTGTGTGTGTTTATTACTTAAAATATTTTTAAAAAAGCAAGCCCCATTGAATTCAAGTAGAACTTCCTTCCTAGTAAAAATGCACAGGGTTCATTGAGAAGTTCAGCTATGTCTACTGCAGGAGGAGCAACAGTGGAAGCACCACCAGCAGCTTCATAAAAGAAACCAGCTGGGTGGGCGATTCAGCATCACTTTAACTTGTCAGCTGTGGAAGGTTAGGACCAGGAAGATTTCAACACTTTCTAAGTTTGTGTTAGACCTATGAGTTGGTAGGACCTATGAGTTGGGATTGGGGAGGTGATCCAACTGAAATCTCCTGTGGGTTCTACAGAGGCTCATCAAGGATTCCACAAAGGGGCAATCCCAAAGCAAAGACAAAAGTCCTTGCATTGGAAGTTTATGTAGAAAAACACTCCAAGGAGGCAGAGAAAACTACCTTTGGGGCTGTTTCCATGTAGGAGACAGGACATTGCATCAAGCTTCATTACCCCTGGGTATAAGGCACCAAGGCAGCTCTATATTGCCCAAGGTTCTCTCTTTGGCTTACAGCAGGATTGGGAACAAGTAGCCCTCCAGACATTATTGGACTCCCATCACCTGGCTGTTGCCCATGCAGGCTGGGGTTGATGGGCCACAAGCCCTGCCTGCCTGCCTATGAGAAGCTTCGCCTGCTGATTTCTACCATTCAACCTGCAGTTGAAGGTATAAGAGCAGTCCTAGCTTCTCTCCCTGCACCCAAAAAGTCACCGATAGTTCTTGAGTAAAACAGGAGTGTCTACAGACTTGGGGTGGGGGGTACTTAAAAATAAGTCACTTGTGTATATGGTGGGAAAGAAAGGGATACAAAAAACTATATGCATAGCCTAAACAGCACAAAGAAGAGATTTAACAACAGATTAAGGAGAATCTCAGCTCTTTAGGTAGGGAAACTAGGGGAGAGAAAAATAGATGGAAAAACAGGGGGAGATGGCTTGAAATCTGAGTAGGAGCAACCACCCCCTTGTGATATCTGATGCCCCAGCAAAGGTTGAGAAGAAGAAAACTACCCCTTCTCCTGCCCTTTTCCCTCCACAATCCTCCCATTGACCTTTTGACCTGGCTAGATAAAAGAAGGCTCATTGGATTTAAGGCACTCTAAACTGCTGGAGGTGGTTCTTTTTGGATTCAAACAGCATCTCAGTTGGACAGCACATCTGAGGACTCGGACACCAGCTTCCCATCCCGAGTCTCGATCTTCTTGATGACAATGGCCCTTGACTTGGTGACTGCAGAGCTCTCCAGTGGGGAAGAATTCATGGAGTATCCACCACTTGAGTATGAAGAGCTGTAGCCACCCCCATAACTACTGAAGCCACTGGACAGACCACCTGGGTGGGAACAAAGGAGTTTAGTATTAGAGACAGAGTGGTGTTTCCAAACCCTAGACAGGGGAAGAAGCTGCCCCAGCTAACAACATAGGGCTAGAGCAGCCCTCCTAAACCAGGCCAATGGCCCACCTAGCCCAGCATCCTGTTTGCATGGTGGCCAACCAGGTGCACCTGTGGGAAGTCTGCAAGCAGGACCTGAGCACAAGAGCACTCTCCCCACTTGCAATTCCCAGCAATTAACAATCAGCAATCACTCTGAAAGTGGAGGCAGATCATGGCTAGCAGCCATTTACAATGATGAAAACTAACATTTAATCTGTTCCCAGAACAATGTGAGTCATCCATGCAACAGTGGGGCAGTCCTGTTAAAAAGTTTCCTCTGGGCATCCCAGGGTCCCCTTGGTCAGGACTCTGGGACAGAACTGATTTCCAATCTGCATTGCGGAATTATCAGCCTTAATCCCCCCCCCCCGGGGTGATATTGCTGCTCCTATTATTGGCAGTAACTGGGGAATAGCATAGATGGTGGATACATCCAACATGGTGGCTACATTTTCAAAATTTCCACCTATCAATGGAGGTTGGTTAACTGGGACAAATAGTGCCCTGCCCACTGCTCAACCTGCCAGGCAGCCCCTTTCAGCCATTCCAGGAGTTGCACTGGCTGTCAACTTCCTGCCCAGTTTCAAGGTTGCCCTTGTAGAACTCAGAGGAGGATGAGGACCAATCTAGAAGGAGTTGGCTTTGCCTCTCATTGGTAGCGCTGGCTATATCAGCTTTTCAACTGGTGTGTCACCAGCAAAACATTGTGATATAGAAAAGGGAAATCTAGTTGCCATGACTCTTCCATGCCTCAAAACATAACCCTGTGGATTCATCCTATGCCTCTATTTCAATGAAGTTGCATAGTCTGCTTACCTGAATAGCCGGTTGTTTTGGTCTGAATGCTCAGGTTCTGCATCCCTGACTCCAGCCTGCCAAAGTGGGTGGAGGGGAAGACAAAGCAAAAACAAAATCAGCATGCAGGGACAGAAGAAGCAGGGACAAAAAATGGAACTGCTAAAAGCAAAAGTCTATGTGGAAGTGGAAGCATTTGTCTATGTGCCGGCAATCCCAATTGCTGCACACCCATGCAAGGACAGCACTGGAGCATATGCTGCTGCCAGAATGCACTACTGGTTGTGGGGGGTGGGAGGAGAGGGGGCTCCAGAGAGCTGGGGGGGGGGTTGCAGGTGTATTCTGCAACATGCCATTGACAAAATAATAGTGGTGAATTTCTACTGGACAGTCCAGTCCATTCTGCGTTATTGATCGTTCCACTGTCGCTTTCAGGAGGGGCACTCTGGCATTAATAATCAGTGTAATAAAAGGAGGACGAAGAAAAGGCATCCCAGAGGAATTGCAGTATAGTTACTACAGAAGGAAGGGGACATGCACAAACTGGAAACAAAGCAGTACATTAGCCCCCAAAATTTTTGCAGGCACAAGCAGTACTGGAAACTAGATCCCCTATGACCACCCAAATGCCACCAAGAGCCATTTTTTTTGAAGTACACATGTCAGAGCCCTGTCTTGGCACCCACCTGTTCTCTTCTCCTTCCAGAAGCTTCCTATAGGTGGCAATTTCTATATCCAGAGCCAGCTTGACGTTCATCAGCTCCTGGTATTCCCTCAGCTGGCGGGCCATGTCTTGCTTGGCTCTCTGCAGGGCAGCCTCCAACTCAGACAGTTTGCTGCTGGCATCCTTTACGGCCAACTCCCCACGTTCCTCAGCCTCAGTGATGGCAGCTTCTAGATTAGCACGCTGGGGAGGGGAGGAAAAAAGGAAGAGCCCAATGGTTTTCCCATTTGCAAGAGAGACATTCAGCACTGCCTGTTAAAATCCCCAAAGCCAGAAGCAGCGGTGCAGTGCTCCAGAGTGCATATAGGTATGTGCATATGTGTGTATGCCAAAGACTCAGTCCTATTTCTGCCTCTGGGTCCCTGCTGTCTCCAGTGACCTGGAGCTGCCCAGTCTGCATGAAAGAAAGGGGAGTTTTTTCACCACTGAGAATAACACAGTCAGGATTGAAAGGAGGCGAGACAGCCACTGAGGACTGGCTCCTAGGGTCACTCTGGAAAAGAACACTGAGGAGGAGCTGTTCTGTCTGCTCCAAAACCAAGCATTTAGGAGCACTGAAAACACTAGGTGCTTCAGTTTCAAGGGAAATGTTGTGCTGCAAGTTCTACCAAGAGCAATGGAACTTGAAG
Organism: Podarcis melisellensis; assembly: GCF_964234715.1. Classification (NCBI taxonomy): domain Eukaryota; kingdom Metazoa; phylum Chordata; class Lepidosauria; order Squamata; family Lacertidae; genus Podarcis; species Podarcis melisellensis. The sequence goes on from NC_138529.1 coordinate 4,134,628, forward strand.
AAAAACACAACCAATGTGATATTGGAGCAATCAAAATCATTTGCCTCTGTACAGGTGGGTGGTTGAGTTCCATGAGGTCAGAGGCCTGCCTCTTTGGCTAATGTTATTATATATGGCACTGTATCAATCACAAACATTGCCTCCTGACCTGGCCTTTCAGACCCTCAATTTCTGACTGTGTCCGGTTGATGATCCTGTTGAGCTCATTGATTTCATTCTTGGTGTTGCGGAGGTCATCTCCGTGCTTGCCCGCCACTGACTGGAGCTCTTCATACTACAGGGAAGAGATAAAAAGAGACAAATGTGACATGTGTTGGGAACAGCTTCCAAAAAGGTGTCTCTCAGTAAAAGGCGAGGGTCAGAGAATCTCAAGAATCCAGCAAGGGAAGACCTTTGCAGACACTCAGATGGAGTGCCCTGTTACTACTGCCATGACAGGCAGATTAAACACTTAAAACACACAGCGCACAAACAAGGGCAACCTCTTAAAGCATGGAGATATTTAACCCTCCACAGCTGTGACCCTCCCCCAGTGCCCTAATGCTGCAGTAAGACTGGGGGGGGGGGGTCTTCCACTGGTGAGCAGAGGGGATGCTGCAGGTTGGGTGGGTGGGGCCCTTCTCTTCCCCACCAACCAGGGAATAGAGCAACTTTCCCCAGATGTTCTCCAGGTGTTCTTGAACTACAACTCCTATCACCCCTGACCCCTGTCCACTTGCTAGGAATGATGCGAGCTGTAGCCCAACAACGTCTAGGGACCAAAGACTGAGAAAGGCCTATTGACATTTCAGAGCAGACATGAGTCTAACATAGCATACACACCATACATTTAAAGCACTCCCGCCCCTTTAAAAAAGGAATCCTGGGAATTGTAGATCTGAGCGGGATAAGCTACAGTTCCCAGCATGCCAGGATGTTTTAAATGTTACGGTGTGTAATGCAGCCCAGGCACAAAACAAATTGAGGGAGTGGCCAAGTCATTGTCTCCTAAGCTACCTAAGACGTCCCATTGGAAGGGCTAAACTAGGATTAGCCCCTGAAGTTCTTGGAGAACAGGTACAATATGAATGGGGCAGGTCCTCTGCATATGCCTTCTGCAACTTCCAAGAAAACTGGTAGTACACTGGAGTGGCTAAGAATATGAGTCACAATGCACAAATACTTCCTAAATCTCACTTCAGCCACAAACTCTCCTCATGTGGCCTTAGGCAAGCTATTATCTCTTAGCCTCACCTGCTTCCGTCTGCAACACAAGGATGATCGTAGTAATACAGGGTTGTTGTCACTGAGATAATATATATGTTATGCACATTGCTCATACTTCATGCCAAATTATGATGATTAATGTGATTGATGTCAAAGGGCAACTTTCCACCCATCATCATCTCAAATACTGATGCTCACCAGCATGTGTTTGGCAGCCCCATTCCCCATCACCCACCCCATTTGCAGATTCTAGGATCAAGGCAGCTCACTTCCCATTAAAAAATATAAATCCATCAGACAACAGAAGCCAGGAGATGCAGCACATGGAATTCGGGGGCAATTCAGAATAGAACACATCGACCCTTGTCAGAACACCATTATGCAGGTCATGCCAGTAAATGGCAGTTGTTTTGGAAACCCTACCTTATGCAAAAACTCACAAAATTCAGGATCCTTTCTAACACATTTCACATGCAAAGTTAGCTAACCTATTGGAAGCACACTAGCCCTTGGTATTCTTGCCAGAAGTCTATACATACATTCCCCCTCCAGATGTTGCAGATTTCCTCCGTACCCTGAGTCCAAGCAGATATAATTTTGCTAGGATTGTTGCTTTTTAATCTGAAATTATGGGGCAGTGTTTATCAATTTACCATAAAGGTGGCACAAAACAAGGGTGGAAATATCCTGTTTCAATATAGTCACGCCATTACAATTATGTTAGCTGACACTGGCCGTCTTTCACTAAGGAGAACAGATGTAAACTTGTTGGTAATTCAGGGTTTACAAGGCAAAGATTTACATCCTTGGCACTGTGGGAAGTTTCACTCTCCCTGGCCACATGGCATGAATGTGATGTGAGGACTGTGATGATAACAGTTAATAGTTTGCAGAGTACTGGGGGTGAACGAGTCAACCTATTGCAAAAAAATATGAAAATCCTCAAGCTCATTCACATGAAGTTTCTCAATTTACTGGGGTTTCATGTCTAGCTAGACATGCTAACAAAAAACATGGAGAAACACAGATCAAAAGGTCCCCCCCCCTCGTAATATGCCAATTTGCACCCTAAAGAGGAAGGATTCCTAGCCCAGCCAGGAGTAAGCAAGGCAGGGGGGCTCACCTTGATTTGGTACATGCTCTCTGCCTCAGCCCGGCTCTTGGCAGCTATTTCTTCATACTGTGCTTTGACCTCAGCAATGATACCATCCAAGTCCAAGCTGCGGTTGTTGTCCATCGACAGGACCACAGAGGTGTCGTTGATCTGAGACTGCATTACACGCAGCTCCTGCATGGAGAGAAAGTTGGAGGCAATTGGACCAGGGAGAAGAGTTGGTGGAAGAAGATTGGAAGAAATTCAAAGGCTATTTGCAGAAACATTGTAAAATTAATGAATGTTAAAACGATGTTGGATTGAAATGAAACGGCTTTAGCAACAAGGCTAAAAAGAATATGTAAAAATGGATTGATAATCAGATGAAGATACGAAGTTTTAATATGTTAAGATATCGAATTAAGATAAAAACAAAGAGGGAAAGGATTTGCTGAATTAACCATGTGAACTGGAATACAAAAAAGGGAGGTGTGAGGAGGTCAGGAAACAAGTAAATGAAATACAAGACATGAAAAGATTGATTTGTTTTTATTTTTTTATTTTTTATGTATTTTGTATTTTTTCTTTGTATTTTTGTACTTTTTATTATTTTTTCTTTTTCTGTAATTTTGTTTTGTCTGTAAAATTTTAATAAATATTATTTTTTTAAAAAGAAAGTTGGAGGCAATTTGGTATTACCATCATTAATCATGATCAAGAAGCAAACAGCCATGAGGAACCAAAAAGGCCTTCAAGAACATGAAGGGGCATTTTATCATGCTTGGTGGACATCTTTAAAAATCTTTTAAAAATTGATACAAATACATTAATACAGAAGATTTTGAGGGTTAATATTCAACTGAAGCCAGAACTCCTCCTGCTGGGACTAATGGGATACACAACTAGAAAAAGATTATGGAAGATTATTTCAATATTTGTTCACAGCAGAGATTATGCTATATGCACAAAGATGGAAGGACTTACTATTAACTACTATGGAAAAATGGTTATTGAAATTATTGGATTTGTCAGAGATGGCAGAGTTGACGTGTTTGGAGAAAAGTCATTGTTGACATTTATAAATCATTAGGAACCTCTTAGGGACTTTTTACTGTGAAAAGGAAAATGGAACTTGTCTGGATATCTGGGTTTGAAGACTGAAAAAAGGTTGGTTTATGGAAAGACGAATTAGATGTTATTCTGGAGCAAGTGTTCTGCGTAAGTCTATATGCAGCTGATACAGAATCAGAAGTCTGGCCCTTTCCTTTCCTCTTTTTCTTTATTTCCTCTCAGTTTTTATGTTAAAAAATGCTTGGTACTTGGATGTTAACATCTGTACACCATCTTTTGTTTTTCAAGCTTTAAATTAAAAAAAATTCTTATGCAATGAACCAAGAAAGGCCTCAAAGTACATGCTCTGCTACAAAGGCACAGCCCTGTTCTCTGCAAGGGGTTTCAACACTTAGGGTCAGGGACAGGGATGTTGGGCTGCCACACCTATCAGATCCAACCAACATGGCCAGTTGTCAGGAATGATGGGAGCTGGAGTCCAATAACATCCAGAGCGCCCCAAGTTCCCCATCCTGGTTCTACTCCATCACCTGTACTGAGATTTCCTAGGCCATGTTATTAGTGGTTAGAGCAACGTTTCCAAGAGTCCAGCTTCCTGGAAGAAAGCGAAACACTTTGCCCAACAATGCCTTCACATATGCAGCCCAATAAGATAAGCTTTGCTAAACGTGAGCCACTGGAAAGGAGTTTGTTCATGTCTCAACACACTAGTAAGAATAGCTAAAACCTTATTAAGACCAGGGCCCAGGAAGCTAAAAAGATTTTCAGCATTAGACATGGAGGTAGAAAAAAGATTTGCTATAAAGTTTAAAGACCCTGATAGCCTCTTTACACAAGAAGTCTGGAAGTGGCAACTCAAGAACAGGCCTTTTTTGCAGTGGCTCCCTGTTTGTGGAAAGCTCTCCCCAGGGAGGTTCGCATGGTACCTTCATTATACACTTTTAGGCGCCAGGCAAAACATTCCTCTTTAACCAGGCCTTTGGCTGATTGACATGCAATGCCCTTTCAAAGTGTGTGGGGTTTCTTTTGGGGAGAGGGATATTGGGTTGTTCTTGTTTTTATTTTGCTTATGTATTTTGTGTTTTTATATTGTGATTTTATCCTGTGCACTGTGCAGAGACCTGTGGGTATAGGGCAGTAAACAGATTTAATAAATACTAGTAATAATTTCAGTCCATGGATATGTCCGGGCTGCCTATTCTTATTTTACAGGTTCCCCCTGGTATTTCCAAGCAGAATAGGAGGAATGCCCATAGGAACCTGCTTTGTCCTGCACCAGACACTTGGGTCCATCTAGTTAAGTAGTGCCCATGCTGACCAGCCACAGGGACATGACAGGGATTGAACCTGGAAGCCTTGGCACGCTGGCCATTCTGTTTCCTTAAAGGTGATGCCTACCTCATCATACAGCTGCCTCAGGAAGTTGATCTCGTCTGTCAGGCATTCCAGACGGGACTCCAGCTCAACCTTGTTCATGTAGGCCTCATCCACGTCCTAAGGAGGTAGAGCACAAGCCACCATTATAAATAAAGACCTGTCCAAAGTTGACACAAAGCATAATAATCACTAGCTAGGAAATCACTCACCTTCTTCAAAAGGACAAACTCATTCTCCTTCTCAGTACGATGGTTGATTTCCTCTTCATACCTAATGGGAAAAGGAACAGGATGGATTAGTTTAGGTGACAAGTGAGCCCAGAATGGCTTCATTTAAACCAAGGCCACATGCTTTTGGTGCAAAGACTGCTTTGGAGACACTGTATTTGAGCATGTGCAGAGTGTGCATATGCCTTCTCCTGAGAAACTCTAAATATCCCACATGCAACCCCAAAGGACCTCTAAAACAGAGGAATCAGACCTCATAAACTTCCTACCAAGGCTCAGTCCCAACAGCTTTCACTTCACAAAATTACGTCTTAGCTGGTTTAATTCACAAACAAAAATTAAGGTGTCACTCAGCTAGCATCCAGTTCAGTTAACGAGCAGAGCCGCATGCGGTTGACCACATGATCTCCATCCCCTTGTGCATAGGATTGCAGCCTCTGTCTTCAGGTGCAATCCAATCCCAGCTGTGTTCCTCTTTATAAACCGCCCCCTTTTTTCAACATGTTATTCCAGTCTGTTTTCTCTTTCTCTTTTGTGAGGCAAGGTGCATGAGTGGTAGACACCACCACCAGACATAATATATGCCAAAAATGCATGGAGACGGAGATCCTAATCCTGTTCTGGAGATTGCTCAGGAGTGGGTTGTGGTCTAATCACCAAAGGCTGCCCGGCTCCTCCTCTGGGTCAGAGATGTCTCCTTGGAGCTCCCAGGTACCACACCCCTGCACCCTCCCAGTCCCAGGAGAGCTTGCAACCCTAATGAACAGTATTCCCTTCACTGTCAAGTATGTCTTGGGCGGCAGGCAGGGTGTCCATATGTGTCAGCCTCATTTTGGAAATAGTCAGACACTTGCAAGACTGGTTCGTGCACTGCAGCAGCTGTAGTTGTGCTTGGTACAAGGAAAAAGAACAGCACACTCCGGTAACATGGTGTGTACACTTGACTGAAGAGTCGGGGAGGGGGGGTAAAGCTACCATGTGCAGGTTTATGACCCAACCATTTTAACATTCTGCAAAAATGTCTTCCACCCGTTACTTCCTCTTAAAGGGAACAATTCATTTCAAGTATAGCATTGTTTAGATATTGTTTTTTGTATGCTTTTTAATTCTCATTTCTCCAGAAGCTTTGAAGCATCTTAGAAACATAGGTTTGAAGATCTTAAAGCAGTAAAATAGTCAGCATACAATCTGCCCTTCTCATGTTGTAGGTTTCTAGAGCCCCACTCCACCTTCAGAGTGACCACAGGTGTGTGAAGAGGAATGTGGGGGAAGAAGATGACAAGAGCATTTATTTGCGCCAACACAGTTGCTCCCTGGAACGAATTCCTCTCCTCCCATCTTAAAATTATATTAGCACCAATCAGGTTCCTTCTTCGGCAGCATTTGCTAACATTCCCGATTGGAGTGGGGAACCTGGTTAGCACGGAGTGCAACCCAGAGACTGGGACTATTACATCTGCATTAATCAGACATATGGGCAGCAAAAGGTCATTGTCAGGAAAACAGATCCCAAGCCAGACACCACTGTCAACTTTAATATAGGGAGCCATTCACATCATTGGTGTGGACTAACAACTTTTATGTTAAAAGAAATGCAGTAACTTCAGGAAGCCAAATAGTAGAGCTGATTCCAGAGCAACTATAGAATTTTCACAGCCTTGACAACAGGCGTGACTCAGGTTTAGTCAGAGGAAGATTGAATAATGAAGGTGCAATAACCCAGCTGCCCCCCACTCACCTAGTCTTGAATTCTTCTACAAGGCCCTGCATGTTGCCCAACTCAGCATCCAGCCTCACTCTCTCCTGCCCCAAGCCATCCAGCTGCCGGCGCAGGTTGTTGATGTAGGCCTCAAACATGCCGTCCATGTTGCTTCGGGTGATTTTCTGGTTTTGCAGGAGGCTCCATTTGGTGTCCAGCATCTTATTCTGCTGCTCCAGGAAGCGAACCTGGAGGCAAGGGGGGAGAACAGAAGGGATTCCATCCAGTTAAATACTCAACATAGAAAGCTCACTTCTGTTTCATCAGATGCCAAAATGGTGCAATCTTCTATCATCTCACAGTTGGCACACCCCCACCATATATTTAAAGCAATGGCTTCCCAAGGAATCCTGGAAGTTTACCCCCAATACAGAGCTACCAACCACACTAAATAAATTTCGGTTCCCAATATTCTTTTTTGCAGGGGGAAGGAAGACCACCAATGGCTACTAGCCGTTGTTGAAACACCAGTGACTCAGAGGATCTTGCTGCTTCTGCAGGTCAGAAATGACTGAAGGGCACATTCTTAAAAGGCCTCGGGCCAAATAAAAGACCTTTATACTACCAGCAGGCTTCTGGTTAGGAGCTTGTTTGACAGCTGTTGCCCAGGTTCAACAAACACTATAAACAGATGGACGATAAAAGCAGCCTAATTTCAGCCTAAGATGTGTGCGTTAATAAAGGTTGTCCAGGATACAGGAGAAAGCTTTTTAGTTCAGAGTGCCTACTGTTTGCCAGAGGTCTTCCCCCTTTTATACCTTCGGCTTTGCATTTATCATTCCTTTTCCCTCACCCCATCCTCCTGCAGGGAAGAGTGTGGGCCCATAATAGAACTACCAATGGAGACCACTTTCAAAGCTCCCTGTGAAAAGTTTTTTTCCACACAACAAAAGTTCAGCCCACTATCATGTATCAGAGAACTTTATGAAGGCAGACTTTGCAGCAGCCCCAACAAGGGGGGGGGGGATCTGATCAATATTAGAAGCTACAAAGCCACATAGCAACAACTGCCAGAGGAAACAATTAAAAGCAACTGCCACTTGGCAACCATTTTCATACTCTCCAGCAAAGGAAGAATGGCAAACTTCCTATTTGTTCTACACCACTTCTACAAGCCTCGCTTTCTTTCCCCACCACCATTAGGGTTTCCATATTTCAAAAAGTGAAAATCTAGACACAAAAGTTGTTGGGCTTTTTCTGCAAAATCTTAAAAAAAGTTTTTGAGCTATTTTAAAGGAAATTGGTCAAAATCTACACTTCCAACATGGGATGCCATATGTCCAGATTCTCCCGGACATTAAAGCGATTTACGCGCAGGCACCGTTTCCAACAGCAAAATCCTGGCTATGTTTGGGAAATTCCAGCAGCCCTAACATGCACAAAAGATTCTGGGAGTTGTAGTTTGTTGAGAGTAATCAATTCTCAATTAGAGGTTCATTGCCCCGACGTCAAAGAACTACAGTTCCATGGCTATTGTGGCAAAATGCTTATTAAAGCCAGATTTAAGCATATAAGACTACCCCAGGTGATAAGACGTACAGGTGAGTTGGCATTGCTGGTGTTTAGGTTGTGTACTTAATCTGAGGCAGCGCTAACTAAGACTTAGACCTGGAAGCCATTTTTACAGGCAGAATGCAGAAGCCCCGTCAGATGGGAAGTAACAACAATGGAGTGAGTGTCTTTGTGTATACCTTCTAACCACAAACAGTCCAGCCCTCAGTGTGGAGAGAGTTGTATTTGAGCTCATCCACACTTCCGCTTGAGCCCTTCCTAGAAAACAGGTTCAAGTGGTTTTCCTGCTCCCTTCTCAGGGAAAATCCACTCTCTTGCTCTAAATTACACCAAACTTCAATCTGGGGGAAATTACCTTTTGCTCTGAGTGCTAAAGAGATATTTTCGGGGGGGGGGAGCAGTGGGACTAGAGGAAGTGTGGATAAGCCCTCATGTCTAACCTTATGGAGCCCTTCATCTCTGTAGGTTCCAGACATGAGAAGCTGCAGCAGTGTTCGAGCTAGAAAGGTGTGGAGCCAATTGGTGACTCCTGTATGATTTATTATTAACACTAATAATTACCCGAGTCCTGTCTGGCTCGACTCAGGTACCATCTGGTGCACATTCAAACACCACACCTGGTCTCTTAATACACCCGATTTCAAACTCTGCATCTTTTTGTAGGAAACAGAGGCCTGACATGAACTGAATGCAAAGGAATCCAATTAACTGAAAGCATTCCTGGAAATTCAGAGACAATGCAAAAATTGGAAGGGCCCTGTCCAGGTGTATCAAGGAGCCTGCCACAGACTCCATGCAGGAACTTTTGCAGAAAACTATTATAGGCAAGGAGGACTTCCAAATTTTGCAATCCAGTCTCTGATATTCTATACTAAAAACTTGGCATAGCCAGGAATGCACATGGAATTCAAGTTGGTGGTTCTCTCCCCCTTCCCATTCTGCTTTAACGTAAGTGGTGCCATACAGAAATAAGGCTTCCACTTTCTAACTCTGCTTATAAGAGTTCAGAAGCTGGCTGCAGGACCAAAGTTTGTAAGCTCCCTCTCCTCAGCTTCACCTCTCATACCTCCTACCTGCTCCTACCTCCTACCTGCTCCTGCAACGGCCCTGACTTTGGCAATTGGTTCCATCAGGCTGAGGATAGTTAATACTAGGGAAAATGCTTTTACTCTTCCTCCTTTGAGGAAGTCTGAGGGCTTCTACCCACTAGTATTCAAAACAGACATTCGGAAACCCAGCTCACAGGAAGCTGCCCAATAGGAGTCAGACCCCAGGGCAGGACCAAGGGCAGTCCTCTTACATTTTCACTCCCAAAAGGAGAAAGCACCAGGGGAGGGTAAACAGGAATCCCACTACCTAGAGTGCATGCTGGGGTCCCCAAGACTGCAAACAGCCAAAGAAAAATCCACAGGGGAATGGATGTCTAAAGGGGACCCTCACCACTGGTTAGCAGGCAGCCTTTCAAAGCTTGCTTCTAATGATTAGCCTGCTCAGTGTCAGCCCAGGGTCAGGGTCAGTGAGAATGAAACTTTTGATCAAGGTTGGGAGCACAGAGGGAATTGTGAATGGCAGCAGCGGGAGACAGCCCAATCCTGCAACCACTCCTGACAGATAGACTATAATTAGAGAGTGGAAACATTATGGCAGCACCTGGCAAAATAGCTCCTGAGAAGTAAGCAGCACAGAGTTAAACGGAGCTTACTCCCAGGTGGTTGCATAAAGGTTTGCAGCCTCAAAAGGCTCCTTTAGGAAAGCCCCATCTGTTGGCAAACAAAATTGCTCATAACCTTTGACTAAGGTCTCTGCAGAAGGGGGCAGCTTGCCCTTCCATCCAGGGAGGGCATTCAATGATACATGGTGAGTCATTGATAGAAAATGTGATCGAGGACCTTACGGTTTCCTCTCTTTCCCTACCCACGTCCTTTTTAACCAGGAAAGTAGACAGAACTTTTTGTGTGTAGTCGGCTCTCACACCTGTAGGAGGAGCCTTCGCTTGTTCAACTGGTCTGATCACACACCGGACCAGCTCCGATTCCCCCACCATGGGGGTGAGCAAAGTCCAGGAAACTTTCAGCCCATGAATGTGCTCTTTAAAAGCGATCTTTAGCCTCTCGTTTCCAACACAGATTCCTGCGCACCACCCAGGAGTAGAATCCAGGTTTCACTTTCTTTGCCTGCACAGCAAAGGCCTCTCTCGTGCTTCTCCTTCACTGTAATGACTGCCATTTGCCGAACTCCCTTTCCTCCATCTCGCACCTGGGCACACACACCCTCCTGCATTAAGGACAGATCAGCTGACAGAAGAGAGATGCGAACTTTTACAGAGGTTCCCTCACAGGTCGACTCTAACCGACTGCTTGGGCTGCCCCCCTACCGCTTTCCACCTCCATTCTCCCCATGCACCATTTAATTTCCCCCATCTTATCTGGGATTGTGTGCTCCTCGGAGCCAGGGACCCCTTTTCCCTGTGTAAGGCGCTGGTGGAGCCGCGGCAATTAACCCCCCAATAACACACAACCAAGTCAGGGAGTCCTCTAGTCCCGCCTCCCCCCCCCCCCCGCTGAAACCACTGGGCCTCACTTCTTCCGCGCGCCCCCTGCTTCCAGCGGGTCTCTCCCGCCCGCGGCCCCACCTTGTCAATCAAGTTGGCGAACTTGTTGTTGAGGGTCTTGATCTCCTCCTTCTCCTTGGTCCGCACTTGCTGGATGTTGGGGTCGATCTCCAAGTTGAGCGGCGCCAGCAGACTCTGGTTGACGCTGACGGCCGTGATGCCGCCGCCGCCGCCGCCCAAGGACGAGCTGCTTCGGAAGCCCCCGCCGCCGCCGCCGCCGAAGCGGCTTCCCCCGTAGCTGGAGGAGGCATAGGAGGTGCTGACTCGCGAGGCGCCGACGGGGCCCGCCGTGTAGGAGCGGCTGCTGAAGGAGCGCGCGGGGCCGGCGGAGGCGCTGCGGAAGGACGAGGTGGACGTCGTGGTTGCTCTCCTCATCGTGGCGCCGTCGGGGTCGAGCGGAGCGGGAGGAAGGAAGGAAGGCGGTTCGGGCGGCGGCGGGCGCGCACCTCCTTATATGCGCTGGCGGGCGAGGGGGCGGGCGCGGTCCCGGCCGAGGGCGGACTCGCAGCACCTGAGTGGCTTTTGAGAAAGCAAAGGGGCGGAGCGCCACGGCGGGGGCGCACCTGTTTTAACCCTTCTCTCGCTGGAGAGCAGAAAAGAGAGCCCTCTCCCCCCGCTCGAGGCTTCCCTGCGGCCGAGACGCCCAAAGAGGGCAGCAGTTGCCCAAGTTTGTCCAGGGGACCCTCCCTTCTCGCTCTTGGGGAATTGCACAAAAAGGGCCTCTGCAGCTGGAGCTCTTGAACGCGGCTTTCCCCGGACATTTCGACACCTGCGAGGAACGTTTTCAGGCGTGGCCCCGCTGTGTTAAGTGGAGACCGGGGGGGGGGGGTGTCTGCGCGGACTTGCAAAGGGGAGCAAGGCAAGACTGTCAATATTCAACTTCCACTGGGAAGTAAAATAACAACTTAAAAGGAATAAGCTCCTGAACAGCAAAGCAAAACACCTGTTCAAGATAAAAAAGGCATATCTTGCCGGTGTTAATAGCCATACAAGTACAAAAGACCCCCCCCCCATAAAGACCATATTAGAAGGAAGGAAGACAATTTTAGTTAAAGCTTTGATATTTGTCTCTGCTTTTATCCTGGTTTTCTCCCCATTCTTGTTCTTCATGGAAGTAACTCCTTGTAATCACCATACTTTCTGTATTACAGTAAAGTTGACGTTAATAATAATACCCCCAAAAATTACTGAGGGGACAAACACAATTTCAGATCGCCAGCTACTGCCTTTAAAGAGCCAATTAGGGGCTAAAACAGATATGAGGTGGGATTTCTGTATGCAGATCTTCCCTTGTTAGTTCTTCAAATTTATTTCAATGCAGAGACCCGCTTGTCTTTTGTGCTACAAACTGATGGTCCAGAAAGTTCTTTGATGTGCAAATCTAGCTGCTAATTACCAGCTCTGACAAATGTACCTTGTAAGAGCATAGGCAGCATTGCAGATTTACAACACAATCCTTTGCAGATTTACCTGTAAGCAGCATTTGCTTTTTGTAAAAACTGAGGTGCTGATACTAATATTTTGATAAACATGCTGAGGGTGCCAATACAAAATGGCTGCATTGACAACACAAACACAGGTGCCAGAGGTTGGCTGAATGCCCCTTGCCCCCTTAAGCAACCAGAGATTGTGGCAAACATGGGCTTAGAAACACTGCAGAGCCTCAGTCCCTTTCCGCAGTGGTCACAAGGCATTTGGGCCTCTGAGGCAGACCCCCAAACAGCAACCCGCTTCCTGCCAGGGAAGAAAGACCAACCTTGGGATCTGCTGCCCCTGTGGCTCCTGCCACCTGAGGCTGCCTCACCTTGCCTCATGAGTGGGCCAGCCCTGCCAGGGATCACTGTAAAGGGCTGAAGGAAGCCGACGCCTCCCTTCCCTGCTGAAGTCACTGATGGGAGAATTCCCCCTGCAGATTACATGGGGTCCCCAGGTTGCATGGGGAACCCACTTCACAGAGCAGTCATGAGGATGACTGAGATCACGGTTGCATACACACCATCCACTTAGAGCACTTAGAGCACATGACTTCCTTTAAAGACTCCTGGGAACTGCAGTTTGCTAAGGGTGCTGGAGGCTGTAGCTCTGTGGGGGGTAAACTACTGTTCTAAGGATTCTTTGGCAGGGGGAGTCATGGACTTTAATTATGCTGTAAATGCATGGCATGTACAGTATACAGTGGTACCTCGGGTTAAGTACGCTTCAGGTTACAGACTCCGCTAACCCAGAAATAGTACCTTGGGTTAAGAACTTTGCTTCAGGGTGAGAACAGAAATTGTGTAGCAGCAGCGCAGTGGCAGTGGGAACGAATTACAGTACCACTGGTGCCTGTACCGAGGTACCACTGTACAGTCATAGTCTGTGAAGCTGACTTAGTGACCATGTAGCACATTTGATTCTTACAGCTGAAAGCACTGTACAAATGCTAAAGATTCTTATTTATGGCACAAATGTATAGTTCCTATCAGTGGAGCCATCAGGGCAAGATTTGGGGGGCAGAGACCCAGCAGAGTGAGCAGGGAGTGGGCCAGCTCACCACATTTTGATGTAACACATTACTAGCTAAAGAGCCCCCTCCTCCAGTATGGGTTTCAAATCCCAGGCATCTCCAGGTAAGTCTGCGATAGATTCCCTCTCTGGAGCCCTGGAGAAATGCTGGCAGTCAGGACTGAGCTAGGTGGAAAAGTGGTCAGACTCACTATGGGGCAGCTTTGCATCTTACCTAAACTACTAAGTCCAGAGTCTGAAAGGTTCTAACATGGTGTTTCTGTAACTCTACACTGAGTATCACTAGTGCACATCAGAGCCACAGTCCACCGCCAGCTTTGGTGGGCAGATGTTAACAGCAGCAGCAGCTCCCCATAAGTATAGGGCAAGTACTCATGTGGGAGCTGTCGGCCGGCTAACACCCCTCCAAGCTGCCCCTGAATGGGGTTTGAGTGCAGTGCTTTTTGGATTCCTAGCAGCTATGCAAGGTGGCGCAGTCTCATAGTTTCAATCGTTCTGTGCAAATATTACTTCTTTTTTCCAATTTTCCAATTTTTTAATTACTTTTCCAAAAAAACACACCCAACAAACATACATACATACATACATACATCCTGTTTGTAATTAAACCAAACTTGGTAACATTTTTAAGTGACTTCCTCAAATCCCCCTGATTGAATTTCATTATATATCATTTTAACAGTTTTCCCAAATCTATCTTCTCAAAGAAAAATTATCTTTGTCACTTAACATCTTTCATTCCTTCTGTCTGGCTTAAGACATCTTAATTCCTATCCTTACATTTTTAAATCTTAGGCCGATCTTGTATTTGCAAGCTTTTCCAATTAGGTTATCTTAACATATTTAGCTAAATAGTCTTTAAATTTTATCCATTCTTCCTGGTACTCCTCCTCCTTCTGGTCGCGGACTTTTCCAGTCAGGTCGGCCAGCTCCAAAAAGTCCATCATCTTCATCTGCCATTCTTCCACTATTGGTACTTCTTGTGTTTTCCATTTCTTTGCTATCAAAATTCTAGCAGCAGTTGTGGCATACAAAAATAATTTAACATCTTTCTTGGGAAATTCCAAACCTGTTATTCCAAGAAGAAAGGCCTCTGGTTTCTTAATAAATGTATATTTCAACATTTTTTTCAGTTCATTATAAATGTTCTCCCAGAAGTCTTTCACTTTGGGACAGGCCCACCACATATGATAAAAAGTACCCTCTTTTTCTTTACATTTCCAACATAAATTATCACTGTTGTGGTATACCTTTGCTAATTTTACAGGAGTCAAATACCATCTATACAGCATTTTCATTATATTTTCCTTTAACATCATACATGCAGTGAACTTGGCCCCTTTCTTTGTGCAAATATTACTTCTGCCTTCACCATCAGTTTTTAAACTTAGCAAGTGCTAGAGGAAGTACAGAGGAAGGAAGAGGCCCATGTTATTTGGGCTCTGTGTATAATTATTATTATTATTATTATTGCTCTTAAAATTTATATACCACTCTTCATCAGTAGATCTCAGGACAGTTCATAACATAAAAATACAAGATAAAAACACAAAATACATAATAAAAACAATAACAACACAATCCACAAACCCATTAGAGGCTACAAATGCTAATGGTCTGTTTATCTGGTGGCAGCAGGAGGAGGTGAAACAGTGGCTGAGGCTGGTTACCTCCAGGCATCGCTCCTGGTATGCCTTTTAAATGCAAGCAGTTAACCAGCTGTGTTTGGACCCCTTGTTCTGGAAACCATTTCCTCCAAAACCAGACAAGAAAGCTAATCTGAAAGGAGTAATCTGTTACTTTAAACACATGTAGGAGCCTTGGAATGAAAGGGGATTTTTGCAAATGACCAACATCTAGCCAATTAAGGCATCTAGATATCTAGTTTTCTTTAACTCACTGATCTGTGCTATTTGCATGCAGTCATCTCTCTTTGTATCCCAAGGGTATAAGCTAAACAAGGAGCTCCAGTCCCTCAACCCTGAAACTGCATCAGATGCTCTATCTTGAGCAATGTTAAGCAACAAAATGCAAAGTGATATCTAATATGGTCTTTAGCCAAATGGCATGCAGATAAGTCCTGCTATGATTTGTCCTTTTTTCAATGTGTTGTTCTTGGGGCATACTTGTTCTTTTTAGGGAGACTTGTTTTGTTTTACTTGATGAACTGGGATGCTCCCTATGAGGTTTTGGGAATCAGCTTTGATTCTGTTGGTAGGTGAGGGATAGTGGGAGGGCATTTGCATTGCTTCAGGTGAAAGATGGGGAGGAAATGGCTGGTCTTTTTGTTTTTTCAGCTGTAGGATTTGCCCATGATTTGGGGTTGTTGGCTGTTTTGAGTATTTTGCTGAAGTGAGAATAGAGTGGAGGGGGTGCAGCGCTGTGTGCAATGAGAGTGTGATTCTTGAATGAGTGGGTATGACCATATACAGTATTACTTGAATTCCTGATTTCTGTTATTGCATATAATAACAGATGTGCTTGTATATAACAGTCATGTGATGTATATAATGTTGCAAACCACCCCAGTCTCCAAGCAGGGCAAGATTCCAGGGGTTCCAGGGTCCGTGTTTCCTTCGGAATGTGGCACAGCAGAGACTCTGGTGTTTTTATGATATATGGTTTATTTGCACATATATACAACCTGAGCCTATGATGGAGGTGTTCACAGCATCAAAACCCCAAGAGGGTCCTGCTTATCCCATAGCCAAAGCCTTGGATTCCAGCAGAAGGGAAGCATGACGCTCTCTTTGCCTTTCCAGCCTGCCATCCAGCTTCCAGCTCACATAAGTCTCCTTGTTGGCCTTTTGTCTTTCCAGCTAACAGACAGCTGGGGGAGAGAGGCACAGAGCCACTCCCTTTGTCGCCTTAAGGACAGCAACCTCAGTCTGCTCTCAGCCAGCCTGCCACCTGCCTGCATTCATATTTACAACCAGGCCAAGAGGTGGCCTTGCCTGTCATTGGCTCTGACACCACCTACTGTTGGTCTCCCTGCCTTCTGCCCTATCAGCCCCAGCATCAGGTACCAGCCACTTCTGCACCTGAACCACTGATCTGCCTTGTGGCAGAAAATTCCAAAAGTGAGGAATGAGGTTCCCTTAGGACACCCCTCCCTCCTCAGGTTCCCCATTTAAAACAACAGTGGTGAAGAAAAAATAAATGGGGTGGGCCTACCACTGGGGGTTCTGCCACTCCACCTTCACTCCTTTGCTGTTTTCTGCCACGCCCAGAACCCCTTGCTATTGGGAACTTGAGCACAGAAGATAGGAATGTGCTTATCTCTTGCCATGACTAGGAAAAGTCTCTGCAAACAGCAAGAAAGATTGTGAGTCCAATGCAGGCTCAGTGTGGGAAAGAATGCAACACACACGCAAAGCTGGGTGTCCACACAAACAACAGCTCACTCTGCAAACATTGATGGTTGCAAAGGCTCTAATTGCAACACCTGGGAACAAGGGGTATGTTCTGTTACTGGGGTGGAGGGCTGTTTTCCCCTGTACTCAGATTATTGCATGACAATTAAATGTTTCCTTCTTGCATGTTTCTATATTAATGCTGCATGCACACTATACCTTAAATTAAAAGCACATTCAAAACCCATTTCTCCCCCCCCCCAAAGACTGTAGTCTTTTAAGGGGTGCTGGGAGTTGTAACTCTGTGAGGGGTAAACTATGGTGCCCAGAATTCTCTGCAGGGATAAATAGCTTTGAACACCTATAATACACACCTATAGTACACAGCCATAGTCTTCAGCCTCAAGCAGCTGTTGCAGAGATGTGTCTACCATTTGTATAGCACAGAGTTGCATCTCAACTGGCCACTGTCTTAAAGAGCAGCTGGAGGTGAAGAGCACAGATGGGAAACCTTTTTTCAGCCAGAGACTACTTGGCCAACCCTCATGCCAGTAGTAGGCATGATCAAGTCAAACCATGACACACACTGGTAGACCCTCTGTGCTCAGAATTTTTGAAAGAAACAATGTGCTTTGCAAAGTTATAGTGTGTACCCAGCCTAGAAGCTTCCTCAGACTCCAGGGGGTGGGTTCTCTAAGACAGGGGTGAGAGACCTCTAGAATATGGGCATAATCTGACCCACCAGACCCCTGAATTTGGCCCTGCCTCTCTTCCTAATGTGAGTGTGTGTAAGCCCCGCCTACCACCAGTATGTGGCCCATACTACTCCCCTCCCCATAGGGAATTAGGCTTTGTGGGGAAGAAGGAATGCTCCCCTTGCCCAGGTAAAATGGGCTTGGGGTGGTGGTAGTTCAGTAGATATGGAAGCCCAAAGACAGCAACTGACTTTTCTGTTCTTTTAATGACTGTTCTGTTCTATTTAAGGCTCAACCTCTTAGATTTTGTTGGGAGAAGATATGATTATTTCAGGGCCAAATTCATCTGGTTGCTATGTGAAAATCTATTTGGGCTTGACTCTGAGCAAGATGCTGGGCTCCAAAGGATGCGCATACACACAGGTGGGAACAATGCACACAGAAGTGGAGTCTTGTGGTTTGGTTTCTTTGCAGCGCTGCCCAACATGGAAGAAATTAGCTGTTTACAAACAAGCGAATGGTGGCTTGGCTCTTCAAGCTGCTGCACCACGAACAGCCTATGAAGTTGCAGCTGCTGCATATGCAGTTCCTTCCAACACGGGCATCTTTGTATCCACACAGATGGTTTCACTGAAGTGCTGGACGTTGGTGGAACTTCTTCAGCACTGCTTGAGGTTGGCCATGCATTGTGTAATTGCCTTGAGTAAAATGTGCAGGAAGGAAAGAGGGAAAATAAAATATGTGCTGAGCAAGACCAGGACAACATTTCAGAGCTTTGAAGGTTGCTAAAATGGTGAATCATAAAATGGTAAAGATATGTCCCCTGAGCCAGATTTATTGTGAGTTGTGTCCTTATGCAGGTCCAGGCAAGAGGTTCTGATAGACTAGATCTGCATTCCAGCCTGCCACAAGCTTTCTGGAAGTTGAGATCAAAACATGCCACATTATGTATCTGCCCCTTATCAGCTGTGTTGTGTGAATCAGAGGGGTCCTGTAAAGTCTGGGGTGAGGAAAAAAAGATCCTGGGGTGTATTCACTCCAGCTGTTTTTGCAGGATATGTCCCCATAAACGCTGCTGCAATTTCATTGCAAACCTACTATAGTGTCAATGCTGCACTTTTGGTCTTTAATGTGGCAGGTCCTTTTTTAAGGGGGACTCACTGCCCCATGGTATTCTATGTCAGGTGAGGAACGTCTGCAGGCCTGCAGGCCTCCTACCTGGTCCTTGAGCCTCTCCTTGCCAGGCCACACCCCTCAACAGCCTTGCTTTGCATACTCCTTGAATACTTTTGCCTGACTGGAATGTCTCCTTAAAACACACACAAAAAAATACTTTATACCAGTGTTTCCCAACCTTTTTTGGGCAAAGGCACACTTGTTTCATGAAAAAAATCTCGAGGCACACCACCATTAGAAAATGTTTAAAAAATTAACTCTGTCCCTATATTGACTATATATAAAGTAACTCTCTTTAATAGGCCTCAAATAAACACAAAGAAAGTATTTTATAATTACTTTATTATGAAATAGTGAGTACCATATTTTTCGTCCCATAGGACGCTCCGTCCCATAGGACGCACCTACTTTTTTTTGGGGGGGGGGAAATAAAGGAAAAATTTTTTTCCTTTATTTCCCCCCCCCCCAAACCAGGTCGGGGAACTGCACCTCCCCGCTGTCCCCCGAGCTTGTGGGGCTGGCCCATGTCTGCCTGGCGCAAGGGGCGCTCTGCTTCAGGGCGCCCCGGCGTCGGGCGGCAGGCTACAGTCCGCAGCATGGGGAACCCTCTGTTTCAGGGCGCCCCACGCGCCCCCCGGGTGCGCAAGGCTTGCCAACACGAGCGCGGAGCACGGGGCGTCCTCCGAAGGGCGCCCCATGCTCCGCGCTGCCAGCTGCCGCCCGCAAGCCTTGCGCTCCTGGGGGGAGATCCCCCGGGTGCGCAAGGCTGGCCAACACCAGCGCGGAGCACGGGGTGTCCTCCGAAGGGCGCCCCGTGCTCCGCGCTGCCAGCTGCCGCCCGCAAGCCTTGCGCTCCCGGGGGGAGATCCCCCGGGTGCGCAAGGCTTGCCGACACCAGCGCGAAGCACGGGGCGTCCTCCGAAGGGCGCCCCGTGCTCCGCGCTGCCAGCTGGCGCCCGCAAGCCTTGCGTCCCGGGGGGAGACCCCCCGGGTGCGCAAGGCTTGCCGACACCAGCGCGGAGCACGGGGCGTCCTCCGAAGGGCGCCCCGTGCTCCCAGCTGGCGCCCGCAAGCCTTGCGCTCCTGGGGGGAGATCCGCCGGGTGCGCAAGGCTTGCCGACACCAGCGCGGAGCACGGGGCGTCCTCCGAAGGGCGCCCCGTGCTCCGCGTTGCCAGCTGCCGCCCGCAAGCCTTGCGCTCCTGGGGGGAGATCCGCCGGGTGCGCAAGGCTTGCTGACACCAGCGCGGAGCACGGGGCGTCCTCCGAAGGGCGCCCCGTGCTCCGCGCTGCCAGCTGCCGCCCGCAAGCCTTGCGCTCTTGGGGGGAGATCCGACTCGCCCGCCTCCCTCCCACGGCACACCAGGCAACGTCTCGCGGCACACTAGTGTGCCGCGGAACACCGGTTGGGAAACACTGCTTTATACTATTGTCTTAAGTTGTATAACCAATATAACTAATATAACCAATTAAAAAAATTAATAAAGGAGAAAAGATTGTTACAAAAGCTAGAACATAACCAACTGGACAAAACCAGAAACTAAACCACCAAGAGGCATCTATGTGCAGACCCCACACAAAATGCAGAGATACAGTATTTAAATTAATAAAAAAAGAAAATCTTTCAAAAATCCGCTTACTGGAGTCCACCCTAGGGATTTCCCTTTGATGCCTGAACTATTTGCATAAGCAATAAATCCTCACCAGTTTCTCGCAAAGGTATCTTTGTGCTCATTTCCTCTAGTAACTCTTAGTTGGCGTGTAACTTTCTCTGCTAGGTCTGCCTGCCAAACCCTTTTATTCTATGCTGTTAAATTAGCTCCTTAAAATTCCTCCCAAAGTGGCAATAGCTATATGTGCAGCTAGGATATCAATACGTATCCTATCAGGGGTTTATCTGCCAGGTCCATGTTATCATCTGTAAACATATTTAATAGCACAAGCTACTTGCTTTCTTGAACTCTGACAATACCTTTTGCTTGCCAGGATGGAGAATGGAGAGGTGTGTGTGAACATGAGTAGAAGCCAGCTTGCAACAGAAAGACAAATTGGACCTTTGCTGTTCGACCCACTTGTGGCTCCCAGGATGTTGCTCAGAAGGGAGTGTGACCCTCAGGCTGGAAACTGTTCCTCACACTTGTTCTGTGCAGAATGCAAAAGCAGCAGGACTGGCCCAAGACATTTTGCTGTCTGAATCAAAGGGCAGGATGGTTTGTGCCACCTCATGCCACCTGCCGAAGCTGCCTGGACTGGTAGCTGAATCTCCCTTCAACACTGGCACTGTGCCTGGGGCCTCTTCCGCTGACCCTGAGGGCATCTGGCTGGTGTAGAGGTTGCAAGGCTGGTAGCATGCCTGCCAAGTGCCCCGTTTTAAGCGGGACGTCTCCCCTTTCTTTGAAGGCACCATGGGGTCTGCCTTTGTCTCTGGGCACCTGATTTTGCACAGCCTGCAGAGGGGGGGTCACAGAAGCAGTTCCTGGAGCAGCAGTGGCATTGGTGCCTACCAAGACGGCACCCTTTCTCTTTCCTACATCAGCCCCCAGGAGAGGGGTCTGTGTGCACGTGCAAAGTGGAGGAGCCTCAGCTGCCAATGGCCCAACACAGCTTCCTCCACAAACTACTTGGTGTTAAACTCCGTAAGTAGGTCTCACCTGGAGTGGAGAAAGTGGCTTCCTTCTGCCACAACAAGTGCGGCAGCAGCATGCGTGCGAGTGGACCAAGGTGGCCTGGGCAGGCAGGGGGGAGTGGTGGGCCATGGCAGCAGCATAGTGGGGGGTGTTGTGGGGGAAGATGTCCCGGATTTTGGTCAGAAAAAGTTGGAGGGAGGCATGCACAGCTCTGCACCCCTCAGCACCTGCCACCTGAGGTTGCTGCCTCACGCTCTGAAACAGGAGGGTCAGCCCTGAAGAGCAGATATAACCAGGAGCCCTGTCCATTTCCAGGTCTGCTAGCTGAGGAGGGCTCCAGGTGGCTTCTTGAAGCAGCAATCTGGGCCTACTTCCAAGCTGGCAGGTTTGCCATGTGAAAGAATAAAGTGGGAGATACAGTGTCAGGATAGGGAGCTCTCTGTACCATGCCATGGTTTTGTGGGAGGGATGCAAGCACATGGCAGAACCTGGGGCACCTGTTTCTTTGTGGAGGGGGTCCCTGCTATCTTCAGGCAGGACTGGGAAAGGCTTCCCATTTGAAAACCTGGAGAGCTGTTTGGCAGCCAGTGCAGACCAGCCATTTGGACCACAACTCCCATCAGCCCTCGCCACCAATGGCAGATGGTCAGTGGAAATTGTAGCCCAACAATATCCAAGGCACTAGGCTGGGGGAGCTGGATGCAGAAAATACTTGACTAGCTGGACACAAGTCTTTTCCTATGTTCCTAAGAAAAGAAAGTATTTTAGGCATCGGAATGTGAATTGGCACGTACCCCTAGCGTCTGCAAAGTCAATGTGACATTCATGCCAAGCCAACAGCAGCAGGTTCATGAAAAGAAATAAATGAAGCAGGTTTCAAGGGTTAGGAGGTCTTTGGTTGGTGGTGGGGGTGTCTGTTCCACCACAATGTAGATATCAAAATTAGCTGTTGATCTATCACAGGTTGAAAGAATCTGCTTTTAATGCCAGCACTCAGCTGAGTGTGCACAATATGTTCCTTGCCCAGATTGATTTTGAACATTTTTTTAAAAAAGTTCTGTTCTTAAAGGAAAAAAAAGTTTTACAATTGTTCATGTTTGGTAGAGATTGTGACTTTGAGATACTCCAGCAGAAATGTACATTTAACACAGGGCTGGGGAACCTGTGCCCCTCCAGAGGTAGCTGGACTCCAGCTCCCATCATTCCTGACCATGGCCATGCTGGCTGGGTCTGATAGGAGTTGGAGTCCAACCGCAGCAGGAGAGCCACAAGCTCCCCAGCCTTGATCTATGTGCTTCACATGCAGAAAGTTCAGGTAAAATGGAGAATGTCGCTGAGTCCGAAACCCTAGGGATGGAGACAGTTCTGACCAAGATGGAACAATTGTCTGACTTGGCTTAAGGTGGCATTCTATAGTCCTAGGAAATGCAAATATAAGCAACATTAGAACATAAGGGGCGCCCTGCTGGATGAGGCCCATCTGGTTTAGCATCCTGTTCTCACAGTTGGCCACTCAGATGCCTCTATGAAGCCTGCAAGCAAGACCCTTCACCTCCTACACCAACCATTTTTTCCCTACAACTCACCCCCCACCCCACCATGGGCCATTCTCACTACCTCCCACCTGGGTCTAAAATGGTCTGCAGATTGAGGACCCACCCAGGCCCACTGATTCTCCCCTGAAAATACTCCTGCCTCTGCATTTCCCTTACAAGACAACTCAGGACTGGGAGCTCCCAAAGTTTAGCGCAGTCCTGAGAAAGGCATTATTTCACCTATGTTCTGTCAGCGTGATCTGTCTGTAGAATTAGAAGAGCTTGCAGGAGGATCACACCCAAGACAAAACACACATACTAGTGGTGGTTGGGACATGTTTTGCAAGTCATGGACCACTGCAATGGGGGAGGCCCCTTCTGGCTTAATCTTTATGGATCCCAGGACCCAGATACCAAGTGTGTGGGGGGGGGGAGGCTTGGAAATGCAGACATGTTGGAGTCTGTCTATTGTCAGGCATCAACCTATGCCTAGTGCGGGAGGTTTCCAAGGGGTTAAGGACCTGAGTGAGGGAAAAATGCACCTCAACCTGTGTGCCCCTCGGCATTCCTGAGTTGTGAAGCAACTGTCTACTGCCCTGTACCATGAAGGTTTTGCTTTGCTTCCCACGCCTCATTTACTTTCAAAGCATCAGCAAACACTTTGGAAGCAAGCTGTACCAAATTCTCCTGCTTGCTCTCAACCAAGTGTGCAATATGTCACTTCTGTGTCAGAACTGACAGCAGTGCTTAACTCCTAAGCACGCAAATTATGTTAGCAGAAAGATCCTAAAATCTAATACGTTAGCTCAGAAGGCTTCAGTGCAAAGGGGAGCTCTGCCAAGAGCAAATAGGTTGCAACACCACACAGACCCTTTTTAAAGGAGCCACTGCCATTACACCCCTCAGATTTTCAGCTCCAGAGTTGAACTACCTTTGAGTGAAAGGAGGGTGGATTGGGGCCTACAAGTACCACCTTCAAATTTCACTTGCCTTGGGCCAATTACCTGACTGGCAGTTAATGTTCCAGCACCAGGTCACCAAACAACCGCAAAGCATGTGCATCTGTGGCCCGTGGGGGTTAAAACTCCACATTCAAACTTTCTGTTGTGCCCCATGTGAACTAATGAGAGGGGATGCCTTTATTTGTTGATAACCACATTTCTCTCTTATCCTTCCTCCTAAAAGAGCCCAGGGTAGCACAGGTAGCAAAATCTCTTGGACTAAAATGTATTTTAGGGAGTCAAGATTAGAGGTTCCCCTATCCCTTCAGGTTCTAGGATTCCATTGCAGAATCTAAAGCCCTGAGTATAAAGGGTGATGGTTGATAGAACATTACCATTTCAGCACCTTCCCTCTCCTCAAACACATGAAGACACTATTTGCTGTTTGTTCTCTCTTATCCACTAGCAAAAAGGGGAACTTGATGCCACTAGGAAAAAGAAGAAGCAGAAGGAAAGGAACTGCAGTCAAATTGAAATGCACAAGGCCATAAATTAGGTAATGTGTCTTTGTTCTGGCAAAAATCTTTCTGATTAGTCCAGATGAATATTTAAAATGCATCATGCACAACAAGTACAGTAGATTCATAAACTCAATTCATCAAACACACACACACACACACACACACACTGCATGCATGTGGCAAATAAACAGACACACATATCTTTAAAGCACCTTCACAGCACATGGTCTCCCCCCCCCCCAGGAGCTTGGGAACTGTAGTTTACCTCTCACAGAGCTACAATTCCCAGTTCCCTTAGCAAACATTGGTTCTCAAGATTCTTGTGGGGGTGGGGACTGTGCCCTTCAAATGTTTGTTGTTGATGTGACCCAAAGTCACTCTAGATCGGTATGCGTAGTAGAGCTCTTCCCCCTGGCTTAGTCTCCTATTAGACTGACTCTGGATACATGACTCCCAACACAAATCTAATTCACAGGACAGGGCTTCTGGGCCCAGCACCCCACTTTGCATAGCTTTGTGTGTCTTCTGCAGCATGGGAGACACTCATGTGGTCCAATCCAGTATGACTGTGTGTTGCATGGGAAAGGACTTAAGCACATTGGAGGGGGACAGATGGGTAGGGAGCCAATTTGTGAATAGTTGAATTTATATAGCTATCCGGTAACATCCGTTCTCCAGGTGGCTCACAAAACAAATCTAAAACCTAGCAGTGCAATTAAAACCCAATTAGAATGGGAAAGACCCAATGCCCATGTAGTCGAATAATTTACAGGCAGCCTCACAGGCCTTTTGGGAAACCACTGCTCCTTCCCACTGTGGGTAACAGGAAAAATTAATCCCTAGATCTGAACCATTTTTAACTCTATGCTATTCCTGTCCCACATTCAGTTTTAAGGTGTTGCCTGCAGGACTCTTTGTAGATTTGGCTGTAGCAATGGACTTGACAGGGTTACCCCTCTGGAATTATGGAGCCAGGTCAGTAACGCTTATAACTAAAGCAACCACAATGCAGAGCTTATGTGATCCATTTTTCCCTTGTAAAACTGAGCAACTGAGCCAGAGAATGAACGAATGGGGTAATTAAGCTTTTGTGCCACAATAGTTCTCTGGACAAAAGAACCTGGATTGTACCCAGCCTGTCAAGGTCCATGACTTGGCTGGCCGTGCAGTGCAAGCAGCAGCCTCATTTGCTGGGAGTGAAAGACCTTCCCAAATCATCAGCTAGATGTGCAAGGCTAAGCCTGAAAAAAATGCTAAAATAGTCTAGCCTACACTGTGATTGTAAAGAGAGGTTGGAGAAACTACTGTACAAGAATAGAAGGAAATATGTCCTGGGTGGGTATTATCAATAAAGCTGGAATATCTCCAATGTCTTCTGAGAGTATAAACACAACCAATAATCATAGTGGCGATTTCTAATAATACTCCTAAGTACCACAGTGCAGTTTTCATGTACAAAGGTGTATACACATTAGAATGCTATATATGGACAGCCTGTTATCATGTCTGGCTTTAAAGTGGTCCTTTGGCCACTGACTTGGATTTCGCAAGATCTAAATGAAAAAATAGGATCACGCATTTAAAGCACTCATTTATATCACTTTAACAGACATGGCTTCCCCAAAAGAATCATGGGAACTGTAGTTCGTTAAGGATGCTGGGAATTGTAGCTTGAAGAGGTGGGCTCTCTGGAGAACTCTCAGCGCCCTTTTAAGGGTGCTTCAAATGTATAGTGTGGGTGTGAACTAGGTTTCCATACGGAGATTTCCCTCTCCACAAGTGCAGAAGGCCTTTTGCAGCCTGCCTCCTAATAGGACTCTGTGTGCACAGAGAACCATTTGGTAAGAAGCAAAGGTTTTAGTTGCAAATGAAGGACTGACTGTTGATCACAGACAGATCATAACTGGAGCAGGGTTTACTCCATGCAAACGCGCACGCACCTTTGCTCTAAATTTACCCCCAAATGGCTGGAATCTGTGACTTACATAATTGGTGCAAATTTGCATATATCCTTTGACACAATATTTCTTCTGCTTGGCAATGGAAGGGGTAGGAAAGGAGTTACTGAAAACTCTGGTTTCCTGCCCTTTGAAGTCATGCTGAACCCTCATTCTAAGATTTTCCAAGGGATTGCCTATAAAAGCTGGTCTTTGCACCCTTAAGGGCTAAAAATGCGACTGTTTTTTAAATGAAAGCTGAGATTCTGACAATGCTCACTTCTCTGCTCACTGCAGTGAAAGACTCTTACTCTTGGAACAAGTCACCCTTGATCTCTTTTGGGATCCTCCTTAGCTCTCCCTAATTCATGCCTCAAGGGGCGGGGGAGAAAGTTAAACCTTTGCTGACTTTTCCTAAGTCCTATCTCAAAAAGATTTTATATATTTTTTTGCAGTTTGGTGCCTTTGTAGACGGCTTACATCTGTACTTCTGTAAATGAATTAATCACCATTTTATTTGTCTGAATGGAATGAGTCCAGATAAGGTCCGTCTCACCACTTCCAAAGCCAAATTTCTTGCGAAAAGAATCAGTCTGTAATAAAGGCCTTAAAAGGTGACCCCGACCACACCTGCAACTATGAACAAACTTACAGGAGGCCATCCATATGTGACTAATCTCTCAAGACTGTATTCAGAAGGTGGGAACCAGGGGGGTGAGATGTAGAAAGACTGACCTCATAGCCACAAAGTTTGAGGCTGCCAATCCTATTCACACTTCTATGTGAGTAAACCTCACTGAACACTTGGGTTTAGGAAACATATCTCAAAGCTAAATTAAAGCTTGCGGGAATTTTAACCTGTAGATCAACCAACTACAGCTTTAGTTGATTCATTGGCAAGGTTCAGTTTTAATCATTGATGGCAAATTGTAAATAGGAGAGCTACATATTCAGCGCCCATTTTTTAAGGAATGTTTTTGTTTCAGATTTTATTTTCTTATTTATTAAGTTTCTAGACCGTCCTTCATCTGGGGATCCCAGATGAAACTCAAAATGTTGAGATGAACAAAATGTTACAGTCTAGCAATGAGCCATAGCTTTCATTTATAACATTTTAAGCTACGTTGGGTATCATTCAGTATCTCAAAAAGGGGCCTCTATTATGATGCTGGTAATGCAATAATTGATTTAAAGTGAGCTGATTTTTTAACTCTTTGAAAATACAACCAGTGTCTTCTCAGAAGTAGGTCCTGCCAAGTTCAATGAAGTTTACTCCAAGGTAAGTGTAGGCAGCCAAGATGGAGAATAGGAACCAGCTAGCAGGTTAGATCCTGAGCTCCCCCTGGGGCCATTTTGACAAGTGGGCAGGGCTGCCCCCCTGTCAATCACCTGGTGTCACCATGATGTCAGGTGACACAACAAGTCTGACTTTGAGTTCCTAATTTGGGGGGGGGGGCGATCCTTTATAGATGCTGCTCAAGATATGCTTGCAAAGGTAGATCCTTTATATTGTCAGCTTGAATTCAAACTAGCACTTCAAAGGAAGAATCAAGAGCGGACTCTAAGCACATCTTTTTGATGCAAAGAATCAGGAGCACACATATTGTAGGCTTCTTCATTTTAGCCACAGCTTGAAATTCCAAGCCAAGTTTCCCATGCTGGACATCAGATATGGCATCAGGCAAAGGAAAGGTGGGCATGATTTGCCCAAAACCCACTGACGATGTAATTAGGTTGGGTGGAATCGTCCATCACTTGGCATCCATACTCAGGTATGGTGTTTTGTGTATGTGTTCATTGCACTGCAAAATTCCATCAGAGGAGCCCTGCTGGATCCTGTTCTCACAGTGACCAACCAGATGCCCCTAGGGGAAGCTCGCAATCAGGACCTGAGTACAACCACACTCTGCCCCACTTGGGATCCCCAGCCTCTGGCATTCAGGAGCACACTGCCTCCGATAGTGTAGGTTGAGCACAGCCATTGAAGTCGCTTCAAGATGCTTCATAGGAAGCAATTCCTAATAGATGAAACAAACAAACAAAGAGCAAGGAGTTGCTTAGAATGGTAGGTTTGAAACTGCACATGACATGCACATCAGAGCACACAGCGTTCTCAGGCAGGTAGGGGATTGGGGTCTACTGGCGCTCTAGGTGATTTGCAAGGCTGGTCGGAAAAGGTGTCTGACTCCCAGTTGTTTAGATTATTTGTTTTATTATATTGTTTTTAAAAATAGATTTAAATCCCACCCTCACTCCACAGCATAGAGCAAAGGGTAGCTTTCAACAATAGTAGATAATCCCCACACATACACTGTAAAAAATAGTATAAATTTCAGTACCACCCCTCCTCTCCCCTTCTTCCCCGACCTTGTACTGTACTCAACACTAATGACTCATAACAAATGTAACTGATCTGTAAAAAACTTTACAACCTGAAAAAAGAGACAGTGCACATACAGTACTTCTGTAAACCAAGAAAATCTTTAATAAAAATCATTTTTTAAAAAACAATAGTAGAAAATCAGAATAAAAGCAACTGCTTAAGAACAGCAAGAACAAAATGACCTTTCACACCTAAGTTAGGCTGCTGAAATGAGGAACACTTGCCAGGAGTGGACTTTTGTGTGAAAAGGTGGTGAGCAGTAGTCAGTGCACTTCTGGGATTGAAAACAAAGCCCTAGGCTCTGAATGTGCTCAGAAGCACCCTGCTCTTTATTTCTCCTGGTTGTCCTGATCCACAGGCCCCATGCGAGTGGTTTCATGCAGGGAAACCAAAGAAGGATGTCAAAAACACCAGAGTGATCAGTTCTAGTGCTTAATTAGAAGAATCATCTTACAACAGAACCTGCAAAGTCTTGCTGTAGTTACAGACTCAGTGTGAACACCAAAACAGCAAGTAGTTGTCATGACTTGTCCACACCTGGGAAAGCATTTAGGCATTACTTATGCCAAAAACAGCTAAATCAGTTTGGCCAGAGCCTCTCATTAGTCCACCTGCTAATGGATAGCTCCCCTCCCTATGCCAATAACCAAGCATCCCAAGCCCACAGATAGGCACCACATCAAAGCAAGCCAATTAGCATATATCAAAGCAAGGGCATAAAGATATGTGAGCTCATTCTTGCAGCAACTACCAATTAGTCTTGGGGTTAAATTGACTACCAAGATGGCGTTTACAGGCCTCCTGGAACATTTTCACCATTTGGTTCTACACAGTGGTGGGTAGATTCGGGGGTGGGGGTGGGAACCAAGTAGATCAAAGAAATGTGATGTCTTCCCATCCCTGCCTTAGGATATGCATCTATCTCCTCCCACCCCAAATCCAGCAATGGACATAAGCTCCATGGCATACATGTAAAGATTCTTCAGTGGGCATGTCAACATGGAAATTGCCTCCAGAAAACCACCTGCAAAGCCATCTCCCTGCGAACAGAGAACTTTTCAAAGCCCAAGTAAGAAGGCCCCTTTCTTGGGATGACTCAAAAACCTATCAAGTAGCTGCAACATTCTGAAGACACCCTACACTTTCTCTTGTGTTAGAACCCTGTATGACACCTTTTACTGATCTCCACTTGCTCAGATGCTCTTTGGCAGCTATGTTTAATTGATTCACACTAAGCTGGAAAGAAGTATGGCCACGGAATGCAAGCTTAGGGCCTCCCTGATACCTGCTATATGAGTGCAGGGAAAATGCAAAAGTTTTAGAACCTAGCTGCTAATAAAGTCAGTGGGAGTAACAAATGTTCAAAACCTTTAACCAAAAAACTCCATGAGACATGGATCATAAATGTGTCTAAGACTGCCCCAATGGAGTCCCGCTCCAATGTTCCATAATTATTTGGATATGCCAGAATCTGGAGAAAGAAGAGGCCAAATTTTGGCAATTGCTTAATCTCATAGGCTGGATCTGGCCAGGCAGCAACAGTAGATTCTTGGGGGAGGGTCTATATTCTCAATTTCAAGTTTCCATTAAACTTGTTCAATATGCACTGGCTCCCTGCACAAATATTTTGGGAGATAATCAACAAGAGGAGTGTGCACAGTAAGGATCATGCAGAGTGAGTTTGTGTACATATAACTTGCATGTACATAAACCTGCATGTGTGCCTAAAACCTCATCAATGCATAGAGATCAAAAGCTTTGACTGGTGCATCAGTCTGTGCTCCTTCCTAAAATGGCAGATCTGGTCACAGTGATACATGCCTTGGTCAACTTCCAATTTGATTACTGTGATGAGCTTGACATGGGGCGTAGCTAGCTGCTCAAGCGCCTGGGGTGGTGCAAATGCCCTGCACCCAGGGGTGGGGCAAGCCGGGGCAGAGCATGCTGCGCAGAACCTCCACGGAGTCCGCAATCCCCATGTTGCCATTTCGGGCAGTGCGGAGCCTGCAGGTACCTGAGCCACCTCATCGCTCCCCATGAGAGACATGTGGCTCAGGTGCGTTGCAGGTCAGGCCCCACGGTCACCCCCCTCAGCGATGACACCCGGGGTGGCCCACACCCGCCACACCCCCCTTCCTACGCCACTGACTGCAGCTGCTGCAAAATGCACCAGCCAGATTGCTTGCTGTGAAGGATCTGTGTGGTTCACTCTGTTTCTCATTTTCCCAGTCTTACATCATTGGTCGATTCTTGTCATTGTCTTGAACTCTGCTCCATTTGTTTAAGGTTTAGTTTTTGTTTCTTGATGGAGTTTGGTTTTGTCAATGTAATCATCACCACCATCCTTATTTATTTGTATGCTACTTTTCCATAGTTAAACTGCTCAAGGCAGCTCACAACATGGAAAGATCTACATGATTACAAAAACAGAACCAAGTTTAAGTAGTCATAAGCAATGAACAAAAACATCTGAATAAGCAATAAAATTAAGCAATCCTCACATAATTCACAATAGGGTTCAACAATAAAGGTACAAAATTTTATACCAATAGAGTAAAAAAAATTGAACCTGGGAGAAATTCCTAAACAATCCCCATTGTCTCCAGGCCTCCTAAGCAGCAGCTCCTGCAAGATTTACAGGTAAGGCTACATTGCGGTTTTATATAAACCACTTTTTTGCCAGGGCTGGGAGCTTGTTAAGACCAAAGATCACTATCATTTTCTTAAGTAAATAAAATAAAATAGATCTAATTATCTGCACAGGGCTTTCCTCTCTATGAAACATATGAGATGGGATGTTACTCAAACATTCAAACCACTTCAGTCACATCCTGGCAATAAAAACAAAGGTCCAATAAATTCATTCTAGGGTGGCTTTACTCACTCTCAACCTGCCTTTCTTCTTGTTTGGGGACATACTTGTTTGACTTTGCAAATGGCTCACTGAAGCAGAAGCAGACCCAGAAGAGATTCACTGAGGTTTATCTGATGTTTGGGTTTCATCCAGTTGATGGGTCCCAGCAGTTTAGGCTTGACAGGCCAATAAAAGGAAGCAGGACTGTGCAGCCTTCGCTCATAAATGAGCACCTAATCAGACCAGGGTTGTCCCAGCCGGGAAGGAGCCAGTGCTCATCTGCAATAACATTTGGGTTGTGTTGAGTGAATCTTGATTTGCTAATCCAGATTACATCTGAAGAAAATAAAGCAGGATTAAGCCTGCACCCTGATCTGACTGAGGCATGCTTTCAAGGTGAAGCTGAGGGCCGGTTTGGTCATGATGACATTTTGGCCTGACGTAGTTGTCATTCTGGTTCACTGGAATAGATGGACGGATCTGTCCATTTCAGCAAATTTGTTCATATGCTACACTGAGCACAAACACTGTCATAATATGATGCAAATTTGTATGTTATTTTAACTAATATACACATTTTTGTGTCCCTATAAACTTTTTTGTAACCACTGTGTGTTTTCAAGACCCACCCGATTCCTGTGACTGGAATTTGTTTTTAACTCTTTTTAATTCTGAATTTTAAATTGTTGTAACCTGCCCTGCAACCTGCTGGTGAAGGGCAGTTAATAAATGTAACTACCGGTAATCATAACCATCACAAAATTTGGAGAACTGAAAATTTCAAAGATTAGCTCCATTTCAATTTGCAGGCTGGTTCCAGAAGTGCAAACTAGACAGGTTCACAATAAATGCAAATGAACAAATCTATCCCACATCGCTATTCCCTATAAATCATGGAGCCAACCTATGGATGCACACCCCGTCCTCCCACTCTATCTAGAGCAATTCTCCCCTCTCTTCTAAATGTTAATAATTAATCATGCACTGGCACAGACTCCGGTTAAGAGGGCAAACCATAGTTCCTTTGCAAGTCAAGTATACATAACTATAGCTGAACCAAGGCTTATGGTTTGTCTCCTCCAGACAAATCATGAGCAGTAAACCAAACACAAACCTTTCTTAAAGCTCATTATTTGCATGGGCCCAGGTTGGGATGTACATGCTAAGCCAAACCATGGCTTATCCCTGGGGAGGATAGCAGCAGCAGGAGCAGAATAGGGGCACTGTGGCTGCAATCTTCACTCTGTGAACCTGCACGTTTACTCATTCATGCTAAGCCATAGTTTTATGTAGTGTCATGTACAGAACTAAACCAACTTCATTCATCCCATTGACTATTTTGTAGAGCACCAACAGCCTTCTTAGGTGAGCTGTGTTGAGTTGTACATCTCCTTGAACAATTTGCAGCTAGGAATGCTTCCAGAGAGGCAGCTCCTAGAACTTCCTAAGAATTGTTCTCCTGCTGTGAACTGCAAGTGGAATTGCAGTGGACTTCCCACACTGTTGGAGGTAATGCACTTTTTTGATGGACACATCCTGCTACGTTCAGTCCACACCAATGGCAGCAACATAGCTCCACAGGCATGGAAAATGTAATTCACATGAGCAGCCATTAAAAAGAAAAAGAACTCAATTTACAAATAACATCACAATCCTGCATCAAATTGGGACCAAGAAGCTTCTGTGCCCCATTAAACAAATCTACTCCCCACTTTCTCCACACCCCAAATTAATTCTGTACTAGCAGGTGGGGGGGGATGCTCCCTTCACAAACTTGAACCAGCCTTGGATTAATGGAGAGGGAATTTCCAGCTTCAGCTAAGATTTATTTCTATGTTTTCAAAAGGAATGCTGCTTTGATCAGCCTGCTTTGAACTGCTTGCTCTTAAAGTCCATCAGTTTCCTCATCTCTTTGTTAAGAGAGATGGAGTGCAGAGGAGGCGTGGGGCTGCTTTTCAACCAAACCAAACAGGAGCCTGGCACCAGCTGGATAAAAGCAGCTCCCCTAGGCCTGTGTTTTGCCAAATAGCATTGCTCAGCAGGCAATGGTGATAACGCTAATGAGCAGCTGTGGAGAATGCCAGGGCAGATGCTATGAAGTGCAAGGAAGGGGAGATGGACCTTTGATTATCCTTGGACTGGGAAAATTAACTGGAGGGAAAGTACAATCTGCCACTTGGATGAGGGCAGCAGCTGTGGATGGAAAAACATGCCCACCTGGGATGCATCAAGTCCACCTGAAACTGCCATTTGTGTACACAGCTGCACACTTGTCAGGCAGGTCTGTCTGCAGCTCTACTCTGAGCGTACACTTGGTGGCAAATGGTCGAAACAAGGAACTCAGCTTATTTGTGGAATGTATTCTCCACTTCTCAGCCAAAGCTTATGAAGCAGCTCCAGCTTCCCTGGAGTGAGAATTCTGTCCTTCTGTGCAGATAACTATTCACCTGGCAGAAGAGTAAGTAGGAAGAAC
This sequence comes from Podarcis melisellensis, assembly GCF_964234715.1. Taxonomy (NCBI): domain Eukaryota; kingdom Metazoa; phylum Chordata; class Lepidosauria; order Squamata; family Lacertidae; genus Podarcis; species Podarcis melisellensis. The sequence goes on from NC_138529.1 coordinate 4,168,483, forward strand.
GAGAAGAGGGCAGCCACCCCTGGTTTTCTGCTACTAGATGTGGATTAAGGTGTGGTCTAACTTGTGTTTAGCAAACAGCAGGCAAGGCTGTTAGGCTGCATTAGAGTTCTGGTGCATTTCCCACCAGCAGGGTGAATTTGATTTCTGTTTATTTACAAATCTACCAGTTTGAGCAGGAATTATGGGAGTGGAGAGGCAAGCACATGGGCAGGCAGCCATACTGCCTCAAAGCAACCTCAACACACTGGAGCCCAAATTCACCCTGCTGCTTTTTTGTGTCCACTCTCAAGACAAAAACAGATCCTGTCCCCCATGCTAGCAAGAAGGTGTGATATGTATTCCAAGTTGATAGAACAGCAATCCCCATTATCTCCCATAAATTAAAGGTCCGAGCAGTGTCTAAGGCTGGAGGGGCAACTTGTGGTCCTCCATATATTTGTTGGATTTCAACTCCTTTCAGCGCTGGCCAGTTGTCAGGGTCTGGCAGGGCTCTGAGGAGCGGGTGGCAGAGGCAGGGGGGTTAGAGGCTGATCCAGGGGCAGTTCCATAAAATCTCTGCCATCCTCTTTCCTGCTGTTTCCAAGGACCAGGGGGGTCTTGAGGAGGCAGGCACAACAGCACCTTCTGTGGAGAAGTCGCAGGTTTAGACAAGGGCACTTAATTTTGGGTGGGGGCAACGTGGTCGTGCTGTTGCTTCAACAATCCAGTTCAGAGTGCAAGCCTGGCGAGAAGATGCCAGCTACTTACTTGCCAACTGCATGTGTGTGTGTTCAGTGCACCTTAGGAGCTACTGTAAGCACTTTGCTTTGTCAATTAAGGATGAAACCGGCCATTTGTCCTCCTCGGGCTGGATGTGCTCAGGGTGCCAGTATGGCCAGTGATCAGGGATGGTGGGAGTTGGAGTCTGACAACATCTAAAGACCCACAGGTTCCCCATTCTTGCTTAAATTGACTGCATACACACCAAACATTTAAAGCACATCCCTCCCCCTCCCCCCCCCAAGAATCCTGGGACTAGTGGTGTTTTTAGGGTGCTGGAAATTGTAGCTATATCGGAGTAATCTAAATTTCCAATGATTCTTTGGGGGAATATTTTAAATGTGCTTTAAATTGGTGGTGTATGCAAAGCTTTAGAGACATTCTCCACTTTGCACAAAAGGAAAACATGTCTCATTCATTCATTCTACCATATTGGGTGGGGTGATGCAGGAGCATTTCGGAATTGCCGTTCAACTATGATAGCCACAACACACAATGAAGGGCAAGAGAAAGGCAGGGCAAGCCAGCTGCAGAGACTGCACTCTCCCGATTCTGTTCCCTGAAGAACAATATAAACAGAGAGAGACTTACAACAGAGGGGCAATTTGCCCTTCTGGGAATGAGGAGCTTTGGCAGGCCAAGCAAACCCAAGGAACTTGAATCAGGGCCAGTCCTGCAATGAGGCAGACCGAGGCAGCTGCCTCAGGCTGCAGGTGTTGAAGTGCAGTGAATGAACCCAGCTGTGAGTGCCAATCCAATTGGCTTCTGTATGTGCCCTGGGGGAGGATGCCATCTTGTCCTTCCCCTCAGGTCACAAAATGTCTTGGGCAGGCCCTGCTTGAATCCCTCCTACCGACAGAACATGGTGTGCAGAAGTATAGCCACATCACCCTGGTAGTTCACTGCCTAATTAACCAGCCTGTGTAGCCACCCGGGATCAAACTTGGTGGTGAAACTTCACAGTGGAGGCGTCCTGCTCTGGCCAATGATGAGAAAAGCCTTCCATAGAAGCGGGGCATGAACAGGAAGGATCTGGGGGTGCTGTTAACTCTCCTAAGACCTCTTCCCTCCTGGTAGGGCAGTTGGGCCAGTGCCATGCAAGACCATCTTGCTGGTGCAGCAATCTGAATGTTGTCACACTGCAACGTTTGGACTTTGGTGTGGTTGTGTATACTTTTTTGTGCATTCTGCACAAAAAGCCCTGCCACTACCTAAAAATGCATGCTTGTATATTTGGTGGGTGGGGCTGAAAGTCTCTTGTAATTTGGATCTGCTAGTAGTTTTATGCTCCTCCTATGCCAGTTGTTTCAGTTTAAATTGATCTTGTCTAACTGTGGTGTTCCAGAATGTGGGTTTTTTAATTTTAAAGGCTTTTATTCATGGTCTTTTTTAGGATGTTGTAAACCATTTTGAAATTTTCTTTGAAATATACAGTGGTATATAAATTACTTGAATAAAATTCAAGAGTTTAAAAAACTGATCAGCTTGCCTCAAGCAGACAGGCACACACATCAACATTTCAGAAGCTGCCTCCCAGCCCTGCCCCTCACATGAGCCTGGTGAGTGACTCCTGCAACAGAACAGCCCTGTTGGCAGATGAAGGTTCTCTGACCTTTCTTTTGAGGTTTTTTAAATGAAGGTGCACTAAAGACTCCAACACAGCAGCTTCTGTTCAAGTAGCTCTCAGCCTAAAATCACGTCCACAGCATTCTGACCCAGAAGATACAGAGACGCTTCTATGGACTTGCAACTTGCTATCAGCTATAGTATCCCTTATAGCTCTGTAGATTAGACTATCCTTGTTGACCATCGCTCTGGGATTTTCCTCCAATTGTTTTTCCAAGATTTCATAAAGCTTGTCAAATTTAACAGTGCTTAGTCTGAAGACATTAAGATATGAGGAGAAGCAATATTTACACAGCGGCTATTAGGAGGGATAAAGACAGTGCCTGTTATTCTTGACATAGTCAGACAGGCTCTCTTGGCAGTTAGGAGTGAGGCAGGGCGGACAGAGGAATGTTCTGCATTGTGAGAGAGGTGATGGGAACTTGGGAAGGGCTGGCTGCTGAATACATTCCCCTGTTTCTTTGGGGGCTTCGTTATACTGTTGTGAAGTTGGATATACTGACAAGGACTTCTCTCAAAATACCCCCATGTTTGCGTTAGGCTCATGGTTTTTAATGGGCCTCTGTAAGGAGGTGTTCCTCACCAGCTCCATTTTTGGGAAGGCCACAAGTTCAGTGGGTAGAGCATCCACTTTGCATTACCAAAGGCCCCAGCTTCCATCCCTGGCATCTCCTGGTGGGACTGGGAGTGTCCCCTGCCTGAAGCGCTGGAGAGCCACTGTCAGTCAGTGTGTGGAGTCTACACTGTGGACAGTACTGACCTAGATGGACCAGCTGTCTGACAAGCTGCAAGGTAGCTTCTTCCTATGTTCCTGTAAGCAGTGATAGGTGAACCCCGCCTCGCCTGATTTGGATTGGTCTTCTTTAGTAAAATCAACTGATTTGATTTTCAAGAATATTCAGTGACTACTGGAGAGGGACTTTTGACTTGATTCCAGAATCAAACCCTATCATGCTCTTAAGGATGTCCCTGTGAAATAGACAGAGCCCAATGGCCTCCATGCTAGAAACCACCATGGCCAACCCTCTTTGCTTTATTAATTCTTCCTTTCTCCAAACTTGTCCAACAATGGCTCTGAGCCAGTCCTGTCATTAGGTAGAGTGGAGTAGCTGCCTCTGGCTCTTGATTTTAGGGTATCATGAAAGCAGGGCTGGTCCAAGGCATTTTGCCGCTTGAGCCTGTCGGAGGAAAAAGTGATGCCTTCCTCTATTCCACACACAGAAACCAGAATTTTACGTCAACACAGCACCCACCACATCTGAGGGCAGCATGCACAGCCCATGCCACTGTTTTGGAGTGTCTTCTGGTGATACAGTGCAATGAGTCAGGCTTTAGCGGCTCACCTCCAGACTTTGGCCAACATACTACAAGTTCTGCACCAAGGAACGATGGGTCCTGCTGTGTGCTGACATTATGCAAATCAATTATGCAAAGCCAATTATTTCCATATGTTTGCTTATATTGTCAGTAAGTTGTTCTGCACTAGATAGTCACAGAAAGGAGCAGAAAGCTTTTGCTGATGAATTGATAGGAAGGAAATATCAGCTGGGGGGGTCAAATTTTGATCAGTATTGGTCACAGAAGTTTTTTGAGATGGGGGGAAATGGCAGCCACCAGAAGGAGATCCAGAGACAGTGGGTGTGCTTTGCCTCCGCAGCCCTGGATTTTGAGTTACTCTGAAACTCAGTGACACCATCGCCACCGCTGCCACCATCCCATTTCACCACACACAAATGGGTCTGAAAACTGGTGAGGAAAGGGTTTCAGCCCTAATTATAAAGAAGGTGAGCCCACTAAAATTGTTTTAATCAGCTGACAACTCCTAATCGTTATCACTGACTTAAGTGTAGCAGCAGTGAAGGCCCCCAATAGGGTCTTTCCCTCTGTATAAAAACTTCCCTTGAGGAAAACACCAGCACTGTCACATCTGATTTGTCCTGCAGTCATCAGGATCACTGCTCCCGTCCTTGCCCCTAACAAAGATCTCTTACACAACATTTACTCCAAGCAGCCCTTCAGAATAGGTGTGCATTGCGGGACTGGAGGAGTGTTCCCCATATATGCTCCAATATTCTTTGCAACTAAAAATGAAATGGAATTATCCAGTTAATATTTTGGCCTCTAATGCAGGAGGGGGTCATCATTTCCATCCCTAGGGCCACATTCTCTTCTCTCTGTTGGGGGCCTCATACCAGTGGTGGGTAGGGTTAGAGGGAAAAGCAGGCTGCAGAATGAATGTAAAATTTACTTTTGGACACTAGGCTAGTTTCTACACACACGCCTCTGTCCTCCATCCTGGCAAGCCAAAGACATGATCAGAGTTCAAGGACTCATTCCATCCAGGCAAGGAAGGTGCAAAGCAAGATCATGCATTTGCCCTTATTTTTACTGATTATTTTTACTGATTTTTGTTTTTGCAAACTGTATCTGTATTGCCTTGCTATACTGCTTGTGCCTTGAAAAGTGGGATATAGGTAAGAACATAAGGAGAGCCCTGCAGGATCAGGCCAACAGCCCAGCCCAGCCCAGCACCTCATTTTCCCAGAGGCCACCCAGATGCCTGTGGGGAGACCCCAAGCAGGATGCAAGTGCACCAATGCACTCCCCACTTGCAGTTCCCCTCAGCTGGGTAGCAGCAGGCCTTTGGGTTACTTACTTACTTCCTACATTTATATACCCAATTTTCTTCCAAGGAGCTCAAGGTGGTGTAGAAAATTGTCCTCCTCCCCATGTCATCCTCACAAGAACCTTGTGAGGAAGGTGAGGCTGAGAGAGAGAGCAACTGGCCCCTGGGCACCCAGTGAGCTTCACGGCCGAGGGGGAGTTCAAACCCTGACATCCCAGGTCCTAGTTTAACATAGTTCCACCAGAATACCACTGGGAAAGAAGGGAGAAGGAGAGGGGGGGTTTCCCCACTGGCAATTCCCAGTAACTAGCATATTGCCTCAACCAACAGAGGCAGATAATCAAATCAAATAAATTCTGGGGAAATGAAAAAGCCGCCACCCAGAGCAGCCGTCAGAATGAGTCCTGCTGTCGCCGCCCGTCACCTCCACCACCAAAGGAAGGTGAGCCCGCTCTCCACCCCATGAATAATTGGCAAAGGACTACAAATGAGAACAGCATTTGTTTCAGAACTAGCCTGAGGCAACAAAGAACACAATCCCTCCTCTCTCTCATGTTTCCTGTAGAGAAGCCCTCTGCACTGGCAGCTGAATCTTAGGTCAACACAGGGGATGGAATGGGGTCCTCCGCCACACATGAAGGGAGGCATCTGGGCACGTTAGGGGGCTCAGGACAGGTTATGTGGGAACAGAGGGTAATGCCTGGGTGGCTCGGGAGGAATTAGGGGTGGCCGCTGCTGGCTCCTAGCACCTGATGCCACAGGCTGCCACCTCAGGCCCAGCACCAGACCACATGAGGCCCGTGCATGGTCCAGCCAATGGGGTCCCACCACTTAACCCCCAGCCAACAACTGTCATATCTGTGGTGGCAGCACCACCAATCCTCTTCCTCTTCTTCCTCCTCCCATGGTGACTTTTCTGCCACTTCCCTCAGCACCTGGACTCTGAGAAAGGGCCAAGGCAGTAGGCTTTTAGAAGCCAGGTGTTAAGGTGGCCAGGAGAGCGCCTGGGTTGGCACCAGGGTTTTCTGCAGAGCCGAGGAGGACTTTTTAATTAGAATGTATATGTTCATACCTGTTTTAAGTCTTTCCAGCCAGCACACTAAACTGCCGTAGTGGCACAGGGAATGATTAATATCCACCTTTTCCCTCTGACAGAACTCAAGACAATTTACAGATAAAAATAAGAACCGCTAAAAACATAAGAAAAAACAATCATTATAAAACTGCTAGAATTAAAACTGTATACATATGCAGTGGTACCTCGGGTTAAGAACTTAATTCATTCTGAAGGTCTGTTCTTAACCTTAAACTGTTCTTCACCTGAAGCACCACTTTAGCTAATGGGGCCTCCCGCTGCCACCACCGTGCAATTTCTGTTCTCATCCTGAAGCAAAGTTCTTAACCCGAGGTAATATTTCTGGGTTAGCAGAGTCTGTAACCTGAAGCATTTGTAACCTGAAGTGTCTGTAATTTGAGGTACCACTGTATAAAATCTATTAAAACCATACTGTAATGCCTGCTGGCGTGGTTGCTCGAGGGCGAACAGGCAAGACTCCCACTGGTCTTTTCAAAGGCTTTATTATCAGTGCAAAAACATTCACAGTGCAGAGCGTTCCAATTCCATGTCTTGCTCAGTCACTAGCAGAATCTGAGAGTGGGCTGTCCTTAAACTTTCGCCAGCAGAGTAGTCTCTTGACCCCAATCCTACGCCTCCCCTCTTTGCACGTAAACCGACTGCACAGAGAGGGCATGGCCAAAGGGGGACCTGCCTCCTCCCCTGCTTTGCTCATGCACGGTGCTCTGTCTCTCCCTTGCATCTTCCAAGCCCTGCACCCCTTCCCAACTAGAGGCGTGGCTTCCCTCCTCCACAGAGGACGTCCTGCTTCTCATGATCTTTGGAGGCTCCCTGTAACCCTTCCACCTCTCGCCTCTGAGCTGATGGTATCTCTGACACATACCAATGTGAAACAGCATGGCACCAGACCTTTCATGAAAAACAATCAGTTACCAAGAAAGTCATTAGCTGCTGGCAGCAAGACAAAGAAGGAGCCAGTCTAGCTTCTCTAGGGAGGAAGTTCCAAAGTCTGGGAGCAGCCACTGAGAAGGCCCTCTCCTGCATTCCTACCAAGCATGACTGAGAGGTGGTAGGACCAAGAGAAGGGCCTCTCCGGAGCATCTCAGACTCTAGATAGAAACATACTCGTATGAGGGAATATGGTATTTCATGTAACTTGGACCTCAGCCACCTCACCCTGGATGCCAGGCTCTGAGAGGAAGGAGCTGGCAATGAGCAAGGGAGTGGCAGGTTGAGCTGGTGAGGCCCCCTTCTGAGTCCTGGGGCCCTTGGCTAGTGCCCAATCTGACCAAGGGCTGGTGCTAGACGTGGGGGTATGTACCCAGACCCAGTGACTTGTTAATTTTTAATATAACTCCAGCTGATGAAACCAACATAGAAAATGCAAAGTACCCCAGTGGCAATCCCTATTCCTGAGACACTGAATAATGTCATTTCATGAGTAATATATGGTTTATTGGCTTCTCATAGGTAGCTCATTCATTTGCTTAAGCAAAAGCAAATGCAAAATACTGGAACGTGCCGTGTTGACAGATCAACTTTCAGCTTGGCAAAAGACGGTTTACTTACCTGCCTCGCCCAGTCAACATGCATCCCAGCCAAGGTCACACCCTTTCATTCATGCCCATAGCCAGGCAGGCCTTTTAACGGGCTCACTGTCTAATCCATCAACATGGACACTCTGCAGTTAGGCTAAAGAACTGTTGCAAATAGTTCCAAAATGTCAGTCCTTCAGCAGGGCATTTTGATGTTGATTATTCCGGTATTGTCAATATTGTCTTAAAAACTTGAGTTTTTATTCTGCACTCACCCAGAAGGTTATTTGACTTCATTTGAGTGTGACATGACACTGTGGTAGCGTAAGCATTTATTTATACAAATGAAAAACAAATGTCTTTGCAAAATGCCTGGTTGGCATAGAGATGCTCTAGAGCAGCAGGACCATTAATGTGCAAGCCTATGCTCAGAAGTTAAGTCTCATTGAGTTCAGTGGGACTTATTCCCAGGTAAGTGTACATGTCTGTTTGTTGAATTTGTATCTCACCCTTCCTCCCAAAGGAACCCAGGATGGCAAACAGCAAAGTGACAAGAAATGGAAACCAAAATCAGAGCACACGCACGCGCACGCACAGACACAACATATATATACAGTTGCAATCAATATTATTCAACCCCCATTGCAAATCGGGTCTATTATCAAAATTTCCAGACTTTCAGCTGTTTGCAAATCAAACAAAAGCAACTGAAATAGCTCAACACAACAGATGCCTCAAGTGGTCCCCCCAAATTCAGCTGAAATTGCAACTTATACCCGCTTCTCTGGTCTGCAGTTCTCCCCTGGCTGAGGCAGGGCTGATGGGAGCTGGAACCCAGCAACATCTAGAGGACCACATCCTTGTTCTATACTTTTTAGTGTTGATGCTTAGAAGGTGCATTAAATTAGCAGAGTTTTTGCAAATTACTGAATTCTTGCACGTGCACACCACACTAGCAAACTGCCCTACAGCATTCAGCATAATCCATGGTGCATGTTCATTGTTGTGGGTGCATATGGGACTGAAGTCAGATTCTGACTTCCCAGGTGCCTACTTGGCCTCTTTCTCCATCCATATTTTATTGCTGTTCTGCAGCACTCACCCTATGGAGCCTCTGTCCACTCCCCTGCCTCTGTTGGCATCCCTTAGAGTGGGAGATCCAGGAGAAGCAGCAGGTAAGGATAGAAAATTATCCTGGCTATTTACTGAGACTTATTTTTGTGTTTATATGGCTGCAATCCCAATGCACACTTGGGAAGAAAGTTTCTTGGATTGCAGAAAATTCCATGCCAGGTTTATAACTGAGTACAACAATGTACTTATTTTATATATCTCAAAAGTCAAGACTCAACAAAGAGACATTTTCATTAGAACATACATTCCAGAAAGCAAGACCAATCACTCCACATTTTGTTGAGTAAGTTGATTTATTGATTTGATATACTGTCTTTAGTCCATGAAACACCCAAAAAGGCAGTTATCAGCCCAACAGAATAAAAAATCCTAGTGTTTTTTTTTTAAAAAAAAAACAACAACACACAATTCTGTGTGGGAACTCAGCTTTGGCTGCAATTTATATACACTTACCTAGAATAAGCCCTATTACATGCAATGGAACTTACTTCTGAGCCGGCATGCATATAAGAACAGAAGAAGGGGAAAAGAGACCAAAGGCTCATCTAGTCCACTATTTAGTTCTTACACTGGTCTGCTTTAGCTTTCTACCTAACATAGTTTTCTATGTGCAAAGACAGGGTTGGGGGTGGACATGTCATCAACATTTTGCAGTCATGTTGGTTATTGCCTTCTTACTACCCCCCCCCTATAATCCTCTGTGTGTGTGTGTGTGTGTGTGTGTGTGTGTGTGTGTGTGTGTGTGTGTGTTGGCTGATTGTCTTGCAGATCTTTAGTCCGTAGAATGTTCATTCAGGCTTGGCTATTGTAATTCACCCAACCTGGGACTACCTTTACAGACAGTTCAGAAACTTCATTTGGTGCAGAATGTGGCCGCGATGGTGGAGGTGAGGTGGGCAGTTTTGTGAATGCCTTTGCTGCACAAGCCACGATGGTTTCCAGCCCAGTTTAAAGTGCTGGTTTTAAAAGTTAAAGAATGGATGGCAAACCTGTGACCTTCCAGATTTTGCTGGACTCCAGTTCCCATCAGTCTCAGTCATTGTTAGGGATGGTGGGAGCTGGAGTCCAACAGCATCTTACAACAACAGGATCCCCATCTCTGATTTAAAGCCTTAAATGGTTTGAGCCAAAGCTACGTGCTGCATCACCTGCATCTGTTTCTCATCCTGCTCACACAGGTCCCAGAGAGGAACCTTGCAGGCTAGAAGAGCTGGGGAATGGATCCTGTTTCCTCTCCACACCAACCAGCAAAGACTAGTCTTTGAGCCAAGCATTGCATTTCAGCAGAGCACATTTTCTCTCTCGAAACAGCCCCTGGCTACCCCCCTCCATGCATTCCAGCCACACCTAGGGGAACAATGCTGAGTTCAGGCAATTTTTTAAAGAAAAAAAATTCTCTAAGACTTATCACCCTTCCTCTAAATAAATTCCAGTGACCTGGAGAGTGTAGAGATAAACTTTATGGGTGACATGAAGAATGGAAACATTCCTCTTAACAAGCTGGGATGGGCCGCCTGTGATTTATGGATCCCCCCTTCAGTTTTCCACCACCCTCCCAACACTTGGCCTAGTGGCCTAGTCCACCATATGGCACAATGCTGTCAATGGACTAAATGTGACACTCTCTGCCATATACCAGTAGGTCTGGCATCTCCATCACGTCCCTCTGGACAGCATCTGACAACCACAAATGGTAGACTACAACATACACGGTGACCAGATGGGAAAGAGGCAATGCTGGGTAGAGCCTGGATTCACTTGGACCACTTGGAACACTCATGCCTCCCCCAAGAAATTCAAACTACAGCTCCCAGAATTCTTTGGGGGAAGCCGTGAGCCATGACTGTTCAAAGAGGTATCATAGTCCTTTAAATGTATGGTGTGAAATGTGGCCACAGAGTGATCAGAGCTTGAGGTAAAGCAACAAATTGTGTCCTCCCCCAGGGACCAGTTAAATTATTTTGGCACCTTTGACAAAAAATCCAACATGTGCCCCTCTGGAGCAGTAAAAATACACTAATATGAAATTTAAATAGTAGCCATTTGCTCCCCTTTCAATGAAGCCCAAATCAGGTAGATCAGGAGACACATTAGAGTGGATTGAGAGACTAGAACTGAGACTATCATTCAATCTTTATTCAGTTGTGAAGCTTCCTGTGTTGACCTTGGGCAAGTCAGCCTAACCTACTTCACAGGGTTGTTGTTGGGATAAAATGGAAGACAGGCAAACTACCTGCTCCTTGGAGAAAACGTGGTAGGGGAAGCAAAGTAACTTGCAAAGAAGAAAACGAAAAGGAAACTTGTATTTCACTATGAAAGCTTTGGGATAAGGGTGATGCATCTGCTAGCAATGTATTAGCAGCATCCGTGGGTACATAAAGACTCTTTGAACTCCTAAAAAAGCCACATTCAAAACCAGAAGCTGAAACATTCAAATCACACACAAAAGAGAAAGGCTAAGGAGCCAAGAGTCTCCCTTCCCCTCGTCAACCAGCAGGGCATTCTGGATTGATCACATTCAAGTTTTTTGGTTTTCTAGTTTGGGAAAGACTTTCTAAATATAATTGTTATTATTGTTTTGTTTTATTTGGCAGCCTGCTGCAATCTGAGGCTGAGGCAACAAAGAGACAGGAATGTGCAAACAAAGGAGGCTAGATCGGAGAGAGAGATTCTGCCCCACCCATTGCGACAAAGATCAAAGAAAGTTCAGGTTCTACAATCTCTCTGGTTCTGTACACCAGATGGGAAACTAAAAATAATAATAATCAGAGACTCTAGACAGGGTGGCCAATCTTTTACCCAGTCCTCCTGACATAACAACAGCAACATATTTCTTATACTCCACCTATCTGCCTAGGTTGCTCCAGCCACTCTGAGTGGCTTCCAACAAAAATACAGAGAGAAAGAGGGTGGGGGAACACGGACAGCAGCCTACTTAGAGTTAAATAGGGCAGTCAAAGCAGAGAACAGTGCAAATTTGCAGAAGTACAATGGCTTCTAAGCAAATGAGCAAATAGCATCAGGAGAGTACTGAAACTGGAAGATGAGGAGCCCTTTGAACCACCTCCTACAACACCAGGACCCATAGAGCCGGAGCCAGGGTCCCGGTGGGTGCCGTCCCCTGGACCAGAGGAACTGTGTGCCTCCCACAATTAGTCCACCTAGGCAGAGAACGCACCAGCCAGGAGGCCCTGGAATGCAGGACAAATGCCCTTTCTTGACAAGTGCCCAGAGGGCTGGCTCCCCAGGGCACAGCCTAGGAGAGGGAAATTGAAGGCAGGGACTCAGAAGGGACTGGTTTGCTTCTGACCTTTGGAGCTCTCCGTGGTGCTGCGACCAACAACTCCTTCCTCTGCAAGCTCTTGCTCTGTGCGCTCCTATCAGAAAAGGGCAGCAGCTTGGATGAAGTTATGGAAGCTATTGTTCTTTTCTTATATGTTACCATTATTCTATCATATAGATCTATATTTAACTGATGCTGTAAGCTGCCGTGCAGCAAAGACTGGACAGCTTTAAAATACGATGAGACAGATTCATGGAGGAGAAGGATTGTTGGCTAACAGTGATGTCTTCACCACCGGAGGCAGTGGGCCCACATCCACATCCTACATGCAAAGCACATGGCTTCCCACAAAGAATCATGAGAAATGTAAGTTTGTTAAGGGTGCTGGGAATTGAAGCTCTGTGAGGGGTAAACCGCAGTTCCCAGGGTTGTAAGTCATGTGCTTCAAACAGGTGGCGTGGGAGTGACCTCACCAGTTGCTCAGGGAACGTGGAAAGTGTTGTTGCCCTCAGGTGCTGCTTGTGGTTTGGTCCCTGTGGGAACAGGATGCTGGACTAGATGGGCCTCTGGTTTGATCCAGTGGGAGTCGTTCTTGGGTCTTTAAAGCCAGGGTATTAATGTTTGGGACGCGGGTGGCGCTGTGGGTTAAACCTCAGTGCCTAGGGCTTGCCGATCGCATGGTCGGCGGTTCGAATCCCTGCGGCGGGGTGAGCTCCCGTCTTCGGTCCCAGCTCCTGCCCACCTAGCAGTTCAAAAGCACCCCTAAGTGCAAGTAGATAAATAGGTAGCGCTTTATAGCGGGAAAGTAAACGGCGTTTCCGTGTGCTGCGCTCGTGCTGGCTCGCCAGAGCAGCTTCATCAGGCTGGCCACGTGACCCGGAAGTGTCTCTGGACAGCGCTGGCCCCCGGCCTCTTAAGCGAGATGGGCGCGCAACCCCAGAGTCGGTCACGACTGGCCCGTACGGGCAGGGGTACCTTTACCTTTACCTATTAATGTTTTGAGTAAATTATATAAAGAAATAATCTGCTGCTGCCTGTTGGGATGGGGAGGGATGGCAGTGAGCCCCAGAGGGAGTGCCAGACTGGCCATGATCCCACTAGCAAAAGCCCAATGGCCCAACGGCCCAACCTTGCAACCGCCTCAGCCTCTGCAGCAAAACCACCCACGCTGGGAGGGAGGCTTCACCCTGCACCCCCACTGCTATGGCCAGATGCTGCCTCTTGACAGTATTCACTGAGGTGAGATTCTGCCATTTCCATCTAGGGGTTTGTAGAATTTGGGGGCTGGTTGCTGAACTGATAAAGCTTTCTCTCTGGAATGCTTCATGACTTCACCCAGGAATGAGAGTGAGAAGTCCCAGCTTCCACTCAGACCATAAATCAGGGAGAACCACAGTCACTGGTTGTGCAAAGCTACAAGGAAGGAAATGTAGAGAATTAACCCCAGAGGCATCTGCCAGAGATCTTCTCCGGGGAGGGATGTCTGAGTGAAAGCTATTTCATGCACACCTGAGGGCTAAAAGTGATGCAAGTCTGGAGGTCCGTGATCAGAGCTCCCTTCCTGGCCTCCAGTTAAAGCAGCGTGTGGGTTGCAGGGGCTCAGTATCAGAGCACTGGGGAAGGGAGCATTTCACCCCAGAACTTGATGAAGGGTGGAATAGAAGTGTGGTGTCCACCTAAGTTAAGAGTAGACTCAATGATATCAGTTGACTTGCTTACAAGGCCACCCTAAATCCATGAAATGAAATAAACAAAACAACCCATGCCCTCACACTGGCTCCCTGATCAAAATTGCCCCTCTGAAGCTGATATTATACACACAGCAGATTTTAAAAAGTATGGCACCATACAGGTATTTGCCAGGCTAGCAGCAGATTCTGGGAGGGAGGTTTCAACGATCAGGGAAATAATGTGGTTGGTGGGATTATTTATTTATTTATTTACTCACTTCATTTATATAGCCGCCCCATAATTAAAACACAAGCAAACAGCTCCCTTCCACCAACTGCCTTGACCCAAATAAATGTGTGTGTCTGGGGGGAAATTAAGGGAACTGTGCCTTGTTTTTGTCTCTAAGGCAATATGTAAGTGTATTGTAAATGTATTTACCTCAAAATGTAAAGCATAAATATGATGTACCAATGCTTGAAGAAGTTTGTACCATACAGGTTCACTCATCCAGCACTCAAGACTGGTGGGCTGCCACTGAATGAGAGGGAGAAACTTTGTGATGGCTGATGGGTAATGTAGGAAAGAGTTTAACACCAAGACAGATGTGACGATTAACCAGAAAATGGTGAATAACTGGTCATCCCTGCTGAACTCAAATGACAAATTACCAAGTGTAGAGAAAATATTTTTGAATCCTGAAGAGGACAGCCCTGCAGTCATGCAGATATATGATATGAAATAGCCTAATGCTTGTTTTGACGTATAAAATAAGTTCAAGGGCATATACACTTGAGTTCTTTTGGAATTTATCTGATGGTGCTGTGTTTCAGGCTTCTGTGCAAACAAAGAACTAAGAGCAGACTTCAGCACTGTTGTGGAATGTGCGTGGTCAGTGATACATTGCCGTGTAAGCAGAGCAATTTCACCATATAAAGACACTGGCAGAAATCTAAAGAAGCAAGCAACTAGGGCAAACGCTCCTCACCACTTGGGACAATGCTGCCATTTTGCTAAGTGATTTACTGCACAATGCTATGAATGTCTACTCATAAATAAGTCCATTGAGTTCAATGGGATTTACTCCCAGGAAACTGTATATGATTGCATCCCTAATATACAACATGGTAAGTTGCCATTTGGGGAATGATTATGAGTATCATTTGAATACAAACATGGTGGGGGAGGGGGTATGCTAGAAGTTTATAAAATTACAGTCATGCCTCAGAAGTCGAACAGAATCTGCTCCAGAAGTCCGTTTGACTTCCAAAATGTTCGGAAACCAAGGCGTGGCTTCCGATTGGTTGCAGGAAGCTCCTGCAGCCAATTGGAAGCTGCAGAAGTGTTCAGGAGCCAAAACATTCAACTTGCAAGGTGTTCGACTTCCAAGGTATGACTGTACAGTATGGAGAGAAGGCCATTTTCTGCTTCTCTCATAATAATATAGCCCAATGAAGACCATAGGCAATAGATTCAGGACAGACCAAAAAAAGTACTTCTTCCTGTAATACATGGTTAATTTGGGGAACTCATTACTGCAAGATGGATTGGTGGCAGATTTGAGAGAGAGAGAGAGAGATTTCCTGGAACTGGAATGAGCAATCTCTTATTTCTGCTTGAGAGCTCAATTCCCTCATGGCTAACCTGCTAGAGGCCACATGACAATAGGAAGCAGGGCCAAAGCAAAGTGGCCAGCGACCGCTCCCCCCCCCCCATTCATACACAACCACACACAGGCATATAAACATCCATTTATCCACATCCATTCCCATTTATTCATTCACTCACAATACACACACATCCAGACTGACTTCCCAGCTGCAATATCCAGGAAGATTCTGCCATCTTCCCATGGAGCAATTAGGCTTGGGGAGACGGAAGCTTATCCCACTGAAAACTACAATGACCCCGGTCCTGGAGGTTCTGCTAAATATGATTAGAAAGGACCAATTGGTTAAAGGTATACAAGTGGGAGCTAAACAGTACAAACTGATAGCATTTGCTGATGATTTAGTATTGACTTTACAGGAGCCAGAATCTAGTACCAAAAGGGTACTAGAACTGATTCAAGAATTTGGACAGGTAGCAGGTTTTAAGTTGAACAAGACAAAAACTAAGGTCTTAGAGAAAAACTTAACTGTGAATGAGAGAGAGAAGTTTCAGGAGGAGACAGGATTAACTCTGGTTAAGAAAGTGAAATATTTAGGGGTTAACATGACTGCTAAGAATGTGAACTTGTTTAAGAATAACTATGAAAAATGT
Organism: Podarcis melisellensis; assembly: GCF_964234715.1. NCBI lineage: Eukaryota > Metazoa > Chordata > Lepidosauria > Squamata > Lacertidae > Podarcis > Podarcis melisellensis. The sequence continues at coordinate 4,184,451 of NC_138529.1, forward strand.
TGGATTGAAGTGAAAAAGGATCTAGAAATATGGTCAAATCTGAAGTTATCATTGCTAGGTCAAATTGCTGTGATAAAAATGAATGTATTGCCAAGGATGTTGTTTTTGTTTCAAACATTGCAAATTTTGGACAAGATGGATTGTTTCAAGAAGTGGCAGAGAGATATCTCTAGATTTGTCTAGCAGGGCAAGAAGCCTCGAATAAAATTTAAGATATTAACTGATGCTAAAGAAAGAGGTGGATTTGCCCTGCCAGACCTTAAACTTTACTATGAATCAGCTGCTTTTTGCTGGCTGAAAGAATGGCTGCTTCTTGAAAACACTGATGTGTTGGATTTGGAAGGTTTCAACAACGTATTTGGTTGGCATGCATACTTGTGGTATGATAAGGTAAAAGCACATAAAGCGTTTAAAACCATATTGTTAGAAAAGCACTGTTTAATGTTTGGATAAGATATAAGGATTTGTTAGAAAATAAAACCCCAAGATGGTTGTCACCAATGGAAGCGAAGGCACAGAAAAAGCTCAATATGGAGGCCATATGGCCAAAATATTGAGAAGTTTTGGAACAAGATGGAGACAGAATAAAACTGCAGAGTTTTGAAAAATTAAAAAATAGAGTGCGAGATTGGCTCCATTATTATCAAATAATGGAGGCATATAACTTGGCTAAAAAAGTTGGCTTCCAGGTGGAAAAATCAAAATTGGAAACAGAATTGTTAGATCCCAAAATTAAGAACTTGTCAAGAATGTATAACTTGCTGTTGAAATGGAACACTCAGGATGAAACGGTGAAATCTGCTATGATCAAATGGGCACAGGATGTTGGACATAACATTATGATGGCTGACTAGGAACAGTTATGGACCGCAGGTATGGAATTTACTGCATGTAATGCCTTAAGAGAGAATCTAATGAAAATGATTTACAGGTGGTACATGACACCAGTCAAGCTTGCAAAAATTTATAATTTACCTGACAATAAATGTTGGAAATGTAATGAGACTGAAGGTACATTCTTTCACCTTTGGTGGACATGCCCAAGGATTAAGACATTCTGGGAGATGATTTATAATGAAATGAAAAAGGTATTTAAATATACCTTCCTGAAGAAACCAGAGGCCTTTCTCCTGGGCATGGTTGGCCAATTGGTGCCAAAGAAGGACAGAACTTTCTTTATGTATGCGACAACAGCAGCAAGAATACTCATTGCGAAGCATTGGAAGACACAAGATGTACCCACACGGGAAGAATGGCAGATGAAGTTGATGGACTATATGGAATTGGCGGAAATGACTGGCAGAATCCGAGACCAGGGAGAAGAGTTGGTGGAAGAAGACTGGAAAAAAATTAAAGATTATTTACAGAAATAATGTAAAATCGAAAAATGTTGGAATGAAGTTATATGGCTTTAGCAGAAATGTTATAAGGAACTAAGTACAAATAGATTGTTAATGCATTAAAGGGAAGAATAAGGTTAGAATATGTTAAGATAAATATAGTACATAAAATAGAGGAAGGAATTGCTGAAACAGTTAATTGAAGTGGAATACAAAAAGGGAGGTGTGAGGAGGTCGCTGAAACAAGTGATGAAAGATAAGATATTGAAATTACTGGATGTGTTTTTAATTGTTTTGTTTTGTTTTGTTAATTTAATGTCTTTTGTAGTGTTTTATGTTTCGTAATGTATTGTTTTGTCTTGTTTAATTTTTCTTCTTTTTTGTAATCTTTAAACTGTTAATAAATATTATTATTATTATTTTAAAAAAAGAAAACTACAATGACCCATCATGTACCACACACAGAATGCCTCTAAATGCCAGCTGTTGGGGGCAAAAAAACAACACCTGGAGAGGGGCCATGAGGCTTCCCAAGGGCACCTGGCTGGGCTGTTGTTGGAAAAGAGCTGCTGGATAAACGGCAAGGCAATTCTCGTGGCCTTTTAAGAAGAGAACAAATATAACAAAACAATACAGTTCTGGGCACTTTCCATTATTTGTGCTGTCCAGAAACAAGAGGTCAAGCCTTATTCTTTACATTGCTTGTGGACGCACCCCAGAATACTATGCATTATTCTCAGCAACTCTTTGACCTCTCTGAAACCTGTAGGGCTATCCAAAAGAAGAACAGCTTAACATGCATTTTTAAATGCTCAAAGGATGAGAAGATCAAGAAACAAATCTGTCCGGTTGCACAAAGGAGCTGACCAGGGAGAGAGAGATTGCAAATATTTGCAGTATAAACACTCAGAAAGGAGTGGAGCTGGCCGTGATGGGTGTGGTGAGGGAAGTGGTGGAGAAGATCTGTGATGAGACTGCAAAATCCAGCAGGGGAGAGCAAAGTAGACCATCTCACAACGAAGAGAGGAATGCGGCAGCAGGATATTATCCTAGCTGCAGAAGGCAGTGCGGGTTACTACTGAGGGTAAAGAGCCTGATACCAGGCAAGGTTCCCATACAGCTGAAGTGAGGAGCCTGTGGCCCTCTAAATCAGAGTTTCCCATGTTTTGGGACTACAATTCCTTGACCACTGGTCCTGCTAGCTAAGGGTGATGGGAGTTGTAGTCCAAAAACAGCTGGAGACCCAAGGTTGGGAAACCCTGCTCTACATCCTCAAACCATTTCAGGCCCAGAAACCGCCTTTAATCCAAATATGGATTTGGGGACCCATTTCTTTTAAAAATCTGAACAAACACCTATTTTAGGACATGGAGAACTTATGGCCTACCATATGTTGCTGGACTACAATTCTCATCTTGTCTTGCCAGCGGCTAAATGGAACTGTCTGCAAGGAAGAGGATTAGTGGACACTATAGGGATCTAAAAATGGTAGCACTCAGAAATTGGGAGTGGGGGAGAGAAGCCAAGGTCTTAACCTTGTCGTACTTTAACCCACACTACACCTCAAAAAAGTGTCACATTGGAACTTGCCAGCAAGTCATATATTCTGGTTTTGGGGCTCAACAAATCCTGGGAGTGGCCAGCTCCCAATGGAAAGTCATTGTCCCTTTTTAGGTATGTATTTACAATATTGATCTTGCTTGCCTATTCATCTTCAGAGGCCACTAGCATGGAATGCTCTGCACAGTAGTGTGACACACCTATTGCTATGACTTGTATTGCTCGACCTTTTGGCTTTACTTGGCTTAGAAATGCACACATACATTTTCCACTCCCCTTCTAATCTCTGTACTCAGGAGATATATATGTATATGTACACTCGCCAGGACCTGCATCAACAAGCAGTATTCTCAGGGAGCTGCTGGTGGAAGCCCCAGTGTGCCAGAAGAACCTGCTGCTGACATCTGCAGCCCCTGCCATTCAAAGTCCCCACACGCCTTGGAGAGAGGCTACTTCAGATGCATTGTGGGAAATTTAAAATGGCAGGCGGCTTGCAGCAAGCTGGCACAAATCACAGCACTGCCCCTACTGATTCCTCCATCACCACCAGGTAAGGACACCAACATTGGAGAGGGCCAATAATACAAGGGGAACATGGGGGGGGGTTAACTTAGAACCAGCCCTACTGTCCATTAGGACAACCACTTCATGCATGAGGCAAAGAGGAGTCTGGCCCATGGAAGCTGGCCTGGTATGTTAAACTTACAGGAACATAGGAAGCTGGTCCCCCTAGCTCAGTATTGTCTGCAAGGGCTCTCCTAGGTTTCAGGCAGGGGTCACTCTCCCAGCCCAACCCAGCAACTGAACCTGGAACCTTCTACACACAAAGCAGATTCTCCACTCCTGAGCCTCGGCCCTTCCCAAAGATTTGTGTAATTTAAAATCCCCCTGATTTGTTTCCACTCCCTCCCGTATGAACTTCTGAGAACTTCAGGAGACTTTTCGCACTTGTCGTGTGAAGTGCAGGGCGCAAGGACGTGTGCAGAGGCCTCCTCAGTGATGGGACCCAGATTGCTTTGGCTCTACTTTCCAGGCAGAAGGTAAAGACCACTCCTCTGGACTGTGCTTTTTAGTGATATTGGATGCTGCCCTTAAATTTTTCTCATTTTGTTGTTCTCTAGCGCTGGACAATTTTGTATGTTTTGATGCTGTTGTGCTTATTATTCTTGCTGTGTTTTCTTGATTGGTTGGGCTTTATTTTTGTGCGTTACTAGGGGTTGTTGCCCCTGCTTGCTCCGCTTGCCAACTCTGACAACCACTCCCCACTCCTCCCCCCCCCCAGCCACCCACTCCGACTGGAGTGCAAGTCCACACCCAGGCGCGCACAAAATTAAGGCCCCATTCACAAACCCTCCTTTCAGCTCTAGTCCCTTTCTATGGGGCGCACCCTCAAGGTGAGTTCTCCCATCTAGTATGTCATAACTGATAAGCTTATCAGCTTCTGCTTCCTGTGTTGGTTCTCATGGTGGAGCACCTTATGCAATATAGAGCCCTGCTGTGCTCAGTCTCTAAAAGGAGAGGCAAAAGGTCTAAAATGTAGAGGCAAGGAAGGGGTAGTTCACTATCGGCCCTCCAGATGATGTTGGACAAAAAAATCCAGCCAGGGAAGACTGGGGATGTGCCTCAGCCTAAACTACCTTGCAAGGTTGTTGTGAGGAGAAGATGAGGAGGAGGAGAAGCATGTACACTGAGGTTACCAGACTTTTTCCAATGAATCTGGGGACATTTTTCAACTTCAATGGGTTTTGTATGGGAACTGGTTTGTAAATCCGGGGACTGTCCCCGGGGAACAGGGACATCTGGCAACCTTAATGTACACCACCTTGAACTCCTTAGAGGAAAGCTGGGATTCAAATGCAATAATAAATGAAAATAAGTAAATAAATGTATGAAAATGTCTTTGATGACTTGATGGTGAGGGGAAAGCATTCTGCACACACTCAGGTGTTAACTTTTCTTCCTTATTGCTTCATGTGTCTCAGTTCTTGCGTCCCAAAGAAGAAAACCAGTTCTACCCCAGCCAGGTCACCTTGGAGAGGGCTTAGCAAATCCGAGGGGTTTTTGTTTGCTTGCTTGCTTGCTTGCTTATTTTCGTTGTCAAGTGAGCTCAGTGCAGATGACAGCAATAAATACTCAAAAAGAATCAGAAAATTGTGAAACCACAATATCGTCAGTCAGTTGCCTATCACAGGGCAATCTCTGAGTGACTTGCAACCCAGTCGAAAAACGTGCAACCAATAAAAATGGGAACAATCAAATCAATACATAAAACACCAGCCTCCACATTACAACAATGGTTTTGCTGCCAGTTCCTGTCCTTCTCCTGAGTAGCACATCCTCACCCCAGCCCAAGACATTTTGGCACCCAAACTGAGATATCTAATGCCTGCCCACTTTGTGTTAAGAAGATGAAGATAATGATACGGTTACAAGCAAGCTAATATCTAACGGGACCTCAGGAGTTCCAATGCATATCCTGGGTTGGTTCCCTTTGAATGCGATCACTGGTGACTTATGGCATTTGGGTAATATGTTAATTAAATTTATACTCCACCCTTCCTCCCAAAAGAGCCCAGGGTGTTCTCCACCTCTGGTGTATATAAACCTTATATTAAAAGGTTTATATATACCAGGGGTGGGGAACTTGTCACCCTTCAGATGTTGCTGGACTTCATCTCCCATCATCCCTAACCATTGGCCAAGCTGGCCAAGGCTAATGGGAGCTGGAGTCCACCAAGACCTGAAGGACCACAGATGCCTCACTCCTGATTTACACATATATACAGGCTGAGCATATGATGGGGATCCACAGTATTCACTCCAAAAGATATTGCTCCCCTGGTTGCCTTCCCTGCTAACCTGACATTCAACTGCCCATGGCTCCTAGAGGCCAATGAGCTAATTTGGTTTCATTTTTTCTTCCTTTTCTTTTATTCCACACATACCTGGGGAGTCCCTCGATTATGCAAGAAAAAACCCTACTTTGCCTGGGAGTGGCCCTGTTTGAAGGCTCAGCATAGGGCCTCAAGGTTTGCTGTTTGAGGGAGGACATGGTAAATAAATACTGCTGCAAAAGCTGGAGGTGATGCTTCTGCCTGTCATTTTGAACTGATGGCCCTAATACCTCCTCCACAGAAGAGATCAAAGAGACAGCTAAGGAGGTAACCAGCCCCTGGAGCAGGAATGGGCTGGAGTTTGCAATCAGCCCAGAAGTGCCTTGTGAAGCGACCTCACAGTCTCACAGTGCACCCACAACGATCCCTGAAGATGAGACCTGAGTGGCTCACCCCTGCATGCAAGGAACTGAGTGTATTGGCCTGTGACCTTTTGTACTCCAGGGACAATTGGCAGTTTTGCCCCTACAAAAGGTGAACAGAGCGGGGGGGGGGAGATGTGGGTGTCTTGGTGTAGGGCCATGTCTCTCCATCTGATGCCTTTGTGATAAACCAGGAATGCAGTGGGCCCCGTGGCAGACAAAAGGTGTGGGCTTCCTGCTGAACTGGAGGGCCAGCAGGATTGTACGTGCGCACAGCACAGCCTCCTGCTTATCAGCATGTTGCTCCTCAGGGCAGGACAGAGGGTGGGAACACACCGCTTGGAGCGCTTCCTTCCTTCAAACAGCTACATTCCGCAGGTGGGGTGTGGCAGCCCACAGAAGTCAGGAAAAAGATGCGCCAAGTGACCCTAACCCTCGACAGCAGGGATGGGGAACATCGGTGGCCCCGCAGGTGCCGCTGGACCCCAACGCCCATTGCCCCTGACCATTGGCCACGCTCTCTGGGGCTGCTAGGAGTTGGAGCCCAACAACTTCTAGAGGGCCACAGATCTCCATCCCTGCTCTAGAGAAAGATACTTGGGACTCACTCTCTCACTGACACCTGACAGCAAAACTGCAAAGGCATTAGTGGTACCTCAGGGGAACCTGCAACTCAGAGTCTGTGTGTGGCCCTTAGCTTAATTTTATGTGGCCCTCAAACTTATTTTCAAGGGGGTGGAGAGAGCCAGAGGGAGAGGCCAAAGGCACAGGGGAAAGAAAGGGAGAACCTGGGGGGGGACCCAAAACATATGGAAGGCTAGCAGGAGGAAGAAGCCCCTGCAAGTCCATCGCCCAGCAGCATAGGGAAGCAAGAGGGGAGACAGAAACAAAGTGGGAGAAAGCAAGAAAAAGACCCGCTATTGGCTCTGGTTCCACCCAATGATGTTATATATCACCATTTTGATACACATGAATTTTAACACAGGGCTGGCCTACATTATGCAGACCCAGCATACACACCGAACATTTAACAGGCTTGGCTTTCCCCAAAGAATCCTGGGAACTGTAGTTTCCTCCTTCTCACAGAACTTCAGTTCCCAGCACCCTTAACAAACTACTGTTCCCAGGATTCTTGAGGGAAAGTCATGTGCTTTAAATGTATGGCTGCTCCATGCAGTAGAGGCTGGTGGGCAAGGAGCAACTGTGAGGTGTTGGAGGCAGTGGCGTAGGGTGGGGGTGCAGGGGGGGGCCGGCCGCACCGGGCGCAACATCTGGGGGTTAGGGTTAGGGGGCGCAAATCCACGGGTTAGGGGGCGCAAATTACTTGCCCCGGGTGCTGACAACCCACGCTACGCCACTGGTTGGAGGGCAGAGCTGTGTCTGCCCCATGGCCTGCCCTTTATCCCTCAAGCTTGCCAGATACCCTCAGGTGTGGTGGAGGATGCTATTCCATCACCAGCATTGAAGAAAGATTTTACTGCTGTCCCAGTCAGATTTTATTCATGGATTGGGAGGGGGCAGGGCTTTGTGTTTGGCTTCAGGCCCCTGTAAATACTAGAAACATCCAAAAATGTGCCTCTTGCTAGGAGCTTTGAGAGAAGTTGTACCTGCCTGATACTGACTCAGGCCCATGTTCTCTCCAGCCCAGCCCTGAAGTCTTAGATCTTTTGTCTGAAGATGCCAGAGATTAAACCAAGGATGTAAAAAGGTGTGCTCTGTCCCTGAGCTGTGGGGCACAGTTCTTGAGAAAAGTTAGGTATTGGCCACAGCATTGCTCAACAGGTCTCCTTTTCACAAAGGTAGATTGAGCTAAACAGGCAAGTTGGTGAAGGTGATGACTGTTCCACATATACTTTGGCAGGACTAGGGATTTTGTTTACATTTTAATGAGCAACCGTCTAATTTGCACTTCACGAAGTGAAACAGGTATCTTTTGAAATTCACACTTCTCCAAATTTTACGATGTAGTTCTCAAAGCAAATGCTATGTACAAAATGCATAAATATGAGGTGGGGAAACATGCCTAAAAACACAAATATATTTATGAAAATAACATACAAAAAAGTATTCTATTAGGGGAAACTGCTTGCAAAAATGTATCTGTTGGACAAAGCTGCATATGACTACAGTGGTACCTCAGGTTACATATGCTTCAGGTTACAGACTCCGCTAACCCAGAAATAGTGCTTCAGGTTAAGAACTTTGCTTCAGGATGAGAACAGAAATTGTGCTCCGTCGGCGCAGCAGGAGGCCCCATTAGCTAAAGTGGTGCTTCAGATTAAGAACAGTTTCAGGTTAAGAACAGACCTCCGGAACGAATTAAGTACTTAACCTGAGGTACCAGTGTACATGCGTATTAGGAGGAATCTGCACTGACATGCTGATGAAAAATCATGAGGATTTTTGGAGAACTGAATTTAATAATGGGGGGAAACGAGAAAGACAGAGAACTGGATTGGACAGATTGGCCCATTCTCCGTGACAACTGATCTGGATGCCACCACTTGGGGGGGGGGGCAGAGAGAGCCTTGAGAAGCCAGATACAGGGGTCCTCATTGCCAACATCTGACACAATCAGTTAACTTCCCTGCTGTTAACCAATTTTATGGCTATGGCCTTTATTTAATGACGAAGGTATGGGGTTCCCCAGATTAAAAGACACCAGTAGAGTTATCTATTGTTTGGGGAATCCTCTTAAACACACTGAATCAACTATTCACTACAATGTTATCAGAAGAGAATACATTTCCACTAGGGATCAGCTGTAAGTGGATCCCCCCCCTCCCATCTCAATCTTTGACTAATGAATTTTCTACATTGTTTAAAACTCTCAGGCCTCATTTGTAGGGAAATTATTTCCCCATTGTGGAGCCACATCCCTGATTTAGAGTGGATTTGCTGAGAGCTTGGCTGAGGTCAGCACTGAAATGACAACCGTATCTGTATGTCAAGTAAATCTCACAATGGTTTACAAGAACATTAAGAGCTGCAGCAAACGGAAGGTTAATAATCCATCCTGTTTCTACCCTTCTCAGAATAAGGACAGAGTTTCGTGTTTCCCCATCTTCAAGGTTTGTGCTCAACCACTTTCTTCTTTTTGGATATACCTTGCTGTCTTCCAGAGGGGTGATCAGAGAGGTGAGATAGCATGTGGAACATTTTCCTCATGAAGCAAGACTTGCAAGGTTGCAACTAGTAGTTTTGAGTAGGCATGATAAAGGTTTGTAAAATTACTAGTCACCTGCACTTAACAAGTTGGCTAGTGAAAAATATACAATGGTACCTCGGGTTAAGAACTTAATTCGTTCTGGAGGTCCATTCTTAACCTGAAACTGTTCTTAACCTGAGGTACCACTTTAGCTAATGGGTTCTGCCATGCCGCCGGAGCATGATTTCTGTTCTCATCCTGAAGCAAAGTTCTTGACCCAAGGTATTTCTGGGTTAGCGGAGTCTGTAACCTGAAGCATCTGTAACCCGAGGTACCACTGTACCTCTCACATACCTCTCACAATGTCCTGCCCACTTATGCCTAGCTGCCCATTTGGCAGACCTTGGGAGAATCTTCCTTCCCAATTTCTCTTCCGATTGCACAACAAAAATGGCCGGCAAGTGTTGAAGCCAAGAGGCAGGATCAACCATCCTCCTATTGGTCACCCATAGTCATCATTGGCCTAACATTTGGGTCAGCTATTAGGACCGACTAATAGTTAAACTTGTCTTGTCTACACTAGTAGCTTCCCAGGGATAGAGAACTTGTGGCGCTGATGTTATCAGACTACAGTTCTCATGATCCTGGACCACATGCTGGCTTGGGCTTTGGGGAGCTGGAGTCCAAGGACATCTCAAGAGACTCAGGTTGCCAATGGGTAGTAGTGACCAATGCATTGTAGTAAAGTAGTTCTTTATTGAGGGACTGCAAACCAACATTGCTTCTGGCCTCTCTGTTAATACTGATACCATTCGAAAAAGAGACTTGCGCATATGATGCTGCTTAAACAGAGTCAGGCCACTGAGTCATCTGCTCTCCTCCAAGAGGGGAGGAGTATAGCATCAATAGGAGTATAGCATCTAGATCAAGGGAAGTAATAGTGCCACTGTATTCTGCTCTGGTCAGACCTCACCTGGAGTCCAATTCTGGGCACCACAGTTCAAGAAGGACACTGACAAACTGGAAGGTGTCCAGAGGAGGGCAACCAAAATGGTCAAAGGCCTGGAAACAATGCCTTATGAGGAACGGCTAAGGGAGCTGGGCATGTTTAGCCTGGAGAAGAGGAGGTTAAGGGGTGATATGATAGCCATGTTCAAATATATAAAAGGATGTCACATAGAGGAGGGAGAAAGGTTGTTTTCTGCTGCTCCAGAGAAGCGGACACAGAGCAATGGATCCAAACTACAAGAAAGAAGATTCCACCTAAACATTAGGAAGAACTTCCTTACAGTAAGAGCTGTTTGACAGTGGAATTTGCTGCCAAGGAGTGTGGTGGAGTCTCCTTCTTTGGAGGTCTTTAAGCAGAGGTTTGACAACCATATGTCAGGAGTGCTCTGATGGTGTTTCCTGCTTGGCAGGGGGTTGGACTCGATGGCCCTTGTGGTCTCTTCCAACTCTATGATTCTATGATTCTAAGAGCTTAGGTAAGGGTCTTTCCTTATTTTAACTTTACTTAAATAAATATTCAAAGCTTTAAATAATTTAAATTCCTTTGGCGCCTTCAATCTCCCCCTTCCACTGGTTGCACAGAACCTTCTTTTCTTACAATGCCCAAAGAATAACATTTTTTCCCTATTTGATAAGGAATCAGCAACAGTGGTCCTTGGGGCTAATCTGGTCCATAGATTCTTTACCTCTCTCCACCCACATCCCATTTACCAAGAGTAGGATGTGGGGAAGGAATTACATTTAGAAGAAGAGTTTGGATTTGATATCCCGCTTTATCATTACCCGAAGGAGTCTCAAAGTGGCCAACATTCTCCTTTTCCTTCTTCCCCACAACAAACACTCTGTGAGGTGAGTGGGGCTGAGAGACTTCAGAGAAGTGTGACTGGCCCAAGGTCACCCAGCAGCTGCATGTGGAGGAGCGGAGACATGAACCCGGTTCACCAGATTACAAGACTGCCGCTCTTAACCACTACACCACACTGGCTCTCACTGGCTCTCATTTATATGAATGGGACCTGACGGCAGCCCATTTTAAAGAAGCATATGATTGGAGTCTTTTCTCAAATACGGTTGCCAACTGACCAGGAAAAAAGATGGACCACCCTGCTCCTGTGCCTTTAAGAACAGCCTGAGCTACAGTAATTGGCAGCTGAAGCTTTTTGCAACATGGAGATACATTCTATTGCCTGCAGGTGAAGCTGTTTGTTAATGCACAGGTGTAGAAGGGACAGTTAAAAATAGTCCATGGCAAAAAGAATTCCTATCCAGAGCATTAGGTGCACCAACAGGTTGACATGCATTAAGCAAAACACACACACACAAAACCTAGAGGGCACAGACAATATAATCCTGTGCGATGCTGAGTATATGTAATAGTTCTGGTAGGTTAGAAGAGCATTTCATAGCCAAAAGCATGAAAATAGGTTTGTTACACAAGAAAATACTGAACTGGGTACGTAGCAGAAAATTAAGACAATTCACTGGCTTAACAGAGACAGGCATGTTGTCAATGGCCCATTTAAGATCATTAGTTGTGATGTGTTATGGCTTTGGGCAGTGCCATAAATTCAGGAGCAATTATAAGGCCTCTCTCAATCTGTACATTCAGTCCTCACTGGAATCTATAAACAGTGGGCAGCTTAAGTTTCCAGTCAGAGAAACTCCCCATTCAGGTTCTCATAGGCTGACATGCCCCAATGGAAAAGCCAATGAGAAAGTTCCACAAGGCAAAAAGAGTCAGGGAGTTTAAAGGGGGGTAGGGAGAAAATGGCAAACTACCATCAAAATGGCACTCAGCTGTCTCCTCTTTCTGGGACAGTGCTTGCCCCAGTGGCTGCCCATGTATGCAGATATCTGGCTATGGGCACCTCCAGATTATCAGCATTTTGCAGAAGGGATTCAAGCACATACCTGGAAATTTAATTAATGCAATTAAAGTGGATTAAAGTGCTCTGCCACCCTAGCATGACAAGTGCACTTTCTTGGAAAAAGGGACTCCCAACACAGTCTCCCAACAAACGGACCGGAAGAAATGCTCGACAAAGGCCAGATATAATCTAACCTCCACGTAAACTTTGTACAAGCAAGTGGGGAAGAATGCACAATAAATCTGTCCTCTGGACGGGCCCCTTGACTGCTGGATGGAATCCCCACATTCAGAGGCAGCACACCTTTGAACATCAGGTGATGGGGACAATGATGGGGCAGGGAGATGCTCTCCTACTGTGCTCACAGGCCTCCCAGAAGCATTTGGCTAGCTGCCACTGGACCAGAAACAAGCAAACTCGAACCAACCAATCCATAGCTTAAAAAGGAGGTGGAAAGAACCACCGGGAAAGCATTGTAGAAGACCAGTTTGTTGTTGGGGGGGGGAGAGAATGACCTTAAGTCCTTTGAACTTTACAGTTCAAGGGTACTATAATAGAAGCAAAAAACTGTACACATTATTAAAAAAAACTACTGGCATCTCCTAATCATAGACAATGCTAAGGGATAGTACTTCTCCACATGCATATCGGTAAACTATGGAACTCCCTCCCACAGGAGGCAGTGAGGGCCACCAACTTAGAGGGCTTTAAAAGAAGACTAGACAAATTCATGGCTCCCAGTCGCGATGGCTCTGCTCTGCCCCCACAGCTGGAGGCAGCAATTCTTCTGAGTACCAGTCACTGGAAACCACAGGAGGGGGGAGGGCTCTGGTGCTCGGATCCTGCTTGTGGGTTTCCCACTGGCATCTGGTTGGCCAGGGTGAGAGCAGGATGCTGGCCTGGAGGGGCCACTGGCCTGATCCAGCAGGCTCCTCTCATGTCTTTGTTCTTAGCTTGGCCAGCCCAGCATTCTCCAGTTGCTTCGGATTACAACTCGCATCAGCCCCAAGCAGGCTGCCTGGAGTACCCCCTGCTGCCCCGCCCATCTCCTCCTCTCCCTCTGCCCTGGTAGCCCTACCATGAGCTTAGGTAGCCTTGGGCTCCTTCTGGAGAAAGGGCAATATTGAAAAGGTAATAAATGGGAATAATGTTTTACATATGGCAGTGTTTGAAGGGCAATCTGATCCAAGACCAGTTCAAAAATAAAGAAACCTGTAAAGATCAGATGTGTGGCATTTGCATTTGCCCATCAACAGTTAGCATTGCACCTGGAGAGAAGGCTGAGCAGGCCTATAATATTCATTCATTCATTCATTCATTCATTCATTCCCCAGCCACTCTGGGCAGCTTCCAACAAAAGATCAAAAATAGAATTAAACGTCAAACATTAAAAACTTCCCTGAACAGGGCTGCCCTCAGGTGTCTTCTAAATGTCAGATAGTTGTTTATCTCTTTGACATCTGATGGGAGGGCGTTCCACAGGGCGGGCGCCACCACCGAGAAGGCCCTCTGTCTGATTCCCTGTAACCTCACTTCTTGCAGTCAGGGAACCGCCAGAAGACCCTTGGCGCTGGACCTCAGCGTCCAGGCAGAACAGAGTGGGTGGAGAGCTCCTTCAGGTATACTGAGCTGAGGCTGTTTAGGGCTTTAAAGGTCAGCACCAACACTTTGAATTGTGCTCGGAAATGGCCTACACATCATCTAGCCACAGTCTTCCCAACTATAATTTTACTTAATTACAGTATAGTAATTGTTCCTAAAAAGGTTTTATCAATCTGTACCTTCCTTGGTCCTCCTTTTTGGGGATGCCCAGGTGAAAGTCCCACCATAGGTGGGCAGAGTGAATGCGGGCTTGAGAGGTCTACATACAGTATCCTGCTCACGGGTCCACAAAAGCCTGAAGCCCTCCTTGGGAAAAGCACTCTGCGTGTGCTCAAAGGAATTAGTTCACATTCTTTTTCTGTATTAACTGAGCTGCAGTATAGAATGCAGGATTTGTCCTCAAAATTAGGTACTGGGAGATGCATCTGACAGTGATCCAGTGAATCTGCGGAGATGAGAGTTGAACCAAAATGGGAAATACAGTGGTACCTCTACTTACGAGCACCTCTGGTTATGTATCCTTCAGGATACGCATGCGGCAAACGCGGAAGTATTTTCCTGGGTTTCGTTGTGCGCACATGTGCAAAAGTGCTCTACCGTGTCATGCGCATGCACGGAACAGGCACCTCTGGTTGCAAAAACCTCAGGATCCTACTGGAGCTCCAGAACAGATCCCGTCTGCAACTGGAGGCACCACTGTAACTGTTTTGAGTTACATAAACTCTATGGAGAGATTTGGAGGAGGCTTGAAGATGTGTGACCTCAGCCTTCACAACTGAATTTGCTGTACTAACAAGAGGGGGAAAATATTGCTTCACCACCAAGTCAGGTCTGCTGATGAAGAATCTACAACAGCCTCCTCCAACCTGGTGCCCTCCAGAGGTTCTGGACAGCAACTACCTTCCATCACAGCCAGCATGGTCAATGGTTGGCGATGATGGGAGTTGTAATAATAACAATAATAATAATAATACTTTTTATTTATACCCCGCCCTCCCCAGCCAAGGCCGGGCTCAGGGCGGCTAACAAGCAATAATAAAAACAAGTTGAATGAATGCAACTTAAAAACAAGATAAAAATACAATTAAAATATTGAAACATTAAAATATTAAAATGCAGCCTCATTGCAGGAGGAGAAAGGAAAAGAAAAAAGAAAGGTGGGGGGAATCAAATTGGCTCAAAGCCAAAGGCCAGGCAGAACAACTCTGTCTTACAGGCCCTGCGGAAAGAAATCAGATCCTGCAGGGCCCTGGTCTCATGAGGCAGAGTGTTCCACCAGGCCGGAGCCAGAGTTGAAAAGGCCCTGGCTCTGGTTGAAGCCAATCTAACTTCCTTAGGGCCCGGGACCACTAGGGTGTTGCTATTTATGGACCTTGAGGCTCTCCGTGGGGCATACCGGGAGAGGCGGTCCCGTAGGTACGAGGGTCCTAGGCCGTGAAGGGCTTTAAAGGTCAAAAGCAGCACCTTAAATCTGACCCTGTACTGCACTGGGTGAATATGCTCCCATGGCAGAGATCCCGTGAGGAGCCTCGCTGCAGCATTTTGCACCCGCTGGAGTTTCTGGGACAGCTTCAAGGGCAGCACCGTGTAGAGCGAATTACAGTAGTCAAGCCTGGAGGTGACCATCGCATGGATCACTGTTGTAGAACAAACAGCTGAAGACCACTCAGTGAGAAAGCCTTTGGGAGGACACCAGGTGGCAGGTCTGGTGGTTTAATGCTAAAGAAACCAGCACAGGAGAGCACAGGGTGTTTCTGGGCAGAAACGCCCTTACAAAGTCCAACGTAGCTTTAGGGTTATGAAATCCGTGCTGCCTCGTGGGGCTCTGATAACGCTGGAGGAAGCAGCCAGACCTAGCCCCACCCTCACCCACAGCAAAGGCTATTACAGGATTGTGAAATGTTGCCACAATGTACCAACACAGATCCTTCCAAACAGCAATTCCTCCCTTTGAGGGTCATGGATCAGCGGTAGAGCACCTGTCTTGTGTGCAGAAGGCCCCTGGTTCAAGCACCAGCGTCTCCGGGTGGGGCTGGGGGTGACCTGGGGGTGAAACCCTGGAGAGCTGCTGCCAGTCAGTGCAGATAGTACTAAGCCAGATAGACCAGTGGTCTAATAAGCTATAAAAGAGTGTGTTTTTAAGTGGTTTTTTTGTATGGCTTAGTTGAGATTCCTGCATTGCAGAGGGTTGGACTAGATGACCCTCAGGGTCCCTTCCCATTGTATGATCCTATGTTCCTTCCATCCTTCTTTCCTTCCATGCCCACCCTGATGTGGCCCAAAGGAAAGCAGAGCCAGATGTTTGGCACCAGCTTGGCAGAAGGAGCTGCTGGAAAGAGGTGAACAAGGCGCCTTCCAACAGCCTTAGGGACTCCGCTCTGGATTCGGGGAGGGATTACTCCTGAGCTGCAGATACCTAACCAGGTCTACTCAGAAGCATGTCCTACTGCATTTAATGAGGCTTACTCCCCGGTAAGCAAGGCTAAACCAGGTGCTGAATCTGAGGAGACACATTCGGACCACCAAATAAATGTAGCTTCATTCACTATGAACCCTGAACTTTGGGGCCCCCTCCAAACCTTTGTAGGGCAAATCCCATGTTTTGTAGTGGCCCCCATACTGAGTAATCAACACTCAGACTGGAGGCCATAGGTATCCCCAGAAACCCAACATTGTCCCATTCACTCCAAACTTGTGCCAAAGTTTTGTAGCAAAAGCCCTGCCCTCTGTAGGTCCCATAGGAGCCACCTTTTGGGGCTGGGGCTCTTCAGTCCCCCAATAAAACATTTGAGGGGGCAGGGCCCCCAAAGTTGATGGGCATTACGATTCAAACTGTGTGCGTGCAGCGTGTCATGTGATATGCCCCCCTCCAATATTTTATTCAGGTTGGCACCCGTGGTAGATCCTCTCCCCCCCCCCAAAAAAGCCCCTGAATAATTGACACTACGACCCCCGGTTTGAAGTATCAATTATTCACTGGGTGGTCCTACAAAACGCGGGGTTCGCCCTACGAAAGGTTTGGAGGGTGTCCCAAATTTCGGGGTTCGTAAGTTTTGGAGCGGGAGTAAGGAGGCGGAGGAGTAAGGGACGCTTCTTAACACCAACGCATTCGGCTTGCAGCAAGCAGCCCTTGGATGCGCTGGCCGAAGCCTTTCGAAGGCGCGGACACACCTCGGTGCCTTCCTGCGAAAACCGGAGTGGACGCGCCGTCGCTCCTCCTTGGAAGCGAATTGGGGGCGTCGGTTCCCGGCCGCCCCTTCCGCGCAGCGCCCGGCGGAGGTGGGGCGTGTGGGCGCCGGCCAGGCCCGCCCTGCGGCCGCCGGCACTATAAAGCGCGACGGGAGGCGGGCGCCGCCGTTCGCCCCTTGCAGCCCGCAGCGCAGTCGGCCTCCTCTTGCCCCGTCGCACCGCCGCCACCGCCATGAGTTACTCCAAGTCCAGCGTCTACTCCAGCTCCTACCGGCCCGTCGGGGGCTCGGTGCGATTCGGGCCGGTGGCCAGCGCGGCCAGCGTCTACGCCGGGGCCGGCGGCTCGGGCTCGAGGATCTCCGTCTCGCGGTCGTCCAGCCTCGGCTCCAGCTACGTCGGGGGCGGCGGCGGCGGCGGCTATGGAGGCAGCGGCTTCTCGCTTTCCCTCTCGGGCTCCGGCGTGGTCCACAACGAGAAGGAGACCATGCAGGACCTGAACGACCGCCTGGCCAGCTACCTGGAGAAGGTGCGCAGCCTGGAGGCCGAGAACCGCCGGCTGGAGATCCAGATCCGAGAGCACCTGGAGAAGAAAGGGCCCAGCACCCGCGACTGGAGCCGCTACTTCGAGCTCATCGAGGACCTGAAGAATCAGGTGAGCGGGGGGGGGGGGCGCCGAGAGCAGCCTGCCTCCGGTACCGGAGAGGCCGGGGGCTCCGAGAACCCCTCGCCGCCCTTAATCCCCGCCAAGGCCACAGCCCGTGAGCCAAAACTAAAAGATGCAAGCTTAGTAGCTCAGTAGAAAACAACAATCAAGGAGTAGTTAAAAGTACATAGCTGGAACTGTTCCGGGGGTGGAAGGCACCTTGCACATGCCCCGATGCACTTTCTTCTCCGTACATAACATAACTTTATATGCTCCAGAGCTGAGCTCCAACCTTGAAAAGAATGTAGGGTTTAAACCCTCTCGGTGTCAGGTTCAGAGAAGGTCAAGGAGACGAAGTCAGTGCCTCTCCAGAAGTGACATGGTTTGATCCCCATTAGAATTTGCCCTTTGCACATGCATCTTCTCTGCCCGTACAAGAATGGATCTTTGCTCCATGGAATATAGAAGCCCCGCTTTGTCTGATGTGGCCAGAGGCCATTAGCTTTCTGCTTCAGCTTCCTCCCACTAGCTTACTGTGTTTTCTTTAGACAGCCACTAAGAGGCGGCCTAGTGTTAACCACAAACTGTGTTGCCAGATTTTCAAAGCATCCCTGAAACTCAGCTTTTAAAAGTGGTTTGAATATACCAAGAGAGAGCAAACCATAGAGAGAAACCATATCCGCTGCTAATTCATGCATATCAAGCCACTGTTAAAGGCATAGCTACAGAAACTATTTGAAAAGTTGGCAACCCAAACTGCAAAAAAACCCACATTGGCACAAATTGATGGTGGAGAAGAGAGAATGCCTGGAACTTAGCCGATAGTTTTGCTCTGGGTTCAGCAAGTCTGAAATGATAATCACTAATTTGCTTCCGTTCATGAGGTCAGCAGTACTATTCAGGATTTCATAAGCATCCACCAAAGTATTTATTTTCTGCTAATTCAGCTGGTAGCTTCCCTTGAAACCTCTCTGTATCCCAAGCCCCACCTTCCTGTTCATATACCAGGTATGCTAGGTGCAAACAGTTAACCATTTTGGGTTTTTTCTTTTAAAAAAAATTGAGGATATTATTGTATGGAATGTATAGGGAAACTATTGTATGTATCAGTCTTGATATGAACCGGAGCTCAGCAGCCCTTGAAACCAGGTTGTCCTAATAGCAGAAAGGGTGCTTTGGGGCATGTGAGGATTGCCCTTCTCGCCCCCAAGTATGCTCAGTCAATACGTTAGGTCTTTGGATAGGATTTAAGATCCCAATAACTTAAGAGTGTGGTACCATGGAAGTGTGAGTTCCAGTGATTTTAATTTTTGAAATTCTTGGATAGGAGAACACACCTCTACATCAGGAAAGCACTCCATTCCCAGTGGTATCCTGTTACGGGTCTAGATTTACTGCTCTTGTGTTCTGTTTAACTGCTTCCTGACAGTTCAATAGGTGAAGTGTTTCCAATAATGTAGCTTCACGTTTTGAATTTCTGCCCAGGACCCATGTGGAAGCAGGAGGTCAGGGGAAGGTAGCAGGCAACCCATACAAGGAGGCAGAAAAGCACTCCGCTTGCTCCTATCATAAACCTAGCTCTTGTTCCTTCCTAAGAGTTTCACGACCAAGAGAGATTCCTGGTTCTGTAGCTGCATGTGCACACACAGGTCAATCATGAACCAGACTATGGGCTAATCATTGCCACGTTAGCAATTGCAGGCAGCTGCAGCCTGTCCTTTCCAAGAAGGTTGTGTGTGCAGGATTCACTCTCTCCCCCCCCCAATTCATTCCTGTAAGCCCCATTGTCTTTCTGTCTGTGGGGCTAGAGTTACCCACTTCTTTTCCTCTGCCTATACTCCCTTGCACTGAGATCAGTTGTGCACTAGATAGAAAGCAACCGAAGCTTTTCTTCTAACATGGATAAGCAAGAACAGAGGGACAGGGAAAGTCTGCAGAAGTCCAGGCGGTTGTGCATCTGTAAAGGCACAAAATGCTTATTAAGGAGGGAGGAAAGAAGCAGGTAACCAATAGTAAGAGACAGTCTGGCTTACTCAGTAGGGAGGAAAAGCACTCTAACCTCCACCCCCCCCATACAAGTCAAACAATTTATATTTAGTCATAGGTCATAAGAAGGAAGCACTATGCTGCCAGAAAAGATGGCTCAACAAAAAATACCAGGGGAGGGGAACTTGTGACCCTCCAGCTGTTGCCAGAATACAGATCCCATCATCGCTTGCCATTGGCCATGCTGGCTGGCTGGGAGTCCAGCAACAGCATCCGGAAGAGACAGTGCTGTACAAAGTGAACAAGCAATTAATATCTCACGTTTTACTGCCACTGCGAGAAAAGGCATCGAATTATAGAATGGTAGAGTTGGAAAGGGACCATGAGGGTCATCTAGTCCAACCTCCTGCAATGCAGGAACCTTTTTGCCCAACCTGGGGCTGGAACTCACAACCCTGAAATCAAGAGTCTCATGTTTGACTGACTAAGCTACCAAGGTCGATACACATTTTTCAAACACAAAACAGGTTTAGGGTCTAAGTCTCTAGTTAAAACTTCCCTGGTTCTAGTTAAAACTGAGAGCTGAGGCTCCACTCCAAAACTGAGGACTTGAATGTGACACGGACAAGAAGCCACCTCAGTCGGTTTCTGTGCCTTTTACAGGGGTGGCCAAATGCAATAGAGGACAGAGCTCCTGTGCCTTTTAAAACACCAGTTAGAAGAAGGAATGTAAGACTGCCTATGCCCCATATAGTTAAAGCAGGTTGTTTTCCCCAGAGAATCCTTCACAGAGTTACGATTCCCAGCCTCCTTAAGCTACAATTCCCAGGATTTTTTTGGGAAGAGCTTTAAATGCATGGTGTATACACAGCCTTAGTAGGTGTTGTTTGTCATGCAAGCAATACACCATCTGAAATTCCCATTTTAAACTACAGTTTGGGAGCAGTTTACTTGCCCACCCTCCCCATATGCCTGCCTTGCCTCTTCAGTGTGCAAAGCATGCCCTCCTGCAAGTACCACACATAGGATATACACTCCAAGTCTGTGGGGAGTGGCACTTTCAGTGTGGCGGCACCTGTTTGTGCTGTGTTGTCTAGCACTTGGGGATCCTTTGAATAAGCAGTTTATAGATAAGGGGAGCACTGAAATGTACAGATCTTGTTCTGGTCCCCACCGCCGCATGAACATGCAAAATCCACATGCAAAGCTTCATCCTAACATGCACACAATAGCAGTGGGTGAAAAGGCTTCTGAACCTTCCATTTCCATCATGCCCTGTGACTTCTGGGAAACTGGAACTTGTGAGGCGGGAAACCAACACCCAGAGGCTATAGCAGTTGGGTTCAAAGGACAATTGTGTGCTGGGAAGAATGACTGAGGGTAGATTAATTATAAAAAAATGTTTGTTCTCGTGAGTCATGTATAGTCAATCAGCAAACAAAGTGTGCACACAAAAGGATAACAGTGGAAACGACTTTAGCACCTGGTGAGAGCAGGTGAATGGAACAAAAGGGAAAGGGGCTGGGTTAGAGGCCACAGGTGCAGAAGATGAAAGAGGTGCAGGGAAGGTCTCCTGGGAAAGCTCAAGGGGGAGGGATGCGTTTCCAGAAGCAATGCCCCTTTCCCAAAACACGAGAGAAAGTTTCCTTAAAAAACAAAATCAAAACCAGGCTTCTGTGCCAGGCAGGGGCAGCATTTGCATTTGTGAGGCCACCATGGGACACTTGCAGCCTTGCATGTTCTCCAGGCAGCTGCTGACAGGATGGTGGTGAAACCAGAGCACATTTAAGTCCCTCATAGTTTACACCTCAAGGTATGGTTGCCTGGAGCACACCCAATGGCCAGAGAGCTTATCCTCACATCCTTTCCTGTTACCTGTTCCTGCTAAGAACAAAGGGCTTCTTTAAACAAGCAGGATTTCCTACAGAGAAGAAGCGGGGCCATTTTCACATGAGAGGCAGAGAGGGAAAGGCCAAGAGTCACTGAATTTAAAGAATCAGCCACGGAACTGCCGTGAAGTAGAATCTATGCTTTGGGGATCCATCAACATCCGAGATTACAGGTGGGCTAGGATTCATCATGTTGGGAAGGCAAGGAAACCATTTTGTCCTTGTGCTTCTACTTGCAAAGGAAAGAAGGTGATTGTCTCACCCACTTTCTTAACTTGAGAGGTGTCCCTTTAAGAATCTCTCCTCCTCTTGTTGCCTTGGGAACTGGGAAGGTGAATTGCACCTGTGTTGGCTTAAGCAAACAATAGGATCTGTGTAGGCTGGCAGGAAATCAGTAGATTCAGGTTGCATTAGGCTTCACCAGACCAGAAACAAAGAGGAAGTTGGCAGTCCTTGGCATAAGGCTGGGGAAATAATTTTTGAGTGACACCAACTTACTCCAAGATTAGTTGGCTTAAGGATGATGGTTGCCAGCTTTTATTTCAGCCCCTGCTCCTCTTCCTTTGAACAGCACCCCAGTTTGTTGATCTTAGCAGGTGATGTTTGCCTTGATGATGAAACTTGAAAGTGTATTCGGCTCAAGCTGCTGTTGGAGGAGCAATGACTAGTTGTGCCCTTTTTTCTGGACAGTTGACACCTCTTCTAAAGGCTGGTATATGTCTTTCACACACTGCATTAATTACTAAGTTTTGTGCTTCCTTTCTGTCCTCAGATCTTTGACCAGACGGTGGATAACGCTCGCATTGTCCTGCAGATTGACAATGCCAGGTTGGCTGCTGATGACTTCCGTGTAAAGTGAGTGGATTTTCTTCTTGTTGGTCCTGGGATCCCTCCAGAGGCCCATCTCTGTAGAACATGAGACTCAGGGTTATGGGTTCGAGTCCCACATTGGGCAAAATATTGCTGCATTGCAGGGAGTTGGACTAGATGACCCCCGTGTTCCCTTCCAACTCTGATTCTATGATTTTATCATTTTGGGGCCTTAGAGCAGCTTTCCCCAACATCTTTCCCCAGATGTTGGTCTACAACTTTCATCATCCAAATTCAGTAAGGTCAATGGTCAGAGATAAGGTGAATTGTGGTCCCACATCTGGGGACCCAAGGTTGAGAAAGACTGCCCTGGGGTGTAAAGTATCACTATCTCTATATGTGCCTCATTTCATATTTTTATGTTGTAAACTGCCCTGTGATCTTTGCATGAAGGGCACTATTTTAATTTAATTAATAATGATGATATCTGTAGTTAGAGCAAAAGCAGCAGCCTCCAACTCTTCTTTTTCCATGGGGCGGTAGCCATGTATAAAGCCTACAGATATCAGAAAGGGAGGAACACAAAGGCCAGTGGGTCTCCTCCATCCCTGCCGACGTGGTGTTGTGCAGGACTCTGGTTTGCTTCCAGAGATTGCTTGCATTCAATCTCAATGAGTCCTGGTTCCAGTGGTAATTTCTGTCTCCAGTGGAATGAGGCCATTTGAGTGGCGAGCAGTATCAGGCAGATGGGGGTCACCTGCTAGGCCCTTTCTATGCGTTCCCTCTTAACAGTCCATAGCTGCCAAAAAACAGAGTGGAGGGCATTTAAGTGGGGAAGGCCTAAATCCACACAGTCGTTGGATGACACTGGGGTTTCAATGGCTAGCCATGCATCTGTCCAGACAAAGGAAGGAATAAACTCATTCACTGGGCTGAGAAGACTTTGGGTAATCCTGTAAAGTCAGGGTTTAAAGGAACCAGGCACTGAGTGGGTGGGAGAACTGTTGTTGGCCTCCCACCCCACCAGCTCCCAAAAGCATAACCAATGTTCTTGATGGGCGCTGTAATCCAGCAATATCTGGAAGGCCCCACTCCTGATCCACAAGTATTTCAGAGTGCTTTTTAAAAAAAATCTGTAAACTTTGTGCCAAGAAAAGATTAATTCCCCCAACCTGCATAGATTATGCACATTTAACAAATTTGCACAATTTCTCTGAATTCTGCAAAATTTGTTCACTAATTTATTTAGCATTTTGCATGCATAAATTTATTCTGGTTTTGCTAATCCCAGAAGAGGGACAAGGAGCAGTATAAAGCACCAAAGATCCACCCTTAACCAATGGAGATCTTACCCAGCAACCTCTTTGGCCTCTAAACTGTCAGCAGGCATTACATGTTTTTAAGCATATATTTAGAGTCAATAAGGGCTAGAAACTTCAAAATAAAAATCAAGAAGCCAAATTCTTCATTCACCTGCACTTTTTGTGCATTTACCTAGGATCATTCGCGGCATGTGCACACCCCTGCTTCTTACACTCTGAATTAATCCCCCCATCGCCAGTGTACACATCTGTTTGCAAACTGATTATTGTGAATACCTCATTCCTTCTTCCCTGTCACCCAGGTTTGAGGCTGAGCTGGCCATTCGTCAGTCAGTGGAGAGTGACATTAATGGCCTCCGCAAAGTCATTGATGATACCAATATGAGCCGCCTTCAGCTGGAAGGTGACATTGAGGCCCTTAAAGAAGAACTGATCTTCCTGAAGAAGAACCACCAAGATGTAAGTCTTTACTGTGGTCTCTGGGCAGAGACTATATGGAGTTGGCAGGAGCAATAATTTGATGGGAGATACTGACTGGGGCCTGTCATGAATGGAATCAATGGCTTTGCACATTTGGGACACACAGCACCTTCAGAGTCTGTGCTCATTTTATGCCTCCTCTTCCCTTGCTAGGAAGTCAATGCGCTACAGTCCCAGATCGCCAACTCAGGACTGACAGTAGAAGTAGATGCTCCCAAGTCACAGGATCTGGGCAAGATAATGGCTGAAATCCGGGCACAGTATGACACCTTGGCTCAGAAGAACCTTGAGGATTTGGACAAGTACTGGAGCCAGCAGGTGAGCAGAATAACTTTTGCAGCTTGCTCCTGACATGCCCCCATAGCATTTCAGGGTTTTTACAATAAGAGAGAGGTTTTGACCCCAGAACTATAACCCTGACTGTCCTCATGAAGAATAATATGTCTTCCCACCTTTCCATTAGATCACTGAGAGCACCGTCATGATCACCCAGAATACCAAGGAGATTGAGACCGGCCGTGCTACTGTCACTGAGTTGCGCCGCAACGTCCAAACACTGGAAATTGAGCTGGAATCTCTGCGCAACCTGGTACGATCTTCACCTATCATTCCAAATATTGCAGGGGTGGGGAGCCTCAGTCCAGGGAGCTATGTGGCCCTTTGGACCTCTCTGCCTGGCTCTTGGGTATCTGCCCAGACCAAGCCCCCTCACCTTGCCCTCCTCTAGTGATATTTACCAGGCTGGAATGTGTGATAATAGCTGCTCCTTGCCTGGATGGCGCTGGGTGTGGGTGTCTGGCCAAACTCCCAGATGTGACCACCTTGGAAGGTTGCCCAGAAAGGAATATGGCCTTTGGGCTGAAAGGGGCCCCGGTTCCTGAGCATAGTAATATAGTAACGTAGCGCTTGCTTGTTTGTGGTGCCTTGTTAGTGTTTTAAGTTCTGTATTGAGAGAGAGAGGCACTCTGCATGGAATTATTTCATAAATCAAAGGTGCAGCCTGTTCCTGAAACAGAGGCAATATATGGAGTGTATGGGATGGAAATATCACCTAAGAACAATAGAAGGGTTGTTGGCTTAGCAAGCAATGACCCTGATCCCCAATCCTGGCCCCTCTCTACAGAAAGCCAACCTGGAAGGAAACCTCCTTGAAGTGGAGAGCCGCTATGGCATGCAGATGGAGCACCTCAATGGGCTATTGCTGCGGACCGAGGCCGAACTGGCACAGATGCGGAGTGATGTCCAGCGCCAGGCAGAGGAATATCAGGCTCTGCTGAACATCAAAGACAAGCTGGAGGCTGAGATCAATACTTACAGAACCCTGCTGGAGGGCGGAGATGAGTTCAAGTGAGTTTTTCATTCTTTCATCTTTCTGGGGCAAAAACACAGGTTTGGTCATCTGGGCTCTCCCAAGCTAGACACAGATGTTCTATAGATCACCATAGCTCTGGTGCATGTGGCCCTTTCCCTGCTCTTTCTCCGTAAGCTCTGGAACATCATTTCCCAATCTTGGAGGGGAAACTGCTTCTTGTCACAATGGCTATATGCTACCTTCGGGATCAGAAACACACACCCCTCGATGCCTCCAGCTGCCAGGCATGGGGGAACAATGACAGGAGAGGGCTATTGTACTCTGTCTTGCTTTTGGGCTTCCTGTAGGTACCTGGTTGGCCAATGAGGATGAGAGAGGATGCTGGACTTGATAAGCCTTGGGTCTGCTTCAGCAGGGCTCTTAATGTTCTTTTAAAGTGTGTGTCTTGACTGAATTAGGATAGAAGGTGTGATGCTCACTAATGCCAGAGGAGATTTACTTTTACAGTACTTAAGAGTAGACCTGTTAAGTGGAAGCCACAGGTCAGTCTTAGCAACTTGAGATGAACCTTGCGCACAGTTCTATTCTTAAGTTCTAGGACATCCTTTCATGATGGACAAACTCTAGACTCCCTAGTACACTTGCCGAAATGGATTGTCACTGGTCCTGGCCTTGCGACCCCTAGGCCCATGAGGCTTCAGGTTGGGCTGCTTAAACCACCTTAAATTGGCTTAAGATGACTGGATTTCCCCAGGAGGTAACAAGGAACTGGCAGCAGTGTCTCATGTCTCATTGTCGGGTGTCTTCTGTCTCTCTTCAGCCTGAAAGATGCATTACTGGAAAGCACCATGCAAACTACTCAGAAGATCCACACCACCAAGATCATCGATGGCAAAGTGGTGTCGGAGACGAGCGAAAGCAAAGTGATGAAGCGTTGATCCCACCTGCTGTGTGGCAAGGATTGCCACCCGGTGCAGCTAACGTTGCACACCTTTTGTTCCAGAGCTGGAGGGTTCCGGGGAGGGACTGGGGTGGGTCTTAATGGAATTCAATAAAGAAATGTTATTAAAAGAAGTGGTGTGGTTTGTATGCCTATTCGTCTATTTTGCAGAGCCCCCTCCCTCCCTCCCTCCCTCGTTCCTGACCCTGGGAATCCTCCTGCAAGTGGTTTCCATATTCAGTGGCTTTGCACATGGTGTGCCTTGGAACAGGACATCCCTGTGCCTTGCAGTGGATACTGAGGCATGTTCTGAGATGCTCACTCTGTTGGGCTCTTTGCCACTTGTGAGACGGAAAATGCACCTTAACACAAATGGATTTTCTTTTTTCTTTTTTTAAATGATATTTATTAGAAGTTTAAAGATTACAGAGAAAAGAGGAAGAGAAAACAACAACAAAAATAACAAAACATACAATACATAAAAAATACATTAAAAATACTAATAAAATAATACAACAATAACAATAAAAAAGACACATCCATATCTTTATCTTTCATTTACTTGTTTCATCGACCTCCTCAAACCTCTCTTTTTGTATTCTAGTTTAGTTATTTGTTTCAGCAAATTCTTTCCATCTTTCTCAATTTTTATTGGGTAATTTATCTTAGCAGTCTAACTTATTAATTAACTCAGCAAATCCTTGCCATCTTTCACTATATTCTGTCGTTCAGTTTACCTTAATTTATTTTAACCTTATCTTACCATAAAATACCTTAAAGCTTAAAACTTAATACTTATTTATACATAACTCCTTATATCATTTTGTACTAAAGCCAAATAGTTTCATTCCAACATTTTTCCTAATACTTGTTAATTTTACACTAATTCCCAAAATAAATTTTTGAAAACTTTCTTCCAATCTTCCTCCAACGTCTCTTCTTCCTGGTCTCTGGTTATGTCAGTCCTTACTGTCCATTCCATCTAGTCAATCAACCTGGTAATCTTATGTCCAAGGCTCTTAAGTCTTTTCCATGTCCCTTCTGCAGATCATCTTCTTGTTTATACCTGCACTTTACCTTGTCTTTTGTTGATCTCTTAGTTTCTTTCCTTTCTCATTGAGGAGTAGGTCTCGGGGAAACTCCAACCCAAAAATATCTCCATCTCCCCTCAGCAAATCAGCCCATTCCCCACAGTCCCATTCCCCACAGTCAGTAGTGTAGTCCAGAAAGTATTTAAAAGCATGTTTCAAAGTCCCTCCAAAATTAAGAGCCCCCACAACTCCAGACCCCCCCTGGCCCGCTCCAGATTCAATCTTCAAGAACAGCGGCTTATGCTCCTGCAGGGCCTCGGATCTCTCAATTTGTGTTAATTGAGGTTCAGCAACAACCTCCTCCATTGTATTCTGCATTTGCACTTGCCCTGTCAAAACAGGTTCCTGGGTTGGTTCCTGAATGGTTTCTATATAAGTATTCACTGTTTGTCCAAAGTTTTTGCCTGCAACAGTCATCAAATCCATCTTCTCATGCATCTGCTCCAACAAAGCACTTGTCTTCCAGAAAGCAAGCACCAAAACTTCTAAACACATTTTTATTTAAGGTCAGAGTCTGGTCCCATGATCCTAATCTCCACAGCTGTGAAATCCCCAGATCGACTCCAGCAACAATTTAACAAGCTCCCTCTAGAGGAGACAATTTCTATTTGTATCCATCTTTTGAAAGCAGGTCCAACAAAAGAAAATTACTTTCATTTTTCAAATTTTTTGTTCCTTTTAAATGCAAAAGGCAACATTGGAATCAATTTGTTTCTCTTCTTTAACTATCTGTCAAAAGACGTTCCATTCACAGTCAATGAACTTCCCCAGAAATTTCTGTCTGACACCCCATTCCCAGGTTTGAGATGGTGGAAATTTATCTTTCTTTACTCTCTCTGCAGGCTTGAACAATCAAAATTCCCCCTCTTTTCTCCTGCTTCCAAGAGGGGTTTTGGTGGTTAAAACTGAAGGAAATTTAGACCTTTATATACAACTTTCCAGGCTTTAGCTTGCACAATTTTTGCTTTAGTCTATTTACAAAAGCGGAAGGCGGACTTCCTGTTTAGAACCTTCCAGCTTCAGTGCCGGATTAAAATGTTTCTTAATCCAATTTTCCACTCACGGGTACTTGTTTAGAGTCCAATTGTCCACAGGAAAAAGTCGGTGCTCTCCGGCAACGGCTGTGCGGCTTCACTCTGTTAAAGTAGCGGTCGATTCAAAACACCGCGCCGCTCACCCCACGTCGCTTCGGATCCCCAAAAAAGGGGTTCCCTGCGAGTAGGGGAGGTGCTCCTGGTGTCAGCCGAATCCCACATTCCCAGGCTTCCTCCGCCTGGGATTTTTGAGGGGTCTCCGCCTTTGCCGCGGCGGCAAGACCCGATTTTCGTGGAGCGGGTTCCTCTCAGTCAGAGGAACTCCGCCATTGCCGATGGCGCTAACCCGGAAGTCCTCCAAATGGATTTTCTAGAATAAGGGGAAATCTGGTTTAAATGTTTAAAGAATGACCATGACAATGCATGGATGCACGCCATAAGTTTCTGCAGCCCGGAAAAGCTTGTGCTGTAATAAGCAATCTACGGCAGCCACATTAATAATAATAATAATAATAATAATAATAATAATAATAATAATAATAATAATAATAATAATTTATTATTTATACCCCGCCCATCTGGCTGGGCCTCCCCAGCCACTCTGGGCGGCTTCCATAAAAACCAAAAATACAGTAAAATATCACACGTTAAAAACTTCCCTGAACAGGGCTGCCTTAAGATGTCTTCTGAATGTCAGGTAGTTGTTTATCGCTTTGACATCTGCTGGAAGGGCGTTCCACAGGGTGGGTGCCACTACCAAGAAGGCCCTCTGCCTGGTTCCCTATAGCTTTGCTTCTCGCAATGAGGGAACCACCAGAAGGCCCTCGGCGCTGGACCTCAGCGTCCGGGCAGAATGATGGGGGTGGAGACACTCCTTCAGGTATACTGGACCGAGGCCGTTTAGGGTTTTAAAGGTCAGCACCAACACTTTGAATTGCAACCCTTGGTTGCCAGCACGCCCAGGAAGGCAGCGTCAGGCCCTCTGATGAATGGAATATCAGTTTACTTACTGGGAGCAAAACACTCCTTTGCAAATATTTGTTTGCAGGGAGAGGGCTTTTTCCAGGAAAGGGATCCAGCCATAAAAGATTGTGCAACTTGCCTGCCAAGCCCCTACCATGAATTACCTTTGAGGCTGGCTATGTATGTTGCCCCACCCAAGGAAGCTGAAGTGTTACCCACCCCTGTTCATTACTAGGGGATTTATATAGCAAGAGAGACGGGGTCCCAAGTCCTGGGTCTTATACTGAACCTTGGCTCTCCTGTCCTTCATCCCTTATACAAAACCAACCACTATATAGTACTACAAAGTGAAGTGTTGAGACGCCAGACAACCACCATTTTAATTCATTCACAAACCTATGTTTTAAGAAACTGTTTCATGTCACAGGCCTGTGTCCCAAGTGTTTTAAGTACTGTTAGGAATTTGTGGGCTGGGGGGAGGTCCTGGGCACCAGAGCCCACTTAGCAGTGTAAAAATGCAGGCTGAATCTGCTCCCTGGCAAGGAACTGCTTGGGGAGAAGAACCACCATGTAGTACAAAGGAAGGTAATGGCCCATTGGCACAAACAGTACCTCCTCCCATGAGGGGCTGGTGAGCAGAGACTTTGCTGCCACATACACCCAGACAACACCATTACTGGCCCCAACAACATCACACATACCATCTCGGGACTATTTAATTGCTCATCGTCTAACATTGTGTATGCCATCAAATGCCAACAGTGTCCTTCAGCTCTCTATATTGGACAAACAGGCCAGACCTTACGCCAAAGAATAAACATAAATCGGACATCAGGAATCACAAGACAGAGAAACCAGTAGGAGAACACTTCAATCTCCCAGGACATTCTATACAAGATCTCAAAGTAGCTGTTTTACTGCAAAGGAATTTCAGAAATAGACTGGAAAGAGAAGCTGCTGAATTGCAACTTATCACCAAACTTAAAACCATGGAGAGACCTGGTCTGAACAAAGACATTGGATTCTTATCTCATTATACATGACAAAGCCATTTTTCACCTTCCCACCCCTTGCTTCTTCCTGTAAGACCTATTGCAGTCGTTAAGAGTCGTCAACAGGCTCATCACAGCTATCTGCCAATCACCCATTCCCACCACCCTTCTGAGTAATACCCCTCCCCACCTTCTCACTATATAGAAGGGTCTGGAAACTTCTGTTTCAGTGTATCTGAAGAAGTGTGCATGCACACGAAAGCTCATACCAAGAACTAACTTAGTTGGTCTTTAAGGTGCTACTGGAAGGAATTTTTTTTTTGTTTTGACTATGGCAGACCAACACGGCTACCTATCTGTAACATATTTCTTAAAGACACTGCAGACTCTGCCATGCCTCATTCCAAACCCTGGTTTCCCAGATAATTCTTCAACACGCAAACCACTATACCAGCACTGGCTCCTGGGTGTGTCATCTTCAGTCTTGGAAGAAACAGTACTTCACAAGTTCTCAGGTATTGGATTCTTACAGAAATCTACAATCTCTAGGCAATCAATGCCCCAAGGCATAGAGCTGAATCATTTGCTAGGAATGGACAATATTGGTGTTAGTCAGCCCCTCTAACATTACCCTTGTATTCCTCAGCATCAAGGGCAACAGCTTTTCCTGCATGAGTTCACTGTATGGAATGTTTTTGAAACAAGGTGGACTTTGAATTTTATTGTCGGAATGGAGGGACTATCTGGAGAGATGTGTATGTTGGCAGAGTGTCCGATTACTGGGAAATGAGCAAGGCTTAGGCAGACTCTTGCCAAACAGGGAATTGGGTGCCCCAAACTCCAAGGTAGAGGGAGGAGCTTGAAGCCAGCAGCTATGTGTGTGTGACAACAAAAGGAAATCACCTGGGAGATAGCCTTGAGTAGAGAAGATTAGTAACTCAGATTACCATGGAAAACGCATATATAAGCAAAAGCCCCTTGTTGCTGCCTTATCTTTAAATACAAGCCTGGAGCTGTTTGCAACCCAGACACAGATAAGAGGAAGTCTGTGTGGAGAAATGGATTAACTCCCACCCCTTGGATGTCTTTGGGTAACTTGTTAGTTCATCTCCCTACAAAAATCAGCCCAACCCAGAGATCTCAACCTGCAGCAGTGAAGCACATTGTGCAACTGTGCTTGCTTGGAGACCCAACAGATGGCTAGCACTATCAGTGTGGCTCCACAAGTCACCTATTTTGTGACATGTTCTCCCTCTGCCCTCCAAGAGGTGACTGATGCTTACAGCATCTCACTGGTGCTGCATGTCCAGTCCTGATTCAGTGATAAAAAGCTCAAAAAAAAAACCTCATATAGTTTTGGCAAGTTAGGGAAACAAAGTGAAGTTAGTTCAGGAAAGATTATTATTATTATTATTATTATTATTATTATTATTATTATTTATACCCCGCCCTCCCCGGCCAGGGCTGGGGAGCCTGTGGCCCTCCAGATACTGTTGGACTCTCATCAGCCCAACCAGCATGGCCAGTGGTTAGGGATGGTGGGAGTTGGACTCTGGCAACTGCTAGAGGGCCACAGCTTCCTCACAACTGGCTTTTGCCATAATAAATGTGTTCCATAGCACTCTAATCATTTTATCTTGTTCTGTAACAGACTAGGGGCTCACCCACACTTCCACTTGCCTTATGCTTTCTAGGTGTGGGTCCAAAAGGTTTTGCCTTTGCTCCACTGCTTTCTCCTAGAAAACCAACTTTTTACCACTAAATTGGAGCAAACATCAATCCAAAGAAAACGCAATTGACGTTTGCTCCAACTCAGGCATAAAGGTCAGGTTTTCTGGGGGAAAGCAATGGGACAAACGGAGGTGAGGAACAGACCTAATATTGCCTACCCTACACTGAAAAATAATATTTGTTTGACTTAATGGCTTCTCCATGCTACAAAAGACACAAAGATCATTTCATCTGAGTGTGGGGGGAAATTATTGCCCTGGGAGCCCCCTAGATAATTTAACCTGGCTCTCTTGATGCCTTCCTTCTGAGTTCTGCATTTTTGGGAGGATAATTTTTTTAGAAAGGGCTGCTACCAGGCATACACATGCCAAGGGCCAAAGGATTACTTTGAAAGAAAGCAATCTTTGTGGAGATACAACTAATATCCCTTAGATAAAGTTTCACTGCTCTCCACTGGCTCCAGGAACCTTTAGCAGTGCACATTCTGGACACTATTTGGAGATTAGAATGACCCTGGAGGATAATGACACAACCCTTTAACAACCAACTCATACTTGGGGCCCATTCAGACTCTGGCTTTGTGCAGACCCAGGGCCAGCCCAGGGGCTTCGGGGAGCTAAGTAGTAGACCCTGGAAGCTTCAACAACTCACACCCACATGCTTCTTTTTCTTTGAAAATCTGTGTCAATATTTAAAAGGACGGGTCTACCATTATCACATATAACAGGGATGGGAACCTGTGGCACTTCAGATGTTGTTGGACTACAACTACCATCATCCAGTGCCAGATTTAGGGTGGTGCAGGCACTTACCCCACACAGGGCACTGAACCAAGGAGGCGCAAAACTGAGAAGATCCATAATTGAGAAGATCCATTTGGAAGTGCCAAATTTTGACCTCACACAGGTTCCATAGTCATCCCTGGCCACTTGCCATGCTGGCTGCAGCTGATGGGAATGGAATTCAACAACATGTGGTGCCATATACCTTGGGCCCAAGCCTTTCTTATGAGCTATCTGACACATACATGAATGGCTGCAATGCAGATTTAACAAGGCGGAAAATTAAGGCCCATGGAGGAAGATAGATTTGCAATTCTACTTCAATGGACATACACTTTTTCTGTCACCTGTGTGTTCTGTTTAAAGAACAACATTGTTTGGTTCTGTGTTGTCACAGGGTCTTGTATTCCTTACATTTGGCACACTGGAAAAAGTACAGTTGGTACCTCCCTGAGCAGTAGCTTAAGGAGGGGTCGCTGCACTATTGGGTCAGGTTAGTAAGCCCAACCCGATAGCCCAGCAACACCCTCCTGAAATTAATCTCTGCCACATCACCTGGAGAGGAGCACCCAACTCTCAGTTCTATGACTCTTCCTGACCTTCACAGCAGCATAAGCCTCACTTTTGGAGAGAGTTAATGCTAATCAGCTGAGCCAGGTGACTGTCACAAATATGCCGAATGTAATTAACACAATTTCCAAGGGGTGCCTGTGTGCCCTTGGGCTGGCCGAGAGGGAAGGGGAGCGCACTGCTGCCACCCCCACTCCGTCAGGCTCGGGAGAACAAGGGAGCTGCAGAGGCAGCTTTCTTGGCAACAACCCAGCACCGGCCTGCCAGAGCTTCACTCCCAAGCCAAGCCTGACCCGGGGTGGGAGAGGAGGAGAAGTGGCGGCAGCATCGCCCTACCAATCAGCCCAATGGGATTGAACGGAAGGGCATTTGCCTGCCCTGCTGCGTCTTGCTCACGTCGCCTTCTGTACCTGCCCACCTGCGGTGCCAGGGAGACACACTCCACTGATGTTGCCAGCACTGCTGAGAGTGCCGGAGAGAGCGTGCTTTTTTGTTTTTTAAGGGAAACCTGGGGCAGGTGTCATTTGCAGGCTCTGCTAGAGTGCTGGTGCCCTAACAGCACTATAGCACCACATGAACAGCTTGCAAATGAACACTGCTATGCCTCTGTATATGGTTATATATGGTATATAGGATCTGGGTGCCAGAGAACCCAAAATTCTTGGATTTAGTAAGTTAGAATTAATCACGATTGGACTAAACTGGGCCAGACATGGAAACCCCTGCATTTAGTTTATGGATGGCGGTCATGCAAGAACAAAGGTGACCCACCATTAACCTTTTAAGTAGGCCATTGACAGAGACTTTTTGGGCTCGCAGAAAATGGGGAGAGCCCCACCCTGTGGTGGGAGATCGTGGAGACACAAGGCCAGAATTTAATTTCAGGAGGGACAGAATGGAAGTGGCTGATGTGGTAAGCAAGCAGGAAAAAAGTGTCACTTTTGCAAGCTGGAGAGGGGGGGGGCCAGAGGAGGAGGTAGGCAGTCTGTTTTATGCTGCAGAGAGGATCAGACATATTTGGGTTTTCTTGGAATCTAAGGCTGCAGCAATGGGAGAAACAGGACACTCTTGGGATCTGAATGCCCTCTCCACCCAGACACAGGTTGTATATACAGTATGTGTAAGTATAGGGACACGGGTGGCGCTGTGCTATAAACCACAGAGCCTAGGTCTTGCTGATCAGAAGGTTGGTGGTTCGAATCCCCACGAAGGGGTGAGCTCCCGTTGTTCGGTCCCAGTTCCTGCCAACCTAGCAGTTTGAAAGCTAGTCAAGTGCAAGTAGAGAAATACCCGTAGGTATCACTCCGGGGGGGGGAGGTAAATGGTGTTTCCGTGCACTGCTCTGGTTCGCCAGAAGCGGCTTAGTCATGCTGGCCACATGACCCTGAAGCTGTCTGCAGACAAACGCCGGCTCCCTCGGCCTATATAGCGAGATGAGCGCCACAACCCCAGAGTCGTCCGCGACTGGACCAAATGGTCAGGGGTACCTTTTAAGTAAATCATATACCATAAAGACAACACAGACTCCGCTGTGTTTCATTGTCCCAAAAGAGAACACACCTGGAAAGCACACCTACAACTCAAGGAATCTTGCCCTGCTTGTGGAGATTGGTGTGGCATGTAATAATATGATGAATAAGGATCATGCCCCTCTGCTCAGGGAAGGGCACAGTGGTGGCGTATGTGCTTTGTACACAGAAGGTCCCAGGTTCAACCCTTGGCGTCTGCAGGAAGGTCTCTGTCTGAAACCCTGGAGGGTCATAGACTTTGCTGAGCTAGATGGACCAATGGTCTAGCTTAGTATAAGGTATCTTCCTATGTTCCTAAAGATGCTTGACATTTGCAGAAGCTACAGAGTGTGTATGTAGATGGGAGTTCTTAAAAATGGGAGCGAGAACTGCAAATGTAATCCAACAGGCAAAGGCTGTTGCTGCCCTCTCGTGTCAGATTAAGATCAAGCACTGCAGTGGCCATTTCAGAACCAGGTGAGCACACAGACTTCTCTGTAGTCACTTTCTCCAGTTAGGAAAAGAGACCTGTCTGTGTCTCCTCTTAGTGCTAAAAGTACTGCTAGATTCAGCAGTGCTAGCACTATATTCTGCCCTAGACAATTGCCTAGGGTGGGGAGAAGGAAGCTTTGGCACAGGAGCAGGAACAGGGCCGACCCACCCATAGGGCAAAGTGAGGCAACTGCCTCAAACGACAGGATCTGCAAGGGCAGAAGATCTCAATGTAGATTTTCCCTGGTGCCATTTTGGGGTCCGCCTGAGGTGTCAAAATGTCTTGGGCCAGCCCTGTGCAGGAGGACCTCTTTGCCATTGTGCCTTCTCCACCATGACAGCTATTGTGTACTCCTGTGTTGCAACGTTCTGGAAGAGAGAATGCAATCCTCTCCTTTGCTTCAGCTTTGTCACTGTCACCCCCTGATGCATGGCATTGTGGACAGGTCCGGAATGACTCAGTAGGAAATGCCCAAACTGTGGAACAGCTCAGGATTAATCTGAAGTGCAATTCCAAGCAGCTGCAAGACCCACTGCAGGTATCCGTAGTTCTAAACTTCAGTGGGTAGACAGAGCATGACCAAATCTAACACTCTGTTTGTTTGACCAATACATCTTCCTGACCCGTAAAGAACCATTTCACAATAGTCTGGAGACCGAAGCACCGAGAGTTCCTATTGTTTTACACTGCTTCAATGTCAAAGTGACAGGATGACCTCAGACTGCAAAGCTATAAGCAGCCTCTGGGTGCAGCAGCTGGATCATGAAGTATGTGCTCTATTTATTTATTATTTTCCAGCATAGTGCCCCACCCCCATCTCATAAAAACACAAACAATCTAAAAGCAGCGGCACAGATATGTAAAAGCGCAATACGCTTTAAATAAATAAAACAAATTAGAAATGCTGTCCAGTCAGGAATAAGGGCTGTATCCAATGCTACTCAGAGTAGGACCCATTGAAAGTCCAGAAAACAAACAAACAAAGTGAGTTTCCCTGGGAATATAATTCAACAACAGTATTAAATATAAATATAATATCTAAATAAGACAATACACAATGGAGGCCAAACATAAACAGGATATTTTTCAATGCTACTGTTTCCTAATTTGTTAGATGGATAATAATATGCTCACAATAAAATTAGAAACATGCATAATATTTTCTGTATTACCTTCCAGGTATTCAACACATTATTATATATATTTTCAAATGCAATGCTAGACAGAGCTACAGAGTTCGCAGCTTTATTTGGGTCCAGAAAACTGCCTTCAACACGTTGGGTTTGTGTCTCTAATTTGTATTACACTGCTTATTCCTCAAGTATTTCAGAGTGGTAAGATGATGGATCCCTGCCTTTTTTTCCTGTTTGAACACAAAATGAATTTGTGTCATGTGACCAAGGTGTTGTTTCTACATTTTCCTTTTATTAATTAATTTATTGCATCTATTCTCATGAAAATCCCGAAGTGGTTTAACAGAGACATATATGAAAATCAATTTCAAATCCAATACAGTAACAGATTGGGATAAAACTCTCCACTTAAAAGGCTTGTTGAAAAAGGAAGGTCTTCGATAGGCACTGAAAAGACAATTGAGACAGCACCTGTCTTCAAAGAATAGGTACCACCACCCAAACAGCCCAATTGGTATCTTCAGTAAACTGTCTCCTGCACAGTGTAGTGATCTGTAGAATATATAAGAAGTGAGAGGATATTTTCTGTGTGATCTTTTAGGTTAGCTCTTTTAAACCCAGTTATGGTAATTGTTTAGTTATAGGAATTTTGGTATTAGCTCTTTACTTTCAAGTTCTTAGTTTTGTTTTTTGTATTGATCTGGCATCGTATTTTTCTAATTCTTAAAAATTACTTCCAAAAATAAAATTACTGTTGGATATGTCCATCCTATAAACCACTGAGCCTTTGGGGCTTGCCGATTAGAAGGTTATCGCTTTGAATCTGTGCGACAGGGTGAGCTTCCATTGCTCTGTCCCAGCTCTTGCCAACCTAGCAGTTTGAAAGCATGCCAGTGCAAGTAGCTAAATAGGTACTGCTACGACGGGAAGGTAAACAGTGTTTCTGTGCACTCCAGCTTCCATCACGGTGTCCCATTGCACCAAAAGCAGTTTAGTCATGCTGGCCACATGACCCCATAGTCGCCTTAACTGTTCAGGGGTCCTTTACCTTTACCTTTCTATGCACCTTTATCGGTGCAGCTTCTCCAGAAGAAAGCGGGTTGAGTTCCATTTATATAGGGTAAGTTAACTGCTGTGTTATATCATCAGCAAACAAATTTTATTGAATTATTTCCACCTATAGGTTTTTTATACTTCATGTGATATTGCATGTATTCATATCAATGTTCACATTTAAGATCAGAATCTCATACATTTTTGTTGTGCCCACCTCCTAATCTATATTTCATGTAATTTTGATGTTTCTCCTTCAGATGTATTTGTTTCTTCTGTTATTATTTGCTGAAATAATGCCAGCTGCCTATTTGCCTGAACTCTGCTTTATAAGCCCATGTACCAATTTTTCCCCTCTAAGGGCAGACAATCACATCAGAAGGCAATGATTTCTATGGATGTATCGCTTTCAGAAGCATATGTCCAGACTTCCGGTCGGCGCCAGCGTTAATGGCGGTCCTTGCTTCGAGCTCCGAAGCAGGACTGCTCCGTGAGTTCGGGTCTGACCCGCTACGGCGAGCGGGGGACCCCTAAAATCACAGGCGCTGAAGCCTGTGAGCAAGGAGATTCGGTGGGCACCTTTGCGCCCCCCGGTATCGCGAAAGAGCCTTTTTAAAGGCTCTGGAGCGGCAGCGGGTGTGAGCGCGGTGCTGAGGATCGCAACCCAGCCCACGGAGCGAAGCCGCGTCGCCATTGACGGAGAGCGCCGATTCCTTCCTGAAACTACAGATTGGCAACAATACCCGTGAGTAAGACCGATAAATAAAGTGAACGGGACTTTAAAACTTAAGAAGATTAGGCGGAAAACGGGTCAGGCAAAAATTAAGGAAGTCAGCCTCCCGGAACTGCATGTTTGATTGAGCAACGAAAGGAGTAAGCTGTATTTAAAGGGAACGTATTTATCCTTTTCAACTTCGTTAACCTGACATCGAAAGAGGACCTCCCCCCTGGAGAGTGGGAGAGGGGGGAAGAAAATTGACTTAATTTTGTTTGTTTGAAGAAGGGAGTTTGGAAACGGAAATTTTCCGCTGTCAACACCTCTGGCCAGGCTGCCGGAGCAGTGAGCGCCTGGGAGTGAACTGTCAAACTAGATGGTGGATACAAAGTAAGATTTATCTGAAATAAAATAACGGGACTTTAGTGGACAAGAACTGTAACATTTTAAACTGCAACAAAGTAGGGTCTTTACTTGGACTTTCACTTTTGGAACTTTGTATGGCTACTTCTCTCCCTGTTTCTTTGTTCCTGTACTGGATATAATGTACTCCCTCTAGAGGTCTAAAAGAGAGACTGTTGTTGTACTGAGGCAGAAACAGTGGGATTTTCCACTTGCAACTGTTCCTGTGGGAACGACCTTGAGATATGAGCGGTCCACTGGATGAAATATCAACAAGATCCAAAGCAAAGCAGGCTCAGGCTCAAAAGAAAAGAGGCTCCTTGTCAGGAGCATCAGCTGCACAGGAAAGAACAACAACAGTATCAATGGATTCCATGACACAGGCTTTACTCAGGATAAATGAATCTTTAGAAGCACTTACCAAGCAGTCTACAGAGAACTCTAAGAAACTGACAGAATTGACAACAAGACTGGATTTGAACACAACGACAATATCGTCTAATACAGATTCTATAAATCGTTTAAT
The DNA here is from genome assembly GCF_964234715.1 of Podarcis melisellensis. Taxonomy (NCBI): domain Eukaryota; kingdom Metazoa; phylum Chordata; class Lepidosauria; order Squamata; family Lacertidae; genus Podarcis; species Podarcis melisellensis. Next base: position 4,223,797 of record NC_138529.1, read on the forward strand.
TCAGGAAAGCACAGAAACAAGGAGAATAGCCGAGAGCGCTAGGAGCACGGCCGAGAAAACTAAAGGGAAATTTGTTCCTATTGCAAAGAAAGTATATGAACATGATGCAGCCTTGGCCCTTATGGAACTGGAGAGGAAAGGCAAGAACTTGAAACTGAGACTGGTACCTGAAGAGGAAGAGGACAAGCTTGGGGAATTTCTTACAGACAAGTTCCAAGAATTTTGGAGTGATGAGTTAGAGGGAGAGGAAGAGGATTTTGCAATAACTACAGCCTTCCGGATTGGCAGAAAGCAAGGCAAGAAACCAAGGGATTGTTTAATTACCCTCAGATCCAAGGAAGAAAGAGACAAAATACTGAATTTACACTTCCAGAAGGCATTGGTTATTAAAAACTCCCAAATACAGATTTTTAAAGATATTCCCAGATACTTTTTGGAGGTGAGAACACAATTTAAAGACTTAGTTGACCTACTGAAACAAAACAACATTCAATTCAGGTGGGAATTCCCACAAGGGCTGTCTTTCAACTTCAAAGGGAAGAAAATCAAAATAAAAACAATTCAAGACAAAGAATACTTTTTGGAGAGAAACTTTGAGGACTTTCAGAAAGGAACCGTGAGAGAGAGGGAAATACCGGACATTGCAAACCTATCGTTTGGATTGAACCCAGCACCGACTGACGAGGAACAAGAACTTGGAGCAGTGGGTGGGAAAAATACCCAATAACAAAAATGTCCCTGCAACTTCTGAGTTGGAACTGCAGTGGTCTAAACCATCCCCGAAAAAGAGATCAGGTCTTTCATATATTAAAGAAAGAACAGTTAGACATAATCTGTTTGCAAGAAACCCATATTGCCAGGATACACAGGAAACTTCTGATAAATAAGAGATTAGGACTGGAATTTGTTTCCTCAGACAAAGTTAAGAAAAGAGGGGTGGTGATTTATGCCAAGGAAAAATGGGAACCAAAAATGATTTTTAAAGATGATGAAGGAAGATACCTGGCAGTAGAAATTCAAATTCAAGGAGAAAAGATTCTAATTGTTGGGGTTTATGCACCTAATGAGGGGAAGGCAGAGTTCTTCAAGAAGTTGCATGAGACCTTAATGGACTTTATGGATTTTAAAATTATATTGATGGGCGACTTGAACGGAGTTGTCTCCACAAATATGGACAAAGCTCAAAGACAAGTAATATCCAAGGATGGGAGACTACCAAAGACTTTCTTTGAACTCACTGACACCATGGACTTGATTGATATTTGGAGAACAAGGAACCCTCTGGAAAGAGAGGGAACCTTCTTCTCTGAAGCAAAAATGACCTGGACTAGAATTGATCAAATTTGGATTTCTAGCAATCTGGCACCAAGAGTGAAAAGAACAGAAATCTGCACAAAAACCTGTTCCGACCATAATGCAGTTAAGATGGAAATGAAATTAACAACGGCTGGAACCTTTAGATGGAGAATGAATGACACCCTATTTAGAGATGAAGAAATTTATCAAAAGGCCCAAAAAATAGTGAAGGACTATTTTGAGATAAATTTGAGAACGGAGGTGGAAAAAAGAATAGTATGGGACGCAAGTAAGGCCGTGATGCGCGGTTTCCTAATCCAGCAGAATTCTATAAAGAGGAAAAAACAAAATGAGAGAAAGGAAAAGATTTTGAAACAGATAAAAGAAGGAGAGAAGAAATTGAGATCCAAACCAAAGTCTCAGGAGATTTTAAGAGAAATAAAATATTACCAGACACAATATATGGAATTGATGAATCAAGAGATAGAATGGAAAATAAAGCAAATGAGACAAAAGACTTTTGAATCAGCAGATAAATGTGGGAAACTGCTGTCATGGCAACTGAAAAAGAGACAAAAGTTAAATACTGTGACATCCTTGGAAATAGATGGGAAACTTGTTAACAAACCGAATGAGATAAGTAACTGTTTTCAAAGTTTCTTTAAAAAACTGTATGCACAAGGGCCTGTAAATGAACAAGAAATGGAGGAATTTGTTAAAGAGTACAGACTACCAAAAATTACAGAACAAAATAAAAGGATTTTGAATGAAAAAATTACAGAACAGGAAATAGAGGGTGCCATTCAGAATATGAAATTGGGGAAATCACCAGGACCAGACGGCTTGACTGCGAAATACTACAAAGCCCTCAAGGAATGGTTAATACAACCATTGAAGGAAGTATGCAACCAGATATTAGAGGGGGAAAAGGCTCCCGAATCGTGGAAAGAAGCATTCATCTCACTTATACCGAAGACAGAAACTGAGAAACATCAAGTTAAGAACTACCGCCCTATATCACTCCTGAATGTGGATTATAAAATTTTTGCAGACGTTTTAGCGAAAAGATTTAAGAGAGTACTGGCAGAGGAGATTCACAAGAATCAAACAGGCTTTCTCCCAGGGAGACATATGTCAGATAATGTGAGGAATATTATAGACATTTTGGAGTTGCTAGAGGTGGACATCAATAGAAAGGTAGTTTTGATTTTTGTGGACGCGGAGAAAGCCTTTGACAACATTTCTTGGAAATTCATGAAGAAGAATCTCCACGGGATGGGGGTAGGCCAAAGGTTTGAAAACGGTATAGGTGCAATATACTCTGAACAAAGAGCTAAATTAATTGTGAACAATGTGGTAATGGATGAAATACCAATAGAGAAAGGCACACGACAGGGATGCCCTATATCCCCTTTACTTTTTATATCTGTCCTGGAGGTTTTACTAAACATGATTAGAAAGGACCAGCTGGTAAAAGGAATACAGGTCGGAACCAAACAATATAAGTTAAGGGCATTTGCAGATGATCTAGTGTTAACTTTGCAACAGCCAGAAGCTAGTACCAAAAGAGTTTTAGAATTAATGGAGATATTCGGCCAGGTCGCAGGATTTAAATTAAACAAACAGAAAACAAAGGTGCTGGAAAAAAATCTAACAAATGAGGAGAAAGATAGGTTTCAGAGTGAAACTGGGTTGGAAATAGCAAAAAAGGTTAAGTACCTGGGGGTAAATTTAACATCTAAAAATGTGAATTTATTTAAAGATAACTACGAAAAATGCTGATCAGAAGTAAAAAAAGATCTAGATATATGGTCTAGGCTGAAACTTTCCTTGTTAGGCCGAATTGCTGTTATCAAGATGAATGTATTGCCAAGAATGTTGTTTTTATTTCAGACATTGCAAATTCTAGACAAAGTGGACTGCTTCAAGAAGTGGCAGAAAGATATATCTAAATTTGTCTGGCAGGGCAAAAAGCCCAGAATAAAATTTAAGATTTTAACTGATGCAAAAGATAGAGGGGGCTTCGCCCTGCCAGACTTAAGACTTTATTATGAATCAGCAGCATTTTGCTGGTTGAAGCAATGGCTACTTCTGGAAGATACAGACATTCTTGATCTGGAAGGATATGACAATAGCTTTGGTTGGCATGCATATCTGTGGTATGACAAGGTAAAGGTCTATAAAAGCTTTAAAAACCATATTGTCAGGAAAGCATTGTATAATGTTTGGAATAGATACAAGGATCTATTGGAAAGTAAAACCCCTAGGTGGTTGTCACCAATGGAAGCGAAAGCAGTGAAAAAACTTAACATGGACTCTAATTGGCCTAAATACTGTGAAATTTTAGAATATGATGGTGAAAAACTGAAGCTTCAAAGTTTTGAGAAGCTAAAGCACAAAGTTCGAGATTGGCTACATTATCGTCAGATAAATGAGACATTTAAGCAGGACAGGAAACTTGGTTTTCAGAAGGAGAGGTCAAAGTTAGAAACAGAATTGTTAGAATCCAATACTAAGAATTTATCTAAAATGTACAATTTGCTGCTGAAATGGAACACACAGGATGAAATGGTGAAATCAGCTATGATTAAATGGGCACAGGACATCGGTCATGATATTATGTTTGTTGACTGGGAACAGTTATGGACCACCGGCATTAAATTTACGGCATGTAGTGCCCTGAAAGAGAACATAATGAAAATGATCTATAGGTGGTACATGACCCCAGTCAAACTTGCAAAGATCTATCATTTGCCCAATAACAAATGTTGGAAATGTAATGAGGCTGAAGGTACTTTTTATCATCTTTGGTGGACCTGCCCAAAGATTAAGGCCTACTGGGAAATGATCTATAATGAAATTAAGAAAGTCCTTAAGTGGACATTTATAAAGAAACCGGAGGCTTTTCTCTTGGGCATGGTCGGCCAATTGGTACCAAAGAAGGATAAGACGTTTTTTATGTACGCAACCACAGCAGCAAGAATCCTGTTGGCAAAGTATTGGAAGATGCAAGAATTACCTACTCTGGAAGAATGGCAGTCGAAGGTGATGGAATATATGGGACTGGCAGAGATGACCGGCAGAATCCGTGACCAGAGGAAAGAGACAGTGGAAGAGGACTGGAGGAAATTTAAAATATATCTTAAAAATTATTGTAAAATCGTGGACTGATAAGATGTCAAGGGGTAAGAAATAAAGAATTACAGCTGTAAATCTTAAACTTTAAGTAAATTTAAAAGGGACTTGATTAAAAACTGACTGATGAGTTGCTCGAAAAAATGGCAAAATAAGGATGTAGCGAAGGGAAGGTATGGGGAAGTCAAATTTTTGTTGTATGTCTTTGATGTTTGTGTTTTGTTTTGTATTGTCTTTGATATGTGTAAAAACCAATAAAAATACTATAAAAAAACAAAACAAAAAAAACAGAAGCATATGTCCATTTCATTCATGCATTGATTAAACTATGATTTTTCTCCCCTCCACATGTATAATAATTTCCTTAAGAATAATGAAGACTCCCATCAGACTTGCATAGCTTTGCCAGCTGCCCCGTAAGTGGAGTATAGGATTGATCTACCCATTTAGGGACAATCGGCTTGTATTATGCTCAGCTCCAATTTAGAGGCTTTTCTGGAAGGCTGAACAGACTTCTATAGTTGTTGGCTTGTGATGAAGATAGTTGTGCTAGTTATGAATTTTATGCCTAGTGTTACATTGTTAGTACATAAACCCTACTCCAAGAACTGTGGGTGTCATTGCTGACACAGTTCCTGATTGGTGGGCTACAGAAGTGCTTCCAAAGGCACAGAGCAGGGTGTATGTGCCTTTTTCTCAGCATATTTTTATTTTCTGACTGTTTCCCTCCGCCCTTCCCAGGCGGAATTAAGCATCTGAATTACTTACTTACTTACTGAATTACTTACTGAATTAAGCATCCGTTCAGTGGCGTATCTCCGTTCAGTGGCTTTTATCCTTGATTTGTTTTCTTATCACCTTGTTTTATATAGAATTGTTTTATGTTGTATTTCATCATTCTGTTGTGTTTTATATTGTGTTTTAACCACTTTGAATACCATTGTGTAGAAAGATGGCATAAAAAATAAATAATGCAACATTTTCCAAGAAGGATTCATGTTTTCTAGCTAGCACCTGTAAAACATTGTCCCATTACTGCTTTTGGGGATTAGGTTTCTAGAAGTGAAATAACTGGGACCGGGATGGGAGTCCTGTGCCACCCCAGATGTTGTTTGACTCCAATTCCCATAAGCCTCAGCCAAGAGTCAATGATGATGGGGGTTGTTGTCCAACAACATCTGGAGGGGAACAGGCTCCCTTATCTTGTGGGTTCCAAGAGATACTGTATTGGCTGTAGCTGCACATACATGCAGAGACAGATACGCAGGTACTGTACAAAACGCAGATTCCCATCCGCTCTAAGGTTGTTAGATCTTAAGACTTTGCTGGCAGAGAGCTGGAGCAGATCTTGATGAGGCAGAGATGAGGCACAGTAGCCTCTTGCAGGGGGAAAGAGGCTGACATGCTGACTGTTTATCTGGGAGGACCCTGATAATACATGAGTGTTATCCCTTGCTTCTGGACACCAACCTTAAGATCATTCAAATTAATCCTTTCCAACCTAGTGCCTTTCAGATATTCTGTACTACAATTCTCATTGTCCCCAGTCCATACACTGCTTGAGAGAAGACTCCTCTTCCCCTCCAGGTCTGTGGAGGATGCTCTGTTTTGTTTATCACTAGCAACATAGGGACGACCATCTTTTCCCCACCACATAGCTAATCTATTTAGCAGTTCTCAGGCTGTTGATTAAAGCCGAAAGAACTGAGATAGTTGTGGTTCCTGCATTGCAGGGGGTTGGACTAGATGACCGTGGATGTCCCTTCTACCCTACAACCGTAGGATTCTATGCAATTTATGTGGCAGAAAATATGAAGTGGACAACACAGATTACATAAAACAACATAAAATTCAGCATTTCCTCCACTTTTAAAAATAACTTTTCCAAATATGGCAGGGGAGGCTTGAGTTTTCAGCAAGAGCCCTGAAACTTAACAGAGAACTTTACAGAACATTTAAAACAAATTAAAAACCCCCCACTGGCACTGAATACAAAATCAGCACATCATCAGCCAGAAAGTCCATCCCCCCCCCCTTGCAGGCTAGTTTTCTCCTTGCAGGGTGCCACTGCGACTTCCCTCACCTTGAATGTGGAAATTGCGGGGGGCTGGAGGTGGGGGTGGGGGGGTCACCAGCTCCAACGAAGCATATCCTTTTAAATGTGTTTGTGGGCGGGGAGGGGTATTATGTACTTTGTTGTTTGTATGTTGTGAGCTGCTCTGAGATCTTTCGGTGAAAGGTGGTAGACAAATTTAACAATAACAACAATAATAATTCAACTAGCTAGGGGGATCCTCGAGGACCCCGAGGGTCGAGTCCGACCCCCTGCCACGATCGGGAGGCGTAGAGGGGAAGGTCCGCAGGTGTGGTCACCGGGCAGTAAAGCCAATCTTAAACTGGCCGAACTCGGGCCGCCCTCCGCCCCCTGCTGCGCGACAGCCCCCCCTTCAAGGCGCCGCCGACGGCGGGGCTCGAACTTCCGGCCTCGCCTCCGCTCGACGCGACTCCGCTTTCCCTCGCGCTTGCGCCCGACCGCGCGACCACGTCGCCTCTCCGGCCTGAGAACCGCGGCGCCAACCCGCTCCCTCCGCCGGCTTCCCTTTTTTCGGGCCCGCCCCCCTCGGAAGGAGGAGGCGCCTCTTTCGCTATAATCACGTGACGGCCGCATCCGGGCCCTTTCGCCTTCTCTCCCTCTTCCCAACATGGCGGCCTCAGGTGAGCGGCGGTCGCGGGGCGCGTGGGCCTCCGGGTCCAGGCAGGCCGCTCGCCCGCGCCGGGCTCGGCCTCCCTCCAGAGCCGGCGGGAGCCGGGAGCGCGTCCCCCCGAGAAGGCGGCTCTCGCCCTCCAGCCGCCCCAAGACCGGAGCGGGCGCGCGGCTTCGAACCAGGCGGCCTCGCGCGGCTCCCGCTCCGGCCTGTTGGGGGGGGCGGGGGGGGGAGCGCGGGCGGCACTCGGAGCTCCGTCAGGGAGGGGGCGGGGGGCGGCAGATGGCACCTTCTTGGGCCGCGTCCCAGTGCGCAGGCGCGCGGCAGGCGCGGGCGAGGTGGGGCAGGGCGGACCTGGGCGGCGCCCACGTGGGTGCTGCTTGGCTGACTCGCCGCCGCCCGGGCTGGCGGGGCGGGGCGGCGGAGGGGAGCTGGTCGCCCGGCGCTTGCCCGCCCCGCCTCCCTCGCCGCCGCCCCCGGCAGCGGGTGGCATTCAGGGGCCCACCTTCCCCACGCACCCGCCGCCTGCCTGCCTGCCTGCCTTCTCCCCCACCCCGGGAAGGAATTAGCAAAGCCGAGAGGTCAATGCGGAAGCCCTCCTGGACCCCGAGCTCCCAGGATGGCCTGGGCGGGTGGGGGAAGGACTGTCGTCTCCCTCTCGGCCCTGCTTTGGAATACGGGGAGGGGGCTGAGAAAACCAGCCCACCTCGGAGGGCTGCTGGAGCGGTTGCTGAGACTCCTGTGTACGCGCAAAGGGGCTGCGCTCTCTCCATGAGGGAGAGAAGTTTTCCATGCACGTTCACGGCCCCCGATCTTACTTGCCTAGTATGGTTGCCTTCTGGCCTCCTACTTTTTGTTATCTGGCTTCTCTGGAGGCTGTGTTCTTGCTCTGTCCCAAGATGGCCTTCCTATTTACGCCATTGCAGGATACTAGGGAAGTGTCCAGGCTGTTCTTTGTTATATCTCTTATAACACCTGGTGTATTGGGCTGTGTGGGTTTGGGCCAGTCATTTTGCCACTTGGTTTCCTAGTTCCCTTCCTTCACACACCACCAGTCTTGAAAAGATTGTCTATAGGTGCAGCAGGATGAGGTGGTAGAATGACCTTCATAATGGAAAGGGGATCATATAAAATTCCCCTCTATAAACAACACCCCCATGAAAATGAGCACAGTGCAAAATCAGGCTGGACTAGAAACACCGACTGATATGCTAGTATCTTCCTTACATGGGGGGAAGATTCAGAAATGGCTTTCCTTGCCTGCAGTCTGGAGTGTTGCAGCCCAGTCTACCATTTAATTCTCCTGCATGTATGCTGTGAGTTGCAGCTATTTCTCAAATATAAAATTTACCCATCAAATGTCTGGAATGCTGGGTCTGTTGCGGCCTGACTCCTGCTGCTTGCTTAGCTTTGTCTTTGCTGGAAGAAACATAGGAACAGTTGGGTCTACAGGGTACTACTTACCATGCTTTCTGTATGCATTTCTGCTTTAACATAAAATGAGGCTTCTCTTGTTCTTTACACACTACTTCCCTATTTTGATGGGGACATAGCACATTGCCATCTGTGTAGAAGATGCTTGTGTCTTCCTGTTGGAGAGTTAATTTTATTTCTGTGTGTTGATAGCACAATAGTCTGCCAAGCTCTAGTGTAACACTTCCAAATTGTGTCTTGGATAATGGAAAATACATCTGCCTAAGATCAACCTCAGGATGAAGTTGATGGGCTTTGGATAGGTTATTTATTTGACTCTGAAAGGCACCTCTTTGTTCCCTCCATTGCCAGGTAACAGGATTGCTGTTTGTGCTTTTCATAAGGTCCAACTCTTCCATCTAAGGGATATGTGGTGACACTGATAGCTGTGTTCCATGGAACTGTGTTCTGCAGGCAAATCTCTCACCTGTACTATATTCCCTACATCTGCACATTAAAAAAGATTGTTTTCGGTTACATTTAGTAAGTCCTTACAAGATGACAATGAAGCTGATTTTTAAATATATAATATTATTTCTAAAATTTGAAGTTCACAAATCGATACATACTTTTAAAATATTATTCAGAATATTAGATTGTTCTGCCCTCAGACTGGTATTTGAAAAACAGAGTAGCTCTCAGTAATACAGAAACTGGGCATCAGTCATTCCGCAGTATCCTGTCCCAAGAGTTCCCTAGCCTAGGAGACAACATCCAGAGGGCAACAGGTTCCCCATCCTTGGTGTTTAGGTTCTCATTACATGTTGAGCTTACCTCCCACACTACACTTTTTGCAGCCCAGTTGCTTGGCTTTGGTGGGGGGGGGGGCATAGAGTATCCCTTGTTTACTTTATTCCAACATTCCACTTTCTTAGCTCCTGGAGTGGTTTCCGCTGCTGAAAATGGAAGCTCGAGGACTGCTCAAGGTGAGGAGGATTTTAGTATTTTAGTATTTTATTCTGACCTGCCAAGATAATGTGGCATATTTTTAATCTCTGAATATGGTTTGCATAACAGCACAAGGGATCCCTAAGAATTAGGGAGGAGCACTGCAGCATCTTCCATACAAAAAGTGTGAATGTTTCTTGTGTAAGTGTTCTTTGTGTCTGTCTGCTTGGGTGATAAGTTCTTTGTGTCTGCTTAAATGTTGTGGGTCGATCTCTGCCAGGCATGACTTTTTCCCAGTGGTTTAGTTATGGTGGCTGACTTCCATATGCCTTTGAAATGCACCAGACTGCACCAAATAGCTGCACTAAAAATACTAAAGTGAAAATGGGAGGGCACACCTTCTGTATCTTGTTAGCTGGATACTATAGTATTGCAGTTAACCAGACATAATTCCATTAGAATTCTACGGTTTACTTTGAGACATTTGCTGCCAGAAATGAAACACCTCTGTCATAATGGATGGTCTTTGCAGAGATCAGGCATTCTGCTGTTTGACTCCTAATGGTAGGACAAACCATTGCAAATGCTTTGAGAAGCACATCTTAAATACTTGAGGGTTTTTTTTTCCTGTGGGCCGGATTCAGCAAACCTGGTGCACTTGTGAAAGCCAGCACTAGTGTAACGAGCTTCTCCCCCCCCCCCCCCGCTTGCCCCAAATCTGCTGGAGGGTTGGGAGAACTCTCAGAACAGCATGCGATGGGAAAAGAGGGGAGATTGTTCAGCCTGGCAAGCAAAACTGCTTGTATGAGCACGGCATTAAATTCTATTCTCTCCATAAGTCTGAGTCCACTGTAAAACTGATTGGGGGTTTTAGCACCTAGGGGACTTAAAAGGGGTTGAATCACATACACATTTTTTTTTTAAGTCTTAGCTGGAATGATGGCTTTAAATAATTTGCCTTCTTGCCAAAGTTTGGAAACTACTGTTTATACAACTGTGAATCTTTTGCATCTTGCGTAGACACAGTGGGCCGTGCAAGAAAACACAGCAGAGCTTGAAACCTGGTTGCATTGGTTTTTCATAGGTCAGTGCAGTGTGTATTATTCAATCTAGTAAGTTTGGCAAGCTTCCTTCACTTGCAGTCTTAATTGAAAAGAGAGCTAACCCATTTCCTCTTTTTTTAAAAAAAGGTAGGTATTCTTTTGTCATACTGCATTGGCATAGTGCATTTATTCATTAGATTTTTTAAAGTTTATCTTTATTGTCAGGCCTTTGTATAAGGGTTGATTATATATCCTTGTGTTAGCCTTTAAACAAACCTGCAAATTGGGTTAGACTGAGAGATGGTGACTTGCTCAAAGAATCCTTATGAGCATATATTTTGTGCCTCAGATGATAAACGTGATAAGCAGTTCCATAAAGCTGTGTTATGATAGGACAGGAAGATTGTATTTCAACAGCAGTTTCTCTGTGGCTGCTGCTGCTGCCTCAGCTAAGTTACAGGAATTGTATCTATTCTTGACAGTAGCTTTTAGGTCTTAATTTCTGACCCAGTTCTTTAGAACAAGAGATGCCACGAAAACAGCCTTGCAGGTTTGAACAATATGGGCATAATGGGGTCTTGTTTGGCAAAACGGGGGGCCTGTAATATAGGCAGGGACTGGTGTTGGGTTATGGATACCCTATACCAGCAAGAAGAACTGTTTTCAGCCATGTGGGGGTTATTCAGTATTTTTCTTGATCTTTGACAGGGTTGGTGATATAAGATCAAGCAACACTGTGTATCTTTGCAGTGTGATTTTGCTGTACTGCTTGCTCTCTCTGAGTTGTCAGCCATTTGATGCAAACTGAGCCTGCAGGTTTTGAGTCCAGTTCTTGCTTGTTAGCATTGCATTTGTTGTCACTGAGAAAGTGATACAGATAGCCACTTTTAAGAGTGCCATGCCATGGGGGACAAAAGAAAGTGGAAATGGCTGCATGTGAAGGTATCTAGTTTGTTAAAAATGCAGTTAGTAGGCTGCCTGCTTCTAACCAACTAAATTTTTAAATAATTCCTAAGCTGATTGATAGTTCAGTACGCTCTGTGTGTGTTTGTCCTTACCAGCCTGAACTTCAACACTCCAAAAGGGCTTACTCTAATATTTTGTTAAGGAAACTGGTGGGTTGTTGGGTTTTTTAAATGGCATTTTCATTGCATTCAATTTTGTAAGTGACTGAGCATCTAAGTCTGCTAATTTTATATTTAAAATAGTCATACCAATAAAAAATACAATGCTAAAAGGTTTGCAGCCTCATCATCTGTCCTCTGAGTTGCAAAGCAAGGAGTCACCTTAAACCAGAATATGTGCAACATGGATTGTTAACCAATAGTATTAACTGGAACCACACCACAGTTTGAAACATTATGAACTGGGCAATGTCTTAGTTGTATTTTGGATGTGCAAAAGTCAAAGTGAGCTGCTGATACAGATGGTAGTAACATTTGTCTATGACAAAGGCTTCATATCTTATGTCCAGTAAACTTTTATATTCCTTCATATGTTTGATCTCGGTAAGAAGGTAATTACTACACTTTAATTTATGCTTTTAAATTATTGTACTGATATCATCAAGCTGCTGCAGGAGCCTCTGGGCATTGTTGGATAGAAATTTGAGTCAATAAAAACCAGCTTCTACTGATGCCCCGTGGCAGTTTACAGCAGGCATAAGCAAACTTGGCCCTCCAGATGTTTTGGGACTACAACTCCCATCATCCCTGAACACTGGTCCTGTTAGCTAGGGGTGATGGGAGTTGTACAGTAGATGCTCGGGTTGCGAGCATGATCCGTGCGGGATGCATGTCCGCAACCCGCAGTGACACGTCTGCACACGTGTGGGTTGAAATTCAGCACTTCTGCGCACGCGCGACTGCCAAAACCCAAAAGTAACCCATTCCGGTACTTCCGGGTTTCGGCAGTCCGCAATCCGAAAAAATGCAACATGAAGCGTCTGTAACTGTAGGTATGACTGTAGTCCCGAAACATCTGGAGGGCCGAGTTTGCATATGCCTGGTTTACAGGTTGGGCTTTGAGATTATTACTGTGCACTATGATGAGCAAAGCACAGTGGAAGGTCTTTCCTGCCTTTCACTGAAATAGATCTTGTCTGATCACATCATTTGGGGAGTGCCCCTAGGGCCCATGCAGCAGTTCTGTATCCTATTTAAACTTGATTTATCTGCAGTGGATATGACCAGTGCTGTATGTTAATTAGGGTAGGAGGAGAGTTGTGGGTGTGAAGGTTTTGTGGTTTAAATGTTAAAAAGACTGGGAAATAAAGCCAAAAGAAAGGTGTGCTGTTAACAAGATCAAGTTGGGTTCCTGTATGTAATTCCTTTTACAATGGCCTTTGGGGTTCCAGTCTCAAAAGAGCCTGCAGAAGATACTCTTATGAAGACCGTGAACTGAAAGGACCACAGTTGTATTTTTGAATATTCCTATCCCAAAGGTGGTGTGGAGGAGCTATATGTTGGAGCCTTTGGACAGCAATGCAGAAAGTCCTGTTTTTATTGCATGCTACAAATAGGTTTCCTAAGCTACACAGTTGACAGTACAGTGGTGCTTGTGTAGAAAAGTGACCAAGACTACATCATGAACTAGGATGGCCTATTGCCTTTCTATGAGCAAGCAAATAATTTTGACCCTCACCTACCCCCTCCCTACCCCACCAGTTTTTGGAAAAATAGGAACATGCTTTACAATATTGTTATAAGGATGTGCTGTATTTGAACACTAAATGATTTGTGTATAAATATTGTGTATTAAATTGGAGTCCAGTTTTAGAATATAGGCTGTACAAATCTGTTATGGGCACGGATAATCTCCTTGTCCAGTAGTTACTTGAAGGGTTAGCAACTTTCTAGGCTCTCATGAAGTCTTTCCCAGCCCTGCCGTTTGTGGTACTTGATGACTGTGATTAAAACAGGAGCCTCACATATGCACAGAGATGCATGCAGCTTTTCCTCTTTCTAATGGGACCTTTTACAATGAGGTTTCCACTCACAGGCATGTTGATCTCATTGTAATACCAGTCTCTTCTAGTCACTGGGAAATGGAGAGTCTGTTTGGGAAGTTCAAAAAACATACTTCTCCAAAGCACAACGATGATGAGACTGTGATTCCCTCACTGTAAGTAGGCAAAGCAGCCTATGTTTGAAGGGTACTTTTCATATATTCTGACAACCTTGCCATGAAGTCACAATGTGATGACATAATTGAAATTATCACAATGTGGAGGCAGATAAACATGACCCTGTAACTTTACTGTAGGATTTGCACTCTTAATAAGAGAGGGGAGGGAGCAAATATTTTAAAACCATGCCGTTTATTTTTGGTCAAGTATTGGCCAATTACTATGCAGGTTGCAGAAGAAAGTAAGTAAATTAAATGGGTGTCCGTAGCTCAAAAGCATTAGGTGTTTCCAGTCCATAGCACTGGGTCCATTTCCCATACCCATGCCCTTCACACAGGGAGTAGGATTCTCTGTTTGCTGGTGGTTTAGGAGACAGGATCCAGCCCTAGTCGAATCTGTAGTCTTCTTGAAACAGCATTGAATGTGGTATATAATGAATCACCCTATCAGCAGTGAATCATAATGCTTCAATGTTGCTTCTTCACCAATTACTGTTGGTAATTGCAGTGGAAATATCCAGCTTGTTGGTCATCATGGCTGCAGCTTTCACATAACTATGAATGCAGAGTTGAAGCTGCTTGTTTTCGTTCTCCATAATTCTTTCCAAGATAGAATGTTACTGACGGGGGGAGTTCATGAGTGCTATATACACACACTTGTTTTACTCCAGGACAAAGGTTTAAGGAATGCAGAGCAGTCAGTGATAAGTTGCCAAGATGTGAGTAGTAAGTGGCTGTTCAGAACATCACTTGGCATTAGTATGAGTGAGGATAGACATCATCATAAGTCATGGAAATTCATATGCCAGGTTATGTCCTCCCAATAATTTTTTTCAAATTATGCAGTATTATTTTGTTTTTATGGCTGATAAGTTTTAACAATATGTTCATTATTGTAAGCCACCCAGAGAACTTTGTTTTTGGACAGTATATAAATGTAAGTAAATGAAAGGACAGCGAAAATTGATGAATCAAGGGTTGTGCAAAATTTGCTTACATTGGTGCAATAGTAGCTGATAAAATAGAGCTGCTGTGTAAATATTAGGAGAGTTGTTTCAGTCTTCTGTTATTCATCCCCTCTCTCTCCTGCTAGCAGCCTGGGAATGTTATTGGGACATGGTCCGATACAGCCTGCTGGAGCTTCTCAATTCGTTCTTGCTGGGACTGTTAAAGGTCTCTCCCCTCCCCCTCCCCCGAGCTCCATATAGAACTGCCTGTATATAGACAATAAATAGTAAAATTTAAAAGGCCTAAAGTTAGATGATCCACAAAACACAAGTGTGGTCACTGAAGAAGTGTGTTTGCTGGTGGGTTAGCTCCATGTAATAAACAAAATGTTGGGCTTGTTTATTAGAGACCCAAGTTCAAAACTTTACTCCTCTCAGTAAATATTGTGGCTGTTGCACACATCATGTTTTTTGGTATATAACTGTGGTGTGAATATTACTGATAGCTGATGAAAAGACTGCAGTTTATAAATGTGACATTGCCCTCTAGTTTTCCTGCAGTGGAGGAGAGGTAGGAAGATGTGAGCAGAGATCATGTGAGTGGGCCACACAGTCTCTCCCCACTTCACTTCCCACCCAGCTCCATAGCAGATTGCTTCTTTTTGCAAACTGTAGGGGACTTGCCAGCCTGGTCTACCCTTATTCAACCCTTATTCTGAATAGAGTCCCTGCCCTTCTCTAGTGCTGGGAGACAAATAGAAGCAGTGTACAAGGTCAGAGAGAATGTATGGCAGAACCTTGTCTCCACCATCACCATCTACCTAGGAAAGGCAGGTAGGGGCTTGCTGTTGCAGTAGTACTTGGAGCATAAGATCACAGGCAAGAATATCACCCCTTTGGGGTGGGTAGCAAAGGTTGTTGCATGGCCACCAAGGCCAGCTAAAGCTGGCAAATCCTTGCTTATAAAGAATTAAACTGACTTTGCCCACCGTTCCTCCCTCTCCCCCAATTTTAGCTCCTTACTTTTCCCCCCTCTCAGTATGTTTTATCCTCCAGCCAAGGACAGCATAATCCTACTACGGCCCAGTTAGTCACCTGTTCTAAGGGGGAGTTTGTACTTCTAAGGAACAGAAAGTGCATTACTCTTCCAAGAAGTAGGAAACACTGTGTGCCCCTTTTACATTGGAAAGGATGTTCCCTAAAGACATTTCTGTGGCCTCAATAGTATCAGTTATTCCAGATCCTCCTCTCTTCTAGAGGCTGTTCCTCTGCTTACAAGTGTGCTTTCTAGCAGCACTGTATAGGCCAACAACTTTGGTATGTAATATTTAACAGCATTTCAGATAGGATAATCAAGCTCAAAAACAAGACTTTCTTTCCTAATAATAATAATAATAATATTTTTAAAAAGCATTTAGGGTAGCATTCTTCTCTGTTTCAAATTCTGACAGCTCATAGCAAATACCCTCCCATTCTGTCTGTCTGACACATAAGATAAAGGGCAGACTTCCAAGAATAAAGAATTGTGTGCTTCTAGGATAGAAGGTTATCTGCTCTGTGTGTAGGCTGTTTTCTACCATTGTTAGGAAGCGCTGGTTCCTTTGCCAGGGCTTTAAGGTTTCCACCTAAGATCTAGAAATAGGTTGAATTTTTGCGTTCCTTTTTTGACATGGTAAAAACCCAAAGGCGTTCTGTAGAATTTTAGTTTTTATTAGTCTTCACGACATTTCAAAACTGGGATTTTCTGTGGAGCACATTTGACACAAATAGTGATCCTGTGATAGATGTTGACTCATGGTGATTTTTCCACATATAAAAATTGGTGTGGCCATCCAATCTGAGAAATGAGATTTTTATTCATCTATGAAAGTACATGATAAAACTCTTGTGTTACACTTCCTTACCTTTAACAGGAAGGGTTTGCTTAATGCTACATTTAAGGTCCATTTAAACCACGTAGGTTGGATAGCAAGCTTATAAGGGTTCCTACTCTTTTTTAAACCCTCAGCTGGCATCTTTGAATGTTAATTCCAGCATTCTGTGTATTGAGTAGACGACTTTTGCTAGATTCCCTTGCAAGCAAAACCACAATATAATTTTTGCTGTGCCATCAAAATATATAACAATTAAGGTGAACAAAGTGGCAGTTGTGTTCTTTGTGTTTAGGATTTTAACATTTGGTGTTGACTGTTTTTCTATTATAAGTTATGCAGCATTCTTTATCATTGGGGATCCCCAGTAACTAGGGCGGTTCTCTTGAGTTTTACTGGAGGCAGAAACTCCCCCTGTGTGGAATAAGAGACCTCCCACAAGTTAAGTACAATTGACAGAGAACTATGAAGAGGAGTCTTATATAGAGCTCTGAGTATTATCACTGGCCAACAGTTCTCTTCTCTGGTTGTGGATTCGTGGAGGCTTCTTGGGTATACAGAGTTCTCCCTGATGTTTACCTCATTTGTAACGCCATTGTGTGACTTGACTTAAGCTGAGTAGGAAGTGAGCTTCTGGCTCAGCAGGTCATCTGGACCCAAGATGACTTCTCTCTGTCCTGATCCCATTTCTGGGCCATGCTGCTAGCTTCTTTCCTTTGTTAAATTTTGCTCCTCTGAACCCCAAAAAGGAAGCAGTGGTGTCCTGCCTATGAAATTCCCTCCTGATGAAATGCCTCTCTGCAAACACTTTCCTTTTTTACAATGCAGAATACCAATATTTTCTTGGCTTACCAAGAACTCATTACAAACTGCTATCTATGGATGGGATAACTTAGAACACTGTCACAACAGGGAAATGACGGGGAATGAAGCTGTACAACACTTTATTTTCTACTGATTTTGAAATTGAATCTGTTTGAATTCAAGTGTATGTTTTGGTTGTGCTGAAATGTGTGATTGGGTGTTGCTGTGGAAAAGTGGATTTGTAAATCAATGTCTTCCTGTCTTAATGGCAGTTCCTACTGTCTTTTGAGATTGCTTGGTTTGGTTGCTTGTGTTCAAATCAGTAGTAATAGACTGATCGGCATTGTGTATGCAAGTGAACGGTAAAGGACAATAGCAGTTTCCAACGTTTTGAAGTGGCTTTTGTATCACTTTTTCTATTTCTTACAGCTAAGAAGAAGAACAAGAAGGGGAAGACCCTGACTCTGACAGACTTTCTAGCAGAGGATGGCGGTGGTGCTCCCACCTTTGTTCCAAAACCAGTTAGCTGGGCAGATGAGACAGACGATCTGGAAGGAGATGGTAAGATAAAACATAATAATGGTGTTTGGTTCGGGGGGCGGGCGTTGCTTTGCTTCTGCTGAACAGTTTCTAGGTGTCAGTGAGAAAACATCCTGGAGTTTCTTCTAATCTTGACTTTTCAGCTATTATCTCTTTCCTCCAAACTGGTGTCATACACTTGTTGTTGGACTGCAGTCAGTCCCAGTCAGCATTGTTAATAGTCAAGGATGATGGTGGGTTGCAGTCCTGTATCTGAAGGGTACCATATTGGGGAAGGCCAATACTAGCAGTTTCTTGTTCTCTGCTGCATTTTTATAATGAGTTTTGGGTAAGTAGTTATTTTGTTTTATTAGAGAAAACAAAATAAGTGTCAACTAGGACAGCTATGGAAATCTCCAGCCATGGTAAGAAGCCAAAATTTATGTCCAAAGGGTGGGGTCTTATCTCTGCTGTCATGCTTAGCTTTGGGGGTGCTTGGAGCACAATGAAGCTAATACAATTTCAGAGCTAAGGTACCATATTCCTCCCCAGTACTGAGCCCTTCTGAAGCTATCACAAGCCCCTCCCCATTTCTAATTTGGTGGGCTTTTGGTGTGTATGCAATGATATTAAGCAGTGTATCTTCCTAAGAAATACAGCCCATGGAAACTTTAAGAGCATGCAGGACTGCCACTTGGCTTCAGTCACATAGAGAGTGGCGTTCAGGGTGGGCCCTGTATTATGTACCCTGAGGTTGCAAAAGACTGAAGTGTTGCTGCAGTATCTTTCCCTGCACATGGAGGCACTGGCTCATTTAGAATACCTCTTTGTGATCACCTCTCCAAGGTGTTGGAGAGTCATCACAGCCCTCAGCTACACACCTTGAAGTGAACATTTGTCAGCAGTCATTGCAAGTGCTACTAATATGGAGTTGTTCTTTAGGACGGCTGCTTTTCTGCAGCCATTTCCCCTACATTATCTTTGAGTGGATTGTTTGAAACCAATTCCTTGTGTTTCTGTGAGTTAGAATGTGGGAAATTGCTTATGAAGTGGCATGGCATTTTTATTAGGCTGTTGTTTGCTTGGAAAAATGAATCCCATTTGGGGTGGTTTGTGGAGGTGGTGCTCTTGTCTAATAGTGACCAGTCCCTATAAGTCTCCAATACTTTCCTCGCTGCCCACAAGTCAAATGGAGGCTGAACATTCTTTGCTGTTCATTGTAAATGCTCTGTGTGTTTGCTAATGTGTAACGCTTTTCCCTCCTAGTTTCTACCACCTGGCATAGCAACGATGACGATGTGTACCGAGCCCCTCCAATTGACCGTTCCATCCTGCCTACTGCACCTCGGGCAGCTCGGGAGCCCAATATTGACAGAAGCCGTCTCCCAAAGTCACCCCCCTACACTGCCTTTCTGGGAAACCTGCCCTATGATGTATCAGAAGAGTCCATCAAGGACTTCTTCAGAGGGCTTAATGTGAGTATTTCACGGGTAGCTTTAAGGTTCACGGTCTGGTAGTGCCACGTGGAATCCAGCAGAAAGCATTCAATAAGAATCCAGGTATTTTTTGTGTCACCTTGAGAGGATAGCAGCATTATCTTAAGCTGTGTGAAAATGGTAATGTCAAGAGAAATTCCACACATGCCTTGTCTTTAAAGATGATGTTTCTGATATGAAACTCCACAGGAGTTTCCCTAGCACTTGGTAGAAATCCCAGGCCTCTTTGATGAAGTAAAGAGCGCTTTATAAAGTGAGAAGAATGATCTGGATTTTTATATTGTTTCTAGCTTCTCAATACCTTACAGTTTGGAAGGCAGCAACAGACCCAACTCTACTATTTTCAAATAGCTTTATGCTACATAAACCTATCAATTGTAAAGAGTAGTTTTCTGCTTCTGGTTAGCCCAAAGCAGGCAGCCACCCCTTAATATAGTGATGTTTCATGCAGTTTGCTGAGTGGGTGATTGGTCAGGGGTCTTGTGTCCAAACATCTGGCAGGTACAGGCATAGATCAGAAACATAGTGGATTCGGTTCCAGGCCACAGCAATAAAGCAAGTCACACAATTTTTGGGATATCCCAGTACATATCAAAGTTATGTTTATACTGTAGTCTATTAAGCCACCCCACCCCAGTTGCAGGGGCAGAAAGAGAAAAACCTGTCTCCAGCCTGCTCCACTCCCATGGCTAGAAGAGGAGGGGTGGTGGCGCCAGTACTGGAGGGTTTCCTTCCCCTGGAAGTTGCCAGGCTTCCTGCAGCTGCACCCACATTCTTGTAAGGAGCAATATCTGCAAAGTGCAATAAAGCAAAGGCATGCCTGTCTAAACCACAGAGCCTAGGGCTTGCTGATCAGAAGCTTGGCGGTTTGAATCCCCGTGATGGGGTGAGCTCCCGTTGTTCGGTCCCAGCTCCTGCCCACCTAGCAGTTTGAAAGCACACCAAAGTGCAAGTAGATAAATAGGTACCGCTCCGGCAGGAAGGTAAATGGCGTTTCCGTGCGCTGCTCTGGTTCCCCAGAAGCGGCTTACTCATGCTGGCCACATGACCCAGAAACTGTACACCGGCTCCTTCGGTCAGTAAAGCGAGATGAGCGCCACAACCTCAGAGTCGTCCACAACTGGACCTAATGGTCAGGGGTACCTTTACCTTTTATGCCTTTAAAAAAAATTATGGAGATAGATACCATTTGTGCACCTGAGGATGTACCAGCAAGAACCATTCTACCTTCAAGGAACTTAGACTTTGTGTGTTTATTTTTCTGTCCTGATGCCAGAGTAGTAGTGACACTGTGCTTCAAGAGTCTGGTTCTCCTCTCTCCCCCACTTGAACAGAATTAGATTGGAAGGAGGCAAGGCCAGAACAGTAAATTGTGAAGAGATGCAACAGGCAGCTCTTGTGAGATGTGCTCAGGACTCATGTGAACTGCTATTTCACACAGCACATGAGGGTTTCTCTTGTCACATGGTTTGGGAATTGTACCTCTAGTGATTTAGCATGCTGGAAGGACAGATCACAATTCCCAGCAGACAAGCCTCTTGTTTTGAAATGCTGTACATAGCTTGGGACTTAAAAAGAAACAAGACAGGTGTGATGAAACTGCATTTGATGTTGGAAGGAACTTCCTGTACAATAAAGGAAAGCATCATTGATCTTCTTTGTTGTTACACCTATCTTGAGTCAAGCTCCAAGAAAGATCTAACTCTCCTGTGGTGGTCAAAAACTGAAGAAGATTCTTCCCTGCTAGCCAATAGTCTAAAGATATATTTGGTAGCTTTGATAGCAATGAATGTGCAGTGTAAATAGAAATATATAAGCTTCAAGTGATCTGCTGGTTGGTTCCAATCTACCTTCTGAGTACTCCTGACCTAGAATAAAGTTAGCATCTTTTTAAGCAGTCTTTATTGAAATCAGGATGGTTAAGACTGCAGTCCTGTATACACTTAGCTGGGGTTAAGGCCCATTTAACTTGATGGGAGGAACTTGAGTAGGCATGCATAATAGTGTGCTGTAAAAGGTGTGTTCCTCCAGTGTTTCAATATCATCTTATAAGGGAAGCAGAAAGAATAATTGGTGTTAGTGATGCGTGTGTAGAACCATAGAGTTAGGATAATCGTTCTGTTGTTGTGAAACACCATAGTATATTATGTGGTCTGATTTAAGGAGTGAAAATCTATCACCTGTGTCCACTCCTGCCTTTCTCTTTTCAAGTGCCCTTATTGCTATTACTAATTTTTTAAAGGTTTTTTTCTAACTGCTTTGAGGGGGTTTTCTTACTATCAGCAGTATATAAGTTTTATGAAATAACATTGTTTGTGTTTTTCTGTATATACAAGCACCATATAGTGGAAAGGTAGGATACACATTTAACAAACAAATGAGTAAAGCCCAAGGACATTTATCCTGGATTTCAATTGCTTGCGAGTTATACAAGTTTGTATTTTATAAAGGCCACCCTAAGGGTGAAGGGTGGCATGAAAATGTATTTAAATAAGTGCAGTGGGTGGAGCACGGCACCTGGAGACGACCACTGCATCTTCTTTGTAGGAAGATGGTTACTTAAAATATTTCCCCCTCTCACTCAACTGCAGATAAGTGCTGTTCGTTTACCACGGGAGCCTAGTAATCCAGAGAGGTTGAAAGGATTTGGATATGCTGAGTTTGAAGACCTGGACTCCATGCTCCGTGCTTTGAGCCTCAATGAAGAGGTGAGTTGGAATCTGCCAAGAAATGTAGTCATATCCTTTGGCTTGATGTAGCCCAGCCTCTGGGGTGGAGAGAAAATGAAAAGGGGCAAAACTCTTGAAAACTTGATTGACGTAATGATGCATAGAAAGTACTTCACTTTGCAGGTATATCTATGTCTGGATTAGAGAGGAAAGAATCATTGAAAGAGATAACCTGTAACAGGATCTGGTGCATTTCTGTCAGCTGATGTGAAACTCTCAGGGCACAAAAGGCAGTATGTTTCTAAAAATAACCAGAGGATGAAGGCAGATTATGCAGGCTGCCCAACCATGTTGCTGCTTGCAAACCTATCCACATACGATTAAGTACGCTTCCAGTGTGTTTCCAAGCACAATTCAAAGTGTTGGTGCTGACCTTTAAAGCCCTAAATGGACTCAGTTCAGTATACCTGAAGGAGCGTCTCCACCTGCATTGCTCAGCCCAGACACTGAGGTCCCCATCTGAGAGTCTTCTTCTGTTGTTCGATCATTAAATGCAATAATTTGAGCTAAAAGACTGTTTTCAGGGGATTAACCCTTTGCAGGAGTTGGCAAGGATCTGGATTGCCAGAGTAAGGTTTCTTAAGGCTCTACAGTTGCACTCCCTAGAAATTTTATTTTATTTTCCTAATAATGTTTGCAGACTGTAAGTTTAAGGGCAGGAAACCTGTTCATCTTAGGCAAATCCCAGTTACTCAGGATTTCCTCAGGATGCACAGAGGATTGCAACGTGTTTATGGAATAATGCATGCTTTGTTTGGAAGCAGTGCTGGAAATAAGGTATCTTAATAGGGAGGTACCTTAGGGACACGGCTGGCCCTGTGGTCTAAACCACTGAGCCCCTTGCGCTTGCCGATTGAAAGGTTGGGGTTTGAATTCGCACAACAGTGGTGAGCTCCTGTTGCTCTGTCCCAGCTTCTGCCAACCTGGCAGTTCAAAAACATACCAGTGCAAGTAGATAAATAGGCACCGCTGTGGCGGGAAGGGTAAACGGCATTTCCATGCGCCCTGGCTTCCTTGTGTTCTGTTGTGCCAGAAGCTGTTTAGTCATGCTGGCCACATGATCCAGAAAGCTGTCTGGACAAATGCTGGCGCCCTTGGCCTGAAGCGAGATGAGTGCCACAACCCCATAGCCTTTGATTGGACTCTACCATCCATGGGTCCTTTACCTTACCTTACTCTATCTCATGTATTATTATATATTTATTTTTGTAAAAATTGACTGCTTCAGAAGATGCATGGTGTACATCTGGAATGGACTGCCTTTTATTATCTCCAATTGGCTTCTGAGAAGTTGGATGCAGCCAAATGCAGCCACGTTGATTCTGAACACATTCATATCCACCAGTTCAAGTTAGGCACTTTTAGAATAGTAACCTTTCATATTTTTTAGAAGTTGGGACAGTGCCTGTTAACCTGTCTCCAACAGTGGGCTCAGTAATCCCCCCCCTTAAATCTTCCTCCTAGTGACATGAAAACAATCTATGGTAAAATGGCAAAGATCACAGTGCAATGAATGGAAACAAAATCAGATAAAATTAGCCACGTTTTAGAAGTTGCCCCCCCCCCAATTTTGTATCTTCAGAGCAGTCTGTTGAAGTACTTAAGGACAGCAGTGATCTGTCCTGTTCTGATTGGCATGTCTCAAGTCTCAAGCAACTTGGGTCAAGAAATTGGACTCAGTTTTCTCAGACAAGCCAGATAAAAAGTGTTAACTATCGTTCAGCAAAAAGCATTTTCAGATGGTTGTTCTCCTGCCTTAGCTATTTTAAGTAGATTCTGGCCATCTCAGATACTTGGCAAGTGATCCTGCCTCTGAAGTCTAGACAATACCACCTGAAGGCATCCAAACCATTTTTCTGCCTCAACAAATTTTTTTGCAAAGGACAAAGCTATAATAGGTACTGGAAAGTAAATCTGTAAACTGTTAAGGGTGTTTGTGGCAGCTTGGAAGCTTAAAATAAGCAGTTGTATTTGTTGCTGCAGATATTGAGGGTGCAATGGGGAGGGAGGAAGAGGAGGTTGCACTGTGCAAGCAGAAGTCTGGTACACAAGCAGAAACACCGGATACAGTCTTGGATGAAGAAGCTTTTGATACCCTGTGTCAACCTATTTGCAAGACAGGAGACTTTTCGTGGGCCATAAACATAATCTTCTCTAGTCATGTGAAAGACAGAATGAAAGATCCAGGCCTTGGGTTGATTGAATTTAACTCCATCAGGCATCTTAAAACTCCATGGCCCTTCACATTAGAGAGAACACATGAACAATGTTATTCTTAGGTGCACCCTGTTTCCATGTTGATTCCCAGTGCATTGGCACAAGTGAAGTTCTTCAATTGTACATCGGGAAGCTGAGTGATAAGAGTCCAGTGGGCATTGGTTTTTTATCTGCTACCCTTTTGTGGAATGCTCTCCCCAGGAAGGCATCCCTGCTTCCATCATTACATACCTGGGGATGCCAGGCAAAAACATTTCTTTTCTGCCAGGTCTTTGGCTTTTAGTAATCTGTGGCCTCTTTTAGTGGGTGGGGTGTTTTAATCTTACCTTTTAAAAATATGAATGTCTCAGAAGTTTCTTTTTTATGCTCAGTCACTTTTAGTCAGTTTAATAAATAACAATTCTGCTAGCATCCTTTTTCCCCAGTGTCAAAGTGATAGGTGCATCCATTTACAAAGCAATTCTACATGCGTTGGTCAGATATAACCTTGAACTTGCTGTACATCTTCTTTAAAAAATGGGCTTTAAAATGCTAATGTTCCACTGTATGTTCAGTCTCTAGGGAACAGGAGAATACGAGTGGATATTGCTGATCAAGCACAGGATAAAGGTAAGTGCTGTGGCTTTGTGAAAAGAGGTCATCTTGTACCAGTTAAATGTTATACACAAAGGCTGGAAAATAAAGCTGTGAAACTACCAAGTTTCCCCCACTTACTAGCAAGTCTTTTCTGTGTACGGATGAAATTGACGAGGAGAGCTAAAGGCCTTATGAGCTTTACCTGCCTTTGACTTGATCTTGTTGGGTTCAACAGTGCAAATTGCAAAAGGTACCTAGTAAATTCAGAATTAGCACTGTGGGTTTCCATTTCCTTAAAAGTGCCTCTCCAGCCCAGTACAGTAGAGGAGGTGTGAGCTACACGATTCCACAGAGCGCATTGAACCAGCATCCTGCTCCCTCTTACCGACACACTGTGATCTTGCCAGAGGTCACGTTTATTGCTCCGGCAGAGAAATTATTAGTGTATCTTTTTTTTCTTTAACAAAATTTATATGCCACTTGGTTGTAATAAAACCTCAAAGTGGTTGACAAAAAAAATCTCATTACAATTACCCATAAAAGACAGTTAAAAAACAGGTATTTAAAACATTTTAAAACTTAAATCAACAATAAACTAAAAACAGATTAAAACACGTGTAACTTCTAGGTGTGTGGAGAGGCTTGCCTAAGCAAAACTGTTTTAAGGAGGTGCTGGAAATAATACAGCAAAGGCACCTGCCTGATATCAATAAGGGAGTTCCAAAGTGTAGGTGCTTTTACTTTCCTCTGTGCAGACGTCTGAATGCATGAAACTGGATGTGCCATTTAACTGTTGGGTTGCTTTTCCTTTCTTTTGCAGATAGGGATGATCGCTCTTTTGGTAGAGATCGTGACCGCAACCGGGATTCAGAGAGATTTGAAACTGACTGGAGGGCCCGTCCTACTACGGATAGCTTTGATGACCCCCCTCCCCGCAGGGGCGAGGATAGCTTTGGAGACAGTGAGTTCATCACCAGTTACCTGCTGTGCTAACTACCATTTTCCTTGCCCTCTTCTAATTTTCCTGCATGCTCCTGAGTTGCTGAAGCCCTTCCTTTATATTCTGTTCTTACAAGAGTAGCTTTCCTCCCTGTGCTCCCTACACATGATTCTAGATTGAATACTAGCCAGTTACTACAAAAAGCTAGGGAATTACGCACACTGAGGAAGGGCTGTGGCTCTAGGGCAAAGCCTCTGCTTTCCACGCAGAAGGTCCCAGGTTCATTCCCTTGTGTCTCCAGGTAGTGCTGGCTGTGTCCCGAGTCGGAAGCCTTGGGAGAGCCACTACCAGTCAGGCAGACAATACTGAGCTGGATGGACCAGTGGTTTGACAGTGTAAGCAGCTTCCTGTGTTCCAGGCTTTTGGAGTCGTATCCCGTACCTATGTTCCCATCGATCCCAAATACACAACGGAAGATTTCCAGCAGTTATTTCATTGTACAGTGGTACCTTGCTTCTCAAACTCAATCCGTTCCGGAAGTCCGTTTCAAAACCAAAGTGTTCCAAAACCAAGGCACGCTTTCCCATAGAAAGTAATGCATAACGGATTAATCCGTTCCAGACTTTTAAAAACAACCCCTAAAACAGCAATTTAACATGAATTTTACTATCTTAACGAGACCATTGATCCATAAAATGAAAGCAATAATCAATAAAATAAATAAGACAGTAATGTAGATTATTTTTTTAAAAAATATTTTTTTAAAAAAATTCTTACCTGCACTGATGATAGTCATTGTTTGGGCTTTTATCAATTTCTGCGGTCACACAATCAGTCAGTCAGTAGCTGAACTGGGTTCCACACAGTCACAAAAACAAATTAACCAAAAAAGCCTCGAAAACAAAAACACAAAATAAATAGCAAAAACAAAAGCGTCAAACTTAATCCATTCTGGAAGTCCGTTTGACTTCCGAAATGTTTGAAAACCAAGGTGAAGCTTCTGATTGGTGCAGGCGCCCCGGAAACAATAGCCATCAGCCGCACCAGACATTTGGTTTCCGAAAAATGTTTGAAAACTGGAACACCAAAGAAAACCTGCTGCGCTGAAAACAATGGAAGGACGGGGCAGGGCAGCCAGAGTCAAGCTCAGATGCTGAAATTATGGAATTTTTGTACCAATGGAAAAGAGAATTTATGGACAGTATGGCTAAGATATCAGAGACCATCAGTACCAGATTGGATCACTTTAAGAACATGGCGGAAGAACCGGAAACAAGAAGAATAGATGCAGGGGAGACCCTCTGGCAACGACAGGAAGGAACATTTGTAATCCGGGGGGGGGGGGGGAGAAAGCTAACTGAAACTCCAGAAGGAAAGAGAGGGGAATATGAAGGGCAGCATACACAGAAAATATTTGAGGAAGTACTGTATTGGTAAAATCACCAGTGTTAAGACAGGAGGAGCTGAAACTGGAAATGGCCTTAATTGGTAGCAGCTTCTTGAGGAGCTTTAAATATGAGTACAGAGAGGAATTAGAGCAATTTGGGTGAAATCACAACTGTGGAGACAGAGAGAAATTTGGAAGGAAGGAGGGCTGAAATGGGGAATTGTCCTAATGGGAAGCCTCTTTCAGAGGAGATTTAAATATGCCAAAGTAAGAAAAAAAAGAATGGGTAACAGTCTGGAAAATGGTTTTTATTTAGGGGTCGGCAGTTGTAAATAAATTGGGACATCAGCAGGCATGGTTTAAATCAGGCACAGGCAAACTCCGGCCCTCCAGATGTTAGGGACTACAATTCCCATCATCCCTGACCACTGGTCCTGTTAGCTAGGGATGATGGGAATTGTAGTCTCAAACATCTGGAGGGCCGGAGTTTGCCTGTGCCTTGATTAAATGCTTGCAAAAAGCAACAGTTAGGATAATTTTAAAAGGGGAAATAGCATGAAAGCATAGGTGTGTAATGTATCAAGTGGTTTTAATGTTTAAAGTATCTGTGCTGTATACCACAAGTTTAATTGTTTAGTAGTTGGAAATTTGGGTAAAGGAATCTGGAATGTAACATGATTTGGTTTATTTGAAGACCGAGAAGAGGGGGTGGAGGAAAGTCTGGGGATTTGGGGGGCGGGGTAAAAATGTGTTCTTTTAAATTATTTTTAAATGTTAATGAGAAATGTGTGGGGTAATCTGGTATTGATACAATGTGGCATATCTTCAATTTTTTAAAATGGAAAACTAATAAAAAAAATTATTTATTTATTTATTTATTTATTTATTTATTTATTTATTTATTTATTTATTAAAAAGAAAACCGGAACATTTACTTTGGGCTTTTTGGCGTTTGGGAACCAAGGTACCACTGTCCATGTCTTGTGTCAGTCAACCAAGCTGGCTTGGTACTCAAAATGCAGTCATTTCTTGCTCCAAATGTTGCATGATTTCTGTTCATGTTTTTACAGCATAACAGAGACCGTAAAATGGAGTCCTAGCTGCACAAGTGCATTGAAGGCTAATCCCTGTTTTCCTTGTTCTCTTTCAGACTGAAATGCGGAAGACCCATTTCAGTCTGAAATGGGGATGAACTCAGCAGGTTCATATCATGAGCTGAAGACATGGAGGCATGTCAGACATTTATGCTTCATGACTGTAAAGCATGCATTCTACAGGCTACTTTTTTGAGAAAGGAATGCCTTAATCAGAAGACAAATACATCTGAAATCTTCTTGTCTAACAGTCTGGAGAATTAGAGTATGGCAGCTGTGAAATTGCAATCAGTGTTTTCACAGCTATTTTTTTGAAGCAAAAAACTTGAGTTATATGTAATTGCGTGATTGCCTAACCTCATGTATACCTAGGAGGTAGCTTTATAAACAGTTCGCTTATAGTTCAGAAGATACATAGTTCATGTATGTTGAGATTCCTGCATTTCAGGGGGTTAGACTAGAGGACCCTTGGGTTCCTTTCCAGCTCTACAGTTCTATGATTTCCTGTGAATTGCCTGCCTCCTTTTGAGAAAAGCACATTTCCTCTACTGTTCTCTTGCTTAGAACAAAGACTTTTTATGATGGTGGTGATAATTTTCTAGGGGTACTTCAATACCTGCTTTTTCATCACATTTTCTACTGTGAACCTTCTGGGTGCAGTGGAATATATATGTAAATACTTCTTTACAGTACAAGGCAATAAAATGTTTCAATAATAAATAGTTCTGTGACCAAGCACTATGGTAGTCACGTGCTGGAAGATGCCTAAAGCCTGCCCCCTGAATCTCCCCCAGCTGTGTCAAACGTTTTCTGAAAGTCATCGCTCTGTGTCTATCTTGTACATGCTATAGCCTTTTCCCCCTGCTTTAGGGTATCGAGACCGTGATCGTTACGATTCGGATCGGTACCGTGATGGTCCCCGAAGAGAGATGGATCGGTTTGGGGGCAGAGATCGTTACGATGACCGTAGAGACTACGATAGAGGAGGTACTGTGGGTCACAGACTTCATTGTGGGTCTGGGGTTTGAGATGCTTACAGGAGCCATCACTTAATATAAACATTTGCTTACATTGCAGCATTGGCTAGGTAATACAGCTCCCACATTCCCCTGCTATCGATGCAACATTTTAGGCACACAATCCATTTTATGTATAGTCATTGTGGTCTGAATGGCTTTTCTCTCTTGAAGGTGAAAATACTTGGAAGTTGGGATATGGAATATAGAGCACTGCTGCAGTTTCTTTTCTCAAAGGCTTAAAAAGATTTTGCTTTTGTGTTTCAAGATTCAGTGATTGCTCTAGTGGAAAGACATTTTGAGTGTCCTCCCTGCTTGGTCTACAAATACCTCTTGCATCTTGCACACACCTTGATACCTGCAGCACTCTTATTATTTGTGCATTTTTAAACTATTATATTGGTTGTGGAGATGTAGTAAATGAGGCGAAGTTACAATTTTGGGTTCCTTTCCAACCAGTCATTCTTCTCTGGTTTCTTTTGCTGCTGTGGTCTGTTTTCCTTCCAGGCTGGGTGATCTTGTAATTAGGAGTGGTGCTTTTGTACAATTGTGCATGACTTGAGTCCCTGCTAGTTAGCATTTTCCAGCTGTGTTAATTAAGCATTTTTTGGCCATGTTTTGAACTGAAGTGGGAGGTATTTTCTTCAGATGCCAAATAGGACTTCAGAGCGTGCCCTTGAAACTGTACATGAAATCTTCCTGAAACTGGCTTGATCTAACATTGTGTGCCATGTTTGGATACTGCTTGATCAGGGACTGTGTGCCTCTGTATATGTAACCTCAGGAAAACATTTTAATAGCTGCACATGTTGGAGGGGTATAGGGGTGTGTGAATGTACATACAGACTCTGAGGTTGGCTCTCTTTTCTGACTCACCTGTGAGCACTCTGGGGTGCTGTCCTCAGAAATAATGGTCTTCATGTTGTGCAAGATTAAACCACTGAACTTCCTTTTCCTGTAGGTTTCGACTCTAGGTCAGGCAGTGGTAGAAGAGCCTTTGGCAGCGGATACCGTCGGGACGATGATTATAGGGGTGGTGGTGACCGCTATGAGGACCGTTACGAGAGGCGAGATGATCGAATGGATAGGTGGAGCAGCTCGCGGGATGACTATAGCAGGGATGACAGCCGGCGGGATGATAGAGGTATGCTCGGTGTTTGCTCAGAAGCAAAGAAATGAGGAACTGTTGGCTTTGCTGTCATTGTTTGTTGTGTATTGCTGCAGATTATTCTGTTCTCCCTTATTCCTTGTGGTATTCTGAATTTGACCCTAGGCCATGGCGATGTTTGCCTCTTGCCCTACCCAGTGTATATGGTATGTTGCCAGATCCATCAGACATGGTTAAGAAAGATTTATTATGTAGCCTAGCCATTTCTGAGAACTGGGTGACCCACCTTTTGTAGGAGGTTTGTCTAATGATTCATTGTCCCCTGTTGGGCATGGGTCCTTTTCTGACTCTTCCTTGTTTCCAAGATCTCCTTATGTGGCCTAAATGCCACATACCATTCAGCCTTTAATCCCCACCTCCTTATCTAAATAAGACAACCATATGAATTTTTCACAATTCTCCTTCTTGGCTTTTGCCTAATCCTGAATCCAGTGGCTTTGCTTTCTTCATTTTGCTTTTTCTGAACTGTTCTGCTTTTTTCAACCTCCTGTTCTTTTTCTCTTAGGTCCCACTCAGAGGCCTAAACTGAACCTGAAGCCTCGGAGTGCACCCAAGGAGGAAGATACATCTGTAGCTCCTGCTACCCAGTCTAGCCGTGCAGCCTCCATCTTTGGGGGGGCCAAGCCTGTGGACACAGCTGCAAGAGAGCGTGAAGTAGAAGAGAGGCTACAGAAGGAGCAAGAGAAGCTGCAGCGCCAGCTGGAAGATGATAAGCCCAGGCTAGAGCGACGGCCCCGGGAGCGGTAAGTGACAGAGAAGGAGCATGAGCTGCACACAGTCCAGTAGAGAAACTGCTTGAGTTAATCTGCAAAACACCACTTGGTGGGTCACAGGCTCAAGCCGGTGATCTGTGCAAAAGATGCCATAGATATGTCTGCAGTTCCTCTGATGCTGCAGAACACCCCTAGAGTTGCTTCATGCTGAAGATGGTGAAGGGTGACATTCCATTAGCTGCCTTGGTAGGTAGGTTCATGGCATTACAGAGCACTTTTTGGGGGCTAGCTATCTGTGTAAGCCCAGAGAATGAATGCTAGGCTAGCACCAGGTTTGCCCGAGCTGCTGTATCCCAAACTGTGTCACTGCTGCATGACAAGCAGCCATACTAGCCTAATGGCAGGTGGCTGCAAGGCCAAATCACATTATATATAATCCCCTAGCAAATTAAAAAAGGTTTTAAGTTTTGTTTAACACATATAATTTGAGCAGTTAAGAAACATCTCTAACTGCTTCTGAGCTTTGTTTCAAACCTGAACATAGGAATGCATCATGTTGAGGGTTGCTTCCTATTCCCATTGTCCAGAACCTTTTCACTTCCAGGATCACACTTCCCTGTGGACAGTGTGATCCAATGCTCCACTTCTCCAAAGAGTCCCTTTTCTTCTCCCCAAAATGAGTTCCTTTAGGAATCTTCCTCTGAAAGGATATCTCTCTGAAATTGTGATGTATTCCATCTCGGAAAACTTGAGGAGGGTACCTTCTTGTTGGTCTTTCATCTGGGCATTGATCAACTCTACATTTGCTTAAGTTCTGCAGTACTGCAGCGTCAGCTGCTCCCTGACCAGTGACTGAATCAGTAAGCTCAACATAAGAAGACTCAAACCCCAGACAAACTTAGCAGACTACCCCACCTGGTCTCCACTAAAGGGCTGACTTCAGCAGTACTATGGATTGAAAGGTGCTAATGGCACAGTTGCCTCAGTTTGATTTAACCACCTTGTTTTTATTTACAGGGGTGCCTCGCAAGACGAAATTAATTCGTTCCGCAAGTTCTTTCGTCTTGCGAGTTTTTCGTCTTGCGAAGCACGGTTTCCCATAGGAATGCATTGAAAATCAATCAATGCGTTCCTATGGAAACCGCCTTCAGACCAGCATTTTAAAAAACCCCGGGACATTCTCCGCTGTCCCGGAGCGATTTA
Source organism: Podarcis melisellensis (assembly GCF_964234715.1). Taxonomy (NCBI): domain Eukaryota; kingdom Metazoa; phylum Chordata; class Lepidosauria; order Squamata; family Lacertidae; genus Podarcis; species Podarcis melisellensis. Next base: position 4,256,143 of record NC_138529.1, read on the forward strand.
AAAGCCCCCGGGAAGGCAGGCAGGGGGGGACAAAGACTTTTGCCCCCCCGCCAGCCTTCAGAAGAGGTCCTGGACCTCTTCTGAAGGCTGGCGGGGGGCAAAAGTCTTTGCTCCCCCCCCCGCCTGCCTTCAAAAGCCGTCCGGGGGCTTTTAAATCGCCCAGGGACAGTCCCGGGGCAATTTAAAAGCCCCCGGGAAGGCAGGCAGGGGGGACAAAGACTTTCGCCCCCCGCCGGCCTTCAGAAGCGCTTCCCTGCTATCCCAGACCGCTTTTAAAATGCTGGCGGTGGGGAGCAAAGCCTTTCGGCCCCCGCCGGCCTTCCTGGACGTCTTCTCCATAGGGAGATTTCCCTATGGGCTTTCTTCTTGTGAAGCAAGCCCATAGGGAAATTCGTCTAGCAAAGCGACGCAAAAACCGAAAAACCCTTTCGTCTTGCGGGTTTTTCGTCTTGCGAGGCATTCGTCTTGCGGGGCACCACTGTATTTTTTGTAGAGTTGTGCATACTTGTTTTTTTTCCAGTGCCCCACATTTACAGTTAGTAAGCCTTGCTTCTCTGTATATGTTCTAGACACCCCAGCTGGCGTAGCGAAGATAACCAAGAGCGGTCACGGACAGGGAGTGAGTCTTCACAGACTGGCAGTACAACTCCTTCTGTGGGGACAGGCCCAACAGGAAGAAGTAAGTTGTCTTTTGTGGTATCATTCACTTAGCCCTGAAGTGCATCGTCCTATTTCTGGAAAGCCCCATAACTTTCCTGGATTATAGCACGTATTTCAGTTGGGAAGCTTCAGTTGAGTCACATGGCAAGCCTATGTCTATAGATTTGAGAATATGGGGTTTCTTAGTTCTTCGTAATGGAAGTTGTCCATAACCTACCAACAGATCCACTAAATAGCCGACCAGCAGGGAAGCTAGCAGCTTAAGTAGCTGTCGATCAGTGGTGGTACCATATTGGCCCGAATATAAGCCACACATGCAAAATCGGGGGGGGGGGGAATACCCCAATATAAGCCACTCCCTTCAAATTCCGCAGGCACTCACACCCATTCCGTTTTACCATATGTCTGTTTCAGCAGTTCTATCATAAAAGCCAATTTTTGTAAGGTCGCGAATTTAAGCCACACTTAAAATTTGGGAAAAAGTGAGGCTTATATTCAGGCCAATATGGTATTTACAAGTTAGTACTGTACAGTTGTCTCTGTTAGGACAAATGTTTGTCCCTCTGGTTGTTGGTAAGCAGTTGGATTGCATTTTTGTTGGTGTTGCTAGTCATGTAAATTGCCTGTTACCAATAGGTAGATTTTATACAATAGACTTCCTAACAGAGTCTACAATGACTGGGTGGAAGGGGCTGGCAGGGAGTGGGCTGGCTTGGACACGGCTGCTTGACTGGGTGGACGGGGGCAGCATCCCCCGCCTCCTGCTCTGGCCTTAGATTTTCCCAAGGGAAGGGCCAGTGGGGAAGGAAGGATGCAGGCTTGGGCTCCACTGTGCAGCAGCACTTGGAATGCCCTCACAGCTGTGCGTACATTCACCCTGCCGGCAGGAGTGTGAGCAGCAGGGGACCATTGGATTTCACAGCTGCCAAACAATCCCCAACCGCCCTCTCAGCTTTGGAGATGGTCAGGATCACGGCACAACTGAGAGCAATCCCTGCCCACCTCTGCAGTTCATCAGTAACGCTCATCATTATCATGCCATTTGGAAGGCAGCACGACACTTTGCACAGAGAGATTTGGTGAAGCCATCTTTATAGGTTTTGGTTTGTTGTTGGGGTTTTTTAAAAAAAGAACCTTAGATGCTCACTACCCAGATTCCTGTTTGGCGGGAATTTTCATTCAACTCTTTGCTAAGGGAAAACACAATGCTTCTATTTTCATATACAATTGACAAATGCTGGCTTTGGTCTGAGCCTATGGGCCAAGTTGACTAGATTGGGCTCTGCTGCTGTAAACTGAGATGTATTTTAATAATTGTTTGTTTTCCTAGCCAAAGCAGCCATCAAACGGTGTTGACAACATTGTGGGAGTTGCATGTTTAAAACCTTGAGGCCCAAACTAAACATTTTTTTGTAAGGGTAGCACATTCGTGGGTGGGTGAGAGAGTGAGCTCGATCATAGCAGTGGTACTGGGGGAAGATGATTAACTCATTCCCATGAAACATTTTTCACTATCAGAAAATAGTGAATCAGTATCAGAAATAGCTGAAATAGTATCAGAATCACTTCCCTGCTTGCTTTCTCTCATGCAGGCAAAACAAGTAGGATTTAAGCTGGTGGGAGGGGTGGTGTGTGTGTATGTGTGTGTAAGAGAGGGAGATTCCTCAACCACAGTCAGCTTCACAGACCCCATGCCAGCCTGCATATAGACTGGACATAGTAACACTGGACTAAACTGCAAGATTGTCATGCCTCACACACACACCTCATGCATGCCCACTTGCACTCACACACGATAGAGCATAAACCTTTAACTGGGCAATAGCACATCCACACACCCCATTAGAAACCTGGATGTTTCTGCTGCTTCCTATGAGCAATTGATCACTTCTACCCCAGGAAAGACAAAAAGACTGTCATGCAAACCAACCAGGAAGTCTCTTCATCAAACAATGGAATTGTCAGCCCAGATCCTTTTCACAGGTCTGTGATTGTATTGTGGATGTACACATGGCCCAGTTTAGGCTTGTTCTGTGATCTTCTGCTCTGTAAACTCACTGGGTTTTTTGGTGGTTTGTATTGGTAAAGCATGCCAACTAGCCCAGAATCACTGGGGAATGGTCCAGGAAAAAAGTGCTTTCCATCATACAGCCAGGGTGCGTGTGCATATCTTCTTAGCCCATGTTGTATTGTATCCTGCGCTTCCAGCCTCACGAAGGAGGGAGAGTGAAAAATCATTGGAAAATGAAAGCAGCAGCAAAGAGGATGAAGGTCTGTCTCCCACTTCCAAGACTCCCAGGGAAGAGAAGCTTCCTCTGAAGGTGATGCCAGCGCCTCCGCCAAAAGAAAATGCCTGGGTGAAGCGCAGCAGCAACTCTCACCCGGCCCGCTCACAGAGCTCCGACTCAGACCAGCATTCCCCTACAAGGTGAGGGCCTCTGGCAGGGCTGCCCTTTTCAGCCAAGGACTTAATCTGCAGGAGGGATGGGAAGCCTGTAGGCTGCATGGTACGACACTAAGGCGTAATAGAATCCCAAATTATGTTGTTTTAAAATGCATAAAACGTGACAGCAAATTGTTAGGGATTGTGGGCAAGGTGGGTGCAATGGAAACCAAAGTAAGCTTTGGTTCACTAGGGTAGGTTTTATTCGGAACTCATGATTTTGAAGTGGGGATTTATTTTCTTTCATATTGTGTTGCTGGGGGTTGAAAGAGCTGTGGTTCTGTAACGCTGGGTAGCGGGTGGCCCTGCTCACCTGTCAGGATTAAGGGAGATGAATATCTGGTCCTCTAGCCAGACAAGGCCCCTCACCCCACCCCAGCTTAAAAGCTAGCTTCACTATAGATAAGAAACATTAAAATGCAGCAATGCTAAATAAATAAGTAAAATTACTAAATAATATAGCTGCAACTTCTTGGCAATCATTTTTAATGATTTCTATGCAATTTCACACACATTTTACTTACCAAGCAAAACTAAATTATATTAATTTAAACAAAATACCTTTTGAATTCCCAAGTCATGTTACAACTTTTTGGCACCCCTCATTTTAAGGAATTTGAAAGTTGAAAAATTCAACACACCTGAATGTGAGGTGGAGTTACAGTAGCAACGTCCATGGAGTGTACAGTATGCACAAAGCATCAACGCTGCTTTCCTCTGTTCTTTGTTGCAGCGGCAGCCAGGCTATGCCACCCCTGCCTTCAGAAGATGGAGTGCCCTCCAAGAACGCCCCAAGGAAAGGTAAGGCTCGGGTGCGGAAACTTACCTGTGGCCCTTTGGGGCAAAGAGAGAGAGCCCTGGGGATTGAGGATTGCTTGTGTGCAGCTGTTGTGCCTGGCAATACCCATGCGTTCTTTGTTACTTCCTCTCCGTTGGGTGTACGCTGCTTTGAGGAAATGGCTCTTGTGGCTGGCAGCTGCGTTTATTATTATTTATCTGCTTTATTTCATTTATTTTTTAATAAATTCATTTATTTATTAATCTCTTCCCGGGAATCATCTCAAAACAGTTTCACAATACAGAAAAAATATCCATATCAAAAAAACAGTTTCAGATAATGGCAGATACTGAGCAGGGTTCAAAATTCAAAATATCTACTTCATAGCTATTCCAAGAAAAAGACATCTCTGCTCCCTATTCACTGAGAAGCCTTGAAAGTTCCCAGTGTCATGGCTTATTGCTTGCAGGTGTAGTTCGTAGGTTTATTTTCTGGCTTGCCAGGAGAGGGCAGCAGAGTCCAGTGAGGAGACACCTTAAATTCAGTCTGGGGAACTTCTCTGTCTGGATCCTGGTTTCAGGAATCTGCCACATGTTCAGTTGTTGATGGTTTGATGGGCGAATGGCAAGCGGCATCTTCCCGCTTGACTTCTCCTGCCCAATGTAATAGAAACTTGTAATACAGTCCTTAGGTGTGTTTACTTGGAAGTAAGTCCCGCTGTGTTCAGTGGGGCTTACATGCAGGTAAATGTGTATTTATTCCCTTCTTGCTGACGGCAAAGTAGGTTCTGTGGTCAGGATGATCACAAGTTGATAATTGGCACAGTATACTTGGAAGTTCAACTTAATAATGGAGTCATACAGAAAACTATGATGACCCTAAAATTCAGGGAGGCAACCCAAGTCAAGAGGACTCACATTTCCTCATTACAAAGTAGGGAAATCCACACAATCTTCCACATTTTTAGGAGAAGAAAAAATGAAGAGCAAGAGGGTGGAAAACAAACCTTAAGGCTGGTACTTTGTTGCAAGCAGTAGTAAAATTCATTGAAATGAAACTTGTTTAGTGTTAGGTAGGGCTGGGCAAGATCTGGGTTCCAACAGCACAATATGTTGATATATCACAATGTCTGAAATAAGGCTGGAGCTAATGCAGAGGAGAAGCGCGGCAATGTCCTGGCAATTCCTAATACTTAAGGGTCTTACTCTAAAACTGATAATTTTTTACATACCTTTAACTTATTGTTAAAGCAGTTATGAAATTCTACTTCTTGATAGCATGCTTCAATGAAACCGTTTAAGATTTCTGGAGACTATATTACTTCAGTTTTGTGGGCATATTTAAAATTTATGGAAGTGGTAGATCATCTGATTCCTTACTCAGATGCCCCGGTGGAATTCTAGGCATGTGTAAGCCTCATTGAGTTCAGCTAAACCTACTTTCCTGGGAGTGAGCCCCATTTGAATTCAGTAGGGCTTGCTTGTGAGTAGACACACATTTGCTTGCACTGCTTACCAACGACACCCTCCCCATCATTCTCACCCCACACAACAACTACCCAATCTCCCATTTCAGCATAAGGAGGCCACGGATAATTCTTCCCCCCTCTGTTTCCCACAGAAGGGCCTCCCAAAAGCCCCCACCCACCCCCACCTCCGAGAACCTCATGGCATCTGGGAGAAAATGCACATGGAGCAGCCCCCCCCCCGGGCTTTGCAGTTTTAGAGAATATGGGAAAGTGAAGTTTTAAGCTTCCCTGGCAGGACACATCACACAGAATACTTGCATCACCTGTAGGAAGGGACCTCTGAGGGCCAGCCATCCTCTCCCATAGGAGAGCATAAGGCAGCAGAGGCCTCATGTCTGTGAGCTACTACGACAGGCAACATGTAGCTCACAGACAGAGAAGGAAGGAAAGAGCTGGGGCTGCGCTTTTTTTTAATTCTTGAGCTAGAACCTCATGTCTCAGAAAAGCAAGGGAAGGCATCATCGCACGCACCTTGACACACACACATTGAGGTGGGGAACGGGACAGGGCACGATTCCCCCCCTACTCTGAAGTAAATAACCCCCGTTAATGGGAGAAAGGAACTCAGAGCAAGAAGCCACCTCCCAGCCTGGCACCTTTTATTACACACTTTTAGCAAGAGCCGCATAGCATCTGAGGAGCTTGCTGCTTTGCAGGCTGTTCAGTGCTGCCTGCTCTTGCGATTGGCTGTGGCTACAGGATTAGGGGAAGAGCTGAAGCAGAGACTGTTTTGCACAGCGGAGCTGAGGCAGAGACTGTTCTGCAGGGATTGTGATATTTGCATTAGCCAGCCCCCTGCTCTTGTGGTTGGCTGTGGCTGCAAGGAAGTAGGGGAGAATTAAGGAGGGCTCTGCAGAGGAGCATGCAACGCAGTGCTTCAAAATCACAGGCAGGCAGGTCCTTCCCAGCGATCGCCCCTCACAGTGGCTTGGCTGTGGAGTGATGATGTGGGCAGGTGGAGCAACCAGGAGGAAGGGAGGAGGGAGGCAGCTCATCCGCAAAGGAAGCAAGGCACAAGCAGGCAGGTGAGCACCTTATCAGGCTTCCTCTGGCACTAGTGCAGGCTCAAAAATGTTACCGCAACAAGCTCTTCAAACCATTTTCAAATTATTTATTGATGTATCACACAGCCCTAGTGTTAGGGTACTAGTAACCTGGGTGGGCTAACTTGACATCTCATTGCTGAAATTAGTTCAAGATGGAATAACAGATTTGTCTCAACTTACTTTAGGTGATGAAAACCGACCTGATGAAGGGAAGGAGAGTGCTCCAAAGGGCCGAAGTGGAAATTCTGGGTGTGGTCCTGGAGATGGAGGCAGCAGAGACCATTGGCAAGACTCAGATAGGTACAGTTGTCTTCGCATCCTCATGCTCTGACTCTGGAAACCTTGTGCCGGGGGGCAGGCAATGAGCAGCTAAGGGAATGCTGGAGATCCACTGTAAGCTGATACAAAACAGCTGGAGGCTGGAACACCCGACTGCAGTTTGCTGTCTGTGGCACACAGAGCTCTGGGTTGTCCAGACTCATCTGCATAGGGCTGGAGTGTGGGTTGCACCTGATGGGTTGAGTATGGAGCAAATGGCTCTCACTGCCATTATTCTATGTGTGTAAACCTTGTCCTTCGGTCACCTTATTAATGTAGCAGTTTTCTTTTTCAGGAAAGAGAGTAGTGAGCATGACTCAAGACCTGCATCTGAGCCAAAGAAATTTGAAGAGAACCCTACCCCCGTAAGTGCTGAATCTGTTGCTTTTTGAGCAGTGATTGTCAAATGTGCCAGAATGTATCGGGATTCCCTTAGGACTTTACTCAGTTAATTGTGGATTCAACTAACTGATTATAATTCTGTAACTAAAATATTCTTGTGCTACATTCAGACCTCTTGCTGAGAAGCTTTTACAGCACTGGTACCCATAGTTACTTCCTATTACTGGCACTGAAAAGTGGGGAGAAGGGAATATAGGCTTCACCAATTGATAGAGGACAGAGGATATTCTGCTGATAGAAGAGGAGGCACACGGATGTCACAGAAAGCCAAGCATCTGTTTTCTAAATCCTCAGCTGGAAGTAGAAGTGCCAAAATCCCAAGTTTGAACTCTTGTAAAGCAGACAGTTGTGTTTTTTTTTATATTCTCAAACTGTGCTCATTGGTTATTGAATTCTTGGTTTTTTGTTTGTTAATTGGAGGATAGACTAATAATAAAAAATAAAGTTTGCCACAGACAGAACAAAGACCAGATCAAGAAATTTGCCCTGGAAGTGCATGCAAAGAATCTTGGCCACAAAGCCCACTTCATAGGGGGCGCATGGAGCTTGTTTTTCCTTTTTCCTTCATGCAACCTTGAGAAACAGCGATCAGCCCAAAGGTTGCCCAGTGTGGTTTCAAATTCAGGTCCCCCAGTCTGCCATTTTTATCCGCCATGCCAGGGTGGTACACTTCTAGGTTGTGGGCTGAATTTAGCCAGTGAGGCTGTTTTCCTCAAACCACACCCACCTGGCTGATCCAGCTGCTTCGTGCATTGGCTGATTTCATTCCTGATTGGTCACTGTGTTCTCCCACCCTGGCAGCCCAGCTTTGACAGGTGGGCAATCTCATCCACCTGCAAAAGCTGGCTCTCAAGGTGGGGGGAAATAAAGATCTGGCCCAAAAAGATTTCCCACCCTGCCCAGGATGCTGCCATCCCACCCTTCTCTAATGTCTGTCTTACACCATCCCAGGAACACCTGATACCCACAGCCCTATGTATAGAACGTGTCACAGGATGGCTTTCAGTGTCCAGTTTTGAATGCTGTTTTAACACCCACTTCCCTAACTCTTTTGCAGAAATTTAGCTGTGCTAGCAAGTATGCTGCTTTGTCAGTGGATGGTGACGATGAAGCAGAGGGGGATGAGTACGCTGATTAAATTCTCCGGCCCCTCCATGCCGTCTCCTTACCGGTTGCCACCCAGGAATATTCGGCAAGCAAAACCAAACCCTTTATTCAGACAAGACAGAAAAATAAAAGCCTACAAGTCAACATCTCCTTGGAGAGACCTTTCTTAAACCTTTCTTTAAAAAAATATATGAAAAAGTGATACAGTTTCTCTTGCATGCTGCTGCAGCCTTTAAAGTATTGAACTAACTGGAGAAATCCCTGCAAAAAAAAAAGTATAGCAAGAGAGAAAATGGCAGGTGTCTTTTTAAAAAAAGGAATAGGCCCAGTGTGTGTCTTGAGTGTGACTTCATGCAGCTTCCAATCACGTCCAGAGCCCCAGGTCCTTCCCATTAAAAGAGAGGCTAGCACTTGAGCAGGCCAGGTGCGTATTAGTTGAGCACAGTGGGGACATGGACAGCTAAGATCTGTCTCCTCCTTTTGCCAGGTTGGTTGACTTCTGCAGTGTAAACTTCAAACGAACTTGAAAGCATTTTAGTGCATTGGGAAAAGGAGGAGAGCAGTCTTGCCTTGATGACTGGGGGAAGAGATGAGATGGCTTTTCAAGCCAGAGAGTTGGCATCTCTACGCAAGTAATCCCTGAGGTTTAAGTTAGAAACCTCGCCCTGGTGGTGGTGGTGTCCCCCTCTGAAATCCATCAGGTTTGGGGAAGCCCCAGGCAACACTAAGGCTGAGTAGCAAACCTTTGCTACCAAAGGAACCTTCTCAGAAGCCTCAGAGCTGATCCTGGGGTTGTACCCTTGCCTGTCCCCAACAATAAAGGCTGCTGACAGTTGGCTTCTATGTTGAAAGCCACTTTCCACATAGTTTGGCCAAATGGTGCAAAGACTCTCTGTGCTAGTGGTCACCAGGACCATGCAGTGCTGATGTGGAAAGTGCGCCTTGCATATGAACCATGCAGAAAGTAACTTTTTGTATGTCAAGGTGCTCCACCATATGGAATCAGTTTTTGGTAACCTCCCTGAAGGAGGTTGCAATATATATGAAGGAGCCATTGGATTTATGGGAATCATTAGTTGAAAGAGCAATTTCTGGAGACTATAAAGTTTTCTTGAATTCCCCCCTTCCTATCCCTTCCTCTTCTGCCCCCTTTTAATCACCGAGGTACCACCACAACCACTCTCACAAATTTAAATAGCACCTGTTTTAAACTTGGGCACTGTTTAAAGGTAGCAAGAGTCATTGAAAGTTTGACTGAGCATCATGTGACTGTTCCAAGTTCCTTCCTCACTTTTGGGCAAGTAGGTACACAACATGACTGGCAAACGTCCTTCAGCCCTTACAAAAAGGGTTTACTTTTAGTCCCCTAAATTTCTTTTTAAAGCTTCCTTCGCCAGCACCATCAGACACAGAGACAAGCAATCTCTTCCATTTCTTCCAGTAGTCTTGGTCCTTTCATTCTTCTTCCTTGAACTAATAAATGGGTAGGGCAAGTGGGAATTCAAGCCACACAGTGGAACTGAAGCAGCACAAGGTTTTACTAGCCTACTCTCGGCAGCCTGATTTACATGGTGGCTGCAGAGGAGGATCTGGCTAGCTTTTGGGAGGTGTGCACGGGCTCACCGGAGAACTGCCAGTTTTTACCTAGTTGGGGAGGAGAACAGTGTGATTTTCCTCTTGAAGCAATTCTGGCTGAGTCAAATACAGGATTTGGCGTGTTGTAAAGCCTGCCGTGGTTGGTGTCTTGTTTCAGTAAATTTTAGCTACAATTTAAACCAGTCCTTTGAAATATACAGAGTAGTGGCACATCCTATGGGCAGGATATAAAGGAATGGGAGGGGAGACCCTGCTGAGTGCAGATAATTGATTTGAAATGCAATATTGCTTTGACTGTGTGAAATGCTGGGGGGGAGGGGCTATATTTGAGGTAAAGTGCTAATTTGCATACCCCAGAAGCATTTTCTACCCTCCCTTCTCTCTCTCTCTCCCTCCTATTCTCTCTCTTTATCTCTCTCTCTGCGCTATCAGGACAGGTTCACGAATGGATTGAGGTGCATTTTACACATTCTGAAGACATGTAAAATTTGTACAAAATATCTTCTATGAAAATGATTTGTAATCTGTGTGGACTTACTGGGAGATGTCTTTTATTATGTAAAATTTTCCCTCCTCCCCCCTTCTTGGTTTTTTTTGTTTTTCTCCAAATAAAACTAATCTTTAAAATAATGCTTCAGCACGAGATTACTTTGCCAGTGGTGTCTCTTCTCCATCAGGACATGGATGTTGCTCTCAAATCTATAGAACTAGTAGGGAGTGCCATCTTGATTCAAGATGGTGGACACCAACGTGTCCCCCAGAATCTGCTCAATCTTCTGGAGCGCACAGGGGGCGCCAGGGGAGCAAAGCCCCACTGAAGGCTGGTAGTACATTCTGTCTGCACACACAGGATTTGACACAACCCAGAGACTTGCTGATGCAAAGAGATGTAATTGTAGATTTCATAAGTTATGTCACCGATTCTCCTTGTAAGATCTCTAGAGGGTAGGCGATATCCTTTCATAAATACAATACAAATAATTTGAGGACGGGTGAGTGAAGCCAAGGCCCGTGATCCCTGCAGCCCTTACAAGTGGCCCCTGTTGAGATCTCATTGCTGCCCACATTTCTAGCTCAATGGTTAACTACAGAAAACTGGATCTGTCAAGATTCAAGTTCTCTGGCTTCCCAAGTCCTTTGGTTTGGACTAAAAGCAATTGACTTGTTTGACAGGAGGGCTGGGGACGGGGAGAGGAACTGAGCCTTGGTTCTTTTCCGTCCATTTCTGAAATAAAAATTATCTTTCTTCGCTTGCACAATTGCGTCTCTGTGCCTGCTTCCCTGCGCTTGGATTGGTAGTGCAGTGCTTTAGCCAATTCCAGTTCCCTCCCTCCTGCCAAAGAAGCAGGGGGTGTGATCAAGGCTTGGTTTTATAAACAGCAGGAGAACACAGTGCCCTTTTCATTGTGCACCCTCCCCACATAAGGCATCTGAAGACAGATGCCTTATGTGGGGAGACAGCATCTGGTATACCACCACCTCCTGCACTTGATAAATGTACCCAGTGCCTTGTGAAGTCCAGGCTGGCTTCCAGGCATGGAACTTACCTTACTTCAACTCACTGGAACCCCAAGCAATTGGATTCTGTTGGCTGCTTCCACCACTCTTGTGTCCATCAGAGCAGCAAGGCTTTGTGCAGTATGGGTGCCTCCTCTCCCTGCTAGTAATCTGGAGGGTGACCCAAGATTATTTTGGAGCTGGAGGGAGGAAATCCAACCACACCCTTCCCCTCTCCTCCATGCTTAATCTCCTGCGCGTGCGCCACTGAGCAGAAACAAAAATGAGCCAGAGCTAAAGAGGAAAAGGATGAATGCTCAGTAAGCCCATTACAAGACCAGTGGTCTGCATTCTCAGGGAAGAAAGAAGAGCCTGCTGAGAGGTGCCAACTTGAATAAAATATGGGGGAGGGATATAACGGTGCACCCACATCATTTGAATGGCAATGCCCTTCAACTTTGGGGGAGTCTCCGCCTCAAATATTTTATTGTGGGGTCCAAAGGGACCTTGACACCCTAGGAGTCTGATTTTTTTTTTAAATGAATATTTATTAGCATTTTCAATAACAAACATAACAAAAATAAAACAAAAGAAAAAGTAACAAAAATACAAAAAAAGAAAAACTTAAAAAGAACAATTAAAAAACATGAGATTTCAAATGCTTATTTTCATATAATTTCTTTCTCAGACCTCCTCACACCTCCTTTTGTATTCCCGTTCCATTGTTATTCCAGCAAATTCTTATGCTTATTTCTCAATCTTCAATTAATAAATTTTTACATATTATAATATTACCTTTCCTCTTTCTTCCAATTCCTTAAATTATTTTTGCAATTCTTATTTTCATTTTAATTTAACCATTCTAAAGACCAATTTTCATTTATCTAAACTTAAACATAAATGCCTGTACGTCATTTCTTATACTTAAGCGTATTTCTTAAAGTCGGCCAATTTCTCATCCATGGCTTTCCCAACTTCTATTCAAATCATCAACACATTTCAACAAAGTAAGTTATAATTATATACCCTTTGGATAACTAAACTCCACCCTCCCTTTCCCGGTTTTGGTCCCCAATAGTTCATCATTTGCTGTCTAGCCTGGACACCCTAGGAGTCTGATTGGACCAAAGGCCCTTCTGGTCTCACAGTGGCCAAGCAGATGTTCCTGAGAAGCCTCATCAGGAGGTCAGGAAGGCAGTTTCTCTCTGTTGCTGTTCGACTCCACTGGTCGGTTTTCAGAGGCATCTTCCCCCTCTGATCCTGGGGCTTCCAAGGGCAGGGAGGTGCACAGCTCCCACGGAGAAGGGTTTGGCTTTACACACACCCTACCCACTCCTTTCCCCTGGGACCAGAGCAGCCAGTGGGCTGGAGGTAGTTCCCCCACCCACAACCCCCCTCCAGAGCTGAGCCAAATGTGCTTCCGTCATCCTTGCTGGGCAGTAATCAGCACCAGATTTTCTCTGTTAAGACCCTTTCAAAGGCTGGACATCGTCTCCCTCCCCACCTCCACCAGTCAAAACCACTTCCAAAGAGGAGGAAGAGTCTCCAGCAGCTTTTATTTACTGCAGCTGGGGGGGTTTCGAAACCTTTCATAAACATAGCTGTAAAGGTTCTGGTGCCTCTGGTTGTCTGCAAAACCCACCCTGGGTGAAAACGAGGCAAGAGAGGGAGCGGGTCCCAATAACAAGAGAGCTGCTGAATCAGATCTAAGCTGTTTCCAACAGTGGCTACCAGAGGCTTTGCAGATGAGTGAAATGCCGGCAGGGTTTCTTCCCTCTTTTAAACCTTTTTGGAATTGGTGTGTTTGTATACAATGGATGCTCCTTGGTGCCCATTGGGACTGCCGGGATAGAAGGCAGAGAGGCCAACAGTAGGTGGCTCCAGAGCTAATGACAGGCTGGCAGAAGCACCCCCTGGACTGATCCTAAGAAAAAATGCAGGTGGGGACGCTAGTTGAGGGCGCAGTGACGCTGGTGGGGCAGTGCCCCATTCAGCCTCCTTAGATTGGTTGGCGGGGGGGGGGGTGAGAGGAAGAGTGTGGTGATCTGAAGAGAGAATGTAGATAGTAACTGAACTAGGTGAATCAATGGACTGACCTGTGTACACACCACACATTTAAAGCAAAACAATACTGGGAACTGTAGTTTGCCCTGCATGGAACTATAATTCCCAGAACTACAATTCTCCATTTTCTTTTCTTTTTTAAACTTTTTTTATTTAAAATTAAAACAACACATATTATCCCGAAACATAGCATCCTTATTTTTTTTCCCATTTTTCCTCCCTCCCCCCACCCTCCCACACAAAACCCATCCATCCCCACCCCCGGCTTCCCTCAGTTCCAGTCATTGATTTCTCTAAGACAGTGTTTCCCAACCACTGTTCCGCGGCACACTAGTGTGCCGCGAGATGTTGCCTGGTGTGCCGCGGGAAAAATTAAAAAATTGAAAGATTTTTTTTTTAAAAGTCAAATTTTCGATTGGGGCGCCATCACTAGATGACCCCTGGGGTTCCCTCCCTCCCTCCCGCTCTGCGCCTCCCTCCTCCTCCTCCTCCTCCGGGGAGGCCCTTCCTGGCTCTCGGCCAAGGCTTGGCGGCTGCCACTCACTCACTTGCTCGCCCACCCGTCCCTCCATCCCTGCACCCGGCCTCTCCTCCTCTGTCCCCGGCGCGGGGGCTGCCGGGATCCGTAGTCCCCTCGCCCTTGGGCTCCGCGCCCGCGCGGGGTGCGCGAACTACGTTTCCCAGCGTGGCCTGGCGGGCCGGCCGTTTTATTTGAAGCGCTCTTCTCCCGGCCATGGAATAAGCGCAGCGGCGGCAGCCGGGCGGGCAGGGGCTCTTCCGCGCAGACCCCGCACAGCCTGCCTGCGCCCTCCGGAGATCGGGCGGCAGGATGGAGCCCGGGGATCCCCGCGGAGGCGGAGCGGCGGAGGCGGAGGCTGCCCCCCAGGTAGGGCTGCGTCGGGGGTTTTTTATTTTTGCAATGCTGCATCCGCGCCGGAGGGGACGCATCGGACCGCGGGGAGACCCCTTGGCGGGCGTGCAAGGCAATGCATGCGTGCAGGCGTTGCATGGAGTGCAGTGCAATGCAATGGCAACGCGGCGCCCTGCATGCATGCATGCAACTTCCACCGGCGCTCCGGACTTGGCAGGTGAGGGGGGTGCCCAGTGGGCGGCAGAGAGAGCCGGGAGGGCGAAGGGGAGCCGCGGGGGGAGCACCGGTGCTCCCCGAGCCGAGCCCGGGGGGAAACTTCGGCGTCGTTGCGCCGGGTGTTGGAAGCGGAGGCTGGCGGGGTCCCCTCACCTGCAAAACCTGGTCACCTCTCATATATTTCGTGCATTGCATTCATCGCCCGCTTTCTCCTCCAAGGAGCTCCCGGGGGCGCGCGTGGTTCTCCCCGTGTTATCCTCGCAACAACAGCCCTGCGAGGTGGGTCAGGCGAGTGGCCCAAGGGAGCACCCAGGGATTGTCCTGGCCAGGTGGGGTGATTTGAACCCTGCTCTCTGCCCGGTCTTCGTCCTCATTTAGCCCCCACATGTGCTGTGCATGACTGAGGTTTTCCCCCCTCGTCTTGGCTATGGTGTGAGTCTGTGCTGTTAATTAATGGGGTTCTGCCTTCGGAGAAGATGAGCCAGCCCTCAAGGAGGTGATTATGTAATTTGCTAGCAATTCATGTCCCTCCCGGCGTGACGCTGCGCGCTGACGTCACGGGGCTGTAATGGTGGTGTGCCTCGAGATTTTTTTCATGAAACAAGTGTGCCTTTGCCCAAAAAAGGTTGGGAAACACTGCTCTAAGAATGCTGTTTTCTGCATGTTACAGAGTTGTATAGATCCTCAAACTAGCTGATTATCATCAATAAAAAAGTTTGTGAATGTTTATTCAAAGCCAGCCAAGGAGTCCAGTTCGCTTTGTTGCGTCTTCAAATATTTTGTAAAGGGTTCCCATTCATCTTTAAAGTCACAGTTATCCTTGTCCCGTAGCTTATATGTCAATTTTGCCAGTTTGAGGCTCCTCACGGGGTCTCTGCCATGGGAGCATATTCACCCAGTGCTTTTCAAGCTGCACTGGCTCCCGGTGGAGTACAGGGTCAGATTTAAGGTGCTGCTTTTGACCTTTAAAGCCCTTCACGGCCTAGGACCCTCGTACCTATGGGACCGCCTCTCCCGGTCTGCCCCACGGAGAGCCTCAAGGTCCATCAATAACAACACCCTAGTGGTCCCAGGCCCTAAGGAAGTTAGATTGGCTTCAACCAGAGCCAGGGCCTTTTCAACACTGGCTCCGGCCTAGGGAAACACTCTGCCTCATGAGACCAGGGCCCTGCAGGATCTGATTTCTTTCCGCAGGGCCTGTAAGACAGAGTTGTTCCGCCTGGCCTTTGGCCTGGAGCCAATTTGATTCCCTCCCTCTCTTTTTTTCCTTTCTTTTCCTTCTCCTCCTGCGATGAGGCTACATTTTAATATTTTAATGTTCCATTATTGTAATGTTGTATTTTATTTTTGTTTTTAAGTTGTAATCATTCATCTTGTTTTTATTATTGCTTGTAAGCCGCTCTGAGCCCGGCCTTGGCTGGGGAGGGCGGGGTATAAATTGTTGTTGTTGTTGTTGTTGTTGTTGTTGTTGTTGTTGTTTTGTTATTGTTGTTGTTGTTGTTCTGCATAGTCCATCAATTTTTCTTGCCATGATTCTTTAGTTGGGGTTTCTTCAGTCTTCCATCCTTGTGCTATTAGAACTCATGAGGCCGTTGTCACATACAGCTGACAACAACTACATTTCTCCATTTTCTTTGCAGGAAGGCATGTGCTTTAAATGTAAGGTACTTCTACAGCTTGAAAGGCACCTTCCTACATTCTCGCTTAAGATGGCAACCCTGGGATAACTGAGAATGGCCTTGCAATTACAGTGATTGCAGCAAGTCTTGGGCAGCGAGGTCACACGGAGGTGGCCTTGGCGCTAACCCACCATTGCAAAAAACCTTTCGACATCTTCCTTTGCAAGCCCTGTTTTATTTATTCTGGCTCTTGGAAGGTAGGGTTGAGCCAGCAGGGTTGAAGCTCTTACTGTGTTGCTGTGAGTCATGCTGTTGTCTTACACACAGGAACATCTCTCCATCGGCTTGGCAGAACCTTGCCCAGTGACGGGAGCAAAGCTGTCAACTTTTCCCTTTTCTTGCGAGGAATCCTATTCGGAATAAGGGAATTTCCCTTAAAAAAGGGAAAACGTTGGCAGCTATGGATGGGAGGCGATCTAATTTAAATGGGCACTTGGACTCTTCCAGGTACCTGGAGAACAAGTAACTAACACACACACACACACACACACACACACACACACACACACAACGGACATGGGGAGGTTCAGATTTCATTTGCCTGGCAGTAGCAGAGAGAGGAAGGAGGCTGTGGGAGGTCTGACAATTAGAACAATTAATTGTCCCTCTAAAGGGGGCCAGAATTTTAAAGAATATTTGGCTAAATATTCTAATATAAGATAAACAGTAATTTCTTGGAAGTAATAATTAGGCTTAGGGGTAGAATAAGAATACGTTGTTAATAAACATTAAGGATTAAAATATTAATAAAGGAGAAGAAGTTAGTAAATGAAAGAAGTTAATATTATTAGAAATATGAATTTGGAGAACTGCTAAAGAGGAGATTTAATGAAATTCAGAAGAGATTTGAGGAAGTCTGAAATTAGGATTTGGAAGTAAAAAAAAAATTTGTGTGTTTTTTCTAAGTTGTTTTTGTGTATTGTAGTGTTTTTCTTTTTTCTTGTTTTTTTCCCTATGTGATAAATGTGAAAATCAGTAAAAAAAATGGGGGGGGGGGTAAAGGGGGCCAAGCATTGTTACTGGATCCCTCTTTGGAAGGTACACCACAAAATGTGGACTGCTACTGAGAAACAAGCAGATACGCCCTTGGCCTTCTCCATACTGGAGATTACTGTGTGTGTGCAACCAGGGGTGGACTTTGGTAATATGGCAAAAGTTGACACCCCCCCCCCAAAAAAAAAATATTTTCACAATGATTCCCTTTGGTACAGTTGTTTTTAGGGATCTTCTCAGTAGGTACCCATATAAATATCGTTTATTTTTTAAAATATATATATTAATTTGTGCCCCTTCAGCTTGGTGCCCTGTGTGGGGGACGGGGATGGGGGGGGGTGAGAGAGATGACAGGAAAACAGTGTGTTTAGCAAGGTGTACTGGGAGGGGGGGAGAGACAGGGATCCATCTTGGGCAGACCGGCTGAAGGCAGGCTGGGAGAGATGCCTTGGACTCCAGCACTGTGCTGCTATTGGGAACAAACCCCTCTTGAGATGACCATGCTTTAAGAGCTGGACTTGCTCCATCTAAACTCAGGTGTAAATATGTGAATGAATTATATTTCTTTATGCCACGGCAGCACCCACCGTGCATTCAGTTCTCCAAAGGAGCACAGACTCTGGTTGAAGGCCAAGACCCCTGGAACCCCAGGCAAGGCTTGGCAAGTTGGCAGGGATTGGGGTGGCCAGTAACAATACTGACAGTTGGGGAGGTGCCCATAGAATCACAGAACAGGAAAGGGATCTCAACCACGGCCTAGTTAATTCTGCTTAGTAGTGCAGCATCTACTTCTGCTTTAGGACCTCTAAGAAAGGAGACTCCAGGATCACCCAAAGCCGTCTGTTCCACTTGCAACCCGACAACCTGCTTTTTGAGCATCCGTCCTGCTTTGTTTTCAGGGAAGTTAGGCAAGTGTCATCCTATACTTTCTTGTGCACTGTCCTATCAGTTTATTCAGTTTCTTCAAAAGGATGTCACATAGAGGAGGGAGAAAGGTTGTTTTCTGCTGCTCCAGAGAAGCGGACACGGAGCAATGGATCCAAACTACAAGAAAGAAGATTCCACCTAAACATGAGGAAGAACTTCCTGACAGTAAGAGCTGTTCGACAGTGGAATTTGCTGCCAAGGAGTGTGGTGGAGTCTCCTTCTTTGGAGGTCTTTAAGCAGAGGCTTGACAACCATATGTCAGGAGTGCTCTGATGGTGTTTCCTGCTTGGCAGGGGGTTGGACTCGATGGCCCTTGTGGTCTCTTCCAATTCTATGATTCTATGATTCACTGCAAAAAGTCCACTGCCATTGCACAACCTGAGCTTGTTGGTATGCAGTTCAATCCCACTCAAAAGCAGTGACAGCCTGGAAGCGTCCACACTGTCAGGAAGTTCTTCCTAATGTTTAGTCTAAAGCCTTGTAATCTGAAGCCTTTGGTTTGGGTCTTACCCTCTGGAGCAAGAGAAAACAAATTTGCTCCATCCCTCTATGTGACAGCCCTTCAGATCATTAACTGCTGTGCCCCCTTAACCTGACTTTTTCGTGCATTACTCAACCGTCACTCCAGCTAATCTTTCTCTACTTCCTGAAGTTTCTGCCTGGGCTTGACAGCCAGGCACTCCCAACCTATGTTTCCCTTCAGATGATCCCTCCCACCCCTCTTCTGCCAGCTTTTATGGGCTCAGGGCCTGGATTCCTGTGCTCTTACTCCTCTACAGCTACCTGCCAAAACCTTTGGCCCAGGGAAGTTGGCACAATAGCACTGGGTATGTTGTTAGACTATTACAATGCGTTGTCCTGGAAATTAATCAAGTCAAATGAATTTTCCATTGACGTTGCAAATCCACACTCTGGTCAAAATGCTTAATGGGAAGGGAGAGAACAGCCCTCTATCTCTGCCCTGGCAGGGTGGTGGCTGCAAAGCAGCGGTGAGGCCATCCCAGATGTTGCTAGACTACAGCTGTCATCATCGCTGAGCAGTGATCATGCAGGCTGGGACTGGTGACAGAGCATCTGAAGGGCCAGAGAGGTGAGCCACCTCTGTCTTAAGACACACACACCCCCGTCTCAACACCTGGCATCTATTATTATGCAAGGGTGAAAATAACACTAACTCAAACTTGACTTTACAGCAGCGGGGGCTACCTGCCCCCCTGCATATGGTGTTGGACCAGCCTCAGGGATGATGGGAGCTGTAGTCCAGCAACATATGAAGGGCCAAAGGTTAGACACCCTGAGAAAGCCCCACCAGCTGACTGGTGCAGTTCTTGCTGCAATGAAGGCCACAAGAACAATCTGCCTTTAGGTCAGTTGGCAACCCTACTCTTTATTGTGCATTAGTCTTCCTGTACTAGTCAAAACGCACACACAAATGGTTTGGGGTTTTTTTTAGGTTTGTTGAATGGCTTGTTGCCAAAGGTGGAGTATCTAGCTGGCTAAAAAAGCAAACCCAAACAAAGAAAGTCTCTTGCATTTGAAGCCTTTTGTGCATCCTGAAAGGAAAATTTCTGCCAGCTGGGCCTTCCTGCCTGCTGGGCTTCCCGTATGCCCTTCTCCTGCTACCCCTTGTGCGAAGCTGCATTCTGCAAAGCAAGGGAGAACTGGGACTGAGAGGGAGGTCTGACAACCATTGCAGGGCCTCCACAGAGGCTCCCCATGAGCAGCAAACAGGCTGGCTCGCTCCCTCCTTCCCGTGCATGAAGGCCACAAGGCTGGCTCTGTGGCTCCTTGTCGGCATGAATCCCAGCAAGGAGACAAACCTGTGGCCCCAGTTTTCCTTCCCATGCCCTCGCCTGCTTTTCTGCTTCTCAGAGACCCCGGAGAGCAGCCAAAATCAGCAACTGGAACCTACTTGCTTATATAGAGACAGAGAGTTTCCTGTGGGGAAGGAAGGATTCGTCTGTGTTGTGGCCCTGAAGTGCTGCTCTCTGAAAGGCTGCTGGCTGCTGATTCTGCAGATCAGGGAGCAATAAATTCACTGCTCCCTGTTTGCAGATTCAGACACACCCATCCCCAGACATTGCACATGCACATCAGTGGAGACTGGCGCATTAGGGCACATGGGGCAGCGTCCCACAAAGCTTTGCTCTCAGCCAGCCTCCACCTGCCTGCCTGCTTCCTCACAATCAGTTTAGGGTCAACACTGCCTGTCAGCCTCGTCAGTCTCCAGCTAAGTGCACATCATGTATTTAAAGCACAGAGAGAGAGAGAGAGAGAGAGAGAGAGAGAGAGAGAGAGAGAGAGAGAGAAAGAATAATGGGAACTGTAGCTAGGAATTGTCGCCCCATGAGGGGTAAACTACAGTTTTCAGGATTCTTTGGGAAAAGTCATGCACTTTAAATATATGGTGTGTACACTGCATGTGTTGCTTTTGTTGAATTCAGCAAGGAGGAGGACAAAACCAGAATTAGCTAGCTCTGCCTGCCTTTGGCTCTGACACCACCTGATCGTAGTCTCCCTGCCAGGGAACTCTGGATGCTGGGATTCTTCTATGAGAAACCCTTAGGCTATGCGGGGTCACGAGGGTCACCTAAGGGTACCTCATAGGCTCAACAGCCAAGACCTTGTATGAACCAAGACGCTGTGGAAACCTTTGCAATGCACAGAGCCATCCAGAAAGCCGTTCCTCTGAAGCAGGCAAGTTGAATGGAAGACTTGAGAACAATTGGTCTAAAGTAAAGGTGGGGAACTTGTTGTGGTGCTGCTGGTGCTATTCGACGACAATTCCCATCAGTCCTGTGCAAGGCCACAGTTTCCCCATCCCTGGCATAGATGTTGCAAATCAGTTTGGAATATTTCCTGAAATTTCCTGCAGCGTCAGGAGGGATCAAGCGTGGTTTTCCAAAAGCCACCGATAAACAAACAACCGTTGAGTTGAGCAAAGTTGATTCGGTGTGAGCTTGGCTGCCCTTCTCCTGTTGTGGAGCAGTTTGCTATTCCAGCTGGACGAAACAACCAAACAGAATCACATGACTCCAGATGTGACTGCGTTAATGAAGACAACAGGGCAAAGAGCCATGGGATTCTTTGGGGCAGATTTAGAAATATGTGCTGAGAACTATGCAACCAGAATGTTCTGCAAAATCCTCTGTAAACAGTTTGCCAGAAACGGCCTATTTTAAGGGTGAACTCTGGACGATCTTGAACTTGAGACCCGGCTCCATGATGAGACCCATCTCCTCCCTTCCTGTCTCACCATGGCACCAGCAGTGACTTTGGGATTGGTTCAGCAGTTCTGAATCTTATTTGTTGCCTTGTTTTCTCTTCTTTGAGGTTAGGCGGTGACTGCAAAGGCAAGCGCTTCCCCCCACCCCTTGTGCAATGACAATAAACAGACGGACGCCTGGAACCTGGTAATAAGCTTCTATCCTTAATGGCCAGGCCAGCCGCTATCCGCCTGGCAGGCAGCAAATTTTAATAATCTGATTGGGAAGCTATTCTGCTTGTTGTCGATATCCGTTTCATGTGGGCAATGTCCCACAAGACACGGACACTGCTGAGTGAAGTAACATTATTTTGGTCTCAGATATGACCTTCAAAGTAGGTAGTTTATTTCAAAATATAACCTGAATTGAATCCACCCCGCACCATCGCTGATCCCTAGGGGAGGGCAAGTCTTGCTCTGCTGGCAGTGTTGGCCCTCAGGGACAAGCAGCCCATCAAGAAAGAGGTGGTCTCAGGAGCCCCTCTTGAGGGTGGCCAGGGCCACTGCGTGGCTGACTCACCTCCTTTCATTCTGATTTCTTAATCATTTCCTCCCCATTCAGGCTCAGCCCGAGTGTTTGTGATAAAATTCTATGAGTGCCAATTTATCTCTTATACACTTCAGACCAAATGGCACCTCATGTATGGGGTCTTTGTTGAAGGCTTCCCTGCCTGCTACTCCCCAATTCCTTTGGTCCAACTGCTGAGCACCTTGTTTTTCTTCCATTGCTTTTTGCCACTCACTTTACAAGTCTGATGCATGAATTTGCATGCACGATTCCCCCAATTCCCCCAACAGTGCACTCACATGTGTGGGCCTGATCACAACCCCTCACATGCACAGCCAATTGTCAAATGGGTGCTGGTGCAAGATCTCCCAGCGCCTGCAACTCAAATTTGGGGGTTTTCAGGTCCGTGTGCAGCTGCCTGAAGGTAGCTAGAAAGTAGCTTAAGTTTAGAAGGTGGAGTCCAGTTCACAAAATCTGAGACCCTCTCTGGTGCAAATTAAATCCAGGTTACAATGGCCTTCTGTGTGTGCCTTTGTGATGCATTTTGAGCATCCTGTTTTTACTGGTAAACCCCCACTCACTCCAACCTCAAAGGGCAACCATACCTTCCACCCAGCACATCACTTGGGGTGTCATTTCTTGCTACACCTGGGAGAATATTTGCTCTGCTCTGGACTATATCATGTCATTTTTATGCTTAGGAGTAAAAAAAAAAACCCTGTAAAGGAGGAAAAAGGGGAGGACTGCATGTCGGGAGGAAGACTGGGAGTCCGATGAAGAACAGGATAGAAGCAATGAAGCGAGGGAGGACGAGGATTCAGGAAACAAGCAAATTTATAGCTACGAGAGCAGTGTGGTACCAGTCCTCAAGAGTTGTTAGATTCTGGGGCTTGGGGAAAATGAGTCAAACCCTGAGGGGTGAATAGCTCTCACACTGTGTGGGTGGGGGTGTGAGAGAGTGCACATTAAACAAATACTACTGGCAAAGATATCTAGTTGGCTCCAAGTAATGCCCTGTAATTGAACTGTTGTTGAACTGACACTGCCATAAGGCCGCTGCCCCGCATTATAGTGTGGTAGACTGCTTATGGATTCTTTTTTTTAACATTAAACATTCATAAATTGAATGAACGAATGAAGGAACGAATGAATAACAACCTCAGAGCAGGCTGAGAAATGCTGGCATGCTAGATATAAGCACTGCCTGTTTGTCTCTGGTCTTTGTTGTCCTTGCTTTGAGCCGCTCTTAGAAATAACCTGCTCTCCTTTTGCAAAGCTGCCTTACAGCTCCACCCTTTCTCTCTTCTGGGTTGTGTGGGTCGCTAATCCCCGAAGTGCTCTGCTCATCTTTCTTTGGCACCTGAATCGGCCCTTAATCCTTTGGGTGCTGTAACCTGGGGTCCTTTTTCTTGCCACACCTCTTCACCCAGAGTGAGCTGGTCATTCCCAGGGTAGGTTTGTTACACATCTTGACCTTCTGTATCTTCTTCTGCATCTTTTATAACTGCAAAGTTGTCAAGTGTGGCTATGATTTGTATCAGATGGGCAAAGCTGTGTCTGGCAGAATTTCCCCTTCTGTGCAAGGCTTAAGAGATACAAGAGCCTTCTGTGGGCCTGGACTTGGCAACTTTCATATTAAAATACAGTGGTACCTCTAGTTATGTACTTAATTCATTCCGGAGGTCCATACTATTTCTGGGTTAGCGGAGTCTGTAACCTGAAGCATCTGTAACCTGAGGTACCATTGTACTTACTTTTTTCCTATATGATGCATGCATCCAGAAGGCTTCTTCTTCTGTTGTAGATGGTTTTGTGCTCAGTTACAAGCCAGAAAGTGGGAAGCAGGGAAGCTGCATCTTCAACAGGGCAGAAGTTGGCACCTGCCATGCTTGGGCAGCTGCTGCCCACCACCCATCACCCTGGCAGGGCCTGCTGCCAGGTCTGTGCTGTGGTTGCTTCCAGAGGACTTATTTATTGAGCAGTCATCCCTGATTTGTTTGCAGAGAAGCGAGATGCTGCTGGCTAGTTAGTTAGCTACTCATTTTGGTCTGGTTGCAGGGAGGTTATATGATGTTGGGTCAATGCTATTGTTATCCCACACTTTCCATTGCACTTTCCCTATAATGAAAAGTTCAATGTCTTGTGGGGGGGGAGCAGGTTTCTTTGGAGCAGAAGAGCACTAAATCCACTCCAATTTCACTACCTGAATTTACTAGGCATGCGATTGAATCTTACCCCCCAAAACAGTAACTGTCTGGAAGTGCCACAAGCCTCTCTATCTGTTCTTCACCCTGCCTAGTGTTCTAAGCAGCACCTGGAAGGTGGGTCTAGGTGTCATTCCATTTCCCACAATGCCTCTGCTGTTGTGTCGCTCTGAGGAAGTGTGAGTAATTGTATGCACCCTGCCCTGGGACCTTTTGATCAAGGGTGGGTTATAAATTCACACAAGAAATAAGTTTAAAATTAACACGCCAGCTCTCAGCTGCCGTTGCAGTCGATTTGCACTGCTTCTCTGGGCTCCCTTGAATACAGACCTGGCCCAGATCTAAGGCATTCCCTCCTCCTCCATTTGTTAAACTTTTAGTACCTTGCATTTAAATTTAACTTGGAGCGTGTTGCATTGTTTGATGCTCCATTTGACTGTATGGTCCATCCCGTGTCATGTCTGGCGATACAACTAAATGCATGGATCCGATCACAATCACTCATGTGCACACTGTTTGTTGAAGAGACACTAATGGTGTACATTTTCATGGGTATGAGTGCGCACACACACAAGCTCCCCTAATGCCACCAAAGCCCATAATCAGGTCAACGCTGCTAGCTTTGCAAGTGAAGATGAACAGTTGGTACTATTTATTTCCGTTGTTGAGTAGGTAGCCTCAGACTAGCAAGCACCAAGCCTAATGCTCCTCTTTCCCCTCCTGCCTGCATTGTTGCCTGCCATTCCAGGTGGTTACCTGCCCCTAATTACTTGCCTGGGTGGGAATCTTCCTGGAAAGCAGCAGGTTTGTGGGAAGGGCCATAGCTAAGTGGTAGAGCACCTGCTTTGCATCCAGAAGGTCCCAGGCTCAATCCCAGGTAAGGCTGGGAGGGATCCCTGCTTAGAGAGCCCCTGCCAGTCAAGGCTCATCCACACTGAATTTTCCTCTGCACATTCCAGGCACAGTAGTCCGCACTTTATAGCTTCATGTCTGAGCCCTATTTTCTTTGTCCCACAGCTTTCCCTGCGAAAACCCGCTCTTTATCACCCAATAGGAGATAGCTCAGTTGGTAGAGCATGAGACTCTGAATCTCTGGGTTGTGGGTTCAAGCTCTACATTGGGCAAAAGATTCCTGTACTGCAGGGGGTTGGACTAGATGACCCTTGGGGCAGTGGCGGAGCTTCATGCTCTGGCACCGGGGGACGGAGAGCAGGCGGGGGTGGGTCTGGTATGCCGCCTGTAGGGGTGTGGTGCCCAGCGCAGGAGGGGGGCAGCTGCAATGGCACCCCACCGGGATCACGCTGCCCCCACCCTCCTCTTCCTCTGCCAATGCCTAGGGATCCCTTCCAATTCTACAATTCTGCAATCCATGGAAAACCCGAATTGCCATTTGTTGCACTTCAGCTTTAAAGAGCAGGTTTTTGCAAGTAAAGTTCAGAGGTGAAAGAAAGGGTGCTTGGACACAAAGCTTTGAAGCATGAGCCTGTACCTGGAAAGTGTGGGGCAAAAGGTCAGCGTGGATAAGCCCTCAGTGTAGACAATACTGGTCTAGATCAACTAATAGTATGACTTGGTATAAGGCAGCTTCCTATGTTCCTACATTTCCCTCTTTGCTGAACATCTGATCTCCTAAACTTGGACTATCTGAACACATCTTGAACCACCTGCAGCATTTGGCAGGGCTCTTTGCAAATAGCTATATAGCTGTGCATGTCAGCTCCATTGTCAGAACCCCCAGCCCTTGAACAGCTGCGCTGTCCCCTGTGGGATGCTGCTGCTTCCTCCTCCTAGTCAGTAAGAATTTGTCACTTGCAAGCCTGGGGATGCCTTTGTTTGTAATGGTAATGAATACTTGCCTTCCCCCTTATTGCTAGGGAAATGGTGGGAGGACAGGAAGGATGTCTTTGGACAACATGCTTTTAAATGCAGTATTAACTTCAGCTGAATTTAATTAACACCCAGTGATATCCACTTGTAGATTCCATGATGTGCATCTCACAGGTTGCTTTCCAAATTTCGCCATCCCCCAAATTAAAACTGGAGGCACGTCTCATTCTTATCTTCAAAGTTAGTGTGTCTGGGAGCTGAGTTTCGGCATAAATTGCTGTTCTAGGGCAGGCAGTCTGCTGTCTCTCTCTCTCTCTGGAGCAATTGAATGATCTAGTCCAGGGGTAGGCAGCCTAAGGCCCGCTTGCTCAATCCAGCCCGTGGACAGTCCAGGAATCAGCGTGTTTTTACATGAGTAGAATGTGTCCTTTTATTTAAAATGCACCTCTGGGTTATTTGTGGGGCATAGGAATTCGTTCATTCCCCCCCTCCCACAAAAAAATATAGTCCAGCCCACCACATGGTTTGGTGGACCGGCCCATGGCTGAAAAAGGTTACTGACTCCTGATCTAGTCACATCTGATGCAGAGACAGAGGAGAATTATTCTCCATCCCTCCACCAGAGGCTCATTGCAAGAAGGTATGGCCAGAGAGCACCGGTGAATCATGCAGGGAGGCAGCCGGCCCCCTCCTCCTCACAGAAGCCAAAGTTCAGTTAAAGAATAAATTAATTTCTAGCTGTGCAAAAGTATGTCCTGTTGCGCAGCTTTGGCATCACTCATCTAGCCCCATCTGTGTGCTATGTTTTGAGTGACTTCTTTTTGTCTGGAATCGTAAATCCTAAGAGCGAGCTCAGTTCTTCAAGTGCTGCTGCTTATGCAGCCGAAACACCCGAGTAGGAGTTACTGGCAGATTAGGAAAGAGTTCCAAGGTCTGGAGAACCCTAATCATACTCATCCTAAGGCTGGGGAATCTCTCAAACAGCCCAGTGTAAACTGAGCACACTTGGTGGCCACGGGAGGTTGGCAGGCTATTGGAGGGGTGTGTGGAATGGAGCCTCTTGGGGGAAAGATTATGGCAGGCTGGCTGGAGCCCTAAACAAGGGCACTCACACTGCAACATTTTGTTACAGGTCCTACTTGTGCTCATCATTAGCAAGGGAAAGGCACATCCGTGACAGAGGAGTAGAGTAAGAGAAAGCCTGGCAAAGAGAGACAGGAAGTTCACTCCAGGTAAGTTGCACATGCATATATTCCTGTTTAGGAAGTGGAAACCCAACTGCTGCTGCTGCTTTTTCCTCCCCCTCCTGAGATGCAGGCCTTGAAGCTGCTGACCCAGAGCACCAAAAGCTGGAAGGAAACAGGATACAGATCTGGCTGAATGGTACACATGTCTCTTTGTTACTCCAAAGCTGCTCTGGAGGGATTTTCCAGGGGATAATATGTTTCCAATTATCCTGTTACGCTCTTTGGAGTGCATGTGTTCTGACAAGGCATCCTCCCCATTTCCAACAATATGTCATCTCCCCCTGCGTTTCCCTCTCCGTGTTATTCCATGAAAAGGTTATGACCTTCTTCTCTGTATGTTCATGCACACACCCACCCACCCACACACACACACACAGCATACTAATCTACCCACATCTCAGGGGGCTCCACTTTGCCACCTGTTTACAGGCCCAGTTTTGCAAACTCACACAGCTTCATGTGGCATGGCTGAGTTTGCTCTGGCACTGAGCTAAATATTATTAAGACTCTGTGTGTGTGTGTGTGTGTGTGTGTGTGTGTGTATGTGTGTGAGAGAGATGGAGAGCAAGGGGGTGGAAAGAGTGGGACAGGGAGGAGGAGTTTGTAAGGCAAGGCAGTTCCAAAGATCCAGAGAAGGGGGGGAAATACCCACAACTTTTGCCGGAGAAAGAGAGAGAGGAAGCAGAAGGGATCGTATGGGCTGGGAAGGAGGGTCCGATTGTTGGGGAACGGATTGCTGCTCTGCACCCCGGGGGAAAGGGAGCCCAAGAAGCGCCACAAGAATGCAGCTGACCAAGGTGTGTTACCTAACTCTCTCTCTTTCTCTCTTTCTCTTTCTCTGCACAGGCAAGCATGGAATTACAGGCTGCGTCATCTCATTAAAATTATTCAGCCAGAGACGCTGGCTGTTTTGTGGCATACGATGGCAAGGGGCGTGAATGTATGAGTGTCTAGATGAGTTTGTGTTTGACTTTCTGGCTAGAAGCATGGATGGAATGGATTCATCTCCAAAGTTTCATAGAGACTAGAAGCTGGGACACTTTTGTCTCCTTGCAATGCAGTCTATTCCGTTCCCTACTTCTGCCTCCTTGCTTCTTGTATTCATTTACGCCTCTCTTTTTTTGCTGTTCCTGAATCAGGGTGTGTTAGTAAACAGTTCCTAAGAGAGCTTTAGTCAGAGTGACTGAACCCTCACAATGGCTGTGATTGTGCTTCTGCTAGAATAAAGCACTTAGCAGTTCCTGGCAGGGTGGGTGGAAGGGAAAAGGCGCACATCAGTGCTAATGTCCATGTGCCAGCCGTTTTATGTGCATGTGCACTAGAATCAGTTTTCATCCTACTCCCACATAGTTTTAACTTCCAGAGGCCCAACTTGAGCCTGAGGCTGCAATCCTCAAGAGTGTAAGACTTGCTGGAATAAATGGGACTTATGCTCAGAGTAAACTTGCCTAGAATTACATTGCATATATGTGTGTGTGTGTACACATACACACATATACACACACGATCACACACACCGTATTTTTCTGTGTATAAGACGCCCCCTATTTTTAGGGACACCAATTTAAGAAAACGGGGGAGATTGCCCAGTGCAGTGTATAAGATGACCCACAGTTTTTCACATAATTTTAAAGTAAAAAAACCTAGTCTTATACACAGAAAAATATGGTATATACGATATGTATGCATGCAAATAAATAGTTAGAAAGGCTCCCCAGAGGTTACGTGGGAGCTCTGTATTCTGCTCTTCTCAGAGTGGGTTGTTTGGACAACTCAGTTGTGGACACCACACTTCAGAAAGTCCATTGCCTCCAGAGGTTGATGTTGATCACAGGGGCATGGAAACCCATGAGGTATAGTTGAAAGAGCTGGATATGTTTTAGTGTGGAAAAGAGCAGATTAAGGGGAGGCGTGATAACTGTCTTTGAATATCTGAAGGGCTGGCACATAGAAGATGAAGCAGGCTTGCTTTCAAGAACGGGGTGAAAGCAGCAGAGTTTGTGGAGCAGACTTGCATCAGGAGGTGAGGGTGGGCTCTCCACAGCTGGAGGTGCTCAAGCAAAGCCTGGAGAGCTGTCTGCCAGGGATGCTGCGGCTGAGCAGGGTCCCCTTCCAATTCTAACATGCTGTGGCAGTGCTTCACAAGGAAGAGGTGCAAGAAAAGAAGGACTGGTAAATGGGAACAAGCCAGTTGTTTGAGAATCCCTCCCTACCCTGCCCCACAACGCACCCACTCACCCCAGAATTACAGTATAGTCACTGCATTTGACAGGAGAGGACAGCTCTCTTGCTTTGAGAGAACAGCTGAATCTGCCACTGTGTCCCAGGTGTGTGAAACGAGGTTTCTGGTCAAAAGACACTTTTTAAAGATCATTGCCGACACCTTTAGGAATGACAGAGGCAAAGCTTTCCTTAGCTGTGCACAGTCTTGACCCATTAAGAAGTAACTGCGCAGCAACTGCAGTTTCTCTTTAAAAAACCAGAAGTTTTTGCTGTTGCATGTGGCGATGGGGAGCATCTTGCAGCAGTTGGCAGCCGGTGGCTACTGTTCTGCTGCCCCACCCTTGCCCCTAAAATACCCTAAAATGGCAGAGGGATGTTGAGGGAGAGGGGGAAATGGAAGAGCTCTTCTATTAAAGGATGTGGCAGAAAAGAAAAGGTGCCACTGCAGTTATGAGGGCTGTGTCCCACCTCCCCTGTTGGGGGCAGTATGCCTCTGAATCACAACTGGAGGGGATGCTTTTGTGCTCAGGTGCTGCTTGCGGCTTCCTCTGGGGGCTCTGGCTGGCCACTCTGAGAAGAGGAAGCTGGACCAGAGGGACCTTTGGCCTGACCCACAGCCATGCTCCTCTGATGTTCTTATGAAAACATTAAGTGTCTCCTGAAACCTCTGAAATCAGATGCCCCCTTTTAGCCATATGTGAATCAGGGTGAATTCAAGGAAGGGAAAGGGGGAGAGATTTCATTTCATCTCTAAAATTGTAGACAGCTGTCAGTTTTGTTTGCTTAGTGCTGCTGTTTTGAACATGTATCAATATGGGGTTTTAAAATTATAAATAAATACATGAAACCAAAAAGTTTATATGTTGCCTCTTGGCCCTAAAAAGGGGCTTCGAGGTGCTTTACAGCAATGGAAGACTTGTTACATTAAAAATTATAAATCCACAGCATTAAAACTGGTAAGACCAAGGAAGTATCCCACACCATACATTTACAACACACTTAAAACGTATTTTCCTCCCTCCCTCAAAAAGAATCCTGGGAAGTGCTGATTAAGAGTGCTGGGAATTGTAGCTCTGAGGGGTAAACTACAGTTCCCATGATTCTTATTGGTGGGAATGTGCTTTAGATGCACCGTGCGTATGCAGCTTCTGGTAAGATTAAAATACACTAAAAGCTGAGTGAAATACAAATGCCACAACCAATTCATTTAGAAAATTGCAGAGAAAGGGACCAAATTTCTCTGGCTTGATTCTTAATTTTTGGTCTTAAAAAAAATAATGTTCTGCTATTTTGAACTTTGATGCAGAAATAGAGTAAATTATTTTAAGAGATGGCATTCCTGTAACCCAGGGTGGTGAACATCAGCCCCAAGGGCCAAATCTGGCCTTAGGAGAAATATGTGTGAAAATGTGTATGAATTTCCATCCATACTTTTTTTAAAAAAATTGCATGTATCTTTGTTACATTTCTAAACCTAGGATTAAAAAAATGAGAAATTGAGAGAAATAAAAATTGAGACACTGGCCATCCCTACCTGGCACTGTAAAGCTCATCAGACTCAACAGGACTTCTTTTTTAGAAGACCCCTGGAAGTGATTGCACTATATTACAGAGCAAATGATGAGCCTTCAGTGATGGGCAATAAAAAGAAGGGAGGGCAGGGAGGAGCTTAGCAGTGATCTTCAAGGTGAGAATGGAAGGTTTTCAAGCATGCAAGAGTGTCTGTTCAGCTGTGAAATGTGGGAGGCTATGTAATTGGTAATAGGCTTATAGGCAGGCAGGCATCCCAGGAGTTTCCTTAAGGGTGGGTCACAAGGCCACTGAGATTGCTGAGCACAAGCAGCCCACTTGCAAGTCTAGCTTCTCTGACTCCTTTTTATTCAGGTCCAGCCCAAGGCCAGCCTGAGGAAGAGCAGCAAATCTCTCCCCCCTCTTTGCATAGTACATAAGGTGGATCAACTTATTTTATCCCCTGAAGCAGAAAAATCTCACAAGCACCTTCTGTCTCTCTGGCGGTAGAACAAACCCAAGTGATTGAAAAAAACACATACTGTCTTTCCATGACTTCACAAATCCACTACCCAGAGGCAACAGCCTTTCTTGGCCCCTGCTTCTGGGGCTGGAAGCAGTGCAGGGTGGATAGGAGCTAGTAAGGAGGTGCTGGGGGGGGGGGTGGACTACGTACATACCATGCATTTAAAAAAACCCCACACACCCAAAAATCCCAGGAACTATAGTTTGCTAAGGGCATTAGGAATTGTAGCTCGGGGGGGGGGGTGTACACAGCAGTTCCCAGGATTTTTTTGCCAGGGTGGGTGTGTTGTGTGCTTTAAACTGTATGCAGAGAGATATTTAAGGCATGTAACACCAAGATGTATTACCTGTGTTTATAAAACAATGAGCAGTTTATGCTGGAGATGTAAAATACTCAGTGCTGACATCTTACATATTTTCTGGACCAAATAAGGAAGCTTTGGTTTGATGTTATTAAAACAAGTACAGGACATATATTACCAACGGACCCACTAGTATTTTTGTTTGGTTGTATTAAAGATGTAGGACCAATGGTTGGTAGTTAGGGATGGCCCTTTACTTATTGACTGCAGCCTGTACAGCTATTGCTGGAATGAATTTGATCCCCAACCCTGGATGATTGACTGACTAAAGTTTGGCATATAGCTTCCATGGCTAAACTGACTAAAATGATTCAAGGTCAAAGTGGGTAGACAGAAGTATGACAATTTTCTTTAAAAATAGGCTGATGCAACAAGGTACAAGAAAACCTAAATCCACATGCTTTGTTGGGAATATTGTGAGATTCTGATGTATGGATTTAGCAAGGTTTCTGGAATAGTAGGATGAGAGTCACCTAATTAACCCCATCAGCAGAAGCCTCTCCCCACACTCATGAAATTGGCTCCAGGGGGTGGAGTCAGAAGGAACACCCCCCCCCCAACAGCATGCTTGTGCAGATGGAATATTTTTAATAGTGCCAC
This sequence comes from Podarcis melisellensis, assembly GCF_964234715.1. Taxonomy (NCBI): domain Eukaryota; kingdom Metazoa; phylum Chordata; class Lepidosauria; order Squamata; family Lacertidae; genus Podarcis; species Podarcis melisellensis. The sequence goes on from NC_138529.1 coordinate 4,288,538, forward strand.
ATTGAATTCCACCCATGGTTAGCGTTTACCTTGTTTAAATGTACTCGATTTTTTTCAAAATTATTATTGTGTTTCTCCCCACCCACCTTTGCTTGCATACTGTTAAATACAAAAAATCTGCCCTCAAAAGATACTCAGAGAGAGCAATTCTGCTGTCAGGGCAGGCAAATAAATGGCTTGTCAGAGCCTCTCTTTCAGCATCTACATTTTCTTGCCTCCCTCCCCACCCATCTTCCTTGCTATAGAAGCCCCTCTCTCTCCCTTCCTTCCTTTCTGTTCCTCTGTGCTTGTTGGCTTAGTCCAATTCAGAGGACGTTCTTTGCATTTTTTGAGGTTAAAACTTCTGGTGGGGGGGGATTTTTTTGGACAGAGCAAGGGCAGCAAGTTGGGTATGAGCACAGCTCAGAAAGATTGGCTCAACTGGCGAAAAAACAAACTAACCCACAGGCGCCTAATCCATGTGAATGAGGAACAGAAGGAGCCTCTGGAGGGGCTGATTGGCAGGCGAAAGAGGGTTTTTGAGAAGATCGGTGTAGGGATCAGGCACTGTGGCTGAAGAGCATTGAAGAGCATAATAGCATAAAGCAGCTTTCTCCCAGCATGGTGTTGTTGGACTCCAACTCCCATCAGCCCCTGCCATAAGAATATAAAATGTGTCCTGCTGAATCCAGCCAATGGGCCATCTAGTCTAGCATCCTGTTCTCACAGCGGCCAACCAGGTTCCTGTGGGAAACCCCCATGCAGGACCTGAGCGCAAGAGCCCTCTCCCCTCAGACAGTTTCCAGTCCTGCTTCCAGCTGTGGAGGCAGAGCATGGTCATTGTGGTGAGGAGCTGTTGATGGCTTTACCCTCCATGAATTGGTCTAATCCTCTTTTAAAGCCATCTAGGTTGGTGGCCTCCCATGGGAGCGAGTTCCATAGTCTAACTGCTTTGTGTGAAGAAGGACTCTTGCATTCTGGAGTAAGAGGAGGAGACTTTGACACAGAGAAGCATCCTAATGCCACATGGAACATCTTGTCTTGTCCTGACAATTCTGCGTCACTTTGTGGATTGCTTACATTGTAATATGATTCTCCTGAGTCGGCTGGACAGGGGCTACTACCATTTTATTGTTCCCAGAACTCCATCTGGGTAGTTAGCAAAGCAGTGTGATATGCGTGTGCATTTGGCATTTCCTCTCTTTAATCCTTTCTGTCACCCACACACACAGACTTGCGTGCTCTGTTTGCTGCCTGCTTTGTGGGATTCTGACTTTTCATGCTAATCGGTTTTTGGTTACATAGCAGAGACGTGGTTACTCAGTTCTGGTATATGATGTCATTTATGACTTGCCTCCTGCTTTAATTAACCAGACCCGGGGGAATAAATATATGACCTCATTATCAAGATGGGACATTTGAAGTTTTCAAAGAGTCTAGATGAGTCTAGATCAGTGTTTCCCAACCGGTGTTCCGCGGCACACTAGTGTGCCGCGAGACGTTGCCTGGTGTGCCGTGGGAGGGAGGCGGGCGAGTCGGGCGGCGAGAGGCCTTAGGCGCCCTGCAGAAAGGCGTCCTCTTTGTGGGTGGGTTCTCCCCCCTCCCTTAGCGCATCGTATTTAGTTGGGGATTCTGGAGAGGGGGGCGGGGGCGCGCTGGCCCTGAGCGGAACAGACGCGCCGTCGTCCCCACCTCCCTCTCCTCAGTAGCTCCGAGCCGACTGACTGAGGGTGGGACGCGGCCAGCGGCGTCCTCTCTCTCTCTCTCTCCGCCTCCCAGCACCGCTTTTCCCGAGGCGGGCGCGCGCCTAAGGCTGAATGGGAGCAGCCTGGAGGCTTGGCGGCCTCTCAGCGGCTCATGACGGGCGTCCCCGAGGCGGGAGGTGCTGAGCAGGGGCTCTGCGAGAGGGCGCGAGGGATGCGTGGTGGTGCCTGCGCGCGCGTGACTTAAGAGGGCGACCTGCTCCCTCTCCTCTCTCCCCTCCCTCCCCTCATGGGCACGGAGTCCCCGGCACAGCTTGGCGCTACTACAGCTACAGCTGCTGCTGCTCCTGCTTGGATGAAGGCGGCTGCTTCTTCCTAACGCCCAGCCTCTGAGGGACCGCAGTCTCCCGCCCTTTTTTTTTTTTTTTTTTGGCGGGATGCTGAGGTAAAGGATCCCCTCGCGCGCGGGCGGGCATCTCTTTGGGCAGGGCGCGTGTGGAGGCTTAAGGTGGGGAGTGTGGAGGGGTTGCCGCTTGCGAGGGGAGGGTTCATATTGTATTGGGCGAGGGGAGGGTTCATATTGTATTGGGCTGCAGTGTGGGCGACACGGCTCTCCAATGGCCAGCCCGCAGAGGAACATTGAGTTGGAACATTTCGAGGAGAGGGACAAAAGGCGCACTGAATAAAGTATTTTATAATTTTTCATATTTCTGTTTACTTACTATTTCATAATAAAGTAATTATAAAATACTTTCTTTGTGTTTATTTGATTCCTATTAAAGAGAGTTACTTTATATATAGTCAATATAGGCACAGAGTTAATTTTTTAAACATTTTCTAATGGTGGTGTGCCTCGAGATTTTTTTCATGAAACAAGTGTGCCTTTGCCCAAAAAAGGTTGGGAAACACTGGTCTAGATGAGTAGCTGCTGCTTGCCTTCTATCACTGTGCCATTGAGAGCGTGCTCACTTATGGCTTATGTGTGTGGTACGGAAGCTGTACTACCCAGGACAGGATGGCGTTGTGCAGAGTTGTTAAGGCAGCAGAGAGCATTGTTGGCTGCCCACTCTCCACCTTAGAGCAGATTTATGCCACAAGGTGCCATAGGAAGGCACTGGACATAGTAAAAGATCCATCGCATCCTGGTCACTGTCTCTTTGAGCTCCTGCCGTCGGGACGGAGATACAGGACGATGATGACAAGAACGAGCCGTCTCAAGAACAGCTTCTTCTCCAGAGCGATCTCGGCCCTGAATGGGAAACCTGGACTTTGAAAGTCATCTAATCTTCCTTGCTGTATTATATTATATTGTTTTAATTAGTGTTTTTATAGTTGTTCTGATTTTGAGTGGAGTGCCCTATCTGGGTGGATGGAGCAGCCAAGTAATTTCGTTGTCCCTGAGAGGGGGCAATGACAATAAAGATATTATTATTATTTGTGCCATGCTCTACTAATGGCCCCATAGGAATCAGGCAGACCACTCCACGGAGCAGAAAGCCTGGGCACCTCCCTTCAGAAGAAGGGCCACAGCTCAGTGGTGGAGCACCTGTTCTACAGGCAGATAGTCCCAGGTTCAATCACCAGCATCTCCAGGTGGGACTGAGAGACAGCCCTGCCTGAAACACTGGAGAGCTGCTGTTAGTCAGTGCAGACAACACTCAGCTTGAAGGACCAATGAGATTAGGCAAATTCCTATTTTCCTGTGCAGTCATTGCTCTGCTGCGAACTGCACCTTGATTTCATTCAGACTTGCTTTTATCTTTTTTATATATATAATATTTATTAAAGATTTTCAAATATAACAGAAAAAGAAAAAGAAAAACATCCAAAATTAAGACCTTATTTTCATAAGCATCTTTCCAGGACTTCCCCTCCCCCTCTTGTATTCCACTTTTTTCACATAGATTCAACAAATTCTTACCCCAAGTTTTAAAATTATTATCATTGACCCAATTTAAAAAAGATATTTTCCCATCCCCTAAAATCGACCTAATCCCTTCCACGAGTTCCCCTCTTTAATCTACAGTACAGATTAGAATCAAAAAAAGATAGAAAAAAGAATAAAATGTAATTTAACACCCTTTGGATTCCAAATTTCCCTCCCCCCCTTTCCCGGTTGCGTTCCCAATGTCCATCAATATCTACTGTCGTCCTGGAGCTCCCACATCTAAACCATAGTTCTTCACCAGTCCACTTTGCCGTCTTTTTAATAGTCTTTGCCGTCTTTTAAATCATCTTTAATATCGAATGTCCAATCTTGGAAGGAGTCTAATTCAAAAGGGTCCATTTTTCCATCCAGATCTTTATATTTAAGAGTAAAAACTCCATTTTTATTTCTTTAGACCTTTCAAATCTGGAGGTCCCAAATGTTCCCGCTTTCAACTTTGTCCAATTCTTATTATTCTTGTTGTTCTTGTTGATCTCTCTCCTCCTTTTTTTTTTCCTGCTCTCCTGCACAAATGTTCTAATTCCAAAAGCTTCTAATTCCTCTACAGAGGCTTTGTTATTCAGGTGCAAAACATTACGTCAAGTCCCTTCCATTCTTCAATAGATAAATCTATTGTCTCCTTTAGTGTGTAGACCTCTGTAGACAAAATAGTGTTCCATTTCTGCAGTTTCCCAGGAGATAAAAAGTCCTTTTCCAATTCCATGCCAACAATACTTGTAGTGTCCCACAGCTCCTCTAGAGGGATTATAGTAACTCTGTTTCCTTCCAGATCACACCCAACAGTCAAAGTAACTTGTTGTTCCTTGTTTTAAACAATTTATATCCAATTTATAACAAATGTAACTGGCAAAGTCCTCGTAACAAAGTTCTCTTTTGTTCTTCCACTTAACATCTCCTTTGACAGCTGTCAAAACCTCTCTTTCTCCTCTCCCGGCACTCTCACAGATCGCTCCCGGGGCTCCGGGGGGGGGGGGTGTTACATTTTAGTTCACATTCCACTTTTCTCCTCCAGCCCAGTCTTATAATTTTCCATCGCGGAATTTAGTGATTTTATCAAAATAAGGTTGCGCTCGATCTTAGTTGTCAAATCCTTTGCTTTAGCTCCTCTACAACAGGGGGGAGGCTGACTTCCTTTTTTGCACCTCCCCCGCTCGCTCCGAAATAAAAAAAATATATTTTTCTCCTTTTTTAATCCAAGTTCCAATTACTCACGGGTTATTCTTTTAAGTCCAGATTTTCAATGGAAGAAGTCAGCGCTCTCCGTCGAATGGCATGTGGCTTCGCTCGGCAGGGGAAGCGGAGGACTCAAAGCACCACCACCCCCGTCACCCGTTCCGCAGCCTTTAAAAAGGCTCCTTCGCGGGTCGGGGGGCGCAAACGGGTCACCGAGTCACCAGCCGAGTCATGGTGCCAGCCGAGTCACCATGCCCATGGGTTTCAGCGCCCATGGTTTTTGAGGGTCCCCGCGTCGCCGGCGCGGTGGAACCCAGCCCCTGCCGAGCAGGCTCCCTCCGGAGCTCGGAGGGAGTCCGCCATTTGGCGATGGCGCCAACCCGGAAGTCTCCAGACTTGCTTTTATCAACCAAAGGACCCTTATGCAGCAGGGGTGGGGAGCCTTTGACTCTCCGCAGATGTTGGACTCCATCAGCATACCGCACAACTGTCCTGTTTTAAGTGGGACATCCCAGAATTACAGAAGCTGCCCCGGCTTCTGAGTGTATCCTGGGGTGTCCCATTTTGGCTCCCATGCTCTGACACACGTTTTTGGTCTCACACTCTCACCTTGTGCTTGTGTGCCACCCACTCCTCTTCCTACTTCTAGAAGCCGTGCCAGCTTCCAGAAGTACAATGGTGGGGGGTGGGCAGTCATGGGGGGGTGAGAGGGGATGGGGCCTCCATCAAGGTCATGTCCCAATTAGCTTCACCGGGATGTTGGAGAGTATGCACCAGCCCCAGCTGATGGGCTCTTACTGCTGGTCTGGAGCAGCCAAGGGGAGAAAAGGAGGAGGCTGGGCTACTTTAAAGGGTGTGGCGCACTGTAAATTCACTGTGTTTTGCCATCTTGGACACTTTGAAATTGTTTGATTAAGAGACTTTCAGAAGTCTTGAGACCTCCTTCTTATTGACTGCCTGAGCCCAAGCAATAAAACATTTGCTGAAATACTCTTTATTTTGCTATGTATGCTATCTCTGCTGCTTCTCTGCAAGAAACTACCTTTATTTTGTAATAGTTTTTTCCTAGAGACTAGCGGAACACCCCCGTCTAGACTCAGGGGCATTCCGAGGCGGGGCCGGGGGGCGGTCCAACCCGGGTGCCATTCCAAAGGAGGGGTGACAAATGATCAGCGGCACCTCCGGGGCACGCGTCACTCACCGCACATGCCCCCAGGGTGCTTGCCATGCCCCCTGGGACACGCACCATGCCCCCTGGGACGAGCACCACTCTGGGTACCAGAGCAGGTTGCTCTCCCTCTGTCTAGACTGCTTGCTAACAGGCTAAGCTGGGTCAAGAACCCTTTTTCAAGAAAGTGAAGGGAGCCAAGCACCTTGAGTGGAGCAGGCAGGGGAGTCCCGGGCCTTAAAACAGTTCACAAAATGGTGCTTGCAAGATGCTAAAGCTGGAAATGAGAGGTCGTATTCCTGGAGGGACTGTGTGTGTGTGTGTATGCGCGTGCGTGCACCAAAAACAGTAAAAAGGGGAGAATAGTTTTTTGTGTTGTTTTTTTTAAAAAAAAACCTTTACACCAAAGGTTGAGAACCATATGTTGTTGGACTCCAACTCCCATCAGCCTCAGCCAGCATAACCAGTGATCAAGGATGATGAGGTCTGTGTAGTCAAGCAACACCTGAAGGGCCATAAGTCTCCCATCCCTGTCAACCCCGAGGCTCTATTTTACAGAAAAACTGCACTGGCAGCCCTATTTAATTAAAAGGATTGCTTGTGTGTCTGTGTGTATACATATACTCCAGCTAATTGATTATAAAGAATGCAAACCTGAAATCCTTCAGCTGTCATGTACTATGATGGGCATTTGCAAGCTGGAGAATTCTGTGCACCCATCCAAAAGCAACTTTCTTTATCTTACATAAAGAACGGTTGTTTTTCTAGTTATACCAGGTGTCTAGTTGCCAAAGAAGCCTCCTTTGGGTAGAACTGGACACATTTTGTGTAAGATGTTTAGGAATATTTAATAGTGGACCTCAGTTCAGGATGGGTTTCCTTCTTCTTTCTCCTACAATCATGAGATGTCATAAGGTTGTCATGTGAGTGACAGGTGGGCAGCACCCACAGCTCAAATTCGACCTGTGATGCCAATCCTGATAAGGATCTGGCCCATGGAGCCAAAAAGGTACCTGCCCCTGTCCTGGATCTTGTGAGTTACTTCCGGGGCTGGTTACGCTCTTGTGCTGAATCCAGCTAAGTCATTGCGTGAATGGAGCAACTTCTGCAAGCGCAATGGAGCTTTGTCCTCCTTCTCCTCCTCATGTTCTTATACAATTTAGGAACTCTCACCATTTTGGAACTAACCTAAGTTTTGCTTGCCTGTGTCTTCTGAATTCTGTATGGAAAAGCACATGAAACCATTTTTAACCTACAAAACATGTAGTCTTTTTCTATTTTCAATGCTAAAGGAAGAGGAGAACTTTGGAAGATACTCACAAGCGCATATTTTAAAGGTCTAATAGCCTGCATTTCCATGCTTTACTTGGCTGCATGTTTTGTGATTTTAAATCTCTGCTGGGGTTGTCTCACCAAAGAGTACTTGCTCCAAACCTGGATCATCCATGGAATTCTCCTTTCTATATTTTAATTTTTCCTTACCAACCAACACTGAGGAGAGGAAGGGGCAGCTCCATTGCGCTCATGGAAGTTGTTCTGCACATGCAGTGATTTAATTAGATACAACCCCATGATTTTCTGAAAAATAATATTTTTAGGGTCACCGAATTCTACATCAAAATCTGGCCTCCTGTATACGTTATGCAAGTTAAGCAAAGCCACATGATCCACAGCAACTGTACCTGTTGACCTGAGGCAGTTGTTAACATAGTCCGTAATAAGAAGATTAGACAACTTCATAGTGGATAAGGTGATCTGTGATGACAACTTGTGATGGCTCTATGACGCCTCCAAGAGCAGAGGCAGCGTGCCAGTGAATACCAGTTGCTGAGGCAAAACAGCGCGAGGGGGCTCCGTTGCCCTCATGGCCCACCAGGGGAAAGAAGATGCCTGGTAGATGGACCCTTGGTCTGGTCCAGCATGGAAACTCAGTCTCTTGTGTTAATGAGAAACTCTGGAAAGGTAAATGTCAGGCGTCAGGGAAGCCAGCTTTGGCTCCTCCTGAGGTTCTTAGCTGTATGGTTTTAAAGCTGTACTATTAGGTCTAACATAGCCAAACTAAGGGGCTAATGGAGAGGGAAGCTGTGTGTGTGTGTGTGTGATTGTGTGTGTGTGTGTGTGTGAGAGAGAGAGAGAGAGAGAGAGCAATTTGATTCCAAGGGAGCCTCTCAGGACCTGGACTGCTGCACTCATTTTCCCAGTCTCATTTGTCTGAAGTCGAAAAGGAGAAATTGGAAATGGAATTCCTGAGGCCTTGTTTCTTATTGGAATTCAGTCGTGATGAGCAGCTCAAAAACCCTCCCAAACGCCAAACTGCTGCTGCAACCCCCTGCCTGAGACAATGGAAAAAACTGCAATATGCACGGCTTGGACTGTAGCCCTTGTCTGGGAGTGAGTGAACCAAGCGAAAGATTTGCCTGTCCCTGCTGTGAGACGTCTCCGTCAGCCAAACTAGGAGTCATCCAGTCCTTGATTCCTCAGTTCAAGGAACCAGCCCCCCCCCCCAAGCCTCTGGCCATGGATCTTGGCCTTTACCCAGGGAGGAGGTATGGAGCACTGACACATTTAAAACATATGGCTCTCCCCAAAGTACGCTGGGAAATGTAGTTCATCCCTTACAGAGCTACTATCCTTGGCACTGTAAACAAACTTCAGTTCCCAGGATTCAGGAGGGGAAGGGCAAAGTCATGCGCCTTAAATATGCCTTAAATATACAGTGTGTGTCAGAAGCAACACCTTCTCTGGAGGATTAAGATTCTTCTGAAGTTGTGCAGGGGCCCCTCTGAACACCGAGGGGCCCCAGCCCCTTCCAAGAAAGGGCCTCATCAGGGTTACAGAGCAGAGCAGAAGAAAAGCAGAAGCACATTTAAGCCCACAGGAACATATACCGAGCATGTCGAAGGCTTGAATTCCCGAAGGCTAAGGGTCCTGTTCCTCAAGTCAGTGTGGTGTGGAGCACAGAGTGCTGGACTTAGGGCTGAACTATGCATTTCTATGTATACCTGGACCTGTTGATGAAATCCACCACAGCACTTCTGGCTTTCCATCTCATTGCTTGTGGAAAATCTACCTGGTGGCCTGACTCTGCAACAGTCAATATGTTTCCTTCCTATCCCTGCTTCCATTTATTTATTTATTTATTTATTTATTTATTTATTTATTTATTTATTTCATCTTTACATTTCTATCTCACCTTTCCTCCAAGGAGCTCAGGGTGGTGTATATAGTTATCCCCCCTCCCCATTTTATCCTCACAACAGCCCTTTGAGGTACTTTAAGCCGAGAGATGGTGACTGGTCTTTGTCCGGCCAGCCCAGGACATTTTGGCACCTGAGGCAAACCACAGCATGGTGGTCCCCTTCTCACTCGGGAAGAAACAGGGAGGGAAGACCCACACCAGGAACAAAAGAAAAACAAAGATCTGCTTCGGATCCTGCCTCCTGAGGTGGTCACTTTACTTTGCCTCATGTGATCAGTTCATGTTCCAGAATCTAGACATTGCTGAGGGTAGGCACAAATTTACGGGATGGTGTTTGGTGGGGCACCACCTCTGATGCTCCTGAGGGCCAAGGGCTACCTCAGAGAAGACAAGGCACACACCGCTCTGTCTGTTCCGACCCCTCAGCATATGCCACCTGAGGCATCTGTCTCACTCTGCTCAATGGCAGGGCCGGCCCTCAGCTTCAGATCCCTGCTTGGCATCAGTGGCCCTTGCCCAGATCTCACAGGCTGACAATCCATAGGTTATCTACCAGAGAACATGCTGTGTGCCCACCTGCTTCCTCCTCATCTCATCCTTCACACACCTGGCTGCAGCGCTTCTACCTGGCTTGTTAGGCCACAGTTGCCCATGGCTCTGTTCCCTGTCTTAAAGCCGACTGCGTTTTTTCCGGTTTTATAACCAGAAGTTCAAACTGTGTGCCATGTTAGTCTTTTTCTTAGCACCTCTGAGTTTTAGCAGCTATAGAAGGGCTTTTTGTAGATTGTATGTGTCTTGACAAGAGTTGGTGAGGCCTCTTTAATGGTTTGGTGCTTAAGGAAAGACGGTGTTGAGTCAAGGAAGGAGAGATATCGTTGAAGAATCACAACATAAGTAAATTCTTCACATTCTCATGAAAAATTGTAGAAATATCATTTCAGGTTCACATTCAGGCTATGATGCCTGCTCACCCAGCTGCAGAATGATCTGCCTGAGAAGACTGTGGAATAATCTGAGGAAAAGTCTAGGCCAGGGGTCAGCAACCTAAGGCCCATGGGCCGGAAGTGGCCCACAGAGGTTGTTTGACCGGCCCACAAGCTGCCCCTGAACTGAGATGCCCACTCAGGCGCTGTGCTAAACTGGCACAGCATGGCACGGGGACTCGCTTCCGTGGTGCCGAAATCACATCTGTGCAGATGCCAAAAATCGCGGGCGTGATCCAGCCCACGGAGGGATCTCCGTGGGACCGGCCCAGGCAAAATAAACCTTGCTGACCTAGGCAGTGCCAGAAGACCTCTCAGGATGCAAGTACAGGGGATCCCTGTTGCTTCCATAGTGTGCTGAGTAAAAAGCAGTAATTGTTACCTTGCCCTGACAGAAAGGTTTAATACAGTGGTACCTTGTGTTATGTACCATCCTCCTTACGAATGCTTCGGGTTACGCGCTCCGCTAACCCGGAAGTAGATGCCCCTTGTTGCGAACTTTGCCCCAGGATGCGAGCGGAAATCATGTTCCGGTGGCATGGCAGCAGCGGGAGGCGCCATTAGCGAAAGTGCTCCTCATGTTACAAGCGGTTTCCAGTTACGAACGGACCTCCGGAACGGATTAAGTACATAACTGTACTGCTGTTTCACTTCAGTATGGGAATATGGGATAGTCCCAATTAACAGTAGCACACTAGAACAAAAGTGTCTGAAATATCATGCCGTAGGACATTTCAGGGCTCCTCCAGATGCCCTGTTTATTGAGCATTTATCTTGATTTACTTCCACAAGCATATGTGGCGTGCAGGTTAAATTATATCCTGTCTTTATTGAGCATTGATCCTGATTTGCTGGCACAAAGTTTATTTATGTGGAGTGGAGGTTAGATTATATCCTGTCTTTATTTGATTTGTTGGTGGGTAGGGGTTGTTATATGAGAATGAACATTCATTCTGATTTGCTTGCGGGGTGTTTATACATCTTCCCAATAATCATGTCTTCATTCTACAATTTTCAAGGGATTAAAGCACTCTGTCACTTAGCAAGACAAAACTATTTTTAAAGCAAACAGACTTTTTGTGGTTAGGAAAGAAATGGCAAAATGCACCAAAAAGTCTAGGATGAACAAAGGATTAATGGGAAGACTCCACAAGCAAATCAGGATGAATGCAGGATGAATCCTCATTGTCTTTGTAAACAAATGAAAGCAAAGGCTCAGTGTAGACTGGGAATAGTCTAACTACCACATAATCTTTGGGTTGTCTGAAGTGGCCCTAAATATCCCAGCATGTGTTTGAATTCCTTCCTGCCAAAGACTGAGTTCAGAGCTGCCCTTAGCTTTCAAGGGGATACAAGACTCTTTGTGTTTTTCAAATGGAAAGTCCACGGCTCATCTGTATCACATCCAGTCCAGATGCATTGACATCATAGATGGGAGGTATAGGAGGATAAGGATGGGCAAAGGCCCACTGAGAAAACCATCCTGCTCACCTTTTGACCTCCCCTCAGCTGGCAGAGTTTTATGACAGTGTAAAGGTAAAGGTAAAGGGACCCCTGACCATTAGGTCCAATCATGACCGACTCTGGGGTTGTGGCGCTCATCTTGCTTTATTGGCTGAGGGAGACGGCATACAGCTTCCGGGTCATGTGGCCAGCAGGACTAATCTGCTTCTGGCAAACCAGAGCAGCACACGGAAATGTCGTTTACCTTCCCGCCGGAGCGGTACCTATTTATCTACTTGCACTTTGAGGTGCTTTTGAACTGCTAGGTTGGCAGGAGCAGGGACCAAACAATGGGAGCTCACCCCGTTGCAGGGATTCGAACCACCGACCTACTGATTGGCAAGCCTTAGGCTCTGTTGTACTAAACATATATACTTGCAATTATTATTTACTTCTGATAAAGCATTGTTATTTGTTTGCCTCACTCTTCCTTCAGAAGGCAGTAAAGTCAGTAATCCTTCATCTGTCTCTATCCTAACATACTCATTAAGCTCTGGTGTGTATCTCATTCCAAATGAGAGAGAGAGAGAGAGAGAGAGAGAGAGAGAGAGAGAGAGAGAGAGAGAGAGAGAGAGAGAGATTCTGAACTATCAGGAGAATATTTCAAGTCATTGGCTCTTATTGCTCAACCAATTGTCCTGGGCTATTAACATGTTTTGTTTTTTTCTAGTTAAGTTTTTATCAGCATCCTTAACACCTTCTTTCCTATATGGTTTACATAAATTATTTACAATGTTTTTAGCTCTTCCTGGAAAAGAGGGTAAATCGGGCTAACAAGAAATAACGATTAAATCTAAGGAAACATATATGATGATTCATGGTTAGCTGTATACAAAGGAATTTCTTCTCTTCCTGTCAAGCACTTCAGGTCATTGCAATCAGTGTCCCAAGACCAATAAGCTTTCTAAAGAAAACATTCCCTTTTCAGGCTATTACATGCAATAGTCACCATTTGCAAAACAAAAGGCAACATTTAGTCTTTTATGTGAAGCTTTCTGTGCCGCTCTCCTGTGTGCACTTTTTCACAGGATAGACATTCTTCTCCACAGCTCACAAATACAACTAAGAATTTCCTTGGCCATGGTTCCTTCCTGGTCCTCAATTAATAAGGTTGTTAGCTGAGATAAATAGAGTTTTATTACGGTAGGGCCAGGAATGTGTGTTGGACCATCAGAGCTACATTTCAGAAAAGAAAAGAAAAAACCTGTTTCACCTAAGACTGACATTTGCTAATATGGACCAGTGGTTAATCAGGGTGCTGGACTTAAGACCAGGGAGGCCTGGGTTCACATCCCCACTCAATCACTCTCAGTGGTCACTCTCAGCCACTTCACCGTGCAGGATTGTTGTGGTGATAAAATGGGGGCGGGGGACACATGTATCTCTGAGGAGGGGGTTATGCATGTAATAAATTTATAAATAATTTTTCATTTTTTCCAGTAGTCCAAACACCTACACTCAAACATTCTTGCTGCATTAAAAACACATTTCCCAATACAGATGAAATATACTCTCTTGGCGCAAGGACACTTCCTTCCTTGGACTTCCACTCACTAGGATAACGATAACCTCTTTGTGGCCAATTTTATTGCCAGCCTCTTAAAAAAGGTACTTTCCCCACTAAAGCAGCAGTCCTGTTATGTACTGAAGTTCTCACCCTGGGCCAGCAGGGGGATACTGTAGATAGTTATGCAAATGAAGGATTGAAAGTGACATTCAGTGATTGGCTAGTTACAGAAAATGGTTACTGTTGCATTCTAGTGGAGCTCTATATAAGCAGGCTGACTGAGCTCCTCAGTTCAGTTCTGTTCCAGCTTACAAATAAAGAGCTGCTTTGGAGGAATTGCTGTGTCGTCTGATATGTTTGCCCACAACCTAACACCAATGTGTCTACTCAGAAGTAAATGCCATTGAATTCAATAAAGCTAAGGGAAAACCTAACAACATGGTAGCAGGGCCGGATTTAGATGGCGAGCGGCCCTCGGCTACTCCACTTGTGAGGCCCCTCCCAACCCCCCACCCTCACAACAAAACTGAATGAAGCCAAGGATGATGGTGGGCATTTAAAATTCTGCAATTCAAAATTTCTCCTCTAAAGGACATCTGAAAACTTCATCAAAATTTGTTTGTCTAAGTTTGTCACTTTCAGTGTACAGAATGCTCAGTGCGGACCTCACTTGAGACATTGTGGCCCTTAATTCATTTTTAATTCTTTTGAGTCTTGAAAAACTCCTCTCTCCTGAGCAGTTAGTGACCATAAAGCTAAGAAATAGCTGCAAGATTGCTTCCACATTAGGAAAGGCCATCAGAATTTTTTCCTTGTATATAATTTGATAAAGGTCTGTATGAGACAGAGAGTGCTCTGCTGTAAGCCTATGGCTTTGTGTCACGTAGAGGTGAAAGTGCAAAAGTTCATCACTAAGTTTCAGGTCAATATCTTCTGGGTATGCTTTCATCAACAATTCAACACCTTGCTTAATTTCTTGCTTAGATGCTGTCAAAGTAGCAAGAATGGCAAACAATTGTGCAACATCACTGTACACAGTACTTCTTCTTTTTAAATTGGATTCAAGTGCATCTAATATAGGAATAAAGGATTTTATTCTAAACCTATCTCTTGAAGATAGTGCATGTAAGGCATCAGGTGCACTTCTGTCATTTCTTTGCCATTCCCTCACTCTTTGTCTCCTTGTTTTGTAGTTGACATTTGGCAAAGTGGCTTTTGCTTGTTTCTCAAGCTCATCAGACGTGAACTGTACAAACTTGCACCAGAACTCAATAACAGGTCTGATTTCTAAAGGGCTTTGCTGACCTTGTGAAAATGACCCAGCACACGGATTTATATCTCTAAGATTTTGCAGACTTTGGCTATGAACTGGGGCCCCACAAAAAAAATTCAAGTTGGGCCCCAGAGTTTCAAATTGGACCGCACTGGCTGGCCCTGAGTCTCATAGTTGCCGGGCCCAAGTTGCCCTGCCAGCGCATGAAGTCTTGGGTTTGCAATTTGGGGTGAGAGGGGACTGCCCACTGTGGGGTGGGCAGGCTGGGGAGGCCCCCTAGATTTAGAAGCCCAAGGCTTCAGTCTACTGAGCCCATAGATAAATCTGGCAATGCATGGTAGCTATTTAGTGCTGATAGCACAGCTAAGGGTGCTTCCTGGCAACCTATTTATTGCACATTCATCCTAATTTATTTGGAGGGAGATTAGATGGCCTGGGTTATTTAATTGGCAGCAGCAAGTCAGTCCAGCACAGTCAGTCAGTCAGTCAGTCTCAAACTCTAGCTCCTGGATGCAATTAGTCCTGCTCTAGTTAACTCCCTCTTGAATACAAGCCTAGTTGCATCCCTCATGTGTGGGTGTGGTTTTTTTGGCATTTTCATTAAAAAACTCAACAGTTTGGGGGTCTTTCTAAAGATAGCTCTTTCGGGGGGGGGGGTTGCGTTTTTTACTTTGTTAGCCTAATGACTGTTGGGAAGAAAGTTATTAGACGCTCAAGCAGCAGAGCAGAGGCAAAGCTGCTGCAGCAGATTGCATAGGCTTACCTGCCGGAAGAAGCCCCAGCTCACTAGCGTGGTGGCACATTCATTTTTATCACAGATATCCTCCCCATAAATGACAAGTTCTTCCCCAAATTTATAGGCTCTTCTTAACCTCTCTCCAAACTTTCGCATAATTGTCTTTAAAAATATTGATATTCCTCAGTGTTAAATACACTCCTAAATATTTAATTTTCTTTTCAATCATTAATCCTATTGATAATTGTAGATCATTTTTTATCTGGCAATTCATATTTTTCACCATAATTCTTGTTTTATTTTTGTTAAGTTTGAAACCTGTTTTCTCTCTGAATTCAGAAATTTGTTCTAAATCCCTTGGTACACTGACCATAGGTTCCTCTACCGCTGTCATCACATCATTGGCAAATGCCTCTGCCCCACTGTTATCCCTTTGATCTCTTCATCGGATCTATTTCTTCTAGCCAGAACCTCCAACACCAATATAAACAATAATGGTGACAGGAGGCAGCCTTGTCTTGTCCCCTTAGTTATTTTAAATTTTCTGTTGAGGCATTATTCACTATCAGTATAGCATGTTGATTAGAATAAATTGCCTCAATTGCTTTCAAGAATATATCTCCACAATTTATTTTTTCTAAAGTTTTTGTCATAAAAGTCCATGAAATGTTATTGAAAGCCTTCTCTGTGGCTTCCTGAATTCTTTCCCTGCTAAAGCAATGGGAGGAACAAAGTGCTGATGGTTGAACAAGGTTTGCTGACCTGGCAAGATCTAAACAGGCAGGAGATCTTCGGTCATGATTCATGATAAATAGCCCAATGGCGTCATCAACTCCTTATGTGTGGCAGCGGGAGGCAAATGCATTGTTGGGGATTGGTAGGAATGAGAGGTTAAAAAATGAATGGTATTATGATGCCTTTATATATATCTATGGTGTGGGCACATCTGGAATGCTGCATGCAGTTCTGTTGTTGGTTTGCTGCACAGACAACTTTTTACAGGAGGCACCTCCTCCTGCCACGCCACACAGCAGGCAGGCATGCTTATCTGTGAGGTAGGAGGAGACAAAGGGTGCTTCAGGTCTCCTCTATTTTCAGGTGGGATTCAACCACTTCCCCACAAAACTGGACTTTTAACAGAAAGCGACAGGGAAACTGGAGTGGAAAGGGTGTGGCAACACTTGCTTTGAAGCAAAGTCACCCAAGCTGTCCACAAATAAATCAGGATGAATACTCAATAAACAGGTCATCTGGAAGCACCTGCAAAGAACCCCCCCCCCAAAAAAACCACCTACATTGCCTCTATGTGTCCCTGCCACCTCCTTGCCCGCCTTTTTTATATATTAAAAATACCCTCTTTTTGGGTGTGGAGATCTGTCATCCCTAAACCTCTGACTGTTCTCATACCTACCTTCCCTCCCTTTTACTTCAAGGGATAGAACAGATTAAAGTTCCCTAAGAAAGCTGCCCTTTAAAAAATGGAAAACAAAAATCCCTGCAATTAATTAATTAATTAATTAATTGTGCCAGTCAATCAACCCAACGAACCAATCATAAATGATACTGACAGTGCAGCCAAACCACTCCAATTCTTCCTCTCCAGAGAGTTTAATCTCCCTCTTCTGGACAGAATTTTATAGGCGTAGCCAAAATATTGTCCTCTTGCCAGGATGAGACAGCATGGGGAGGTGGAGAGAGGCCCCAGCAGACCCATTTTTGCTGTTTAAAACATGCGCCTGGCATGCAGTGCTTTTTTTTCTAGAAAAGAGGTCAGAAACTCCCACTATTTTTGACGGACAACCCTAAGTTCTTGAGCTTTTTTTAGGGGGGAGCCAAAGGCAGGAGGGGAGCCGTGCCACTAAACAGCTGCCAGTAAGCTACAAAGAGGTGAAAAAAGCCCTGCTGGCCCGTCATCACAGCATACGCACCAGCTCAGTATTGTGAAGGAAGAGGTAGCATTTTATTGCGAGTGGGGAGAACTTTGTTTTTTGTTTTTTTTAAATAATTTTTTATTAAATTTTTCCACCATAATAACACAAGCCACAAAGCACAAGCCACAAATACACAGAAACAGAAAAGGAAAAAAAAATAACAAACTTACCGTAATTCTTCACAAATCCAACTTTTTAAACATCTTGATTGACTTCCTCAAATCCCTCCCTTCTGAGTTTCCTTGTAATTTAAAAGTAACAGCTTTCCAATATCATTATTAAACTAAAACAATTTCCAATTATAGTCATCTTATTCACTTTTCTTGACATTCTGAATCCCATTTATTTAATTATAACTTAATTTGTCCTAGGCCTATTTGTTCGTAAGGCCTGTGGGGCGGCAACTTGTCAGCTTCCTTCTCGCAGAAAACCTCCAAGAATCCTTCGTACTTGCGAGGCACTGCCTGCACCATGCCAAGTTGCAGCTGCTGCTCAGCCCCCTCCTCCTGGCTGGACTGGATGCAATGTTGAGCACAATACGATGAGCAGAAGGTGATCTGCCGTTGGTACCACGCTACAGCAGGACTGTGCCTCTCCAGCCAACTCATGCCTAATACTATGGGCGTGTCTGACAGGTGGGTGACATTGAAGCTAATGACTTCTCGATGATTTCCAATCCGCATCACCATGGGAGGCGTCTGTTGCACAACTTGCCCTCCTAGCAATTTCCTGCCATCCACCGTAACTACGTTCAGAGGCGTTGTTGCGGGCAGAAGCGCTATGCGATGCTGCTTGACAAATTGCATCCCCACAAAATCCGCATTGCTCCCAGAATCGATCGTGATGGGAACTTCCAGGGTGGTTCCATTCGGCAACTGAAGTGTTGCAGTGAGCTGCACCGCTGGCTTGGGTGGTAAAGGGTCTGTGCGTTGCAAAAGCGCTGGGGACTGCTCTACAGATCCGCCTGGCTGAGCCCCAGCAGCTCTGCTTCCAGCCAGGCACTGTCGTTTCCCTGAGGTTGCTCTCCTTGCATCACTTCTGCTGCCACTGTTGCTAAAGCTGCAGTGTGTTTCTGGAGCCTCTGGGGGCACTCTTTCGCCATATGCTGTGCACTGTCACAGATGTAACATTTCCTGGTCCCTCTAGGAAGCTTCGCCTTTACTGCACCGGAAACCAGGGCTCTGGCTGGTGTCTGAGCCCTAGCACCACCAATTTCCATCGGCTCTTCTCCCTGCCTCCCCAAAGGCGAGGGATGTGCCTGGCTGAAGTCCCTGGGGATAAAAGGGGGTGTCCTTGCTGGTGCACGCGCCTGGTGTCCTTCCCCATCGTGCCAAGGGCGTCCCTCGTGTCTTACTCCTATCGCAAGAGCCCTCTGCACCACGTCTTCTAGGGTCTGGGGTCTGTCTCCCCTGGCAAGCTCATCTTTGATGGGGCCGCTGAGACCTTCCCAGAACAAATCTCTCACTGGTTTGCATCCCTTTTCCCAGCCTAACACAGTCAATAATGCGAAGAATCTGGAATGATACTGACGTACTGTGGCTTTGCCTTGCCGCAGTCCATGCATCTCCCTGCGCGCAATATCCAGATCCACAGTTGACTGGAAACAAGCATCCATCGCTTTAATAAATTCATCAGAATCGCGGCGGGCAGGGCCATCTTCGCGCCACAAATTGCGCAGCCAAGCTCTAGCCTCCCCATGCAAATGCGACACTATAAATCCCACCTTCTCTTCTTCATCTTTAAAATAATTGCGAAGCAAATGCAGTGCATACAAGACGTCTGCCCTGAAACTAGGGTAGTGCTTCAGGTTCCCATCGAAGTGGGTGACTAGGGTGCCCCCCCGCCTTCCAAGTCCAACTCCCTCCGATCTGGACCCCGGGAACCCTGCCCTGCTTGCATGCTCCCACCTTGCTTGCAGGTCCTGGCAGTGCTTCTCCAGTTCCTCATTCTTCTTTTGAGATGCAATGACTGCAGCTGTGAGTTCGGTAACCTGGTTCCCCAGCGCTTGCAGCTGTTCCTCCGCACTCATGGCTGCTACCGTTGGTGAGCTTTGCAAAAAAATTTTTTGCGTTCTTTGAGAGGGTACTTACTGTCAGAGCCACCCGTGGTCCCAGCTCACAAGAGACCCAAGTCCAATCCAGTTACTGTCAGAGCCACCCGTGGTCCCAGCTCACAAGAGACCCAAGTCCAATCCAGTTTATATACAAAAGTCTTTATTGAAGAACATTTCTGGTTTTACATTCCATCTCCGTGGCTCTACGTCTGTGACATCAGACCGCTGAAGTACCCTCTGAATCAGTACCGCCCCTGCACCAGTTTAAGAGTCTTGTGCTGGACCACCTCTTCCTCTCCTTCCTTTTCCGCAGGGTCTTTCTGCCCCCCTGGGCTCCCTCCCGTCGGGACTCCTCAGAGGCTGACTCCTCTGACGCCTGTTCCCCCCTCCTTCGCGCTTTGGGACCAGGCTCCTCCCCAGGACTTCCCTCACTTCCGCGCGCCTCCACATTTGAACTTGACGCTCGTACGTTGCTCCTGACCTTCCTCTCGACCGCTACACTGCTCCCGGTACTACTCTCCGCCCCTTCCGGCAGGACGTCTTGCCCCGATCTCCTTCCCCTGTCTACTTCCTGTTCTGCTCCCTCTGACACACTGGTAACTCCACCCCCTTCACTCCGTTCCGGCAGAGAAGCCGGCCCCGATCTCCAACTCCCACTGGGGGCTCTCCCTTCGCTCCCCTGCTCCTGACTGCTTCCCCCTTTGGCTCCCCTTGGCCTGACCAGGGGGGCTTCCTTTTGGGAATCCTCTGACTCACTGGACAAACTCATGGACGACCTTTGGTCATTGTCATCCTCTTCCTCGTCGCTCTGGGATTCTTCCCCCTCGCTCTCTGTCTCCTCCCTCATCTGCTCTTCTCTCCCTGAACCCCTGACATCCAGTATCTAACAACTCCGTTTCCAATTTGTTTTTTTCTCTTGCAAAACCATTTCTCTTATCCATCTTATATAATTTGTTAATTTGATAATATTGCAACCAATTCACTTTATCTTTAATTTGTTCAAATGGTTTTAATTTAAAACCTTCCTGATTCTCTAACAACAAATCTGAATACCTCAACCATTTGTTTTCCATATTTAACTTTTTTGGGGCCTGTGCTTCCATTGGTGAAATCCATTTTGGTGTTTTTCTTACTAAGAGATCTTTGTATCTAGTCCATACACTGTATAATGCCTTTCTAATTACATGATTCTTAAAACCCCTGTGGGCCTTTACCTTGTCATACCATAGATATGCATGCCATCCAAATCGATTATCCAGTCCCTCCAAGTCTTACACATCATCATGGTCAAAGGCCTGGAAACGATGCCTTATGAGGAACGGCTAAGGGAGCTGGGCATGTTTAGCCTGGAGAAGAGGAGGTTAAGGGGTGATATGATAGCCATGTTCAAATATATAAAAGGATGTCACATAGAGGAGGGAGAAAGGTTGTTTTCTGCTGCTCCAGAGAAGCGGACACGGAGCAATGGATCCAAACTACAAGAAAGAAGATTCCACCTAAACATTAGGAAGAACTTCCTGACAGTAAGATCTGTTCGACAGTGGAATTTGCTGCCAAGGAGTGTGGTGGAGTCTCCTTCTTTGGAGGTCTTTAAGCAGAGGCTTGACAACCATATGTCAGGAGTGCTCTGATGCTGTTTCCTGCTTGGCAGGGGGTTGGACTCGATGGCCCTTGTGGTCTCTTCCAACTCTATGATTCTATGATTCTATGATCATTCTCTAATTGAATCCAATCCTTGATCCAGCAGAATGCAGCAGCTTCAAAATATATCTTCAAATCTGGCAGGGAAAAGCCCCCTATTTCTTTTATATCTGTAACTAATTTATATTTAATTCTAGTTTTTTTCGCCTGCCAGATAAATTTAGACAATACTTTCTGCCATTCTTTAAATCATTTGACATTATCGATGATTGGTAAAACTTGAAATAAGAACAACATCTTCGGCAATACATTCATCTTAACCACCGATATTCGGCCCATCAATGAGAGTTTTAGATTTGACCATACCTCAAGATCTCTCTTAATTTCATTCCATAATTTTTCATAGTTATCTTTGTAAAGATTCAAATTCTTTACCGATAAATTCACACCCAAATATTTAACTTTTTTCACCGAAACAAGGCCTGTCCTTTCAAAAAGGTTTTTTCTTTCCTCATTATCTAAGATTTTTTCTAAGACTTTGGTTTTGCTCTTGTTTAATTTAAATCCTGCATTTTATTGCGAGTGGGGAGAACTTTGTTGCTTTGGCGCGGTACAGTGGTACCTCTAGTTACAAACTTAATTCGTTCCTGAGGTCCATTCTTAACCTGAAACTGTTCTTAACTAGAGCATAGCTGTCAATGTTTCCCTTTTTAAAAGGGAAATTCCCTTATTCCGAATAGGATTCCTCGTGAGAAAAGTTGACAGCATTGAACTAGAGGCGTGCTTTCACTAATGGGGCCTCTTGCTGCCCTGTGCCGCCGGCATATGATTTACGTTCTCATCCTGGGGCAAAGTTCTCAACTCGAGGTAACTCTTACAGGTTAGTGGAGTTTGTAACCTGAAGTGTTTGTAACTTGAGGTACCACTGTATTTGTATATATCTTTCTTCATCAACATTTCCTACCTAGCCATTTTCCCTACCTGAATAAGCATTCCCTCCAGGCCAGCCATGTACACATTAGTGACTTGAAACACATCAAGTTCATCCCTCCTTCCCCAGCTGTGTTTCACATCTCACTCTTATGTTGCTGTACAGTCCAGGAAGGGGGCGGAGGGGGGAATGGCTGCACATGTGCAATGTCTGTCTCAGATGTACACACCTCAGCCTAACTTCCATTTCCAAATAGGATACACTGGTGTCGGGGGGGGGGCAGGAGGCCAGGGCCCCAGATGCAGAATCTTGGGGGGCACTAACCATTTGCACGCAAGCACCCACCCATCAGCTGATGGGTGTTGGGTGACCGCAACACCCGCCTCACTTCTGCCCGCCAGCTACAGGCGTGTGCCCATATGCTGGGTGGGGGCAGGGTGCGGAGGGTGAAAAGCAACCTCTGCGCCCCAGCAATGGCAGGGGCTTGGGGAGTGCAGAGGGTGCTCTTCACTCTCTGTGCTCCCATCCCTGCGCCCACCTGGCATGCAAGCGCCTGGCCGCCAGCTGTCGGGCTGGGGCTAGCGTGCAGGGCAGGAGCGGGGCACGGAGGGTGAAGAGCACCCTCCATGCCCGCCCTGCCCCCGCCCCTGCCTGTCAAAACCAGGGGCTCCCTCTGCACTCACCCAGTTTCCGCCACTGATGGGGGGCGGGCGCCTGTGAGCCAGGCAGGGACAGGGCGCAGATAGAGTCAAAATGGTTTCAGGATTGCTCTCCTGTACTATTTCAGACACATACTCATATATGTGTTTGCCTTGTAAATTTATGAACATTTAATTTATATATTTGAGATCTTACATTCTTATAACAATTGCATTTCTCCATTGGTTTGCAAAGTGCGGGATGAACAAATGACTAAAGGCCTCACAAGCAAATCAGGGTGAATGCAGAACTAATGTTGATTTTCATATAACTGTTCTGCTATAAAGAAAGCAGAACGAGTGAAGACCAGGCAGATTCCAACCACCATGTACACTTTGCATAAGCAAATCGGGATGAATGCTGAATGCTGGAGGTCATCTGGAGCAGGGGGGAACAGGGCAGTGAGACAAGCCCCACCAGGTCAGACCAAAGGAACAGCTCCGTCAGTAGAGTGTGAGGCTCTTGGTCTCAGGTCAGGCATTGGGTGAAAGATTGCTGCACTGCAGGGGGTGGGCTACATGACCCTCGTGGTCCCTTCCAACTCTACCATTCTATGCTTCTAAGTCCAGCATCCTGCTGTCACATGGGCCAACCAGATGCCCATGGGAAACCCACAACTGTAACCCCCAGCAACTGGAACTTGTGCACAGTTCCTGCGGTGCAGTTCCCACTCCCACCCTACTTACTTCCCCCTTCCCCTTTCCGTTAAGAGGCCTGGGAAAGAAATAAGTGACTGCCCCAAGCCCCTAGGAGCCATGGTCTGCTTGGGGGGTCCTGGAATCACACAGGGCTAGGAGACTTCTATGCTAGACAGTTGGAAGCTGCCAAAATATCCCCCCTGCCTCCTCCTCCTCCTCCTATCACAAGGGAACAGCCAGAGGTTAACTCTCCATTCACCCAAATAGCTGTGTTAACCCTTTAGCAGCCAGCAGCATCCCCATCACCAGACTCCGTGCATTTAGTAAACGGTTGTGGTTTAAGGATTAACTTTAGAGCTCTGAGGGTAAGAGTCAATTCAAATGTGGATTAAAATCTTCTTCAGCCACCACCAAAGATTAACTGGGAAGGGTAACAAGCAGAAAACATTGGGGCTCTTGATCTTTTGAAGTGCTCCCATAGCTAGCCGGCCACACAGAATCGATGCTCTCCTCTCTCTTTAAGAATGCACTTGAAGGCAGATTTCCCCTTCCACTCCATAACCACAGCCAGCAGAAGGTTTGCCTTAGGCCCAAATGGGCAGGGTGGCAACCAATGGTCCCTTTAAATGAGAAGCTATTAGTTAGAGGAGAGTGGGAGGCAGAGGAGGGAGGGTGGGTGCAGGGAAAGACTTAATTCTGCCCTCCTCCAGCTTCCCTTCTCCAAGTTGCTCCCCCCCCCCCCACTGCACAGGGGGAACATGGGCATAGCCAGGATTTATGTTAGGAGGGGCAGTTTAGTATTTTTATTTATTTACTTGATCTTAGGGGACGCGGGTGGCGCTGTGGGTTAAAGCCTCAGCGCCTAGGGCTTGCCGATCGAAAGGTCGGCGGTTCGAATCCCCGCGGTGGGGTGCGCTCCCGTTGTTCGGTCCCAGCGCCTGCCAACCTAGCAGTTCGAAAGCACCTCCGGGTGCAAGTAGATAAATAGGGACCGCTTACCAGCGGGAAGGTAAACGGCGTTTCTGTGTGCAGCTCTGGCTCGCCAGAGCAGCGATGTCACGCTGGCCACGTGACCCGGAAGTGTCTCCGGACAGCGCTGGCCCCTGGCCTCTTGAGTGAGATGGGCGCACAACCCCAGAGTCTGGCAAGACTGGCCCATACGGGCAGGGGTACCTTTACCTTTACCTTAGGGGAGCAGCTGCCCCTTCTGGCTACGCCCATGGGTGGAGAGTCCTTGGCAGTGCAGTTTGGAGGGGGGCGGAGCAGACAGGGGAAGGGTTAAGCACTCTTCCACTTCAGCCTCATGCAATGATTCCGCCCCCCCCCTCCACACACACACCTAAGCAGCTTTCAAAGCATAAAAGGGAGCATCTGGCTGCAGATGAAGAGATAGTGGAAGATATCATTTCATCATTTCTCCCAAAATAGAAGTTCCTTCTGGCAAGCAGACCCACGACCAGTGTTGTGAATGGCAGGGCGGAAGGCAGGAAGGTCAAGGGAGGTGGAGTCAGAGGCACTGCGACTAACAGCAAACATATTCTAACTCTATAAAAAAATAAATAATTGTCTAGTAGTACCTTATAGACCAACTAAGTTTGTTTTGGTATAAGCTTTCGTGCAACTTAGTTGGTCTATAAAGTGCTACTAGACAATTTTTAATTTTTAAAATTTTTATTTCAGTTGCGTCAGACCAACCTACCTGAATCTATCCTAGTTCTGTTCCCATCCACCTCCCTGCTGAACTCTACAAGTATGAAACTGAGGCTAAGCTGACAGGCAGTGTCAACCCCCACTCCCTGCCCGCCCCTGGTTGTTTGTAAGTAAAAGGGCTGGTGGGTGGGGGCTGTTTGAGGGCAGACTCAGCTTGGTGGGGCAGTGCCCCATTTGCCCTAGTGAACCTGATTCCACCGCCTTCAACCACATGCAGTCAAAAATGACAATATCAATACCAAAATCAACCAACAGAGGCAACAGAAACAGAATTGGGGAAAGTGGCCTTTGTCTCAGGGTTCCTCCAGATCAGGGGTCAGCAAACTAAGGCCTCCGGGCCCAATTGCCCTCTGGATCTGACCTGTGAACGGTTCTGCAATCGCCGCTTGGATCGGCATGATAGCCCTTTTTTTTAAAAAAAAAAATTGGGCACCATTTTTTTGCAATTCCCCCCCCCCTCACTGTGGTGGTGTCTTCTCCCTCCTCCCTCCCTCTTCCTGGCTTCTCCCCGCCCTGTGGAGGAAAGGGGCTGGGCTTTGATAGGAAGCCTCTCCCCATGGCCGCGCTGTGGGCTGGAGCTTGGCACACCTGGCACCTGGGGAAACTGGCCTGAAAAGAAGAGGTGCCACCACCACCCCGGCTCCCAGTCACAGGCAGAGCGGTGGAGGAGGTAGGCAGGGGGAGGGGAGGGGCTTGGGGAGAGGGGGGAGAGAGAGAAGTCCCCTCTGCCACGTGCGCAGTCCAGCCCGCCACTAGGTCTGGGGGATGGTGAACCGGTCCCCTCCAAAGAAGTTTGCTGACCCCTGCTCCAGATGATCCCGTTGTTAAACATTCATTCTGCTTTGCTCTCACAAAGCTTGCACTGTGGTTAGACAGTATCCAGTCTTTATTTGTTCTGATTTGTTTATGAGCCAATTCTATGACTGTGAGCATTCATCCTGATTTGCTTATGGGGCATTTATACATCTTCCCATTAATAATCCATACATTCCAAACTTTTCAATGCATTTCTGTTTTGTGCTTGAATCCTTCCTGCAAAATAGTGGCATGTATCAGGTCTTCTCAGACAGAAACAGCTCAACATTTCAAATTAACTGCTCAGTCCTATTGCTGGTCAGATAGCCTGTTAACACTACAGGGTGGATAGCTGATGGGAGCTAATGACAGGCAATATTCTTTCTCCAGCTTTTTGAATGTGATGCTCTAGGAAAAGGGAATCTTTTTGGTTCCACAGTGACAAATATTTATCAGGATCTGCCTTAAAAGCCAAATTTGACAGATGGGTGAGTCCTGTCAATCATATGATGTCACAAATGATGCCAGGGGATTTGGTGCTTTGAAGTCCCGAAGTTGGGACTTCAAAGCACCAGCACACTTAGCAGTGGCTTCAGGTGCAAAAGATCCATGTGTCCCTAGACCAAACAGGATCACTATCAGTGAGATAAAAACCAATTTTGAATACATGGGACAACTAATAATTAGGCTTAAATTAGGAAATGCAGTAAAGATATTACTAATATAAGCAATTTGATGAGTTGGAGAAATGATAGGCATTCCAGAGAAGACAGCTAGCACGGAAAAAGCGTTCTCTTCCAGCGTCATTTATTCCCAGTGCAGTTTTGTACCTGGCCAGAAGGTGGCGCGCTCTGATTTCCACAAAGGCATTCGTGACCTCTCCACAGCAGCTGTGAGCGGATTCCCTGCCTCCCCCTTTGGCCACATTCAACACTAGAAGTTAATTGAGATGAATAGACTCAATATACACTGCTATTTGAGAGGGGAGTTTGTGAAGAAGGGGCAGTATTCTTTCTGTTATAAGCAAATGAAGCGAGTGCTGTACTCTTCACCTAGGAGAATGTAGCAAAAACATGGAATTTACTGTATTACCATCATGGAATAGACCAGTGATGGTGAACCTTTCAGAGACCAAGTGCCCAAACTGCAACCCAAAACCCACTTATTTGTCGCAAAGTGCCAACACGGCAATTTAACCCGTATATCTCATTTTTTGTGTGTGTTTCACGTTTCTTCTTTAGGACTGCTGTTGTAATAAATAACCCCTCATAAAAGTTATTGCATTACATTCTTCATTAAATTATCTTTCCATTGATATGTAATTTCAGTGCTTTTTTTTCCTAAAAAAAAATGTTTAGGGGTACTCTCATTTTGAGTGAAGAAAATCACCACCGGGGGAAAATAAATACAGTTCAAATTGGGAAAAATAAATATAGTGAATTTCTTATCCTGTTAAAGTCACAAAATATTTAGGGGTATGCGTCCCCCTGTGTCCCCACAGGAAAAAAGCACTGGTATTACTCCCAAACAAAGTGGTATTATGGGCCATCAAATCTCGGAAATACATTTTTTCCAGAAGGTTACATAATTTTGGCCACTCGTGTACACTGGAGGGCTGTACTGAGAGCCACCCTCTTCCAATTTTTGGGAATCTAGTTTGATTTTAAATGAAAAAAGTTTCTGGTCCTTATTGAATTTGTCATAAATTTGTAGTGAAACCTGAAGGCAGAGCAGTAGTAGGAGAGGATTATTAACATTTTCAGTGGTCAGGGTAAGGCTTAAGGGCCACGTGTAGCTCATTGCACCTCTGCATGACTAATTATTCAAAGCAATCAAGTGCCTGCAAATGTGCTTATGCCACAAAATTCTGCAGGCTTCAGTAATTGTCTTTCCTTGACACACAATTTCAAGACCTTGTTAAACATAGGGGAAGTTTTTAATTCAGTTCAGAACCCACACTATGTGTGAGAGAAGTCCTGTAACTATGTTAAAGAAATAGGAGCAAGGGAGGGTTTGTTTATCAGCAGAAGGTAGCTTAAAGAAAAAAGAAACCCCCACTATATTTATATAATAACTAATCCCCTCCAAGTGATTTGAAAGCAGATTAGAAAGCCAACATCACACCGCTAAAATGAGCCAGATTTTGTTTCTAAACAAGAGAAACAGCAGCATAACATCTTTGTTTACTTTTGTGTTATGAAAAGCCTCCTTGTCTAATGCCTGCAGATCAGGATGCAGTTAGAGGCACCAGAGCAGGCTGGGCTTGTTCTTTCTATCCGGTGGCAATACTACAGGTATAGGAAGAAGGGGAGGAAAAACTCAGAACTCCAGTCTATCTGGGAGCCCCAGTGTGAATGGATACTCCCAGTGGTTAGTGACTGATGTTGAAAAGAAAGCCCTCTGCACCCACTCCTAAGAAGAGCTCTGCTGGATCCGGCCAGTGACCCATCTAGTCCAGCATTCAGTCCGGTTCTCACAGCGGCCAAGCAGGTGCCCCAGTGGGAAACCCACAAGCAGCAGCTGAGCGCAAGAGCACTCTCCCCACTCAGAAACCCTTCTGTCCATTCATATTGAGCCATGATGCTGAAACTGAAAGCAGTCCCTAGAACCATTCCCTGGTGCAAATGAAGCCCTGGTGTCCCTTTAAAAGCTGGTCGCTATAAGAACGCAGTATATGAGCCTAGAAAGTCAACAAGATGAGCAAGGCCAGAGGCAACTTTCTCTTAAGCTCTGCAGTTGGGAACAGTTGTTGACAAGAGCTGTGACTTAGCCTTCTCCTTCCTGACAGGGCTCAGGCCTTCAGCTTCCTGGTTCAGCTGGTTCTGGACTAAGGATTCAGGAAAGGAGGGGAGGACTCTGCCAAGGGCAGGAAAGGGTGTGGGTCTCCCGAGTGCTATCAGCACTTCCTTTGCCTGAGGACAAGAGGCCAGGCTGAGGATTGGAAGGCCACTTGGGAGTCACAGTAAGCACTAGGCATGTTGCACTGGTAGTGCAGTACTGAAGGGTGGGAGATGGGTGGGAAAGGACTTGTTCATTCACAAATACAAATGGAGCAGACAGGAGAGAGAGACCTGTTAGACACCAAATATGTGTACACACCAAATATTTAAAGTGCATTCAAAGCACCTACATACCCACCCCACACCAAGAATCCTGGGAGCTGTAGATGGCCCCTCATAGTGCTACAATTCCCATCATCCTTAATAAACTTCAGTTCCCAGGATTCTTTGGAGGGGGGTGTTTTAGAAGTTAGCTAAATCCAGGATCTGATTAAAAGCTGCTGAGGCTGTGCACCAGTGATTATTTGGGGGAGACCTTACCGTATGCTGTAAAACCTTTCAGTTTTGTGGAATTTTAATGGGCCCAACCAGGACTTCTGCTACTTTTAAAAAAACACCAAGAGCATTGCTCAAGGCTGGTTTGCAGGCTACAGAATACCACAGGGAGGCTGCTTTTAAGTTGCCCTGGGAGGCTCCATTTTAGCACAAGGGAAGCTGTTCAGTGTGCAATCACTCATTGTGCAGCAGGATAAATTTTCCTTATGTCAGCACCAAAGTCCCCAAACATAGACTATGGCAACCCTGGTGGGGTCCATTAAAATACTCCATGGATGTGCCACACTTCTCTGGATGCTGTTGGATTTTTTTGTTTTTTAAAATGGAACCTAGAAAGCTGTATTATACTGTGTCTGGCCATTGGTCCATCCAGCCCAGTATTGTCTACACGGACTGGCAGAAGCTCTCCCAGATTTCCAACAGGGTTTCTCTCCCAGCCCAAACTAGAGAGGCCTAGGATTGAACCTAAAACCTTCTGCATGGAAAGTGGATGCTATTCTTACATGCAATTGCTTGTGTCCTACTTGCTTTTATTTGGCTACTGTTCTTTGAGAGGAATTTGTGATTGTAGGTAATGTAAAACGAGAAGCATGACCATTCGTTCTCAACAGCTGAATTTGTGCCCTTTGGCTTTGCATATGGGAGACCTGGGTTCAAACAGCTGCTTAGCCCTGAGAACTCATTGGGCAGCCTTGGATCAGTAACACAAAAAATTAAGCATTTCCACAACTAAATCTTAACCCCAACAAAAACCTCTACACCCAGCAGCCTCTAAGCATTCTGGTTAGCTGGTCTTGCAGAATTCACAGCAAAGCTGATCTCTGGACGCTTAAGCTCTAGCAACAGCTAGTCAGTGAGGTCCCCGCCCTCCCAAACCAGGTGGAAACAGATGGGTCACCCAGGGAACGAGTCTTGCAGGACTTACAGCAAAGATGGTCTCTCTGGGTAGACTGTATTGCGTTAGATACACCAAGCTGGTCTGATTCAATAAAAGGCAGCTTCTTATGTTCCCCATCTGAAGCCTCAACCTGTCACCATTCAGACATGTCAGCATGCTGCCTATCACCTTTTCATTCCGCTTCATGCCTATAGGGTCTCCAGAGCCTTGAGGAGGGGAGGCGGTTGAGGAGTATATGGGCTCTTCTCTTACCTTTGAGAACTCTTTGATTCCCAATAATTAATAAGGTTGGCCTCATTGGCAGAGTAAAAGTTTTAAAGCAGAGTGGGGGGGGGACCTCTGGCCCTCAGATATTGCTGAACTACATCTCCCATCCACCCAAGCCAGTATGTGTCCTAGTTAAGGCTGATGGGAGTTGTAGTCCAACAACATCTAGTGGGCCAAGGGCTCAGCACTCCTGTTTCAAAGCATGAAGAACAGTATTATCACTTCCTAATTGCTCATGCAGCTGGTAAAAGTGCCAGACATGACATGGTCCAATTCAAAAGCAGGCAATTTTTATTGTAGCAAGGGGTTGGTATGCCCTACTGAAAACTGAACCTTTTGCACTAATGTTATCCAAACTGCCCAAAAAACCAAATCGTTCAACCTATATAGATTTGACAGACTAGCATCTATTTGATAGTTTTGGACAACTTCTTCAGTTTTTGCTCATCGGGGATCACAGAAGCTTTGCCTCTGACAAACAGAAATTTATCTCTCTTCCTCAGCTCCCTAGCTCCTGAAATTTCAGTGGGTGTTGCTTATATACTTTTGAATTCCCCCCTTTTTTGCAGCTGTAAGGGCCACAATCTTACTTTTATTTTTAAAAAAGGAATGGGTGTGGGACAGAGGGAGATTCTCAGGATGCTGAATGGAGTGTACAGCCCTTGTACTCGAGTGTTGGGGGCACATGGAGGAAACATTGCATAGAAAACACTGGTGTACAGAATCATAAAATTATAGAATCATAGGACTGTAGAGTTGGGAGGGACTACAAAGGTCATCTGGTCCAGCAGTGAGTTTGGAAAGTCCTTGTTTGCTGGAGAACAAGCCTGTTCCTAAGTAAGTCCTGCAGAGGTGACTCCCAGGTCACAGCAGATTTTAGCCAAATTCTAGGATGTCCATCCAGCAGCCCATGAATTGCCTCTAATATACCAGAGTTTATTCTGCCACCAATCTGAAAGTGTTTTGGGCCCACTCTGCTTCAGCAGCTAGCAGGCCTGTCCTAAATTATAACCATGTAGGCAATCTCCCCAACCAGGCCCCCATGTGGGTTAATTGACCGGGAGCTTAGATCCTACCAAAGCCACTTAAAAAATAATAATCAGGGTTCAGCCTTGAAATGAGCAAGCAAAGTAATAAAAATGCAGAGTGCTTTGCAGAATGTATGAAGTGCCTTTTCCTTCTACACTGAACAAGCCCAATCAGACCCACCCATCCGGGATAAAGCAGTTAGAGAAGAGTGATTTCCAGACATGGTCAGCCCCCCTCCACCCCCAGACCCTTCTGCTTGGTTAACGGAATCGGCATGGTTCATCTGTGCATTACAGTATATGGGCCGCTGCTACACTGACTGACCCAGGGCGATCAACTCTCCCTGCTTTCTGCAGCAGCGGTTGACTCGCAGAGCTGATTTCCCACTCTTTCTTCCTCTCTCCCCTCCCTTCCTACGAGATTTCATACTTTCAGCAGGAAACGCAGTTTGGGGGTGGTCATCATTCCCTGCATTAGGAGGGTAGGGAAAAGGGGCTGGGAAAAATCTCAGAGAGGGAGGGAGGGAGAAAGGAAGGAAGGGAGGGAAGAGAGAAAAGGGAGGGTGTGTTTCTGCTCAGGCTCAAGAGACACTCAGGTTTCTTTACTGCAAGGAAGTTTGCAGCTCCCTACTCTCTCAGTAAGAATCGGGCAGAGGGGTTTTAGATGGAGGCCAGCTCAGGGGCTGCCACCAGTTCTGCAGCGCATTGAGATGCCAGCCCCAAATCAGACACCATCAGAATCCATGAAGGTAAGCTGGGAACTTTTCCCTTTCCCTTCCCTTACTGCTTGTGACACCAAGTTAGGGGGAGCAGCTTCTTGCAAATGGGCTCCAATGGCTGGGAACACAATTTTCTCCCAATTTTTAAAGGCTGTGGCGGAGACACAGGATTGCTCCGGGAGTGGGGGCCTGGATGGATCAAATAGGCTTCAAAGGCAGTCGCAGAAAAGGGGAAGAGGGGAGCTTTGATGGGATGCTGGCCTTTTGATGGGTTGCTTCCAACTTCACTAGACAGCCTGGAGATGTGGCTTTTGAAGGAGGACTTGTAATATTTTACAAATATGCTTTATCTACCTTATATGGGTCTGCAGGGGGCTAGTAGCTCATTTCACTTTACAAAAAAGCCCATGCAGAAGCCAGTGCTTTAAATGTGAGTATGTAAAAGCAGCCCTGCTGGATCAAACCACGAATCTGCTTAATCCAGAATCCTGTTTCTAACAGTGGCCAGCCAGGAAGCACATGAGCAGGCCAGGAAGGCAACAGTCTCTCCCCCACCCCCATGTTGGTTTTGCCCCCAATGTCTGATGTTCAGAACATGGAAGTTTCACTTACTAGCTGCCCATGGCTAACAACCTGGGATGCACCTATGAGTAAAATGGGAGGGGGTGGAGCTCAGCCTTGGCCAAGGAAGGCAGCCCTCTCAGCTGTTCTCTCTAGCCCTCTGGGCCACAGGCAGCTCCCCTCCCCAAGCCTATTCTGCACCCTTATGGAAGGCTTTTTGACTGGGAAGCGTCCACACACTCTGCTTGCCTGGATGGAGAGGGGTGTGTACTCGGAAACCTCTGACTTTCGTGTGGCTGGAAGGTACAGTGGTACCTCAGGTTAAGAACTTAATTCGTTCCAGGGGTCCGTTCTTAACCTGAAACTGTTCTTAACCTGAGGTACCACTTTAGCTAATGGGGCCTCCTGCTGCTGCTGCTGCTGCTGCCGCCACGCGATTTCTGTTCTCACCCTGAAGCAAAGTTCTTAACCCAAGGTACTATTTCTGGGTTAGTGGAGTCTGTAACCTGAAGCGTCTGTAACCCAAGGTACCACTGTAGTCACATCCATTGCTCGGCCCACTTTCTCCTCTGGCCCCTCCCACCACAGGCATCCACTTCCCTAAGCCAAGGTCGCCCATGTGGAAATGGGGCTGATAAAGGTTCCCCAACCCCCTTTAAAAAACTGTAAGGTGATAAAGGGGTACAAAGTGTGAAATAATTTGTGACCATCAGTATTTGGCAAATGACTAAGCTGGGCTATGTTTGTGTGTCTCCCCATGATAGGGGATTTCCCAGTTTCCAAAATATTGTACCAGATTAACTGCCGCTAAGGGATGATCCAACATCCAGTGCAATTTTGACACTTTAAGAGGGCTGCCAACTGAGCATGGCCTTGGGTAGGGCGACACTGGCTGGGCACATGCTATACAGTTAAAGCACATGCCCCCCCCCCACAAAGCATCATGGGAACTGTACCAGTCACAGACTACAATTCCTGGATTCCTGGCAGGGAGGAGCTCCCTATATCAGCCATGTATTCTTGCCCTGTACAGTGGTACCTCGGGTTACAAACACCTCGGGTTACAGACTCCACTAACCCGGAAGTAGTACCTCAGGTTAAGAACTTTGCCCCAGGAGGAGAATAGAAATCATGCGGCGGCAATGGGAGGCCCCATTAGCTAAAGTGGTGCTTCAGGTTAAGAACGGTTTCAGGTTAAGAACGGACCTCCGGAATGAATTAAGTTCTTTACCCAAGGTACCACTGTATACGGCCAGAATTGCGAGGGGTTGCTTGTAACTTCAGTCTTTGCTCAATACTGATCTGAACCATCCAGGAGACGGCATTGCTTAAGACGCCAACAAGAATGTGTGTCTTGCATCACAATAAATTAATCCTACTGATCAAATAACGGTGCATATTTATTGAGTTGCTGGCTCTTGCTTCATTAGGAAAGACCTGAGCTGCGGCCACCAGTCTTGGCTTGTAAGATTGGAAGGGAACAGCTTTCACTGTTCAGTCCCCCCATGAAGCCCTATCATTTCCTTCTGGCCTCAGCAGATATGCTGAAACCCAAGCTGGTCTAGTTTCACTTTTGTTTAAAACGATATTATTATTATTTAAATGATATGACTATTTAGCAGCCCTGTTTGTGTAAGAGTGGCACCATGTTGCTGTTTTTGTATCTCTCTCTACCAAGAATTTTTAAAAAGGTGGTTCCCAAGATTCCCTCGCACTCCAACATGACCAAGAAACAAAACTCATACGGGTGACGGAGCTACGCTAAGTAGGTAGTCTAGGCAGATCCACATCATGCGTTTGAAGCACATCCCCCAAAGAATTCTGGGGACTGTAGGGTGCTGGGAATTGTACTTGTGAAGGGGGGAAACTATAGTCCCAAACTTTTTGGGGAGAAATTGTGTGCTTAAGCCTTTGTTGTGAATTAGCCTCACATAGTTGTAGTTTTATCCCCTGCTTTGTTATGAATGAATTTGTTCCTCTGTTATCACAATATCCTGTCTGCAGAAGCTAGGCCACTCCAGGCTGGAGGGAGTGGATGGACTTGCAATGCATTGCCCCAAGTACACACCATCACCTTCTGACATATAAATGATTGGCTGCCATGCTCTCTTTGATGTGCTTGCGCGACAGTATCACCATGAGACAGTGGGAAGCCTGGATCTCATGGCACGGGACCCTCCCAAGGGGTGCTGTTCAGTGGAGGTGTGTACAATTATGCATGGTGGGGAGAGGTGGATATAAAAGGTTCCCCCCCCCCCTTGTGTTTCTAGAACTCGGGGACATCAATGAAGCTGACAGGTTGGAAGATTCAGGGCAGACAAAATTAAACACTTTTTCACGCACCTTGTACTTAAACTATGGAACTTGCTCCCCGAAAGAAGTGCTGTACTGATTGCACCAACTTGAATGGCTTTAAAAGAGGATTAGACAAATCCATGGAAGAAAAGGCTATCAGTGGCTACTAGCCGTGCTAGCATGCTCTCCTTCCACTGTCAGAGCCTGTAGGCCTCTGAATACCAGTTGCTGGGAACTGCATGAGGGGAGAGGACTGTGGCTTGTGGGTTTCCTGTAGACACCTGGTTGGCCTCTGTGAGAACAGGATACTGGACTAGATGGGCCTTTGCCCTAATCCAGGAGCACTCTTCCTACGTTCTTATATGTCTGAGTATACATACCCTGCAAACATCCTTGAAAAACTGGGACATCTCATTTCCCCCTGTGAAAGCATGGCAGCCATTCTGGGCACTGTGATAAGCGCTTTTTGGGGGCTGTGATCTTGTGCGGCACCCCAAACACGTGTTTTTGGGTGCTGTGAGGGCATGACCCCCCCCAAAAGCGTGTCTTTGGAGCACAGATGAGAAGAGGCACGTTCTGGTTTTAAGACGCAACATGTTGGAGGGTATGAGTATATAGTACATTTTACCCCCAAAAAGGTCCTGTCTCTGCACCACATTGCAATGGTGGGTATTTTGTTACTGATCTCTCTCACAGAGAGAGACACACACAGACAGTGCCAGCTGCTGGCTCCTGTCACTTAATCACGCTGAACTTAAATGTGTGTGCATTTTCAGCATAACCAAATCCACCGATAAGCCAGTGTGTGGCAGAAGAGGCAGCCAGCCAGGCCAAGTGGGCCCACTGCTTGCTTTCTCGCCTTAGTGGCGCTTTGGCTTGTAGCAACCTTGCCCCCACAGCTGCCGCTCACAGGCCGTGGCTGACTCATCTCCATCTCTCTGACCTGGCAAGGCCAAGCTAAGAGCAGCAACCGAGTCTCTTGCTCACTGCTTTTGGCCTGCTCACCTAGTCAGTTTGCCCTCCCCAGCTGTCAAATAATTAGATATGCTTTTTATTAGCTCTGAGTAATCCCTAAAACACTCCTTAAAAATGGGAGGAATGCTTTACAACCCTTTTATAGTGGGTGGCTAATAACACTTTCATTTGAGGGCAGCAGGGAGATGGTGAGTAGACTCAAGCGGATCCTGGCATCAATGGTTGGGTAAAAGTTGTAAGCGGTGGTTGTGTATATCAGGGCAGGCAGAAGGCCAGTTGGGATCTGATAGAGATCTGCTGATAGATCTCTGGGTGATTTGTAGTAGATCAGCAAGAGGTTTTGACTCCCAGTTGCTTCACAGTCGTAGCAACGAAATGACGTTTCCCCCACCTAATTTATGCTGCTGAAATGAAGACAACTAACTTGTAGCAAACTTTTCTGCAATGGGATAGTGAGCTGCTTGGTTCAGTTTTGGTGCTGAAGACAAATCTCTAGACTCAGACTATGCTCAGAGGCCACCCTGTTTTTCAATTCTAACTGTAACGTCATTTGTACTGGGCTCTCATTAGTAGAGATTGAGGTTCTATTAAAAATAGGGCTGATCCAAGAATACTTGATGTCTGCCCACAACAGTGTGTATAATTTGTGTTGCTATATAAATGTATGTACAGTGGTACCTCGGGTTACAGACGCTTCAGGTTACATACGCTTCAGGTTACAGACTCCGCTAACCCAGAATAGTACCTCGGGTTAAGAACTTTGCTTCAGGTTGAGAACAGAAATCGTGCAGCGGCGGCGCAGCGACAGCAGGAGGCCCCATTAGCTAAAGTGGTGCTTCAGGTTAAGAACAGTTTCAGGTTAAGAACAGACCTCCAGAACGAATTAAGTACTTAACCCGAGGTACCACTGTATATGAAATCTGCCTCAAGGTAACATAAGTTCTGCAGCAAGAAAAGCTGGGTGCTGCAGCCTGAAGGGTTTGTGCAGATCTGCATATATTTCGCTTATTTTTTGTATAATTTAGTATTGGTTAGTAGTGGGGAAGGGGTAAATAAAATGTTATCACACTTTGACTGATGGAAAGCCTGCCCAGGATCAAACCCCCTCCCCGCAACCGTTTCTAATCAGAAACGTGTTTATCAGGTGCTGCCCATCAGCTGCAATCTATAAGGGCTTGTGTTGGTTTTTTAAAAATAATAAAATAATTCTGTCCTGCAGTAACAAGGAGGCAGGTAGAAGAATCTTAGATGAAGCTGCAGCTGCATTGTCTCCTGCAGCCCTGTCACATTCAAAGATGGAGTGCAAGATTGTGCTGTTGCCATATGGTAGGGTTGGGGAAACCTGTGGCCCTTCCAGATATTGCTGGACTCCAACTCCCTTCAGCCCCAGTGGACATAGCCAGTGATCAGGGATGATGGGAGTTGTAGTCAGGCTTTCCATCCTTGCAATATTTATTATTTTTAAAATTAAATTTCATATACTGCCCTTCATCCAAGGGTCACAGGGAGGTTTACAATATAAAAACACACACACAAAAAACAAAATATGGTGATCATGGTTCAGAGGCACTGGTTGCTTCCAAATGGCCTGTTTATTAAGGATTCACCACAATTAGTTTGCACACAGTTTGGAGGGGAGGTTAGATGATGGTGGCTTTTTACTGAGCATATGTTCAAATTCCTTTGGAGGGAGATGATACAACATTGATTCAAGCAGAGTGTCTGGGTACAAATAATAAAATTATTATTATTCCTGTCACTTTCCTTATTGCAAAAAGTCCTCTGTTTTTTAGTGTGGGGTGTGTGTCTATATTGCGCAAAAGCTCCAAATCCACTTTCATTGTGCAACCTGAGTTTTGTCAGTATATGATGCTAGGAATACATGCATACATATATATACATAATTTTATTTGTGCGCCACCTTTCCATAGTTAAAACCCATGCTCAAGGTAGCTTACAACCTGAAAAAATTACATAATTACAAACATAACAAAATCATTATAAACAATAAATAAAACATTAAAAGTACACAACCAAATTAAACAGTTTCCACATAAATCACAATAAGATCTAAAATAAAGATACAAAAAAAACCACAATATCACAAACAGCAACAACCTCCTCCCAAACAGCCGACTCCTAAACAATACCCCATTGATTTGGACTTACTAGTCTTTTGTTACCTAAGGAGGACTCCAGGCGTCTTACATTTAAAAATATAAGGGAAAGAAAATTGAAAGAGATGAATGTCATAAGCAGATTAACATTTTTGTGATTCCAAACAGCCACTCCCAACATAATTGAAACCCACCTAAAAATATTAATATTATTACATTTATATTCCACTTTTCCTCTAAGGTGCTCAAGGTGGCATACAAAAATCTCCCCTGCAAGGAAATTAGGCTGAGAGGCAGTGACTGTTCCAAGGTCTCCCAGTGGGCTTCATGGCCAAGGAGGGATTTGAACCAGGGTCTCCCAAGGCCTAGTCCAGCACTCTGACCATGACGCCACACTGACTCTCATGGACACCATCTGGAAGGGCAGTGAGAAAGAGCTTTCAGAGTAGCAGAAGCAAAGATCAAAGGCTGCTGTGGGTCCCACTAGAGGTCAAGTGGTAGAAAAGCAACTCATTTGAAAAGTATTTATTGTGAGTATTAAAAAAAACCAAAACTTTTTAAAGTGCCTCAACATTGCTATAGCTGTAGCTGTCAAGTCACCACAGGAGGAAAAGGCAGCATTTGTACAATGCAAAGCCTTTCAATGTAAGACAAGAACTCTTTCAGCCCATGCAGCACGTGAATTGTCCAAGGAGGAGAGACACTTCTGAAGGACAATGAGCACATTTATTTTAACGGAAATTTCTATCCCACTTTCCACTCCAGCAGCAGAGATGCTCAAACAGTTCACCGTGTGCAGCAGATATGACCAAAAGAAAAAAAAGAGCAATAATCCCCATCAGTTTAAATAATGAAATAATAACAATTGACCAGACTTTTAAAAAAGCATTAAAAGAACTCAGGAGAGGGAAAGTGACAGACAGTAACGTAAAACAGCAACGGAGTTAAAAGCTTTGCTGGAATCAAATAAGAGAGAGCTCATCTCAGAGAGCTCATCTTGTGCTGCCCTTTCCAGGCACAGAGCTGCACCTTTAAGCTCCGGGTCCAAATGATGTTTTTATCTGCCCCCCCCCCCCAAGAAAACTCATGTTTTACCACTGAATCAGAGCAAATGTCAAAATCAGAGCAAATGTCAATCCATAGAAAACCCAATGGCGATTTGCTCCAATTCAGAAGTAAGACATAGGTCTTCCTGGAGAAAGTGCCAGTATACACATTCACACACACAACCAAAACCACAAATCTTTTTGGACATGGAACTTTAAAGACCTGACCTGACCCTAGAAATGTGACACAAAAGGCAGTCTGGGTAAGTCCAGAGTCTGGGAAGCATGTGTGTGTGACACAGAGAGATACTGTGACAGTCCCTTCCAACCCACACCCCATTGGTGGGACCCCTGGCATAGCATTGGGCTCCAAGCTTCACCTGCTCTTGCTCTACCACGGCAGGTGATGCCCCAAATGAGCCTGACTCATTTCCCTCTTCACTGGTGGGACAGCTGCTAATTCAGTGGTGGCTTGTTCTGGCCTTTGGGTGAATTTGGAATGCAATCCTTGCTTTGCCACAGACTTGGCTCTGGACCTTGGGCATGGTTAAACTTGGATGTGTTTTTTTCTATAGGCTGCATCATGCTAGAATTTGGGACAAAATATAATTCTGCTGTTACTTTCTTTCTTTTTCTTTTTGCTGGTTGTTAACACCCATAATTTATAGCTCCATTTCAAACTGGTGTTTGTGTGTTTCATTAGGAAATTTGAAAGCAGGAATGGGTAGCACTGGAGCCACATGGATGCAAGCTTCTGGTGTGCCAAGATGGTGCCATTTGGTTATGGAGGTCTGTGGCACTGCGCTTCTAAGTAAAAAGTTGTGAATGCCATGGGTGCCCCCCCAACCTGCCTCTCCTGCATTGTGACCACATCATCTATGCCATACTGGCTGCATCCATTTGACCCAGTTCCATGGCAGACGTTCAGCTTCCTCAAGGCAGCTCTGGTCTGACTCACTTTAACACCCACCCACGGTTGAAAGAGGCCAGCAAAGAGCCTTGGAAACATGGAAAAGGCAGACTCTCTCTTCTCTGAGCAGTGTCTGGTCAACAGCGTTCTGCCCAGAGAGGAAAAACAGAAGGAGAGAACAGAACTCTTTGCTTTCCCAGTGGGGTATTGTAGTAGTTTCTAAAGCAAAAACCCTGCCATATTATGTGGCCATCGCTTCTCTATATGGAACATTTCCACATGGTCCATAGCTAAACAATGGAATTTGCTGTGATGGCCACCAACTTGGATGGTTTTAAAAGAGAAGTAGGCAATTTCATGCTGGATTATTCTATCAATGGCCTCTAGTCACAATGGCTTTGTTCTACCTCCACCGTCAGAAGTGGAGGAGAATTCTCTTGCCCTCATATCTTGCATAAGGGCTTCCCATCAAAGTATCTGGTTAGCCACGTGAGAGCAAGATGCTGATCCAGCAGGGCTCATCTTATATTCTTGCTATTTAGCTATCCGTTACTTATGGCTGAATGCTTCAGTGGTTTACAAGTGTCTCAGCTAAGGTTTATCAAGCAGCATTATCTGGGCCTCTGAGGAGCATGGAATGGTCCCTCTATTGACAGCTCAGAAGAAAAAGAGGATTTGTGGAAACGAGAGTCAGTGCTGAGGCAACAGGGCTTTGGGACAGCTGGAGTGCACAGGCCTAGCACTTTCTGGACTGTCAGCTGAATCTCCCTTCAGCATTGTAACGGGTATACTGTAAGTGTTGGGCTAGGAGCACTCCAGCCCTCCTAAGGAGCAAACCGATGCCTTCAAATCAGAACCTGTTGGATAGTTCCACACTGTGGCTTGTTTGCCTCTGGTTGCATCTGCATCATACATTTAAAACACCTTTCCCTCTCCCCCACCAAAAATTCATGGGAACTATGATTTGTTACGGGTGCTGGGAGTTGTAGCTCCGTGAGGGGTCAACTACAGCTCCCACAATTCTTTGTGCTTTAAATGTATGGTGTGCTTAGTAGCCTCTGCCCCTTTTGAGTGCCTCTGCCAGACGCTTTCCCATCCCTGGCTTCAAGGGGTGACCTGGGCTCCTCTGTTTCTCTGCCAGGCCCAGCTGTCCCTCCTTCCTGGTCCATCCTTTTCCATTACCTCCGCGCAAAGGGAAGGAGCTATTGTGTGGCAGGAAACAGCAGCTCCCTGCCTGCCCGCCTGATCTCGCAGCCCAGCCTTGGCTCCTGCCTCATTGTTTCCAGCTCCACATCCTCCTCTTTCACACACTCCCAAGGGCTGAGCTGGTTTGGGAAGCTGGATAAAGCAGATCCACCACAGCCACGGATGCCGTGAGTTGGGGCAGACCCCGTCCCTCTCATGTGGATTTGTTCTCAGCAATGCCGACCTGACAGTGTTTCCAAGGCAATTGTGGGATTAATGTGCCGTCACCATCATCTGTAACCATGAAGCCCCGAAACACCATGGACACTCTTCTGAGAGTGCTGGGAAGAAGAGAGAGCACCCGAGTACCAAGTGGCCGCCGGGTAGGTGTACAACAGAGACGGAGGGTAGGCACTGCAAGGGGAAGAGAGAAAAGGCGAGGCGGGCTTTTCTTGCAAGCTGTCCAAAGTCTCTGAGGTCACTTCCAGATGGCCCATTTATTGAGTATTCATCCTGATCTGTTTGCACAAGTTTGCGTAGACTTAGGCTGTGGATACACCATGCATTTAAAGCTCATGGCTTCTCCCAATGAATCTTGGGAACTGTAGTTTGTTAAAGTGCTTTAAATGTATGGTGCTTATGCTGCCTTGGATTATTTACTGAGCATTCATTATGTTTTTGTTTCCAGAGAGGTTATATGATGTCGCATCAAGCAATTATTACCACACATTTTTCAGTGTGTTTCCCTATTGCTTTCCTTATTGCAAAAAGTCAGGGTGGGGGGCAGGGTTGTTGCACAAGCATGCCAAATTGGTTTTAATTGCACAACCTGAATTTGCTGGCATGCCATTGAATTCTACCCCCCAAATAGCGACAGTCTGGAAGCCCCTGTAGTGCATCTGATGAAATAGGCTGCCCCCTGCGAAAGCTCATGGAGGGGTGAATCAGTTAGGGCCAAACAACACATTTTAATAAACTTTTTAAAAAGCATACTTCTTGAAGAAAAAACAGCTTCAGGGCGCCGAGGGGCAAGGTTCAGCTTTGTGGTGGGCACCTGCCCTGCATACCCAGGTAAGACTAGGAGTATTCCCAGTCTGAAACAGTGTAGACTGTGCTGGATGACCTCTGGTCTGACAGTAAAAACCAACTTCCTCTGTTCTCCGCTCCAGAAGGTGCTCCTGATCTGAATTGGGGCCCCACACTGGTTTCCTACAAACACCCCCTACCCCAACTCCTGCTTGGCCCCATGCGGTTTACTGCAAAAGAATTTCTGTCTCTTTAGAAAACTATGAAAAGAATCTGTTTTGCTTGTTTTTTCTTCTTCTTCAGCTGACTTAACGTGACTACTCTTCTGGAGTATGGGGGAATATTTCCCCCTTCTTAAAATTAAGGGCAGTTGACTTTAGTTTAATTTTTTGTTCTCCTTGGTACTGCAAGGGACCTAATGAAACTAAATTACTGGGGGCTGAGAGGTTTGTCTGATGGATAGTGCTCAGAAGCTTAGGAACCAATTTTGACATTTGCTTTTTATTGACACAGATCTTAAAATCCCAGATGGGTGAAAGCTGGTTGGCCAAATGCCACAGCAGCCTGTTTGAGCCATTTCTTAACATGCATCTTCAGCATGTAGCAGCCCTGTTTCCTCTTTCACTCTCTTTCTAAAGTGCTCTGGGAAGAGGCAGCTTCCTATGACCCCATGTCTGATTTTGAAGTACGTACTCTGGTATGGCGGTGATACAAAAACAGCTCTGGTTCAGTCACAGGATTTCCATGATGCCAAGCGATGATGGCTTGCCCACACTGAAGGCACCATCAGAGATCAAATCCCCGCAGGTGGGACACAGACCCCTCTCACCTTTGCAAACACAGAACTAGTTCACGGAGCCAGTTTGCACATTCACTTGCAAGCCCTGAAGTGTAGAGAAAACAAGTGATGGTGTGTGTAAACCATCCCTAGGATGTGGGTCCTGTGTTGGATTTGGGGACACATCTACCACCTGCCCTTACCCACACACACCCCATTTGTTGCCTAAAGTACACAGGGACATCGGAAGTTTCCTTATTCAGTGGTACCTCGGGTTACAGTGGTATCTTCAGGTTACAGACTCTGCTAACCCAGAAATAGTACCTCAGGTTAAGAACTTTGCTTCAGGATGAGAACAGAAATTATGCTCCGGCGACGCGACAGTAGCAGGAGGCCCCATTAGCTAAAGTGGTACCTTGGGTTAAGAACAGTTTCAGGTTAAGAACGGACCTGCAGAACGAATTAAGTTCTTAACCCGAGGTACCACTGTACTGAGTCAGACCATTGATCCACCTTGTGAGGGATGGAGAAAGCAGCAGCAGCAGACATTTTGTTCACAGGCTTATTTTAAAATGTTTTCCCACCAAGAGTTCATTAGGCATGGCCTTTCTCCCCTGGCAGGGAAATCTTCTAGCCAGCGTTCCAGAAGATCTGGGAATGCTGAGTAAACAGGAAATGAGACTGCAAATCTAGGCTGGTTTTGCTCCTTCTGAAATGACCCTAAGCGCTCAGCCATCCAATCACACACGCACGCACACACACGCACACACACCACACATTGCAGTTGCTTTCGGTTGACCATTGGTCAGCTTTGTGGCCCTTTGTGGAGAGGCTATGCGAGACCTGAGTGCAGTTTTCACAAGTGTGGCTGCTGTGAATGATGCAGCTGTGCTGGAGCAGCTCCAGTGTGTGAGGCTTTGTATGAGTCAGTTGTGGCAGGTGCAGGATGGGAGGAGGAGCCCAACCCTCTCCCTGTCAAGAGTCCCTCTATCTTTGCACTAGTGCATTATTGTAGTTAGGTGCCAGCTGGGGTTCTTGGATCAGAGGAGCTAGTGGTAGGGACTCCCAGCTTCTTGGTGTCGCTGTAGGAGCTTGCAGAAGGAGAAAGCTCCTGGGCAGCTATCACTGCTGATGGCCAGAGTGTCACACTGCAACTACCAGTTTGGTTGAGGTCAGATGGCACAAGGGGACAGTTGGAGTCGTGGTTCCAGGCAGCTGCAGATTCTAGCATGACCCCTAAGACTGAGCAATGACCTAGGCAGAGGCAGAGGTTTGCTCCTCTGTGCCTTTTAATGCGTATGTGCTTGGCTCCTTACATACAACCTTCCTGGGTTTCTCCAGGCTATTAGCTCTGACAGTTGCAGCCACAAGATTCAAGGAATATTCTGGGAAAAGGAGCACTGAGGGAAAACTCGTATGGGCTAAGCAGACTTAGGCCATACATTTTAAGCATGAGGCTTCCTGCAAAGAATCCTGGGAACTGTAGTTTGTTCAGGGTGCTGGGAATTGTAACTTTGTGAGGATCCACAAGTAAACAAATGAAGCAAAGATGTTCCCTGCATGTTGATGCTAAGGCTGCCAACTTATTAAATATATTTAATCTTCATGGATGAATTGAACTGTTGGCTGATTAATATACATTGCTGCATATTGAAAGACCTCAATGAAGATGCCCTTGGTAGGCCATTTCATATTTGAGCATGGCAACAAACCAGGCTCCTTGAGTGT
Organism: Podarcis melisellensis; assembly: GCF_964234715.1. Classification (NCBI taxonomy): domain Eukaryota; kingdom Metazoa; phylum Chordata; class Lepidosauria; order Squamata; family Lacertidae; genus Podarcis; species Podarcis melisellensis. Next base: position 4,332,976 of record NC_138529.1, read on the forward strand.
TCATTTGACAGAGTGCAGTCAGTCTTGGCCCTATGGTGAGAGTAGGCCCAATGGCCCATTGGTTAGAACTCAACATCACACAAATGTTCCATCAGCGCAAACATTGCAGTTGCTAGATAGAACAGTCCTCCTCTTCCTTCAAGGGGGTGCAAGGGGAGAGGAGGGGAGAGAAGGGAAGGCCCATTTGTGAGCTGGAGTCCCTGTGCAGATCTATCACTGATGGGCTGCATTAGGTGAATCCCACTCATTGTATGTTAGATTTATGATTTTCATCTTTTAAGTGTATGCTTATAAGCCATAATATGTGAAGTGGGAAGTATTCCCTTGGAGAACCTGCAAGAAGCAGTTTCTCTTGGGCTGAAAATGCTGACATTTCATAACTTTCATTGGCTGGGTTTGGATACAGACCAGAAGGGAAATCCTTCTTTACATTTCTTTTTCAACTGATCTGGGACAGGAAGGCTGGCGCTGGCACAGCTGTGTGGCCAGAGCTGCTGGTCCTGGGATTTTTGCTTCTTGTCAGGTTTACCAGTTAATTGAGAGGGTGTGTGCGTGTGTCAGGATTTTAATCTGTGATTAATGGATAAATGTTGTAATCCTAAACATGCTTATCTGAACTCGGTGACACTTTTAAAAAAACCACATGCATAGGATAAGGCTACCTGGTTGGAGTCCTATGCACACCTGCAGGCAGCCTGATGAATTCAGCATTCATTCTGATTTGCTTGCACAAAGCTTATATGGTGGTTAGACTATGGGGCTGTCCATACCTGGGTTTAATGTGGTTTGGGAATGCCTTGTATCTCCTTTAATTTTCCCTCATTCATGTAGACCACCTAACACCGGTCTTGAAAGACCTACATTGGCTCCCAGTATGTTTCTGAGCACAATTCACTATGAGAAGCCAAGTTACAGGGAACCAGGCAGAGGGCGTTGTTGTTGTTGTTGTTGTTGTTGTTGTTGTTGTTATAATATATAGCTGTTCTCATCCAGATATTGCTGTCCTTCATTTTCTACTCCCTAAATCCAGAGATTCCCTATGCTTTGAAAAAGCTGACTAAGCTGACACTCCTGATTTGGGGAGGAAAAAGTAGTTGGAGGAAAATGTCACATGGAGATAAAGGAGACACAGGTGGTTCACAATCCACATTAAACCTAGCTATGGATGGATCCTTAGTCCAGTATTTGTTGAGCATTCATCCTGATTTGCTTTCAGGGTGTTTACTCATATTCCCATTAATTATTCATCCCACACTTTTCAGTGCATTTTCCAGTCACCTTCCAAACCACAAAGGACCCCTCCAGGTTACCTATTTATTGTTTGCTTGCCCTGGTTTGCTTGCAAAAGGCTTACACAGAGATTGGATTACTGTATATCTAGTCTATAAAGGTAAAGGTAAAGGTACCCCTGCCCGTACGGGCCAGTCTTGACAGACTCTGGGGTTGTGCGCCCATCTCACTTAAGAGGCCAGGGGCCAGCGCTGTCCGGAGACACTTCCGGGTCACGTGGCCAGCGTGACATCGCTGCTCTGGCGATCCAGAGCCGCACACGGAAACGCCGTTTACCTTCCGGTACCTTCTGGTAAGCGGTCCCTATTTATCTACTTGCACCCGGAGGTGCTTTCGAACTGCTAGGTTGGCAGGCGCTGGGACCGAGCAGCGGGAGCGCACCCCGCAGCAGGGATTCGAACCGCCGACCTTTCGATCAGCAAGTCCTAGGCGCTGAGGCTTTAACCCACAGCGCCACCTGTGTCCCGATATATCTAGTCTATATTGAGCATTAATTTTGATTTGTTTGTGGGACAGTTATATGACAATGAGCATTCATCTTCCTTTCATCCTGATTTGCTTATGGGATGTTTGCACATCTTCCTGTTAGTCGTTTGTTCATCCCATTCTTTTCAAATGTGTTTCCCTTGCAATTGTTGTTGCTTTCCCAAAAGCCTGAACAAGTGGATTAGTAGCCCCAGGGCCACAGAGCGCTTTAATCCACTTTAGATGTGCAAACCTAATGTTCCAGTAAGTGCTTGTATTCCTCCCTGCAAAACATGAGTAAGATTGAGCTGGAAAGGTGGCTAGCCCTACTACTTATTATGTATTGAAATTGTAAAATCCTCTCACCGGTCACTCTGCCATTGTGGTAGCTGTTTCTGAACAATTATGTTGAATTTCCTGGGAATGTAATTAAAGTGACAGTCTTTCAGACAGACTTCCAAGGCTTTGATTTAGGCTTCATGTGCAAAACATGGGGTTTTGCTTAACCAGCAATTTGATGCATAGGGTTTTGAAGCCAAAGAAAAGAACACATTTCCAGGTTCTTAAGACCTTCCCACATGCTCACTAGCTCCTTCCAAGCAGTGCTGGGAAACCTGCACCAGGGGAAAGAGGTGGGTGGGTGAGAACCAGGAAATGACAATAATCATAAAGCAGGAAAGGGAAATGGACTCTATTGGTTTTCCTTTTTTGTGAAGAGATATATGGGGGGGGGGGTATTTCCAGCAAACTGATCTGCAGGGCACAATGAAGCAAGCAGAATTTAGTTTTGTTCTCAAACTGTCAGCTGTGCTGGGGAAGCGGTTTTAAAAGCACTGATATCTTGACAGATCCTTAAAATAAATAAAAAAAGTCCTGTTCCTGACCTCTGGAGCCCAGCCTGCTATTCTTAAGCCTTGACCAATTCCCATCTGGTTTCCTGAGTTATGGAACACTCTGTTCTGCTGGGTGGGAACCTCCCATCCCTTGCAAAGCTCTGCACCAACGCAGGAGGAGGTCAGAGATAATGTGCTGTAGGTCCCCATGAATTAGCTGATTGTCATAGATAGGACATACGTACATAGTCTTGGTAAACTCTGCAGCAGGAGCTGGGGACCTCAGGCCTTGTGTGGGATTATGGCCAATGCAGCTCTCTTTTTCCGCCCCCAGGATTCTCCCCCTCACCAGCCCTGCTCTGCATCCTCCCTATTTTGCCTGGCTGGAATAAGTAATTGAGCTCTGATAAATGCCTCTTGTTTGCCTGGATGAAGAATTGTAAGTGTGTGTGTGTGTGTGTAACAAATCAACAACGTTAAACTGCATAGCTGTTGCTCTACTCTCTTTTGCCTCTGGTTCCTTCCATCCCTGGCATGGATGTTGCCCTCAGGGTGAAAAAGGTCCCCCCACCCCTGCTCTGGAGGATCTGTGGCTCTGGGCAGCAACTCGGTTTTTTGGAAGGCTGCTTTGAAAAGAGCCCATCTCCCATTGTGGCCAGATTGCTCACTGGGGCAAGACGGTTTGAGCATATTACACCTGGCTGCCTGTTAGTTTCCAGGTGCAATTAAAGGGCTGGTATTGACCTATAAAGCCCTAAATGGCTCAGGACCGCAGTTCCTCAAGGACTGCCTCTGCCCATATAAACCAACCTGGACTCTGCATTCATTATCTGAGGCGCTTCTTTGGGTGCCTCCTCCATGTGATGTCTGGATGGCAGCAACACAAGAACGGGGCATTTGTGCAGTGCCCCCCCCCCCCAGTTTGTGGAATGCTCTCCTCCACCCTTTAGGTGCCAGGCGTAAACGTTCCTCTTCAACCAGGCCTTGGGCTGATTTATATTCTATAGTCTTTTAAATGTGTTTGTGGGATGGGGAGCTATTATTTTGTTGTTTTAACTATTTATTTGTGCTTTTAATCTGCATTTTTACCATATGAACTGCCATGAGATATTGTGATGATGGGCGGTATATTTTATTTTATTTTATTTTAGTGGTTGCCAAACAAATCCTGTCTCCATATAACTGCCCCACAAACAAATCAGAATAGTCAATTAAGTTGAGATGCAGTCTTAAAGGTAAAGGGACCCCTGACCGTTAGGTCCAGTCGTGACCGACTCTGGGGTTGCGGCACTCATCTCGCTTTATTGGCCGAGGGAGCCGGCGTACAGCTTCCGGGTCATGTGGCCAGCATGACTAAGCCGCCTCTGGCGAACCAGAGCAGTGCATGGAAATGCCGTTTACCTTCCCGCCAGAGCGGTACCTATTTATCTACTTGCACTTTGCTTTCAAACTGCAATGTTGGCAGGAGCAGGGACCCAGCAATGGGAGCTCACTCCGTCACGGGGATTTGAACCACCGACCTTCTGATCGGCAAATCCTAGGCTGTATGGTTTAACCCACAGCGCTACCCGCGTCCCTTAAGAGATGTAGTCTTAGGGGTGCACAAAAATCACACTTCTCCACTCTGGCTAGAAGCCAAGGCCCCAGTGGGCCACTTGGTGGAGGAATCTGGTTGCTGGCAAGGGCCATCGCAGCAGTCCTGCAGGGGCCCCTCAGTCGGCCAGGCAAACCTTTAGTGTCTGGTCCATGGCCTCTCCTGGCTTCCCAGGTGCCAGTCCATCTACTTGCAAAGGGTCAAGGTGGCCTAGGTCTGCCTCTGCCTCTACATGAACTTCTGTGCAAGCTAATCGGGATGAATGAATAAATTGGTTGTCTGGAGGAGCAGTAAGTGAGTTTCTCAGAGGCTTCTGCAGCTAGGGCCTCAGACAGCTTCCAGACTGTCACTGTTTTGTGTGCGGGATTCAAGTCTCATAACAGCAAGTTCAAATTATGCAATTAAAACAGATTTGGCTTTCCTTCGTAACAACAACAAAAAATTATTATTAATAGCAGAAGTAGTAGTAGTTACTTATATCCTGCCCATCTGGCCAGGTTTCCTCAGCCACTCTGGGTGGCTCCCAACAGAATATTAAAAATAGAATCAAACATTAAAAACTTCCCTAAACAGGGAATCTGCCTTCAGGTGTCTTCTAAAAGTCAGATAGTTGTTTATTTCCTTGACATTCGATGGGAGGGCGTTCCACAGAGTGAGCGCCACTACCGAGAAGGCCCTCTGCCTCGTTCCCTGTAACTGCACTTCTCGTAGTGAGCGAACCACCAGAAGGCCCTCGGAGCTGGACTTCATGATGTGGGTGGAGATGCTCCTTCAAGGTATACTGGGCCAAGGCCATTTAGAGCTTTAAAGGGCAGCACCAACACTATGAATGGCTCGGAAATGTACTGGGAGCCAATGTAGGTCTTTCAGGAACCATGTTATAGGGTCTCAGCGGCCACTCACATGCTATTTGTAGTAAAGAAAGTGGGATAAAGAGATGCGCTGGAAAGTGTGGAATAACAATTGCTCAATTTGATGTGTAACCTCCCTGCAAACAAACCATGATGATGCTGACAGTGGTGTTGTGTCCTTTGCTGGTGCCCGGTGGTGTGCATGCATACATGTGCACATGCTGGGCAGGACTGGGGGCAGGGCATGGAGGGTGAACAAAATCCACCATGCCAACCCAGCCCTTGCCGCCAATACTGCAAGGTGGGCGCTGGGCCTTGAGGTGTCACAGGGCTGCGCTGCGCCGCCTGCCTGCCTGCCTGCACAGGGGGGAACCCAACTGGCTGGCGCAGTGCTTGGCGGCTGCACCCCGCCCAACACTGGCCAGGTGGTCATTCAGTGAGGGGGCCGGGGTGTGGCAGCAAAACCAGACTGGGCTCTGGGTCCCAGAGACCCCTGCTAGCAGATAGGGCAGGACGGGGTTCCTTGTGGGGGGCATCAGGTTTGCAGCCCCTCAAAATTCTGTGCCTGGGGCTATACCGCCCCCCTCGCCCTTCCCATGCTACATCCCTGGATGCACTCATGTGGCTAGTCTGCTAGAGAAAAATTAGGGCCTCCAGACACCCTTTCCTCGTGCATTCAGGATTATTTGTACTCATTATGGTGTTGGGGGGTCATATGCAACCCTGCTTTTGATCCTGTTTACGCCTCTAAAACTTGGTGGGCAGGCATACTGCTTCATTTCCACTCAGGACATGTCCTGCGGCTTCCTGCTGAAATCCCATCACTTCTCATACTGCAAATGTTCTCTCTCGGTGTGTGTGTTTATTTTTGTAACCCCCTTCGTTGTACTGTAGTGCAAAGGTGCCCCTCCTGATGGCAATAATATCTAACACCGGAGAATCATTGCAGAACTAATAAAATGGAATGATGCATGGATGGTCCAGTATACAGTGGTGCCTCGCAAGACGAAATTAATTCGTTCCGCAAGTCTCTTCGTCTTGCGAGTTTTTCGTCTTGCGATGCACGGTTTTCCATAGGAATGCATTGAAAATCAATTAATGCGTTCCTATGGAAACCGCCTTCCCCCGACCTCTTCTGGCGGGCGGCATTTTAAAATCGCCCGGGACAGCGGAGGACTTCTCCGCTGTCCGGGGCGATTTAAAAGCCCCTGGGAAGGCAGGCAGGGGGGACAAAGACTTTTGCCCCCCCCCCGCCTGCCTTCAGAAAAGGTCCAGGAGAGGCGCGGACCTCTCCGCAAGGAGCGCGCTCCTTGCGGAGAGTTGCAAGCACGCCCAGGCTTTCCCGCCCCGCCGCCGGGCTTCGGGACATCGTTCCGATGCCGGGCGGCGGGGGGAGGCTTTCTCGCCCCGTCGCCCGGCATCGGGACATGGTTCTGATGCCAGGCGGCGGGGGAGGCTTTCTCGCCCCGTCGCCCGGCATCGGGACATGGTTCCGATGCCAGGCGGCGGGGGGAGGCTTTCTCGCCCCGTCGCCCGGCATCGGGACGATGCCCCGAAGCCGGGCGGCGGGGGGAGGCTTTCTCGCCCCGTCGCCCGGCATCGGGACATGGTTCCGATGCCAGGCGGCGGGGGGAGGCTTTCTCGCCCCGTCGCCCGGCATCGGGACATGGTTCCGATGCCAGGCGGCGGGGGGAGGCTTTCTCGCCCCGTCGCCCGGCATCGGGACGATGCCCCGAAGCCGGGCGGCGGGGGGAGGCTTTCCCGCCCCGTCGCCCGGCATCGGGACATGGTTCCGATGCCAGGCGGCGGGGGGAGGCTTTCTCGCCCCGTCGCCCGGCATCGGGACATGGTTCCGATGCCAGGCGGCGGGGGGAGGCTTTCTCGCCCCGTCGCCCGGCATCGGGACGATGCCCCGAAGCCGGGCGGCGGGGGGAGGCTTTCCCGCCCCGTCGCCCGGCATCGGGACGATGCCCCGAAGCCGGGCGGCGGGGGGGAGGCTTTCCCGCCCCGTCGCCCGGCATCGGGACGATGCCCCGAAGCCGGGCGGCGGGGGGGAGGCTTTCCCGCCCCGTCGCCCGGCATCGGGACGATGCCCCGAAGCCGGGCGGCGGGGGGAGGCTTTCCCGCCCCGTCGCCTGGCATCGGGACGATGCCCCGAAGCCGGGCGGCGGGGGGAGGCTTTCTCGCCCCGTCGCCCGGCATCGGGACGATGCCCCGAAGCCGGGCGGCGGGGGGAGGCTTTCTCGCCCCGTCGCCCGGCATTGGGACATGGTTCCGATGCCAGGCGGCGGGGGGAGGCTTTCTCGCCCCGTCGCCCGGCATCGGGACATGGTTCCGATGCCAGGCGGCGGGGGGAGGCTTTCTCGCCCCGTCGCCCGGCATCGGGACGATGCCCCGAAGCCGGGCGGCGGGGGGAGGCTTTCTCGCCCCGTCGCCCGGCATCGGGACATGGTTCCGATGCCAGGCGGCGGGGGGAGGCTTTCTCGCCCCGTCGCCCGGCATCGGGACATGGTTCCGATGCCAGGCGGCGGGGGGAGGCTTTCTCGCCCCGTCGCCCGGCATCGGGACGATGCCCCGAAGCCGGGCGGCGGGGGGAGGCTTTCCCGCCCCGTCGCCCGGCATCGGGACATGGTTCCGATGCCAGGCGGCGGGGGGAGGCTTTCTCGCCCCGTCGCCCGGCATCGGGACATGGTTCCGATGCCAGGCGGCGGGGGGAGGCTTTCTCGCCCCGTCGCCCGGCATCGGGACGATGCCCCGAAGCCGGGCGGCGGGGGGAGGCTTTCCCGCCCCGTCGCCCGGCATCGGGACGATGCCCCGAAGCCGGGCGGCGGGGGGGAGGCTTTCCCGCCCCGTCGCCCGGCATCGGGACGATGCCCCGAAGCCGGGCGGCGGGGGGAGGCTTTCTCGCCCCGTCGCCCGGCATCGGGACGATGCCCCGAAGCCGGGCGGCGGGGGGAGGCTTTCCCGCCCCGTCGCCCGGCATCGGGACGATGCCCCGAAGCCGGGCGGCGGGGGGAGGCTTTCTCGCCCCGTCGCCCGGCATCGGGACATGGTTCCGATGCCAGGCGGCGGGGGGAGGCTTTCTCGCCCCGTCGCCCGGCATCGGGACATGGTTCCGATGCCAGGCGGCGGGGGGAGGCTTTCCCGCCCCGTCGCCCGGCATCGGGACATGGTTCCGATGCCAGGCGGCGGGGGGAGGCTTTCCCGCCCCGTCGCCCGGCATCGGGACATGGTTCCGATGCCAGGCGGCGGGGGGAGGCTTTCTCGCCCCGTCGCCCGGCATCGGGACATGGTTCCGATGCCAGGCGGCGGGGGGAGGCTTTCTCGCCCCGTCGCCCGGCATCGGGACGATGCCCCGAAGCCGGGCGGCGGGGGGAGGCTTTCCCGCCCCGTCGCCCGGCATCGGGACGATGCCCCGAAGCCGGGCGGCGGGGGGGAGGCTTTCCCGCCCCGTCGCCCGGCATCGGGACGATGCCCCGAAGCCGGGCGGCGGGGGGAGGCTTTCCCGCCCCGTCGCCCGGCATCGGGACGATGCCCCGAAGCCGGGCGGCGGGGGGAGGCTTTCTCGCCCCGTCGCCCGGCATCGGGACGATGCCCCGAAGCCGGGCGGCGGGGGGAGGCTTTCTCGCCCCGTCGCCCGGCATCGGGACGATGCCCCGATGCCGGGCGGCGGGGGGAGGCTTCAAAAGCCGTCCGGGGGCTTTTAAATCGCCCCGGACAGTCCCGGGGCGATTTAAAAGCCCCCGGTTAGGCAGGCAGGGGGGGCAAAGACTTTTGCCCCCCGCCCACCTTGGGAAGAGGTCCAGGACCTCTTCCCAAGGCGGGCGGGGGGGCAAAAGTCTTTGCCCCCCCCTGCCTGCCTTCAAAAGCCGTCCGGGATAGCGGGAAGCGCCTCCCTGCTATCCCGGACCGCTTTTAAAATGCTGGCGGTGGGGAGCAAAGCCTTTCGCCCCCGCCGGCCTTCCTGGACCTCTTCTGAAGTCCGGAGGGGGGGGAAAGGCTTTGCTCCCCACCGCCAGCATTTAAAAAAAGGTCCCCGAGATTTCCCTATGGGCTTTCGTCTTGCGATGCAAGCCCATAGGGAAAATCGTCTAGCGAAGCGTCGCAAAACCCGAAAAACCCTTTCGTCTTGCGGGTTTTTCGTCTTGCGAGGCATTCGTCTTGCGGGGCACCACTGTAAATTCATCACTGATGCATCCACTGCTATTGCATCTGTGACATGTATATCTGTGATATACTCAGTCTGGAGGACCCTGTAAAAGAAACCAAATGCCACCACCACTCCCATGAAATGTTTTACTGGGTGGATAAAGAAAACACCAGCTAGATTTCTGGCGTCTGCCACCTTTTATTCCTTTGATAGGTTCAGTATTGCTCTACTTTCTATCCTTCCTCACTGCCTGTAAACTGGGGGGGGGGGGCAGATGTAACGATATATTCAGAAGTTTAAGAGTTGTTTGAGCATTGGGTTGGTTTCAGAGTCCTCATCCTGCACACATCATTTCCCCCAAATTTCCAATTCCTTAATTTGTGCCCTTTGCACTAATCTTTCTTGCCCTGAGGGAAGAAGGGTGTTAGGAGTCGTGCGCTTTTGCCCCCAGGCCCTGCTTGTGGTCTTCCCACAGGCAACTGGTTGTCCACTGTGAGAACAGGATACTGCACTAGGTGGGCCATTGGCCTCATCCAGCAGGGTTTTTCCTTCTGTTCTTAGGAATCAGACCGTTGGTTTCCTCAGGGCATTTGCCGTGCACTTTGAGTGGCAGCCGCTCTCCAGGGTCTCAGCTGGAGAAGGTTCTCTCCAGCACTGCTACCCAACATACTTTTAACTGGAGATGCCAGAGACTGGACCACTTACATTTGAAGCATGCGCTGTACCATTGAGTCACCTCCCTTGATGCCTTCCTGCTTCCATCTATTCCCAGTCCAAATAGCCACCTCCATCCCCTTCAAAGCTCACTTCCTGAGCCTTGCCATACCATTCTGGATTCTTAGTAACAATAACAACAATAGGATTTTCAATATTCAATTATTTTTCTAGGAAATGCATTACAGTATAACAATATGAACAATAAAAAGATGAGTCATGTGAGTTACAGAGTCAATTTGTTGTCATATTCCCAAATACGCCTCCAGAGTTTAACTCTCCATACAATGAAAAGGTTCTGCTAAGGCTGTCTTTTAATTTCCATAACTTACCCAGAATGTAAGATTTCTGTTCCTTTGGCACCAGATTTGGATTGGTGTGCATAGCAGTGTAAACACAACCCTTCACATGACTGGGATGTTGTGTAGCTCTCAACTGGCACACAATAGCGGGCAGTCATTGCGCGGCACTGTGTGGCTGAGTCAGTGAGTAAACATGTTGTTCTGGACTCACTGAGAGCAAGGAAGGAGGGGGAATGGATGCTGCAGCAGCTCCTTGTGGGCCCTGATTATGTAAGAGTCACTGCCCAGCCAGTTCCTGCTTTGGTGAACCTCCTTGCCCGCCGGCAGAGGCTGTGGTCAGGACCAGCCCACCATCCAAACAGATGGTTTCCTTCCCCAGCTTGGTGTGGATTTCAGCATGTTGGTAAGAGATACTAGGTACCTGATTTTGCCATTGCAAAGACGCCCAGCTGTGTTTTGTGTGTGTGTGTGTGTGTGTGTGTGTGTGTGTGTGTATGGATATGTATATGTGCATATTAGGATGGAAGAACTGGCCCATTTTGTTTCTCCGTGTCTCGTTTTCCCAGTCTTAAATTTGGTTCTCCACATTTTTGCAGCAATTTGTGATTTATTTATTTAATTTTCATGAGCATGAAAAATAAATAAGCAGCATTTTAGTGCAAATTTCTTGATATAAACATGCTTTTTTGTATGTCGTTTAATGTACACCCTTGTTGTGCAAGGATTTTCCCCTTGTATATGCATTTTTGTGAAAGTGGTTGGACCAAGTGCATTGTAAAGTTCAGACAAGTGTGCATGTCGGGAAGTGCAAACTTGGAAGATTAGACTTTAAAAATGAACTGAATTGAATCCCCCCATCTCTAGAATGCACAGTTTTGTTTTGTTTTTAGCAGTTCCCGCATTTTAATGACACTTTCAAAGGTTCCTTACCCAGTCCCTTTGGTTCACTTTTTGCACTTGTGTGCACACTGTAAGGGCTGTTTAGTCCATTACACTGAGGAAAAACCAGAAGATGTACCAGGGCTTAATTCTTCCAACGGTAGAATTTTCATTCCATGAGTTCATGGATGAATGGATGCCAGTTGCAAAGGGTGGCATCCAGCAAAGTAGTTGCACCAGCGTAACAACTTCTGCCCATGCAGGGGAACTTCCACTCTCCCTCTTCCACCCTGTGTTGCCCCTGCACCTTCCCAAATTTGCTCCAGAAGTTTGGAAGAACACCCAGGGAAGATTTTTGTGTGTGTGGAAACCAGCAAAGGTAAAAGGTGCTGTACTAAGAGGGAGAGGGAAGGTTTGGCACTGTGCAAATGCACTGGTGGAACCAATTTGGTTCTCCTGCTGGTGTGTTTGCACTGCGCCAATCTCCTTGCCCTCTCATCCCTCCTCTTCCCAGTAAGCAACAGCGACCCACCTGCTGTGAAGCAAGTGTTGCAGCTGCATGCCACTCTAACTTCTGTTTATCAGGAAGGCATATAAACACCTGCAAGCAAACCAGGATGGTTCTTAGTTGTATAACTGCCTGTAAACAAATCAGAACAAATGCTGTGTAAAGTCCAGATATAGTCTATCTGCTGCATACATTTTGTACAAGCAAATTGGGTTGAATGCTGAATAAGCAGGTCATCCAGAGGAGGCCTTTCAGTTGTGAGACACACAGTTCTAGCTTCACCAGAACACCTGTGCTCCCAGAGCATAATTTGCTATGGGTAAAGTATAAATTCTAAACCATGTTTATGATGGTGTCCACTGGCAATTATTCCAGATTATCATGGAGATAGTGTGTGGTGCAGAAGAGGTTTTGTTTTGTTTATAAAAAAGGAGGTGGGTCATACTTAAGGTGCATTTGATGCATTTCAGTGTATGCCTGGTTTAGGACCTTGTAATGAGCACGCATGCTAGCAATTAGGTAGCTGACTGCAATGCCTCAAGCATGGGGTAGGGGCATGTAGTAAGCCCATATTGGTGTAAGAGGGTAGTGTAAAAACTATACTGGGAAGGGGACAGGGAGCACTTATGGTGGCATTATTCGATAGAGTGCTGGACAAGGACCAGGGAGATCCAGGTTCAAATCCCTACTGAAGTCACAGCCACACCATGTAGCTAAAGCACATGGCTTCCTCCAAGGAGTCCTGGGAATTAGTTTGTTGAGGTGGCTGGGAATAATACCGTTGCAACCTCTAAGGCTAACCCATTTTGCAGGCCTGTGAGGGCAAATAGGGTGGGGTGTGTGTGTGTGGAGGTGATCTATGCATCCAGCATTGAGCTCCTTTGGGGGATGGACAGAACATATGTGGAAAAAACGAATTTAACTTTGGATGGGGTTCCATGTGACTCGCTTCCTATTTTGGGAACTCCCTGCTTACCATCTAGGAAATGCCTCTGAAGGGACAAGGGGCTTTCTTGGGAAGCTACACATCCGATATTGGAGCTGAGACCCCCAGGGTCCAGCCCAGCCCCCAAGGTCTCCATAACCACCTCCAGTGTCACAAGGACACCCCTGCCTGGCCATTTTCTCCCCTGTGAGCCAAGAAGGCAACAGCAAAGGGGACTTTTTCAAGCACAGCTCTGCCCACATTAACAACAAGAGCAGAGGCTGGTAAGCATTTTCTCTTCTGTGCCTCAAGCAGGCACAGCGGAGAAAGTGAAGTGTGCATGGAAAGAACCTTGGCAGAGCCTCTGGGACTGACCCAGCAGAGGCAGCGACAGAGGGGCAAAGAGCCCTGTGCCTGTGTTCTCAGGTGAGCCTGCATGAGGAAGGGATGGAACTGCGGCAGCAAGGGGTGCACTTCTGTTATTGGGAAATAGGGTGGAAAAGCAATTTGCAGCTTGGGTTTTACAGGATCAATAAGTCTCTTGGGCAAATGAGTGCTCCTAAGGGCGCATCCGCTGAGAAAGCCAATGCAGGGGCAGAAAGTATGCAGGGGGGGCATTGGGAGGGGAGAGTGCGTTGCGTGAGGCAGAACTTCCCACAACCTACGGTAATCCCTCAGGTGACACAGAAAATGCTCTCTCTCTTTCTCGCTCGCTCTCCACACCGATTTACTCCCATCCGGCTTTATTCTGGTTTTGGAGCTCACCTGGAGATGTCAAAGGGCTGGGAACAAACGCTTAAAAACAGCCTTGCTGAAAGCTTGCGACAGATTATTGGTGGGTTTGGGAAAAGGTGAACCCAGCCTTCACAGACTACAGCTGCCATCATGGAGGGCACCAGGTTGGCGGAGGCCGGGTGAAGATGTTTGTGCTTGTTGACTGCATGGACTGGGAGTGGAGAAGCATCTGACCATGTTGCCTGCTGATTTGTGCCCTGTGACTCTGGCCAGTCAGTTTCGACACAGGGCAGGTCCTTCCTGCTCATCTGTTAGGAGTTCAGTTTGTTTCTTTACTTTTTGGGGAGGGGGGCTGGAAGGAGGCCTTTCCCCTGGGAGCTTCAAACAGCCGCTTCTTGCTGGGCTCCTGCCCCCTTGGCCTCTCACCTGGGCTGGCCAGCAGCTCCTGCGTCTTGCCCTTTTAAACAGATAACTTGTTTTCACAGTTAAGAACCCCGCAACAAAGCAGGCGATTCATGGTTATTTATAGCCCAGCCGGCCATGCTGTGGCCCAGTGTGAATTGGCTCATTCAGTAGGGCTTATGTACACACGCTTTGAAACAGAGCCCTCTTCAGCTCTCCTTGAAAGAACTACATGTCCCAGGAAGCCTTCCTTCTTTGCAAGGCGGGCTTGCAATTCAGGCAGCTTTGCCTGTTCCTCCTCTTTCAGGCCTCATTTAAGCAGGCTGCAACTCCCACCACCACTGGGAGCTGGGTGTGCTCTATTTGACCCCCACTTTACAAATTCTGCAGCCTGAATAATCCTTTTCTTGCTAGGAGTAAATGTTTCTGCTTTTAAGATTCAAGTCCCTACAGCAAGCCTTCCCCAGCGGTTGCCTTCCAGATGTTTTGGACAGACTGCAGTATTGTTATAGAAAAAATAGGGGGGTTGGCTTTTCCTGTCCAACTCCCCAAGGGATGTACAATTCCCTCCGGATGGGCATATAGGACCCCCCAAAAGAGGACATGTCTGGGAATTCCCAGATGTGTGGCAACCCTACCATAACACTGCCCTGTGTGAAGAAGACTTTGTAGTTTTCCCCTCTAAATCTCCCACTGCTCTGTGATGTAGGATGACTTCAGGTTCTCGTGTGATGAGCGAGTGAGAGAAACTTCCACCCACCTTCTCCACGCCATGTGCAATTTCTATAAACCTTTATTATACCTCTCCTTATTTGCCATTCCTCCCCTGAACCAAATATGCCACTTTTCCTTCTAGGGAAGTTGCCCAGTTTTATTGCAAGATTGTAGTCTTTCTTTAACCAAAGAAAAACCATGGCCGCAACAGGCCACAATAGAGGCCCCATGGTGGAAAAACAGGCCCTAGTCCAGTTGCCTCTGGAGCACCGGGGGTAATGCAGCAGGGTGCAGTGGTGGGCGGTAGGGGGTGCTGGCAGTGGGGGGTGGAGACCGGGCACCCACAGCAAAAGCTTTGTGGGGTCCCAAGCCCCCAGAGCTCTCTGGAGATGGTGCCAGTGGGGATGGTTGTACATGGACCTGCTTTCGATACTGTTTGTGCCTTCAGAAGTTTTGGGGCAGACATGGCCTTGTTTCCAATCAGTGCATATCCTGTAACTTCCTGCTAAGATCCTGCAACTTTTTTATACCACATATGTTCCAGGATTATTGCTGTTGTTTGTTGTTGTTTTGGTCTTGCTTTAGAGCTCCACAGTGCAAGGCTTCTCCTCCCTCTAACTGCAATAACGCAGTAACATTGGGGAAGCATCGCAGAGCAATTAGATAAAGTGGAATGAAGTGCGGATGGTCCAGCCCAAATCCACCACTACTATTGTGTCAAGAATACAGCCATCCAAAAACACACCCATCTGGGGGGGGGGGGCATTGCAACATAAATGAATCCCACATACGGCAGCAAAGCACATGAGAAAGGAGCCTTAAGCAACATGCTGTAGCAGAGGGGGGTGCGCTTCGCAAAGTGATCTGGGGCTGAGAATGGAGGTGGGTGTCAATTTGCAATCATGTCCCTATATTCCTCTGACGTGTCAAAGGCACAATGCAATTGCTTGGCTTAGGATAGCCCTGCCCATATTGTAGCTGCAGGCAACTTTAACGGCAAGAAAACTTAGTAGCTGGTGAGATTCCTAAGAAGAGGTATGATTATGATATCTGAGTACAGATCCCAATATCTGAAGGTGTGTTTGTTGTGACATCTCTCACACACGTGTGTATACTGCTTGGGTTGCTCATATTCTCTAATGCACCACATAACATGCACACTTTCCTCCCTGCAGCATATGGAGATGTGTGGAAGGAGAAGGGAAGCTCTGCTGGTAATCCATCCATCTCCCCCCCCCCCTCTCTCTCTCTCTCACACACACACACTGCCCAATTTGCATGACTGGAATGCAGCTCCATTTCCGGCAGGACAGCTGTTGCATTTCTGGGTAATCCAGGCTTCAGTGCCCTCAGAATCCAGGAATGGGGATTTTGAGGGGGGCGCTGAGAAGGGGAGAAGGCTAGGGAAGGTCATTTGTAAAACTTGTCAGCTGAGGAATTCCTACTGTCATGGATGGTGCTTGTAAAAAAAAAAACCCTCTCTCTTTACATAGTATTCTCTAGACTTAGGGCTTTTTTTCAGCCGGAACTCTGGAACTGAGTTCCAGCACCTCTCAGATGGGCACCACTGCCATTCTAAGAGAATGAGGGAGGTGTTCATGGTGAGTTCCAGAACCTCTTTTACTAGAAGAATAGCACTGTCTAGTCCAGGGGTTGTCCACCTTGTCCCTACCGCCCACCAGTGGGCATTTCAGGATTCTAGGTGGGCGGGAGGGGGTTCTATGGCACAAGCTGAATCCTCCTTCCATTGAGCACTGGGGGGCAGTAAGGAAATTTTACCATCAAGAAAGAGGCATTAGTGGGCGGTAGGTATAAAAAGGTTGACTACCGCTGGTCTAGACTGTACTGTTCTCTTGAATATAATTTGCTTTAATGCATTTGAATATTGTATTTTAAAATTGTTGTAACCTTCCCTGGGACTTCGTGATGAAGTGCGGTAAGATATCTAAACAGCAGCAGCAGCAGCTGTCAGGGAATAGGAATACTTTCCTTTCCTTCTTATATATAATGTTCATTGCTAATATTTATAAATCGCAAATCTTTGAGCAGAAACACTCTCTCTTACTGATGAATTGTGGTGAAAGTATTCATTCCTTCTGATCACTTTTGGAATTTTCAGAAATAAACAAGCTGAGTTTAACTTTCAAAGAATGTGAGTGTGCTCAGTTCTGAACAACTGCAGATAAACAGCAGAATGTGATACTGGAAACAGAATTCAGCTTCCTGAGAAACTCATACCCTTTTCAGAAAGATGAATGGAATCTTTTCACCCATTTCTCATCCTTCAAGTTTCTAGCTCTCTTCATTGCAAAGATATGCTTCAAAGCATTTGGGCAAGGCTGGGTCTCCAAAGCTTAGAGATGTTGCACAATACTATTTCCAGTTGACAGCACTTGAGCTTCTGTGCCTCATCGCTGGCCATGATTAAGAGATGCAGAATACTTATTGTTTTAATGAAAATTAATCATTGATTGTTTATTACTGGAATAGGATGCATGCTTCTACTGATGTAAACCTTGTAATTAGGCTGCAGTTTCTGCAGTTACCTTGGAGTAAACCCCATTAAATACCATGGAATGGACTTCTGTGTAGGCACACAGAGGATTGCATAGTCTTATTACAGGATGATGATTATATGCTATGGTCAAGGAAATATTTGCATTCATGCGACTGTAATTACCTGTACATGCCATCATTAAAGTAAAATGGTTACTCAGTTTCAGAATAAATTAAAATGGAACAGAGAAACATGAATTATGCAAAATAATGGAAGAACAACAATAAAGTAGACACAATTGGATTTGGATAATTTATATCACAGAATTTCCTTGGAACAAATATGTTGCTTTAAAGAAGGGAGAAGGAAGGGCATTGTATACACAGCCATCCATATCAGCCCAAGAAGGTGAATCTGATAAAATTGCAAAGCAACTTATGGTGTATTCAAATTGCAGCTTAGTACTGTCATATCTTGAAGTATATCACTCAGGGATTCCTCAAACCAGCTTTCAGTTCATACTAATGTGTAGAAAGGAGATTCACATTTGTTTATAGAGCCAAGAATGGTGATAGTGTGGCTATTCCAGTTTAATTAAACCGGAGTAAAATATTGTGATTTTGTTTAAGTTGCTCTTAAGCATACCCAGATGACTATTTCTCTTCAAAGCATTTATTCACAAGAATGGTAAGGTTGCAAGACCCCTAAAAGGCCACCTAGTTTATCCCCCTGCCATGAGTCAGATCTCGCCATCCACCAGCATCCCACAAGAAAAAGCAAACTACGCCATTCAGACCACAAGGCGAGCAGAACACATCTCTTGCAGAAAGCTGATTACAGAGTGAAATAGCTTGGCCCAGTGAGCCAAGTTTAAAAAACAAAGCATACAGGGGCACTGCCAAACTGACCTGGGGAGAAATTCCTGCCATCCCCAATGTATTTGTTTCCTTGCTTCTATGTATACATTTAGATGTCTTTTTTCTGCCAGGGGCACTCAAATCAATTTACAATGAATCTGTCAACAAAAAACACCAACCCCCCCCCACAGACACACCTGAAAGCCATTGTAACAAAAGTTCAGCCTCCAGCAAAGTCATAGGAGTAGTAGCTAAAACAAATAAGCAATAATAAAAGCACCACTGGAAGCCAACTAAATTGTAGAATTATAGTTGGAGGGGGAGGCAGAGGGCATCTAGTCCAACCCTCTGCAGTGCAGGAATCTTTTGCCCAACATGGGGCTTGAACCCACAGCCTTGAGATTAAGAGTTTCATGTTCTACCAACTGAGCTATCCTAGCACTCTTTTTTTTTTTAAAGATGTATCTTGTAAGGGGTAAACTACATGCTGCAGAGAATGTGGCGCTGCAACTGATAATGTCTGGTATAGACTCCCAACATTATCCCACTGTGAATTTCTCTGTTGCTTGTGGTGATGGGAAAATTGCTTTGTGATGACCATACCATGTGTAAGTTGAGCAAGATGTTTTAGACAGGGGAGGAGACTCTACCCCGACCTGCCATTTTCAGCATAGGCTGCCTTAAACTGTGCAAGACAATTGGTCCATCAACACTGACTGCCAATGACTCTCTGGGGTTTCAGACAAGGAGCCCCCCCCCCTCAGCCCCACCTGAAAATGCCAGGGATTGAACTTGGGACCTGCTTTGTGCAAGGCAAATGCTCTAGCACTTAGCTGTGGCCCTTTCCAATCGAGCCCTCACTCATTTTAATGTGCAGTTCTGCTGGAAATTGTTCATCAGGGCAGGGGCATGGTGTGGGGAAGACCAGGGGGCTGTAGCCCCAGGCACATGGTTTTAAGGGGGCATGAACCAGGTGCCCCCCACAGGGATCTCCCCCCTGCCTGCCACTGGGGGTCTCTGGGCCTCAGGGCCCAGCCTTGCCGGTGTACACCTGGTTCCCTTGCCAAGGGTCGCGTTGGCCAGCCTGGTTCCCCCCTGCATGGACAGGTGGGCAGGCAGTGCAGTGCAGCCCAGTGAACTGTGTGCCCTGCGCCTGGCAGCAGCGACAAGGGTTTGGCTGGTGCAATGGGCTTTGTTCACCCTCCATGCCCAGCCCCTGGTCACTTTCAAGGTGAACATGTGCATCTGCTCTTCACCTTAATTTCAGTTAGCGAGGGAAATCACTGCTATCTTCCGTCCATGTAGTTGAGATTATACATTCCAGATGAGTGTAGGTATTTCTTCCACGTTCCAGCAGAACACTGAACATTGACCTGGCACCCGCCATTCCAGGAAGAATGATCTAATGGACCCTTAGCATGCACATTCCTTCTATCTGTAGAGGATTAGGCTGGGCCTGCAGCTTATGGAGGAATGTTCAGCAAAGTTCTGCATATGTCACCAAAGTTCATTGCAGTCATTGGACTTGGGGGGGGTGTCCTTCCCAAAGGAGTGGACTGATTTTGTTCATGTTCTTCAGTTCCAACTCTACAGTTCTTTGATTCTATAATTCTATGATTCTAAGAGTCTGGGCCCTACACGCACACAGAAATGCTCTCCTCCCCAGCAGGTATGTCTGAATGTGATTAATTCGTATAAAGATGGTCTTGCTGGCTCAGATCCATCTCTAGTTAGTTGAGAGCTGCAACAGTTTAACTTGCTTGGAAGTAAGTGTCATTGAGTTCTGCGGTGCTTACTTCCTTGTACGTGGGTGTAGCTTTACAACCCTAGTTGGTTAGATCAACCAATTCTAAAAGAATATTTTTGTTAACTAAAGAAGATGCTACCCTTTGCTTACAATGAAGTGAATTATTTGTTAATATGATACGTATAAAAACTGCAGATGTCAGGTACCATCTTAAGAGGCTTTCCTCCACTAATACATTCATTTTAGTGCACAATTTCTCCTAACATATGCATTTTGTACATAGCAAGTAGCAGAATTTGTAGAAGTGCTAATTTTGAAGAATAGCTGTGTTCATGCATTATTTCGGGAAGTGTGAATTATTTAGCTTTGCATTAAAAAATGAACCAACAAAATTTGCATGGAGGTTATATGATCCAGCCGTCAAGTGATTGTTATCTTGTACCTTCCACTTTAGTCTTCTGACACTTCTTTCAGTGAAAAAAGTCCTATGTATTTATTTATTGGATATGGGTTTGTTGTGCAAGAGCACACTGTTTTGTTTTGCAAAGGGTGTATGCCAACATCTACCTGAATGTGTAAGGAATTAGTGCAGAAGTGTGACAGAGAGTGTGCGTTGTGCCTTTTTCTAGTGGCGGCTGGTAGGGTGGGAGGCCGGCAGACTGACAGTAGGTGGAGCCAGCCAACTAGGAGACAACTAGGTCTAGACAGAGACAACTAGGTCTAGCCCTGGTCCCATCTTCCTCCCTGCTGAGTTCTGCAAGGGCAAGACTGAGTCTGAGGAGGAGGAGGATGAAACTGGCAGCCATGACCACCCCCTGGACTGGATGTAAGTAAGAAGGCAGGTGGGCACTTGCTGAGAGGAGACTGAGGTTGGTGGGGCAGTGCCCCCTTTGCCCAAATGGACCACTGCCTTTTGCACTGTAACATGTCTGCATTTTAGTACCTTCAACAGCAGCACAGCTGTTCTCTTCACATCTTTACATTGTGGCTTCACAGACACATGTCCATGGTATCTGTTTGTGCAATGAACAGATATTTTTATTTTAGCGATCCCCCATACTAAATCCCTGACCCTGTGTTTGTCATTTCAGCCTGGGAAGGTGTCCGAGCCTCACACCTTCAAAGAGAAAGTATTTAAGAAGAAGAAAAAGGCCTGTGTTGTGTGCAAGGAGTCCATTGAGACCCAGGGTCTTGTTTGTAAAGGTAAGAGCTGTCCAGATACAGTCCTCCCAGTCTTCCTTATCTTTCATAGCGGAGAAGCAAAAGGCCCAGTCAATATGAATAATTCTCCATCTATTTAAAAAACACAGAAGCCAGGGTTTTCATTCAGTTAACAAGAGCATCCAGGACAGCAGAATTAAAAGGAAGCCACGTGGCAATTAAATAACCACACAGTGCTCTTCAATGTGCTTTACTGTTGTACCATATACTTTATTGTTAATTGCACATCAGAGAGAATCCATCTTTAAGGTTACAAGGTGTGGATCTGGAATAGTTTTTCTGAAAGTGTTTTTTTTTCTTGCAGTGTGCAAAGTGGCAAGCCACAAGAAATGTGAAGCCAAGGTAAGAGCAAAGAGGAGTTTGTTAGAAAAAATAGGGGGCAGGGGGCTGTTTAGTGGCATATAATAATCACTTCAGTTTGCATTCTGTGCACATAGATGCGTGTTCCTTGGGAGTTTAATAAACCTACCCCACCCCACCCCAAAGGCCCCTTCAAGTGTGTGAAGGAGCAGCAGCAGCAGCAACTCCCACAGCCCGACATTCCATTCCATTCCTTGCTATGTGTGGGTCTTGTTAGCTTAGTGCTGGCGAGTGCATGCCTCCTCTATGAGGTCACCACTCTGTCCTATGTTTTGACTGTTTGGTGTCAAAATGCCCTGTTTTAAAATGGAAACAGGGTGCCTTTGCCTGCGCTTGTGAAATGTCAGCCACCTGGGTGGAAAGATCTGAACCATTTTGGGGTTGCCGTTCCCAGTTCGAAGGATGGTATCCTCATAATCGCCATTCTTTATACGGCACCAGCCATATTCATGGCGCTTTACAGAGCACAAGAGGGCAAGTCCCTGCCCTGAGGAGCTTCCAATCTGAAATTGACACACAGGAAGCAGAACCAGAAGGGGGTGGGGTGGGCAGAGTTAAAACAAGGTAGGAATCTGTGGTTGTTTCCGTTCTTTGTGCTTAGGGTTGCTTTAAGGCAAGGGTGAGGAGTCTGTGGCCCATGGGCTAATTGTGACCTTCCAGTCATATGGGGCTGTCAGGAATCACCCCATGTCACACCCTTCTCTGGGCCTGTTCCCCAGCAATGCCACGTTGCAATCAGTGGTGTAGCAAACTCAGGTGGTACCCAGTGCGGTAAATTTCTTGTCACCTGCCCCCACATTGAAATTATTAAAAGAAGGAAAAATAAGATGCTTACAGTTGCAAGTGTTATTTTCTGGTTTATTTACTTAACATTGTGAGCATAAGCACTTAAAACCGTTTTTTTCCTAACTTTGTTCTCTGCAAATTTTGAAATCACATCATCAAAATCAATTCCTTTCGCTACTTTGTTTTCAATTGACAAAATGGCCAAGCCAGAGAGCTTGACTCATTGTGGACCTAAGATAACTCTTGATTAATTTTGGTTTTGAAAAACTCCTCTCACCTGATGTCTAGCAATGTAAACCGAATTTTAGAATAACTATTCAGAGATTTGAAATAAGGCTCAAAGCAAACAGGAAATTGCCCTAAAAATGGCAATATAGACATATATTTGTGTTTACCTTTTAGGCTGTGTTCCTGTTTCAGCAATTCATATAAGCCTCTAGTAAAAATGTCATTTATGGAAATAGCAGGAGTTATATAATCGGGTCTTACTCAAAAATGTCAGGAAGCTACTTTGCAACTACCGGTACTCACTTTTAACCTAGGATTGCATCCTCTGCAAGGAGACAGAGCAGTTTCAAGCCTAATAGAAGCACCTTGTGCTAGTTCATGTCACCCTGTTACAGCAGCTGCACCTTGTGTTCATTGATCTGGTGCTGAAACCCACAAAGTACTTAGTACTTCAGTACTTAGCAAGTGAATATAAAGTAAAGCAGTGTTTCCCAACCTTTTTTGGGCAAAGGCACACTTGTTTCATGAAAAAAATCTCGAGGCACACCACCATTACAGCCCCGTGACGTCAGCGCGCAGCGTCACGCCGGGAGGGACATGAATTGCTAGCAAATTACATAATCACCTCCTTGAGGGCTGGCTCATCTTCTCCGAAGGCAGAATCCCATTAATTAACAGCACAGACTCACACCATAGCCAAGACGAGGGGGGAAAACCTCAGTCATGCACAGTCATGCACATGTGGGGGCTAAATGAGGACGAAGACCGGGCAGAGAGCAGGGTTCAAATCACCCCACCTGGCCAGGACAATCCCTGGGTGCTCCCTTGGCCCACTCGCCTGACCCACCTCGCAGGGCTGTTGTTGCGAGGATAACACGGGGAGAACCACGCGCGCCCCCGGGAGCTCCTTGGAGGAGAAAGCGGGCGATGAATGCAATGCACGAAATATATGAGAGGTGACCAGGTTTTGTAGGTGAGGGGCCCCCGCCAGCCTCCGCTTCCAACACCCGGCGCAACAACGCCGAAGTTTCCCCCCGGGCTCGGCTCGGGGAGCACCGGTGCTCCCCCCGCGGCTCCCCTTCGCCCTCCCGGCTCTCTCTGCCGCCCACTGGGCACCCCCCTCACCTGCCAAGTCCGGAGCGCCGGTGGAAGTTGCATGCATGCATGCAGGGCGCCGCGTTGCCATTGCATTGCACTGCACTCCATGCAACGCCTGCACGCATGCATTGCCTTGCACGCCCGCCAAGGGGTCTCCCCGCGGTCCGATGCGTCCCCTCCGGCGCGGATGCAGCATTGCAAAAATAAAAAACCCCCGACGCAGCCCTACCTGGGGGGCAGCCTCCGCCTCCGCCGCTCCGCCTCCGCGGGGATCCCCGGGCTCCATCCTGCCGCCCGATCTCCGGAGGGCGCAGGCAGGCTGTGCGGGGTCTGCGCGGAAGAGCCCCTGCCCGCCCGGCTGCCGCCGCTGCGCTTATTCCATGGCCGGGAGAAGAGCGCTTCAAATAAAACTGCCGGCCCGCCAGGCCACGCTGGGAAACGTAGTTCGCGCACCCCGCGCGGGCGCGGAGCCCAAGGGCGAGGGGACTACGGATCCCGGCAGCCCCCGCGCCGGGGACAGAGGAGGAGAGGCCGGGTGCAGGGATGGAGGGACGGGTGGGCGAGCGAGTGAGTGAGTGGCAGCCGCCAAGCCTTGGCCGAGAGCCAGGAAGGGCCTCCCCGGAGGAGGAGGAGGAGGAGGAGGGAGGCGCAGAGCGGGAGGGAGGGAGGGAACCCCAGGGGTCATCTAGTGACGGCGCCCCAATCGAAAATTTGACTTTTAAAAAAAAAATCTTTCAATTTTTAAATTTTTCCCGCGGCACACCAGGCAACATCTCGCGGCACACTAGTGTGCCGCGGAACAGTGGTTGGGAATCACTGAAGTAAAGCACCAGGGACTTCATGCCTCTGTAGACTAAGTGTCAGACCCAAGGGGGGGGGGGGAGTACTCTATACATTTACTTGAGAATTGCATGCCTAATAGTACCTATAGCATAATTGCTTCTAATTTCTATTGCTTATGAGGATGACTTTTCTCTATACTTTTCATACACGGCTATGCTGCCTCTACAAGACAATACCAAAAAAATCACCAGTATGCACCTGTGCCAGGTAGTGTGTAGAACCTTGACCATTAACATAATTATTCAGGGCTCAAGACCCAACTAGTCATTGAAATATTTATTGGTAGTGGCGCCTACCCTGTGGAACGCCCTCCCATCAGATGTCAAGGAAATAAACAACTATCTGACTTTTAAAAGACATCTGAAGGCAGCCCTGTTTAGGGAAGTTTTAAATGTTTGAAGTTTTATTCTGTTTTTAGTATTCTGTTGGGAGCTGTCCAGAGTGGCTGGGGAAACCCAGCCAGATGGGCGGGGTATAAATAATAAAAGTATTATTATTATTATTAGTTATTATTATTATCAAATAGATTTCTAGCAAATACTTCTATAAAACTTGAGCAAATTATGTCATATTATTTTCTGTCATTTGAATGAACGTGAGAATGGTAGCTACTCCTAGTTCAAATGGCTGGAGAACTAATGGTTCAAACTTCATGAAAAATGGCACCTAAAAGGACATATCTAGTTTAAAAAAATACTATTAATGACTTTATTGTTTCAATTCATTTTATGCTCCTTTACATCCATGTTTCTGCTTTCATTTCCCTCCTCTACTCTTTCCCTGCTCCATATCAAAAACCCAGATAGCATAACTGCATAGTTTTACATATATTTATTGATTGCATAGCATGTAATTAATCTATTGAACATTCACATTGTTAATCAATCTTGGCTCCATTAGCCTATGTTTGCAACTAAGGCTGTAATCCCTCTGTCCCATTCTACTTGTCAGTAGGAGATGGAAAGCAGAGCTCACTCCATCAGCTCTGCTGCGACAGACCTAGCCATGGCTACTCAAAAAGCAGTCCCATGTAATTCAATGAGGTTTACTCACAGTTAAATGGGGTTACAGTATAAGACTGCAATCCTATACCCACTTACTTTGAGGCACATCCAGCTGAACTTGGATGGGAATGACTTCTGAGTAGATATGCATATATTTCACTGTAAAGTAGGCTCTCTCTACAATTGCAACCCTGCCTCCAGTTACTCAGGTATAGAACGCATGCATAATTAAGGGCAGGATTGCACCCACAGCTATCACACAGAACTACCCCTGGGGATGCACACATGCCATGGTAATTTCTCTGCTCATAGAATCCTATCCCGAGAATGTTAGGCTACAGTCCTACACACACTTACACGGAAGTAAATCCTATTGAACTGAATGGAATTCCTACTAAGGAAACATCTTTAAGAATGCACTAGTAGTTTCACTCAACATTAGCTGTGATGTGATCCACTTGTCCCATGGATTTCAAATGACCAAAATGTAACTTTCTCCAAATTGGGACCATAGAACTGTCACATATTAAATGTAATTAGTACAAACTCCTTCATGACAGGAACATTCACCTGCACATACACACCCAACTCTACAGATCAGCCTTTCTCAACTTTGGGTTCCCAGATGTTGTGGGACTACAACACGCATTATCCTAGCTAGCAGGACCAGTGGTCAGGGATGATGGAACCTCGTGGCAAGAAGCAGGGGGTGGGGTGGTCGGCGAGAGCTTTAAAATAAAGAGGCGCATCTTGGCCATCAAAGATGGCGGTCCCTTTTCCACACAGAGGAGGGTTTGGGGGTGTTACAATCTGAAGTGGGGGGGGGCACGGAAGGAGGAGAATTCAATGCAAGCATGAAAATGATGGCGATGGAACTGACCTGTTTGTGTGTGTGTTTAGAGAAGGGGCAGAATGGAGAAGATATAGGGGAGGAGGATCAAAGCCCCAGCAACTCCCACGTAGTTCGGTGTGCGTTGATTAAACACGCTCCATGGTGTGTAGGAGGGAACGGCATGAATGAACAGGGGAGGCAAAGAGGAAAAGGAAGGCGGCGGCAGCAGTCACCGCTCACTTGCTTTGGTGCACAGGTGCGCAAGTCTGGATGGAGGAATAGCTGCCCTCCGAAGCCTCTTGGAGTGACCTCTAGGGGCAGAGCCTCCTTAAAGGGGCAAGCGGGATTCTCTGGGTCCCACCAGCCTTTATTTGTGCAAAAGGGGTTTGGGTTCAGCCGGCATTATGACACCCAGGGCAGACTGCACCCCACACCCCTAGGTTGCAATGCATAATAGTGCTTCAGTGGTAGGTTTATGTTGGACTGTCCATACTTCAGTCCCACCTCCCCTTTTAGTTTTCCTGCGATGCTTCACCAGTGTTACCACATTATTGCCACTTGGAGGGGCACTCTTGCACTGTAGCACAACAAATTCGGGAAAAGCCCCAGCCCACCGCTGCCCAGAATATCTGCGATATAAAAATAGGTCACAGCAGGTTTCAGCAAGAAGCTATGGGACACTGGAAATGCAGCAATATTTATTTATCTGTTTCTTAAAATTTATATACTGCTTGATTGTAAAAATGAATCATGAATGCACTACAGTGGTACCTCGGGTTAAGAGCTTAATTCGTTCTGGAGATCCGTTCTTAACCTGAAACTGTTCCTAACCTGAGAGACCACTTTAGCCTCCTTCTGCCGCCGCCGTGCGATTTCTGTTCTCATCCTGAAGCAAAGTTCTTAACCCAAGGTACTATTTCTGGGTTAGCGGAGTTTGTAACCTGAAGCGTCTGTAACCTGAAGCATCTGTAACCCGAGGTACCACTTTATTTATTTATTTATTTATAGTCTCAATGCCTTCATTTATTATCTTATTTTTACTTTTTTAAAAATATACATTTTTATTAGTTTTTACATATATTTTCCAAACAGAACATTTAATCTCATCTCATCTTATACAACATTTTGGGTATTTTAGCCTGAGACTTCCATCAACCACGTCTAATGATTTTCAGACCTCATTTCTTAATCTTACATTTGTTATCCTAACTATTACTTTTAATATAATCCATAACTTAAAATCCATTCTCATAAATCTTTTCTGCAGTATTTCATATAGTTCTCCTTACAAAACTTATTGTAGTCCTACAAGCATAGTTGGTTGGTTACAATTGTCTTTCAGATAACTTGTATATTCACTCCAATCTTTCAAGAATTTCTGGTCCCGCTGGTTTCAAATTCTCCCTGTCATCTTATCCAATTCTGCCCATCAATTTCATCTGCCATTCCTCTTTGGTCAGTAGTTCTTCCTGCCTCTATTTCTGTGCCAATAATACTGACGCTGCAGTTGTCGCATATAAAAACAGTTTTTTATCTTGTCTTTTAATGTCAGTGCCTACAATACTAAGTAAAAATGGTTCTGGGTTTCTTTAATACATGTATATTTCAACATCTTTTTCATCTCATTATAAATCATTTCCCAGAAGCCTTTCACTTTTTTACATTCCTACCACAGATGATAAAAGTGCCTTCCTTTTCCTTACATTTCCAACATTTATTACTTATTTTATACATTTTAGCTAATTTCGCTGGTGTAATATACCATCTATACATCAAAGCACTTCATGCAGTAAATTTTGTTCCTTCTTTCCATAATTTCTCCCAGTCTTTTAGCTGTATATTATAACCAAAGATGAATGCACTATTTTTAAGGCCTCGCTAGCACATGCTACTTTCAGCCCCATTTTAAGCCCTGGAGCATCCTTGAGATCTGAGGAAAAGGAAATGGCCACGAATGGGAGATGGAGGCTTCCCCTGGCTCTGTGAATGCCCTTTTGTGACTTCTTTGTAGATAAATGTGCTCTCCAGCATGCCAGGGGAGGCTGCGGGAGTCGGGGAGTTGCTGAGGAAACACAGAGCTCTTTGCACAGGTTCTGGCTTGAGCCTGGCCAACTTCCGGGAGGGAAGTGTGGGGTGTGTGGCAAGGGGTTGATCTCATAAGGGCATACAGAGGGGTGGTTGGAACAGAGGCAGCTGCAGCTCATGGGGGGGGGGAGCCAGGTTATGGGGAAAGGGTCAGAAGGCCTGACCTGAAGAGGATCCCTTTTGGGTTGCACGGCTGCTTTTGAGCATAGCTTTAGTTCTATGGACAGGCCTACAGCTATGGAAAGAGAAATCTAAAAACAAAAGGGGGAAAATTCTTTTAATGATCAAGTAGAGCAAATGCAAAAATGGCAAAAGATTAAGGTTTTCATTTGGGGGTGGCAGAGCTGGCTTTAGTTTAGGAGATGCAATGGGCAGGGCAGGGTCTTCTCTGTTGCAACACACATACACCCCACTGAAATTAATCACGACTTGTTACTATAGATATTTAAAAAGTGATGTCCAGAGATCTCCCTCCCCTCTTGGGCTATGGTAGCAAAGAGGGAACTGGAAGGGAGAGAACCCCTCTCCACTGCCCTCTGGCTATGCAGTCTGCTGGGCAAAGCCATAGGCAGCTCCTCAAAAATTGAATGGGTTAAATTGATTTAGGAGAAGGGCTGCAGCTCAGTTGGTAGAGCATCTGCTTTGCCTGCAGAAAGTCCCGGGTTCAAGTGCACGGCGTCTCCAGGCAGGGCTGGGGCAGACTCCATCTGAATCCTGGAGGGCCACTGCCAGTCAGTGAAGGCATACTGAGCTAGATGGCAGCTTCCTGTGTTCCTAAATCTTGCAGCCTTAAAAAGAAACCAAACCAAACAGGTTTATTACTGACAGCATATAGAGTTCCCGCTTGGGCACCCAATCAGGCCCTGATCTGCTTAGTCTTAGCAAGGCTTCTTCATTGTGCACTTGCTTTTCACTGTGGCTTCCAGTGACCTCCTTTGTGGTTTGGTCCACCTTGGCCACACTCCTGTGCACCGTTATCCAGGCATGATGAGCCCTGGAGTCGGAACCTGCGACTCCTGTGAGATCCAGACCTCTGGCCCTTTAAGCCCGCACGGGGCCGCTCTTCTGAGTTGTGTAATTATGGAGCGGAGTTTGCCTTGCACCTGGGCCAAGGGCAGCAGCTGGAGGAGAAGCCACTTAACTCCAAGCTGCTGCTGTTCTGGGACTAGTCCTCCCCCCGCTCCCCTTTTCTAAATAGCGGGATCAGTGGCCGTTTCTGCACACACAGCTCTGCTCTCAGGAAAGACGCGACAGCAAGTGGGAGAATGCGGGGAAGGGAGGAGGACAGCTAGGAGGCTGGAGGGTTGAGCAGGCTTAGTCCCTCATCCATGGGACAGCTGGGGCCTCTGGTTTCCTCCGTGTAGCTGGTGCCTCTTTTGGGAGGCTCCCTGTTGGGCAGAGAGAGAGAGAGAGAGAGAGAGAGAGAGAGAGAGAGAGAGAGAGAGAAGAAAAGCCGGCACCGATCGCTGGATTGCAAGCAGGGAGAAGAGCTGCCGCAGCAGACCTAGTGTAGAATTGGTATCTTCCAACAGGTGGGCTGGAGGCGTGCACGGTTCTGCTAGCAGAGGTGTGTGTTCTTCCCTTGCCACAAGGGGGCAGCAGTCCCCGGAAGGAGCGCTGGTCAGTGGACACTGCTTCAGGTGAGGGATTAAGGATGAAAAGGTGGGTAGAAACCCCCATTGCGGCCGAAGGGACCAAACTTATTTATTGTTATTTATTATGTTGTTATTTATTTATGCATTACATTTATTCATTTACTTCTTATGCTGTATTCATTAATTAAGCTATACACTGCCCATTGACCAGGTTTGAGCCACGATAGGTAAATGGGAGGCATTTGCTATATTCTTTTGTTTATTATGGGTGGGATTCAACTCACCAGCCCCCGGAGCGGAAGCTGCAACAGGACTTCCGTGGGGATTTTGCCCCCTTTCCTCCCCTGTGCAGCCCATACTTAGTGGGAGGGGGTGTTGAGAGACCCCCCAGAACAGCAGACGGGGGGGGGGGAGGAGAGGGATTTGCTCCGTCTGGCAAGCTGAAATGTTTGCCCTGATGGAACGATTGCCACAAAGCTGCCTTGAATTCCTCCCTATGTTCATATCCTGCCGTTCCTCGGGGTGACCCAAGATGACATTTGTGGTTCTTCCATGACCCCTCTTTGTCGCATCCTCACAATAACCCTGAGAGATGGGTTAGGCTGAGAGAGAGAGTGTGTGTGTCACAGGGCCAAGGTCTCTCAGCGAACTTTGTGGCTGAGGAGAGGTGTGAACCTGGGTCTCCAGAGTCCTAGCTCAATGCTCAAACCACTACACCATCTTGGGCACCAGATGCTGGGGATAAGCAAGGAGAGAAGGCCCCTCTTGCCTTCATGGCCTGTGGTCTTCCAGATACGTCTGTCTACTGCTGGAGACAGATTGCTGGACTAGGTGAACTTTGGTTTGGATTCAATAAGGGAGTCCTAACATTAGTATTCATAAGGTGCAGGGCAGTTTACAACCACAGTGTACATTGGGCTGGATCCAGACTTTGCCTCCTGTGAAAGCAAGGGCACTTTCCAGTCACGGAAGAATCCTACTGGCAGAACACGAAAGGAGCTGATTTTTGCTGAATGTCGTCTTCTCCTGAAGCCTGCTTTTTCTCCTGAAATTCGGCTTTGGAGGGCGGGGGGGGGGGTTGGCTCTAGAGAGTGTGGGTCTCCCCCCCCCTTTTTCCTCTCTCTCTCTCTCTCTCTCTCTCTCTCTCTCTCTCTCTCTCTCTCTCTCTTTCTTTTGGAGGAGAAGACATTCTCAGCTGCTCGGAAGCAACTTCTGTTTTCCCCTCCTATGTTGCTGGCCTGTAGCTCCAGCCTACATGGCCAACAGTCAAGGTTGATGCAAGTCATAACCCAACATTTGGACAGCACCAAGTTGTGGGAGGTTGTTCTAAGCAGAACCTGAGAAGTGGGGTATGAAATGCATAGCTCTTGAAAAGAAAAGTTCGTAAGTTTTTGCCTCTGCTGTTTATTTGGAGTCTCCCCTCCTTCTCTCTCTAAGTTGCCCACGATTCCCCAGCGGCATATGGCTTAGATCTTGCGTGACTCGTCCAGAGCAATTTGTTCTGCAGCCTCCTCCCTGGAATCTCTCCCCCTCCGCTGTTCCCCTGGTGGGGAGAGTTTCATCCTTGGACTCTGGCTGGCGGGAGGCCATTCAGGGGAGGCATCAGGGACAGTAAGAAGGCTGCCCTGCAAATCCCTTTGGTGAGCTTTCCTCGCACACAGGGCCTGGCAGATTGGAGGTGGTGTGGATTTCCACCCCTCCTGCAAGCTACAACGCCCTTTTTGTCTTCCCTTATGTCATGTTTTGCCTTCCCCTATAGTGAGTGGATTGGCTTGCATCCAAAAGTCATCTGGAACTGCTTTGCTCTTGTGAGCTCATGAGAGGTACCGCCATGCCGGATCAGACCAAAAGCTGCATCTCGTCCAGGATTCAGTCTCTGTCAGCCTCTGGAGAGGGTGAGCAGAGTGGGTGGGGCACATTTTTTGAATGCTTCCCTAGCTAGCGAAAACAAAAACTCCCTACCAGTAGAAAAGCAGTGCATCAGGAAGATGGGGTCAAGCTCAGCGCCTGCTCCTTCCTGCGCTGATTTTCTGCATGCAGGGAGATTTTTGTTTTAATTAACTTACTTTAATTTAAAATACTCACATAAGCCTTCCCATCACAGCTTACTAGAGGTGATTTAAAGAAAAAGAAAATGCACTTCAACAGGAAAATGGCCACAACTTAAAACTCAGCTTGCAGTTCTTTCAATTGAAACCATCAATTTACTAATTAAAGGTCCTTTTAAAAAGTTGATAAAGATGGGGCTATACGTTCTTCCTTTGGGGGAGAGTTCCAAGAATTCAAGGCCACTGTGGCAAAGATCCTGTGGCTCCTGCCTGTCAGCCTGACGGAGGGATTGAAAGCAGAGCCTCAGAAGCCGTCTCAAGGCCTGGGCAGGTTCATGTGGCTGCAAGCCGGCCTTCAAACAACCTGTTTCCAAACCCTTTATGGCACGGGCAGGGAAACTTTCAGCCCAAGGGCCATGTGTCAGTGGTGGGCAGAGCAGGGGTGCAAATTTTACCTTTGTCCAGTAGGCACGCTCCCACACATCTGTCCAGGCAGACTAAGGGCATTTTCAGAGTCCCAGGACATGTTCCAGCCAACCAAAAACACTTGGGCCAGTGACGGGTGTAGCCTGTGGAGCATTCTGAGAGCCAGCTAGAGTGGCCTCAAGGTCCACATTTGGGCCCCAGGCCGGAGGTTCCCCTCCCCAAGTTTATGGCTTCAAAGAGGGAGCCTAGAGCTTTCAATCAAACCTTTTATATTCCTTTAATGTAGAGGAGCATCAAAAATGTGATCCCCTGCAACCTCTCTAGTATCACCTCCTCCGTGCATAGGTCCTTAGAAGAGGCATAGGGAAGGCTGAGACCCAAGGCAGCCCAGATTTGAAGACTGATGCATAAATGGACCTGGCTAAGCTCCTTTCCTGCTCTGTGCCTCACCCCCACCCACCCCCCGCTGCTGCCTGTGGCATCTGGAAGGAGGGGAGTACAAAGCCCCCACCCCTCCAAGCTCAGAGGCCTGTCTATCCTTTGCAGATGTGCCATAAAAATGCAATGTCTTCCTTTTGCTAAGGAGCTGCCCAGCTCATCCGGCCGTGAGGCCTGCTAGCTGTGCAGTTGGCCTGTTGAGATGTACAGCCTAGACTTCCTCCTAGAGTTTCCCACATCCTGGCGACCTCCCCTCTGCCTCCCATGGGCTGGTCCAGATGTTTTCCCAGGCCAGGGCTTGCTGGAGGGATCAAGCCAGAGGGCTTGGGAGGGGGAGGCAAGAAGCTTCCTCCAGAACAGAGCGCACACACACACATCTGCTCCACATCCCAAAAGTTTCCCACAACCGAACCGCAGGAGAACATTAAAGATTGGAGGCCGTTTGTGTCTGAGAGAGAGGGCATGTGTATGTGGGGCAGGGTGTGGCGATGAGATGAAATGGGGCATGAGCAGTAGAGAGAACCCCAGACTAAAGACCCAAGTGCATTTGCAGAAAGTGGGAGAAAACTTGAATATGAGTAGAGAGATTAGTAAATGGATGGTGAATTATCCTGAGTTCTTTTCGACTACTCAGGCTACCACATCCCTTTAATCTGCTTCCAGTGGGTCAATGCATGCATTAATTGTGTCCTTTTGAAACTGCAATACTGAGGTTTCAATCTCATGCACGCATGCTTGGGATCAGGGGTGCCGACTTGCCCCCCACATTGCGGAGGCCCGGCGTCATGTGATGTCATATGCACATCATGCACAATGGAGGGGGCGAACCAGGCATTTACTAGCTTGCTGGCCCACACATTTTTCTGTTTAAAATGATGTGTGGCTGAAAGCAAAGACACACTTTTTAAAAAGCTTTGGATACTAGGAAGCTATTTCCGACCATCTTGGTGATGACTATTTATAGGTCTGCCTGTGAGTAAAAATTACATTTGTTGGACTTTGTTCTGGGGGCCAAATTAGACATGACATGCCCAACGTTTTTCCCTCCACGGCTAATCATAGTTCCAAAGTATGTGTGTGTGCTTTGGATCTGGGCCATGGCAGGGGAGCAAGCATTTGCTGATCCCCTCATGCCCTCCTCCATTATGCTGATCTAACCCTGTGGCTGCTATTAGCAATCAAAAAAGGTAACTGGAGATGCATTCCTGTGTCTCTGCTGTTAATTTCTCCCCTTTCTATGCCTACATGTATTCTTATTAGTAGCAGCATTTGGTGGTATTCAGCTCCTGTGTCACATTAGTGCAAGGATTTCCACATGGGACTCCCCCCACTTCCCCCACATGTACCCCCAGAAACACCTAGGACAGATTTAAGGGGAGAACAGGAAGGAGAGGGAGAGAATGGTCTATTGCACAAATAGAAATCCTTGTGCTGACAGAATGTTCATCTAGCCCTGTGTTTAATGTATTTTTAATCTTTTGTTGGAAGCTGCCCAGAGTGACTGGGGGAACCCAGCCAGATGGGTGGGCTAGAAATAATAAATTATTATCATTTATTATTATTATTATTATTATTATTATTATTATTATTATTATTAATATTATTATTTTGGATACTTAGAATCATAGAATTTGAGGGAAGGGCCCAAAGCCTACCCCCTGCAATGCAGGACTTGCAACTAAGGAACCCCTAACAGATGCCCATCTAAGTTGTTGTTATTGTTATTAGTATTGAATCACTTTTCACATAAATCTCAATCCTATAATAAAAACAAAGTAGAACAGTTTGAAAAATGATGCAAATAATTACCCAAAGCAGAGACCTAAAAAAAAGTATTCAATTGTTCCTGGAAATGTGTCTGTCAAATCTGAAGAGGAATGCTCTTCCACAAAATGGGCAGCCAAACTGAAAGCCTTGCTCCAAGTTGTTGTGGAGCACCTGATGGATTCAAGTTCCTGAAAGCTTTTCCTTAAGTTGGGGCTTATCCACACTTCCTCTCGTTCTGCTGGGAGAAATCGTTCTTTGAGCTCAGCTGGAGCAAAGGACAAATTGATTGCCTTTTGTTCCACTCTATCGCTAAGAGTGGGTTTTAACTTGGAAAGGAAGGGGCCAAGGGGTAGACCACTTGGACCTGTGTCTAGAAAGTGCTTTCCAGGCATGACACAAGCAGAAGTTTGGATGAGCCCTTAGTCTCTTAAGTTGCTACAAGATTCTCTTTGTTTTGACTATTAAGCTTTTCTCCTGCTTCCCGCTCTTGACTTCACTTCCCATCAATAATGGTGTAAAACATTATTTCAGAAGGTGTGGGGAAGGGAAAGAGGGGCGGATTATGAGTCATTGATTCCTAGGTCTCTTATTCCAAGTCATAATCCTTGCCCCTTTTTTCAGCCCCTGAAGCAGTAGATGACTGTAAGAGAGCAGGGGTGGGGAACTGGATCATGGTGGAGGGCCCAATCCTTCCCTTCCTCCCTCTCTCCCTGTAGGCCAAGTTTGACAGTTGGTAGCAGTCAACTAAGTGATAAAATTCCACAAGAATGCAGCAAATACATAAAAATCCAAAAACTGCATTCATTCCATCAGTGCAAAGAATGTGCAACAGAACGTTTCCGCACTCTCCTCCGCTTGCCTGCACTCTGTATCTTCCTCAAATCTGCTCAGGAAGGTTGTGGAGGGGAACTCAGAGAAGATTAAGTGTGTGCGATGGGAAAACTCCATCGCACAATTATAAACCCTTGCTCTAACTGAACAACTTTTACTTAGAGTTACATTGGATTCAACCCATAATTCACAGCCCTGTAATTTCTGGAATTGGGATTTGAAAGTGATAGGACTACGCTATTCAACTCTGGTTCCATTTTGAATGTTAACCCAGCTGTGCACAATCAGCTGTATAATTTTATCCCACCAGGTAGGTGTGTCCTACCCCCAGGATTCAAGATGCCTGCTCAGCCACAAAACAAAATCTGTGTATTCAAAACTCCCAAGCTTTGCTTCAAGAGGCAATTTAGATGAAGGATAGGGAGAAAGGGTGGGGAATCCTCTTTCTGCCCCAAAAGGCAAGTCATTCAGAGGGCAACAGCTGGCAGGTCACAGGGGCCTGATTTGATTCAAAATGCTTATTGATTGTTTTTCGGAGTGCTAATAACAATCTGGCAAATTAAACTGTCCCCCCAACTCCCCCAGGCTTCAGAAGAGAAGATATTCTCCATCCCACTTGGTGTTTGTTTGTTTCTTTAATTAAAGGCACAGGTCACAAAAGAATACCTCTTTTGTCTCTTTACTTAATTGCACCCTTGTTCACACACAGTGTAATTTCGGTTGTGTTGATAGTTGGTTTGACAAAGGCCCTCTGACCTGCCACTTTGCACCACATGATGGGACAGAGGCAGGAGCTGCAACTAGCTTTGACACCCAGACAAAACTACTTGGAAAGCCCCACAGCTTTCCAGGTCTGAAAAATACATAGGACCCATTGAGGCAATGTGTTTTGCATTTAAAAATTAAAATCTCATGAACTCAGTGGGCAGAGCATGAGACTCTTAATCTCAGGGTTGTGGGTTTGAGCCCTAGAAAGATTCCAGCTTTGCAGGGGGTTGGACTAGATGACCCTTGGGGTTCCTTCCGACTTTACAGTTCCTTTATTAGTATCATAGAATTGGAGGGTTGGAAGGAACCCTGAGGGCCTTCTAGTCCAGCCCCCTGCAATATCTCTTCCTCTTGCGCAGAGGGATCAGTTTTGTCCTGCAAAGGAGACTTGGCTCTTTCTTCCAACAACCAGAATCTTTGCCTGATGTTAGTTTGGAAGTTGCTTTGGAAGTTCTATTGCAGTGCAACACGGGAGCGTCTGACTCTTACCTACCTAGTTTTCATAATGCAGCCCAGGAACAGAAATAAACTCTTCTTAGTCTGGAGTGTGACCAAGATGGGAGCAGGGAAGAGTTTGTTTTTGTAAGGGAGCTTCTTAAGGAAAGATGATGGGCTCCAGCATGTAAGCGCAGGGTTCATGTGCGTAGTGGTAAAATCACCCTCCCCTTCCCCCCAAATGCAGCCGTTCGTTTCCTGTGTGTGACTCATGGAAAAACTTTACACATGTGCACAGGCATCCCAGCTCCTGTTTGTCTAGGTAGGAAGGGGGATTCTTTTTCTGTCAAAGCCACATTGCTTATGGGGGCAATCTCTTGGGGGCTGCTAAGTTTATTTGGGTGTGACTGAATCCAGCAGCGGGCACAACCATAGCCCAAAGTGGGCCTGCCCCCTACTTTTCTTTTTCCTGACGTCTCTTGTGCCCCCCCCTCTCTCTCTCTCACACACACAGAGTGACTGACACCCTCTTCATTCTCCCCATCCCAAGGGCTTCCTGCCTGTGGTATTTTGAAATTAGGTTGGAAGCCTAAGAGTCTGATCTGATTCTACATCATTTTGGTGATTTCATCACTAAGGGATTAATGATATGCTGTCATGAAGGGGGCAGCTGCATAAGGAAAAATAGATAAGGGGTATTTACAGTACATGTTAAAAGGGACGTGGGTGGCACTGCGGTCTAAACCACAGAGCCTAGGACTTGCCGATCAGAAGGTCGGCGGTTTGAATCCCTGCGACGAGGTGAGCTCCCGTTGCTTGGTCCCTGCTCCTGCCAACCTAGCAGTTTGAAAGCACGTCAAAGTGCAAGTAGATAAATAGGTACCACTCCGGTGGGAAGGTAAACGGCGTTTCCATGCGCTGCTCTGGTTTCGCCAGAAGCGGCTTAGTCATGCTGGCCACATGACCCGGAAATACTGTCTGCAGACAAACGTCAGCTCCCTCGGCCTGTAAAGCGAGATGAGCACGCAACCCCAGAGTCATACACGACTGGACTTAACTGTCAGGGGTCCTTTACCTTTTTATTTACATGCTGCAACTCCAAAACTCAGTGCTCATGCTAAAATTCGCAGGTTTAACAAAATGAATGCACATAAGCCTATCCTTTCTGACAGTTCTGAACCTGATCTTTAAAACTTTGCAAAACCTGTTTGGAAGTTACAGCAAAGCACGGCATTGTGGAGGGTGGAAAGGTTAAAATGAAAAAGCTGTGAGAGATGAGCTGGTAGCTCTCCCTTGCACGACACAAAGACTTTTCCTGCTACACACAACCTACGTATTACTCAAACAAGTCTTCAGAAGCAAGAGATCTAGGAACTTTCTTATATGATCCCATGGCAGAAACTTGATAATTTTTAAGACTTCAAATGCTGTGACAGAATCTGTACAAAATTCTATATAGATGGTGTTTCAGCTGCCTGTTTTGATTAGCAACTTGATTCAGTTTTGGAGATTATTCATTGCTGATTTTACGAATGATGCTTACAGAACCTGTTGATTGAATTGTTCTTTGGGAGCTTCAAGGCTCTACTTTTTTTTCAGTT
This sequence comes from Podarcis melisellensis, assembly GCF_964234715.1. Classification (NCBI taxonomy): domain Eukaryota; kingdom Metazoa; phylum Chordata; class Lepidosauria; order Squamata; family Lacertidae; genus Podarcis; species Podarcis melisellensis. Next base: position 4,370,805 of record NC_138529.1, read on the forward strand.
GCAGTTTACATACCCTTATTTTAATAATATTTTAAGATGCCTTGGGTGAATTTTGATTTGGAGACGTGGCAAATAAATGATTTAAAATAACTATAATAAATAAATGTGCTTGTTGTGTAAAGCAGGGATGTGGCCTAACCCTCTTTGGACCGAGGGCTGCAGTCCCCCGTGGCCAACTGGAGGGGTGAATGCCAGGAGTGGGCATGACCCAAAGTAGGCGTGGCCACCCTTATCCCCCCCGCCCCCCCACCACATGACGCAGCCTCTGCTCCGCAGCAGATCTCTGCTGTACAGCTGATGAGGGAAGTTGGTCTCTTCATTGCTCATCAAATGATCAATTTGATTACTTGGGAGGGAAGCAAATTGCATCCCCATCAGGTAGGGGTGACAGGATCCCTCTGTTTCTCATTTTCCTCATCTTAAAAATATATATCTTCATGAAAATTCCTCAGCATTTTGGTGCGAATTTCCTCTAAACACATTTTTTGTTGGCAGTTTGTACACATTTTTGCAAGCAATTTCTCCTAACATAATGCTTTTGTGTGATATTGGCAGCCTGTTAATTTTTATACACCTTTTCCCTTAATGTAAGTGTTAAGTGTGAATTTTGAAGGATGGCTGTGTTTCTGTTCTTATATTGTTTCAGGAAGTCCAATTTTGATAAATTCAACTTTAAATGAAAAATTCAACTTTAAATGGAATTTCTCCCCACCCCTACCATCAAGGCAACCTCTCTCCCAAACTCCCAATCAGACCTTCTTTTTTTGGTTTTGCTGCCACTGCCAAATGATGGAGTATTTGGGGACTAGCAAAATGTGCTTGATCAGGCCTCCAGGACAGGGCTTAGGTACCCCTGCAATAAGGAAGCAATATTTCTGAATAATATCTGGTTTGAATCCATCTAGCAGCCAAATTCATCAAAGAATGTTGGAAAATCAAGCTGAAAAAAAGCAATCTATAAAAATTGCTCTTAGTTAGAGTGGTATGTCTAATATTAAAACTAATTTCATTTGGGGAGGTTTAATGGTATAGCCACATGGTCCCTCTTTCTCTCCTCAGGATGTTAAATAAAACCTTCCCTGTTTTCTGCTTCAAAGGGCATTTTACATGAAAGGAAAGGTGAAACAGAATCTTCCTATTTACAGGAATTGGCCATTTATGTACATCTCTTAATGTTTGGCGTTCTTATTAGGAAAGCAAATGAATCCTCCAGGAGAAGTGTTTGCCTAGCTCACAAATATTCTACTTAGAACTTCAAAAAATGTAGCATTATCCTATTTCAGGTTCACATTTTGATTTTTGTACGCCCTTATAAACATGTCTCTGGAGCAGTCTCTGGGGCCTGGGCGGGGGGGGGAGGAGCGGGGAAAGTGGCAGGCAAGGAGAGCATTAAGCATACTGATGTTTCTCTGTTCCAAATCCCCCCCCCCCCGAAACAGCTTTTATCTAACAAAGTACCACGGGCACTCAGGATTATATTTGTCTGTCATGTTTAGCTCTACTCTGATGTTCAGTTTTTGTTTGTTCACGGACACATACATGCACATTCATGTGTGCGCGTGTTGAGTGAAAGCCAGCAGTTGAACAAATATTAATAAATTCCGACTCAATTATTTGTTGCTAGTAACATCCATGGAGGAGCAAGGCGAGCCCCTTGCTGACGTGGCCTCATCCCTTAGATCAGGCTGCCAAGGGAGGTGGGGGTTCTCTGTCCCCTGAAAGCAGCAGTGCCAGAACCTGTAGAAGATGAAGGAGACGGCACTTGGTCCCTCCCTCTTCTCTCATAGGTCACCCAGGGATGCAAAGGCAGCTTCACCAGGTGAGATGGGAGAGCAGCCGGGCTGAATAGCCTCCCTGTGCTTCCCTCCTGGGTGTGGGGTGCAGCCTGTTTACATTTCTCTATATATAGCAGAGCCCCCACCGCTGTGCTGCCCGCTCTGCCTTCCAGCCGTGATGAATTGCTGCCTATGTGTGCGCCGTCATTGGAAGGGCCCAGCCCAGGCCAAAGCAAACACCCTGATGGGAAAAAGAGGCAGATCCTGCCTCTTAGAGAGGCAGTCCGAGGAGCTGAGCAAGAGTCTTTCTCCACTCCCCCCACTCCTGAGCATGGAGAGAGGAAGGGGTGGTTTGGTCATTGCAAAGCCCTGTTTGTGGGGATGCTGGCGAGCTGGGAGGCCTCCCAGCTGAGCAGCCAGGGATGTGCAGCCGGACTTTTCATTCTCTGTTTCTTCTCATTTCCAGGTAGCGTCATCCTGCCAGCCCCTCCCTCTACCTGAACTGGTAAGTGTGGATGTCTAGCCGTCCACTGTATGTTTTATGCCTTACCTGTGGCCTTTCCCCATCCCCTGCATAGTTGGTGTCTGCTGTGTTTTAGTTCAGTGAGGATGGGGATTTAGCACAAAGCATGACGGCATGTATTTCTAAATTCACCATGTTTTTTGGCCTTTCACCTGGCTTCACCTCTGCAAAGGTTTTGGCAGGCATATGCATCAGCAAACCAAACACTGATGGAGTTGTCTGTCTTGCACACTCCCAAGCAATTTAACATTTATTTGGAACTTTTAAAATGATGATAAACTAATTTATGTTGACAAAACCGCTACCAAGGATGAGGCAGGAGAGGTGTATGTGATACCAGAAGCCCCCAGTCAGCCTGTGCAATGCAGTCAGATCCTGCCCCATATCTACAGTTCCTTCATAGAATTATAGCATTCCCCAGGCGTTCCTTCCTAGAGAGAAGATTGTATATGAGCAAATCACAGTGGGTGACTCCGCTGCTTAAAGCAAGGGTGGGGATCCTGTGCCCTCCACATGTTGTTGAACTGCAACTCCCATCAGCCCCAGCCAGCGTGGCCACTGGCCTCAGCGATGATGGGAGTTGGAGCCCAACAGTTTATGGGGGGACAGTTGTTCCACAACCAGGAAGGCTAAATACTGGCAGGTGGGTGGATTCCAGCCACCACCACCTGCCATTGATGAAGTAGTTCTCTGATGAGCTATTCCTTATGAGCCAAACTGCAGTTGAGGTTATAGGTGGGTCTTTGCTGTGGAGGTTTGTGAGAGTACTCAGTAAGGAAAGTCCTTTCTTCAGAGTGCATAAATGCGTGGATGGGAATATGGAAGGGAGAGGTGGTTTCCTGGGTTGAAAGCCCAGCTGAGCTTTGGATTTGTTGTGTACTCTTGGACACGTCTTGGCAGTGGGATCCAAGGCCAGCCCAGCCATTAGGCAGGGTGAGGCTACTGCCTCAGGTGGCGGAAGCTCCTGAGGCAGCATTTCCACGGGCACCTCACCACCTCCACCAGCAGCAGCAAAGAAGCGGCGCCGGCATTGGCACCAGTTTCAGCCAAGATCAGGGCTATTTGGGGCATGATCTTGCCTGAAATTGGTGCCATGATGGAGCTGCTTCTCTGCCCGCAACGGATATGGCAGGGCACGTGGTGCAGGCAGTAGTGGCAGATAATTGTGGTGGCAGGAGCGGTGGCAACAGTAGTACAGGGCAGCACTTCCTGATTCGCCTCAGGTAGTGAAATGGGATGCACAGCCTGGTGGGAACAGTATTAGCCCGGCTCATAAGCTCGTAAGTGCTGCTGTGAGAATGTGAAAGAACAACTGCAAGGAACCAGACCAGATTAATGGCAGCAGGAAGCAAAATCTCCCACTGAAGAGGGAATGAAAGAAATGTTAATAATGCAACTTGAGAGATGCATTCCCTTGCTGCTGACATCTGAAGGGCCTATTTTCTCTGTGAGGGCCAAGACAGGAGTTGCAACCTTCCCTGTGAGCTAACCTGTTAGCAACTGGAAGGCATTCTATGCCACCCAGTGCAAGAAGGGCCAGCTAAAGCACAATGATTTTTTGGCTACTGTCTACCATACAGGAATGTTTCACAGAAATGCCACGATACAGATAAGAGGCTGTCCAACTTGCTTGCTCCAGAGGGCCTTGCAGACCCCCACCCCACTCCCAAATTGATTGTGGCCTTAACTTGCCTTGAATCTGGGATCAGCAAAGGTATTCTAGTGACCTCACAGGTCAGGAAGACTCAGGAGACTCAGCTCATGGCTGGTTTAGTGATTTAGGAGATGGATGGTCCCTTGACTCTAGCCTTGCAATGGAGGATGAATGTGGCTTCATGTTAGTTTTTAGAGAAGTCAAGATAGTAAGAAAGCTGTATGTGATCCTAATTATCTGTAGCTCCACTGTATTGTTTACTTTTCTCTCTTTTATTGATTGTCCTTTTTATGCTTTTCCTTGTTCTATTTGTCCTTTTTTGAAGTTTGTAACTGCTTTCTCTGCTTGCAAAGCAAAGCAAAAAACAAAACAAAACAAAATAAAGGCCTATCAGGTGGCTTGCCAGCTTTTTGCTGCAATGACAATGAGCTTGAAAGAACAGGTGTATCCTCTTTAAAGTGCAACCAAATGTCCCCCGCCTCTTCCCAGTCCTGAGTGCAGGCTCTGTTTCCCTCGCAGGTTGTCCCAAATTGAACAGACAGTAAAGGAAGTGAGAGACAAGTAGTCTCCAGGAAATGTAAAGAGGAACCAGGCTGACAACTTATTAATAGCTGTCCATTCAGTGACCAAGGTGTGGGGGGAGGGCAGGAATCGGGCCACATGGCCATTTTCTCAACACAATGAAATTGTAAGTCATTTGTGTTTGGCACGGCGAGACATTCTTTTGACTATGCTGACATTAAAAGATTGCAACCTGCCTTTCTGGCTGCAATAATCCATGCGAAGCAAAGAGTTCGCAAGCAAGGGTCAACAATTTTTGGCTGAGCTTGCTGACCAAGCCAAAAATGGCAGTTCCAGCTCTTAGCAGAATTTCTCAAGGGGCAAGCTGGGGGAAGCATGCATTGTTGGAGAAGCTCCCACCCCAAGGGAAAGGCAAGCTCATCAGGCTTGCCAGAGGGTGGTGCCACACTCTCTGGGGTGAGTGCATTTGTTGAAACCTTTTGCCAGGACATGGCAAGCTGCTGAATGCCCTCACCCCATCAAAACAGTGTGATCTGCTTGGGCCATATCAAGCTATCGTCTTATATCAACTTCACTACCTTATGATCAAGGAAAGAATGGTCATGTAAACTGCAGAGGTCACAAGGATGTGCATACTGTACTTGTTTCTTTTTTAAATTGTGAATTTGCAGTTCATTTAGGGAGGGTATAAGAAGTTTCTTAAAACTTAGGGTCTGCCACTGAAAATTGTACTCCCATATCAAGTTTTCCCTCTTCCCTTCTATAATATGTTTTAAAACCCACTCCTGTGTCATGACATCGTTGCTTTCCCTACTAGGTGTCGTGGGCAGTAGGGCTGTAGAAATGCACATTTTATGACATCAGAGGGGTTGTTGTTGTTGTTTAGTCGTTTAGTCGTGTCCGACTCTTCGTGACCCCATGGACCAGAGAACGCCAGGCACCTCTGTCCTCCACTGCCTCCCGCAGTTTGGTCAAACTCATGCTGGTAACCTCGAAAACACTATCCAACCATCTCGTCCTCTGCCGTCCCCTTCTCCTTGTGCCCTCCATCTTTCCCAACATCAGGGTCTTCTCCAGGGAGTCTTCTCTTCTCATGAGGTGGCCAAAGTACTGGAGCCTCAGCTTCACAATCTGTCCTTCCAGTGAGCACTCAGGGTTGATTTCCTTCAGTATGGAGAGGTTTGATCTTCTTGCAGTCCATGGGACTCTCAAGAGTCTCCTCCAGCACCATAATTCAAAAGCATCAATTCTTCAGCGATCAGCCTTCTTTATGGTCCAGCTCTCACTTCCATACATCACTACTGGGAAAACCATAGCTTTAACTATACGAACCTTTGTTGGCAAGGTGATGTCTCTACTTCTCAAGATGCTGTCTAGGCCTGTCATTGCCCTTCTCCCAAGAAGCAGGCACCTTCTCCCAAGAAGCAGGCAGACATCAGAGGGGGGTAAGGTTAATTACACTGTAGCTGGGAGGAGAATTTGACATGAGGAAGCCATTATCAGTAGTAGCAGCTCCATTTCACTCGCTTTTTAGTGGTACCTCTAACTCCCATCAGTCTCAACCAGCAAGGCCCATGCTCAGGGTTGATGGGGGTTGTAGTCCAAAACATATGGAGGGCCCCAGGTTGGCAAAGGCTATCCCAGTAGGAAGGTGTCGTGTCACTGTTGCCCCTGTGTACCTCTCCTTCGACTCTGGTTTGTGGATCAAGCCATCAAGGAATGAGCTTCAGGCCCCCCACTGCAGCTGGGGAGAGTCTCAGCCATAGAAGCTGCATGGTGCTGTCTTGCATTTAATGCTCGTCTTTGTGATTTTGTTTTGCTTTCCTAAACACTCTTCTTCTCCCCATTCTTCCCCATTTGTCAAGAGGAGGAATACAGCTCCAGTCCGGCGTATTGAGCATTTGGTAAGACTTTGCTTTCTCTAAACTCTCTTAACTCTGCCTGCGGGGCTTTCCAGTCTAAAGTTTGATTCACTAGCGACTGAAAACTGTGTTTCTAGACACCATGCTGACATGTAATCAGGAAGGGCATGTAAGGGCATTTTTCTTCTTCTTCTTCTGCTTGTAATTACATTCATTTTTCTACTTAAAAGGTCTTTATTCATTTCATGACTCGTTCGTTAAAATCGCATTAGGTTCAGTGCACATTAGTCAAAGAGACATTTGTTTCATAACTTGAGTTCATTTCTCTCTCTCTCTAACTTCTTCTAATCTCCCTCTCTCTTTTTAAAAATGCTGACGTGGGAAGATAGTTGGCTTTGCAGGCGACCTCCCTCTCTTTCCTCCAGGTGCTCCAGAGTTCCCTGCAAAGACAGATCGATGGTTAAGCCACTCTGGGAACTGTAAATTCTGTGAGGGGAATAGAGGCCTCCTAACAACGCCCAGCACCCTCAACAAATTCTGCTTCTCAGGATTCTTTTGGGGAAGCCATGGCTAATTAAAGTGGCATGCTACCACTTTAAACATAAATTATTATTATTATTATTATTATTATTATTATTATTATTATTATTATTAAAATTTGTATATTGCCCTTCATCCAAAGATCACAGGGTTGTTCACAACATAAAAAATACAAAATGAGAACACAAAATACATAATAAAACAAGAACAGACCAATAACCTGCCCTCTCACAATCACATTCAAAAGGCCATAGAATGTTAATCAGCCAAAGTTTTGGTTGAAGATAAATATTTTTGTGGTACATCTTCCAGCTCCTGCAAATGGCTGGATAACTCATTTATAAAGTCTGAAATTTTCCTGACGTATTTTTATTAGATATGTCAAAAGTGAACCTGTTAAGTTCACTTTTAAAAAGCCTTTCTATCAGGTGAGTCAATTAAGATGGAAGGGATGAAAACAAACTTCTCACTTTCAAAGATATCTATTTATTAATCTATGCATGCTAATCTGAGTGAGGGAAAAGATTAAGATCATTATGTTTTGTTCTTAAGAAGTATAGCCTGAGAAGGAGAGAGCCCTAAACCTATTTGCTTTTTCTACAAATATCATCCACCAACTCAAGGAGACATTCTCAGCCCATCAGTGGTTTCCCTGTTACCTTCATATTATTAGCCCTTATATTGCAGGTGGGGAACTGAGGCTGAAGCCAGCTAGCGGGTTAACACAAGAAGCAAGATTCAGAACAGGGTTTCCTCATTCACAGCTCTGAGACAAACTACATCTTACATTATTTGTGCTTTTGCAAAAGGCATTATTAAGCGGGCTGCTTTCATTTTGAAAGAACACCCCTGTTGAGCCCCATCCAGGAACAGCCATCCAATTCATCTTTAGGGGCAAATAGCAGTTGGCTAGTTGTGGTAAGGTTGACCAGCTTAAGCACACTTTTAAAAAAACATGAATAGTGAGCACGGGAACATTGGAAACTCCCTTATATTGAGCTAGGATGTGCTGCAGTAGTGAGATGAGACACAAACCTGTAGACTTCCTTCTGCTTGGGGGGTTGTGGGGATGGGGGGGGCACAAGCCCACGAGAGAGGGAGGCAGCAGTGCAGACACCTTCCCTCCATGGCAGAATTTGTAGATCTGACATTGGATGACGACAGGAGCAGCAGAAGTGGGGGAAATGTGGGCACAGTACCATGGTGGGTGTGGGGCTCAGCGTCCCTGTGGATATGCAGATTGTTCCTTCCCTGGTCATCAGATCAGTCCTTTGATGAGTGGAGAGGGGGCACTGTGAGCTAAGGTGGGGAAACTGTATGCCAGTGTGCACATATACGAAGGTGTGTGCCCCCCTCCCCCATATGTGGTCCACATGCTCACTACTGGCATATGGACCCTGGTAGGTTGGCCAAGGGGAAATGCAGCTCTCAGGCAAAAAAAAGTTTGGCCACACTCCTGCTTTAGAATAGAAAGAAATATGAATAGAAAGAAATCTGTTGCTCTGTTTCCTGCATGCTATTCATTGCTCTTTTCAGTCAGAGTCACTCTATTCTTGCTTGCTGTTTTGCTTTGGAAGTGCTTTTTTGATGGCTTTCCCCCAACTTCCTCCCTCCCCACATTTATTTTTCAGGGCTCTACCAAGTCCCTCAACACTACTAAGCAACGGAACACGCTACCCAGGTAAGGGGTTTGCATTTAGGTTTTGCATTCTTGTCATGCTGACTTGCCTTTGCGACCTATAGTTATCCTGTAACTTCTGCAAGCAGCAGATTTGTGCTTTGCAGAAGGTGGTAATTTAAATACCATTCCGTGATTACAAAAGGCATGAGTCTGGAATGCTCCAACCAATTCTGATTGGCCACATTCAGCTGGAACAAAGACAAAGAGAAACTATAATGTTTATGGGCCTAGGAAAGGCCCAGCAATAGTTTTGAGGTACACCTGCCCTGGGCAACCCTGTCTCCCCCACCCCCTTCATCTTTTGGTGGAACCCCTCCAAAATCAGCACCCAAATAAGAAGGCAGTGTAGTTTTTGAAGTGTGGCCTTATGATCTCTTGAGATCATATTTTCTATGAGGTTGTGGTGTTTGTCTCAGGAGCCTTGGCTCAGGGGTGGTTTGATATACAATAATATTGATAATGTTCATTCAGTCAAGTCCCAATTATGTAAACTCATTTGCAATGCAAACTATAGGTGCAGTTGTTCTACATGTCAGAACAGTGCCTGTATTTGAATAGATCCCTACTTAATTCAAGCTACATTGGGGATGGCGATAAGATATGGTGGACTTCTGCTTCATCAGTGGAACTTCAGAAAATGGAGATTGGTATATCTCACCCATATCACCATCTAATCCCCACTCAGCTAAATTCTGTGAGGCAGGAAGCACTTCCTTTTGTGCCCTGCTTCCTAGGCACAGGTCTGGGATTTCTAGGTCTGCATCCAAGTGGGTGGTTTTTTTATCCCACCACTTTCCCTGCGAAAACCCACTGTTTACCACTGAATTGGAGCAAATGTTGATTGTTTTTTCTGTGGATTGCCACTGGTTCCAGTTCAGCGGTAAACAGCTGGTTTTCCCAGGGAAAATGGCATGACAAAAAACAGACTTGGGAACAGACCTAGAAATCCCAGACCTGTGCCTATAGTTTGAAAAATGGACTATATGGCCCAAGTGAAACCACAATGCCTGACAGTGGCATTATACTGCTGTGCAAAAACATCATAAATAACCAACTGGCAAATTAGAAACCATGTTGGGACACCTTTTCTGAAATCCCCTCTTTTCCATCAACATTTATTCTATTCTTTGGTCCCTTTTGCAGTGTGGTAAGTTGGGCCTGTGCGGATTAGAAAACAACCATGGCTTGCTTCCCTCAACCCTCCCTTCCTTCCTTCCTTCCTTCCTTCCTTCCTTCCTTCCTTCCTTCCTTCCTTCCTTCCTTCAGGAGTTTCAGTCTAGACCACGTGATGGAACGCAAGTATGACTTTGACCTCACCTACATCACTGAGCGCATCATCTCTGTCTTCTTCCCCCTGGCCTTGGAGGAGCAGCGTTACCGTGGCAACCTTCGGGAGGTGGCCCAGATGCTAAAATCCAAGCATGAGGACAAGTACATGGTAAAGAAGCCAAGGGAATCCCGGGGTAAAACATCCATTAGGGGGCCATTGCAGTGTGGGCATGTGAAATCAAAAAGTGAGCCATTCTGGATACCTGGGGTTGAGTGAGTGTGTGAGGGATGCCTGCTTCTTAGAGAGATGGAGAGCACCATACCATGTAGACACAGGATGCTCAGCACAGGAGCGTAGGGATCTTTCTTATACTGTGCCCAACCATTGGTGCATCTAGCTCAGCTATTGTCAGCTATTGTCTGGCAGCTATTGTCTGATTTCAGGCAAGGGTGTTTTTCAGACCTATCTGGAGACACAGGGGGTAGGAGTTAGGACCTCCTGCATGAGAAACAAGTGATCCGCCCCTGAGCTACAGCTCATCCCTTGGAATTCGTCCCTGTTCCTCAGTTCAGTCTCCTACCTGAAGTATGGCATTGGAAATCTGCAAGCCGCCAATTCAGATACCCTTATGGGTATTCTTCTTCTGGGCTGTACAGAGACACTTTTGCATTTTGTAGGCCTTGCAAAGGAACAGGGAGCACAGAAGATTGATGGAACTGGTCTGGGGAGGGGGAGAAAAGTTGGAATGGGAGGATGGGGAAGGGTTGCCCATGTTTTAATTTAAAAACAGAGTCCCTGGGCATCAGGGTTGGTGGCAGAACTAGAGCAGACAGAGCCAGGTTAGAATCTGGTGGGGTTTTGCAACTCGTGCTGGTGAGGGGCAGAGAAATACTGGCATGCTGAGTACAATATTGGCTGGCTGGCAATCGTTCCAGGGGTCACTGTGGGTAACAGAAGCCAATGAGATGTCTCTTTGTGTCAACAGCTCCTCAACCTGTCAGAGAAGCGGCATGACATCATCAGGCTGAACCCCAAGGTGAGGGAGAGAAGGGTTGGGCCTCAAATGCTTATATTGACCTGGGAACAGAGTTTTGTGGTGGTGGGTCTCGAAAATTCTAATGATGGAAACTTGCAAAATAACTGTCTGTGCCTTTCTAAACACAAGGTAAACAGACAGCGAGTCAAGCTTGCAGCTGTCACTTTTGGCTGTATGCAAATTGCACATTTAAGGCACATGACTCCCCCAAATAATCCTAGGAACTTTAGTTTGTTAAGGGTGCTAGGAATTGTAGCTGTGTGAAGGGTAAGCTACAGATTTGTTTGATTTGCATTTTCATAATTAAACTTGGCTTTCCAGTTGCAGGATCTAGGGAACGTAAGAAGCTGCCTTGTGCTGAGTCAGAGTGTAGGTCCAGCTATTTTCTGCCTTGACTGAGGTAGCAGATGTTGTGGTGGGGCACTGCTGCTGCTGCTGCTTTTTAGTGGGATTAGAGAAGGAGGAGGAGGAACGAAGTGGCAGTGGGGTCAACGTGGTGCAAGACCACTGGATTGGCTCTGCCAGTGCACTTGCACCGCAACAACTCTCCTCCTGGAGGTCAAATGTGTGATGCCACTCCACTGTCCACTCCTGCCCGGTAATGGCTCTCCAGGGTTACAGACCAGAGTTTTTCCCAGATGCTGGGGATTGAACCTGGGACCACCTTCACGCAAAGCAGATGCTCTTTCCCATTGTTCTGTAGTAAAAAATAAAATACAATCTGACTCTCTTGGCTCTGGTTCCATTTGTTCTGCCTTCGTATACACATGTGCTTCCTTAATGTGTATGCTTCTCTCTCCTTCCCGGCACAGGTGCAAGACTTTGGCTGGCCAGACCTCCATGCCCCACCTTTGGACAAAATCTGCTCCATCTGCAAAGCCATGGAGACCTGGCTGAACTCAGACCCACAGCATGTGGTTGTGCTTCACTGCAAGGTGCAGAGGGAAATGCCCTAATTTTCCTGGCCATTATAGATGGGCATTTAGGGGAAGTGGCTGTGGAGGGTGGAGACAGAGGGGACTGCAAAGACACCAGAGACTGGGGAAAGGGCTTTGGACTTCTGCAAGTCATTATCTGTGGGTTCTCACAGTCATTCCTCTGTCTCTCCCCCTGCCTCTGAGTTGGTTCCCATAGTTTTTTGGGAAACGTCTTGCACTCCTAGGCTGATGGTGCTACTGCATTTTATGGTCCTAGCTCCAGTGTTTAATGCCCCCCTCCTTCTCCCTCTTTGTGCCAGGGCAATAAGGGCAAGACCGGCGTGATCGTAGCAGCCTACATGTACTACAGCAAAATCTCTGCAAGGTACCAAGCAATGTAGTTGTGTGTGGTGGGCTGTAACTCTACTTGGCTTCTGTCTTCAGCTCAAGACAGAGACTCCTCAGGGGGCCAGCATGCAGGCACCCACTGGCCTCTTTCCTTTCTTCCTTCCTCAGTGCAGACCAGGCCCTCAGCACGCTGACCATGCGCAAGTTCTGCGAGGACAAGGTGGCTGCTTCTCTGCAACCCTCCCAGAAGAGGTGAGGCCTGCAGGTTCACCCCCACCCCACTTTCCCCTCTTCCTCTGCTGTCATGCGTGTGAAATAAGCTGCAGGATGGGTGGGAAACGCATTGTGGCAAGGCGTTGCAGGGGTGTGCTGTGAGAAACTTTAGGAAAACACAGAAATGGGGTGGATGTGTTTGTGTGCATGTTGCACTAGATACGAAGCCCTTGTGCCTGAAGACCATTCTGGCTATCCATCGTGCTCTTCTACTCTCACAAATCCACAAGATCCTCAGGGAGAGAAAAGGTGCTGGTAGTGTTAGGTGCAATAGCTAGGAACAAAGGGAAAATTCAATTCAGTTCATATTTAAAGACAAATCTACCGGGTTTGCACTTTCTGGAATAATCCACAAACCGAAACAGCCATCCTTCAAAAGTTGCACTTCTCCGAATTTTGCACTGCAGTTCTCCAGCTAAGGGCTCATCCATACTTTAAATTGCCCCATTGCTTTCCACTGGGAAAACCTGTGGTTTAATGCTGAATCGGAACAAACGGCAATCTGCTTTTCCACAATTGTTGTTTGTTCCGATTTAGCACCAAAGAGCAGATTTTCTGGGGGAAAGTAGCAGGGCAAAGGCAAAACTGCTCGGACGTTTGCCTAGATTGTACGGGACAAGCAGAAAGCGGCTTGGACCCGTGCTTGCAAGGCATGGGACAAGTGCAAGTGTGGATGAGCCCTGTGTAATTTGTTTTTAAAAATGCATAGATTAGGGTAAACTCTGCATAAAAATGCATATACTAGTAAAAATAGCATTAAAATGCATTATATTTGGGGAAATTGCTTTGCTAAAATGTGTATGATAGGCAAAATTGCATACAAAAACGTGTATTAGGAGAAATTTGTATTAAAATGCTTATGCATTTTCATGAGGATTTAAAAATGGATTTCATGATGTGGAGACTTGAACTTAAGAATGGAAAAATGAGAAACCAAGAAACCAAAAGTGATAGATTTGCCCATCCCTCAGGACGGCCCACTCCCAGTGCACCTGCAGTTAACAGGGGCTGCATAGCTGTTATGCTCCCACCAAGCAGATCTGGTCATCTGGACAGGTGTAGTAGCTGCTGCGCTGTGTTGCAGAGATTTGGAGATGGAGAGTGAAGATGGAAGGGGAACAGTGATTCAGGGGGCTAGTTGTAAACCTCCTGTTAGCCTGATAAAGCCTGGAGGCTTTGGAGCTGTCAAAGCCAACTGAATCATCTGAATTACCACCTGATACAAGTGAATTTTCCCCCATATACACATACAAAAGCTCCCTATACATAGGTAACTAGACATTGGGGAGCTGGATTCTAGCCAGCTTTTCTCCCCAAGATGCTGATTGTCTAATTGTGGAGATGTTTTCTTCTTTGGGACACTTCGCACCCCGTGGGCTGTCAGATGTGGTTCGACACAGATGGGGACTTACCACCTATTGGGGCTCTTGGCTGCTATTATGAAACAGGGAGTTTAGAGGCTAAGGGGTAAAGGAGGAGGTAGGTTTGAGACCCAGAATTTCTCCTGGAATCCTGTTGGTAAGCCTAAGAGCTTGTGGCTGACCCTTCTCTCTTTTCCCTGGTGACAGGTATATCCAGTATTTTAGTGGGCTACTCTCAGGCACCATCAAGATGAACAGCAACACCCTGTTTCTACACCATGTTCTTCTCCCAGCTATCCCTACCTTTGGGGCTGGAGGAGGTAAGTGCTGCAGGTGATGTCCAGAAAATACATCTCCCCATTCAAATGCAAGACCGGCATGGGCATGGCTTAAAAGCCTGCTTGCACCTCCCGTCTGTTCTTGCACGCATTTGTGCATAGCACTATTTCAGGTCAAACAAGAGTGACCAAAAGGGTGAGAAAAAGCAAGAGGGAGAGAGGGGAACTAACCTGGCAGGGTTTTATAAAATTGAGAATAGCATGGAGAGCACAAATAGGGAGATTTTTCGCTTTCTCTCATAACACTAGATCTTGAAGTTGCTCATTTACGTTGATCGACAATTCTTCATGTGTGGGACCTGCAGCAAAATGTTGCAGTGTGACACACACACACACACATGGTTCCTTTTCCCATTCCCTGTGTCTGCCACCCCACCCCACCTCACCCTGCAAAAGCTGTCAGCAGTCTGGGCCTCCTGGGCCTGCTCCATGACTTCACTGGTGGGCTGTTTTAACCCTCACCTTTTAGGGTTCCCCCCCAAAAGATTTCTTTGTACTTGGGGTTTTCTAATTGTGTTGAAACCTCCCTTTTGCAGGTGGTGGGGGGGGCTACCTAAACAATGGCACTTAAAGCCCAGTAAAGAGAGCAATGCACTATAATAAAGTTAGGGAATTCACTGCCACCAGATGTGGGGGAGGGGGCATGGGTTTAGATTGCTTTTGATCTGAGACAAATCTATGGAAGGGACACCTGTCAATGACTCTTAGTTAGGCTGCCTAAATGAGAACCCCATGTTCAGAAGCCTTGGGCTGCCTTTGTGCCCTGTTTGAAGAATTCCCAGAGGTATCTGACTGGCTGCTGTTGAAAACATGATGCTTTTATCACCAGCAGGGCTCTTATATCCCTAAGATTGTGCTAGGACACAAACATAGGAGAAAGTGTGAGTGTGTATACAGGGCTAGTTCATCTGCCAGTAAACTAGGCAACCATTCAAGGGGGTCACAATTCAAGGAGTACCCACAATCTCAGAATTAGAACACAAGCCCCATGTTGTTGTGCTAATTATGGTATGCTCTCCAGTACATTCTGATCTGAGTGTGAACCCCATCTGCATGAAATGAGGTTGTAGAATGAACTCTTTGTTTAGGCAGGGAAGCTGGTCCTGATGCACATTTGACCTATGTAAGGCCTTGTGAATAAGAAGATTCCACACGGTGTAGGTGTGGAATTGTTAGTACTGATGCTAGAACTGAAAATCAGTAGAGTCACCAAATTACATACACATGCCCAACTTTCCTTAGGAATTGAGTTTGTTGGCCTGACCCATCAGGCTTCTCTTACGTTCTTATCTTTCCTCTTCCAGGTTATCAACCCTTCTTGAAGATCTACCAGTCCATGCAGCTGGTGTACACGTCTGGGATCTAGTGAGTATGAGTGGGTTCTGCCTCGGGCAAATGCCTGGGTCACCCTCTGAATTCTTCATAGATAAGGGCCAATCTCCTTGTAGCTTCCATCCCAGCTGTCCTTCTGTTTCTTCCTGTCTTACAGCAGTCTTCATGGTTCTGGTGGAACTCAGAAGCTCTGCATCAGTCTGGAGCCAGCCTTGCTCTTGAAAGGGGATGTCCTGGTGAGTGCTGGCAGGCGCTCAGGATGTAAGGTGGGAAGGCTGGATTTGGTGGACCTCTGATCCAGCAAGGCGCTTCTTTATATTCTTAAGGAAGAACTAAGACTCAGAAACGCAATTATGCTGTAGCTGGTAAAGAGATCCCAAGTATGCTATCTTCCTTGTAAATGTAGAACATGCTGTTACATAAGGGGTAGTGAGATTGGTGGCTTCCATATATTATTGGACTACAACTCCCATCATCCCTGACCATTTGCCATGTTGACTGGGGCTGGTTGGAGTCTAACAACTGGAGGTCACCACACTGGATACCCCTGTGGAGATTCTGACATCATTATTTAAAACAAACAAATGATCCACTCTGTCTCTGTTTTTCCCAGAGAAGGTGACTCAGAAGTGGCTCACCTCGCTTTTGCCTCTGGTCAGCAGGTTTACATATTTTAAAATAATGTCTCCAAAAATTATGAAATCTGTTTGACTGGAGATGACTGAGGTAGGGGGAGTGGAGAGGAAGTGTGGGGGTGTACCCTGAGTAGCGATGACTCTATCTCAAGCAATTTCCCTTTAAAAAAATTGTTAAAAAAAATTCAATCACATTCACATTTAGGATTCTCTGAATCTCTTGACTTCCCTCCGCCTTTCTCTGGTTTTCATTGTCAATCCCTTTTTATTCAGCTTATCCTTGACCCCCCCCCATCTGTTATTAACTTTTCCATTATATTTTGTCTTTTTCAAGTATTACTCTAATCCTGCCAAGGTTTTTAGTTGTTTACAGCGTTCTCTTAAATAAGCTATAATTTTTTCCCATTCTTTCCTGAACTTCTTCTCATCCTGGTCTCTGATTCTCCTGGTCATTTTTGCCATTTTGGCATAGTCCATCATCTTCATCAGCCAGTCTTTTGTGGCTGGAACCTTGTCTTCTTTTCATCTCTTTCTCAAGCAATTTCCAACACTCCTAGGAAACGCTGACAGCCTTAATAACTGTAATTAGCCGATTCATCACTTCATCTGTTTTCAGTTTTCTTCCAGTTTGGCTGAAGACAAAATAAGTTTAATGAACATAAAATAATTGCTCCTGGATCTCTGGAGAGTTCATCGTCCGGCATCTTCAGTCTGGATGCAGGCTTCCCACAGGCACCTGCTTGGCCACTGTGTCATCAGGATGCTGGGCTAGAAGGGCCATTGGCCTCATCCAGCAGGATCTTCCTATATCCTGAATCAACTCAAGTACTTTCTGTCAATGTTCCTTGACCATGGAAATAATGGTGCCACAGTAAATGTGTACAAAATCTGTGGGCTTGGTGTATGTGAACTTGTGAGCGTGCCCAGACAGCTGTGTATGGTGGGTAGTAGCAGAAGCCCGCTTGCCAGCTGGGAGAGTTAGGCCTCGAGTGATTATTGTGTTCATTTCCCCTCCTTTTTCTTAGGTGAAATGTTACCATAAGCAGCTCCAGGGCACCGAGCGTGATGTTGTGTTCCGGGTCCAGTTCCACACCTGTACCATCCACAGCACCCAATTGTGGTTTGGTAAAGATGAGTTGGATGAAGCCTGGAGAGGTGAGAGCAAGAGGCCTAATCCTTAGGCAACAAGAAATCAAAGCAAAAGGGTGGCATTCAACTCAGAGCTGACCTGTTGAAATCAATGGACCCAACTTAGTCTTGTTCATTAATTTCCCCAGGTGTACTCAAAGTCTGGTAAGGTTAATTTATTTCAGCATGAGTTTTTGTAGACAAGAACCTATTTCTTGCCACAAAATCTCTTCATATGCTTGCTGCAGCAGACCAAGGTCTGGTCTGCATGTTCAGCAAAATTCCATGATAGAGTCCATCCCAGGCTTTACCACTTAGGACTTCAAAGAGAAGGAGTCACATTTTTAAACTGTCCCTGCAAGTGAAAAATGTGCTGCACATGGACATGGGGGGGGGGGGGAGGGTAGGCCAGAACCTTTTCTCCCTGGTGCGTTATTTATCTCCATGAAGGAGTTTTTTATTTGAAGGAAGCATTCAGAAACTGAATTCAGCCTTAAGTTGTAGAGGCCAAGATTTTGCTGAACATGTGGCTCTCCTAGAGTCTAGTTCTGCAAGGTTCTACTATAGAACACACCTTGAGAACAACCTCAGGTTTTAGGTGAAGGGGCTTGCAAGTACATTTCAGACTAAAGCCAGTGTTTGCGTGAACATGGCATGTGATGCAGGTAATCTCTCCTGCCTTATAAGAGCCCAGGCGCAACAGTCAGGCTATTCACCTCATATCTCTGTTTTCCTTCCCTAGATGAACGGTTCCCATTTGAAGCAAGTGTGGAGTTTGTCTTCTCTTCCAGCCCTGAGAAAATTAAAGGTGGGTGGATGACAGAGTTGGAGGGATATGGTTGCAGCACTATGAACTACGCCACAATCACCTCCTGGGTCGTTCCAAAAGTCAGGTCTCAGTGCATGGCCTAAAGCAGGAATGGGGAACCTCAGCCCCCCTGTGGCCTCTCTTCTCTGACCCTTGCTCCACCCACCTTGGCCTTTGGCCCCAGCCCCACTGGCTTGTGGCAGCCAGAGGTGGCAGTCTTGCTGAAGCTGAGCAGGTCTTGATCTGGCTTAGATGGGAGACTTCCGGAGACCCCTACAAGTACTGTCTTGAGTGATTATGATGTTCATTTTTTGCTTCTCTCTTGGGACTGCAAGAATTGGGGTGGTTTATCAAGCATCTTGGAAGGCCACAATTTATGGCTGGCGAAAGGAGGTGTGTTTGGTGTGTTGTGCTGATCTGCCTTTAGAGAAATGGTGTCATTTGGAAGCATCTTAAAGTACCATGGCACTTTGGGGGGGTGGGGAGTGGGGGTGACATCTTCCTTGCTTAGAGTGATCCTTCCCCTGGACCACCAGACCAATAGAAACACCTTTTGTCCTGCAAATATTGCCGGTGGTGAAGGGGGGGGGGTGAGCAAGCATCATCTGTCGATGGAGATCAAAGCATTTCCTTCTGCCATAAGTTCTTTAAGCTTCCCATTTCCTTGTATGGTCAGGGCTGTGTGTATACCATGATTACAGGAGTGAGGGTGGGCAGAAAAGAGACAAGGAAAGAGGCAAACTGCAAGCAGACCATGGACTAGGAGGTTTATTCCTGTGGAATGAAAACCATAAGAAGTATAGTTTCGATTTCAAGTCTTCTGTTAGCCAGCAAGGTGGTGACTATGGGTCTTATATTCATTCACTTCAAAGATAATTCATTTGGGAACCTTCTGCCAAAATTGTAGCATTTGCCAGTGGGGTATCTCAGAGTAGCTGCCAGTGGTCTTTCATCCAGGTGATGATGAGATCCACATTTCCTTAGCTTCTGTAAAGCTTCAGAATCAGAGGGAATCCCTGACAAACCAGAGCACAGATGGAGAAAAGCAAGTTCAGCACATCAAGCCTTTATTTTACTTATTAAATTTCCAAAATGGAATCCAGATGGCTTGAATTTACTGTCACTAGAATTGAAACTGAAAACCAGGGGTCAGTCTACATGACATTCTAATACGTCTGTGATGACCCCAGGGCTTTCAGGGTATTTAGGTCCAGATGTCCCATAAGGTATAGTGGTTGGAGTGTTGGACTAAGTCTAGGGAGACACAGATCCCCAAATTCCCATTTAGTCATGATGTTTGCTGGGTGACTGTCCAGTCACTACCCCTCAATCCAACCTGCCTCACAGGGCCAATGTGAGGATATCATGGGTTTGGAGAAGCAGGTACACAGCTTGAGCTTATTGAAGGAAAGGCAGAATAAGAGCACTAAAAACCACCTTACTAGGATATATGAGAAGGGGGTGGAGAGCATTTGTACAACGCATGTCTCTGTGTGCTCTGCATGCCAATCTATTTATTTAAAATACATCAAAAAGAATTCCACGGCAGGGTACAAGCAGAATAAAATATTGAACTTTAAATCTGTAAATGCATCAAATTTCGAAACAACATAAATGACAGCAGAGAAAAGAGCATCATCCATCAAAGGTGCAGAGTGACTTCCTCCATCCAAACTCACAGCTGATATTGCATAAATGCCTGGGTAAATAGATGTCCTTTGAGCTGAAACAGGGGGGAAAGAGTGTCAACCAGACTTGAGTGGAAAGGGCTCATGTCCCATAACCAGGGGGCCACCACAGAGAGAGAGACCATAATTGCACACCCCTTCAGGATGCTGACCAGAGACAGAGGAGAACACCTGGTCTCCGGGGTAGCCAGATTTTTACCTTTACTTCAATGTCATTCCCAATGATAGTGTTTTATTTTTCCCGTTTCAGTGAAAGGTAACCATTAACTGGCATAGTAGAAAATGAAGAAATACACTCCTTACATGAGGGCTTGAGTAGATCTATCCTTATAGGCCCATTTTGGGCAGAGTGACAGAAACGTGGGAATCCTATTTTTAAAAAACCCACAGATTAGGCTTTTTAAAAACGTTGTCAGTCATGCTTGAGCCTGTTGCAGAAAATCCTAGGTTATACAGTTAAGTAAATATGCACATCCACAATCCTTTTTATAACTCTGCTGACTGGTGTGCAGCCACTGGAATATGCTATCCATTCCAAACATTATCTTAAATGCACTTAATCCTTCTAATGCTGAGATTCTCTGGCGCTTCCTGTCTCTTTCCTCAGGCCGCGAGACCTACAGGAACAACGCTGCTGTTGCAGTAGATTACAACATCTCCAATCCCATAGTGCGCTGGGACTCCTATGAAAACTTCAACCTGCACCATGAGGACAGCCTGGAAGGTACACAGGGAATAATAATAATAATAATAATAATAATAATAATAATAATAATTAATAATAATAATAATAATAATTTCCCCAGCCACTCTGGGCAGCTTCCAACAAAGACATTCCTGCAGTCTCTTCCTAGCACTTACACCCTTACTGCCACTCTACTTGGGCAAGTCTGTGTGTTCTTTTCTGCAATTCCACACTTGGGCCCAGGATTTGATATTTGCAGAACTGAGATTTTCTTGATGCAGAATCTGGTTGTCATGGCACAGAATTTTGCTGTTGCATTTGAGGATGTACAGTTGAGTCACATCATGCACTGGGGTTATGTTCCAAGGGTAGTGTGCATATGCAAAAATCGTGTATAGTGGTACCTCAGAATGCAAACGGGATCTGTTCTGGAGCCCCGTTCACATCCTGAAGCAAAGGTAACATGTGATGGCACGGCTGCGCATGTGCGGGTTGCGTTTTGTCGCTTCCGCGCATGCATGTGATGTCATTTTGAGCGTCTGTGCATGCGCGAGTGGCAAAACCCGGAAGTAACGGACTCTGTTACTTCCGGGCTGCCATGGAGTGCAACTCGAATGTGCTCAACCCGAAGCACATTCAACCCAAGGTATGACTGTATAGGCAAAATTGCCTTCTTCTGGTTGGCTGCTGGCTGACAAGGCAGGGGCATGGAGGGGCGGGGAAGAGCTTTGTGGTGAGACCTTCTTGGTGTCTCCACTGCCTCCCCTCACTCCGCCTGTGGAAGGGAGGAGGAGGAAGGTGGTCCGAGAGAGGAAGGCAGATCCGTCACAGCCAGAAGAAAAACTCTGGAAGGGATCCTGGACTGGAGCTGCAGCCAAATGCATATAGTTGAAATCACATAGGATTAATGCACATAAGATGTGACTCAGCCGTACACACATGCTTATATCTAAGCACCATACACTCTGCTTATATCTAAAAGTGGACAATATTGAGATTAGTTTTTGTTTTCACAAGGATGCTTCAGGCAGCTTTCTGCTGTTGGCTCTAAGGCTTCTTTCAAGAGTGAGCTGTATACATACCACAATTCAATCAGCCCATCTTAACTTCCTGCATTGGTTACACTTTGAGTAGATGAGCGGAGCTCAAAGTTCCCCCTTGATTTTTAAAGAAATTTGGTGTTTCAGAGTTTGAAACCCCAGTCTGGACAGGATGATGGGGCTCCTCCCCAGCACAGACACATCTGGACTAAAGTTACTTTTTTGCCCCCGGGAGCTGTAATCCCAGCAGCTGGTTTTTACACAGTCAACCCTGATTACAGTTTCCTCCTAACATCCACTTAAAGTAAACTCGTTAAGAACTAAAATAAATAAAATACTGAAGGGAGTAAGCAAATGGGAATTTAATAGTTGTGGCACGTCTGCCTCAAATGCCAGAAAAACATCAACAGGATGGAATAAAACTCCTTCCTCCTTCCCAGCAAGAGCTGATATTTAGAGAAAGGAGGCCATCTTCTGCAATGTGTGTGTTTGTGGAGAAAGAGTGCCATAAATTTGGAAAATTAAGTATAACGATGAGTTGGATCAATGGATGGATGAGTAATGGCCTCTTGAAAGATGTATATATGAGGAAGAAATGCACCCTTCACAGGCCCCAGTGAACCCCCCCCCATACACAAGCTGGACAAGGCCTGATTCTAGTTCAGCCATGTTCATTAAACCAAAACTATGGCAGAAGTGAGACAGAAGTTTTTAAGAGAGGTGAAGGTGATTTCAGAGAGAGGCTTTGCTTTCTGCAATATTCACATATATTTCTTTTGACTCGCTGTAGCTTCTGGCCAAATTGGTTTTCCAGGATTTTGAAACAAAATAAAGGAACCTAGAAAACCTGATTACCAGAAATAAAAGTCGGATGCCGCCCACAAAAGGCATCCCCAATTTCAACCCAGTTTTAGCTCTAATCATCTGTCTCCAGCCATGGGATGAAGATAGGCTTGATGCTTATTTTTAATTTTTTTACTTTTAACTTGTTTTTAATTTTTTAGATTTAACTGTATGTATTGATATTGTTATAAACTCCTGTGATATATTTTAATGACACAGCGGTGTTTAAATTTTTTAATAAATAAAAAATAAATAAAAGGATTTTAAGAGCGGCCAAAGCAGGTTCTTCATCATCGAAGGAATCAGGTTCCATAACTTGTACAACAAACAGCCACTAGCCAGTCAATGCTCCACTCTTTGCACATCAAGTGTGCTTGCTCGCCTTTTTGTCACTGTTTTAAAGAAACACATGTAGGCTTTCTCATTTATACACACTTTGCTCAATTAAATAAACAAACTTCCTTTTAAAATAAGTTTTTTTAATTACTTGAGGAACTGGAGCACAAACTCATAGTCACAATAAATATTTCACTACTTGAACCATGCTTTTCTGAGGTAGATGGGGCCAAGTTTTTAAAGGTGCAAGATTGTTCTTGAGGGTGGTCAGTTCATGCAGTAGAATATGCTTCTGGTCCCCAGTCCACTGTCTGGAGAAAAGAAGGCAAGAGCTGTCAAAAATATAGATTCCATAGGTGATGTCATCAGGTGTGAGGCAGGTGAAGATGCTACTGCCAATACACCATCAGAAGCCCTAAAGTGTCTCCTGAGGTGCACTGGCAAGGGAAAGCAGACTTTGTCTCTTCTGCCCATCAGCTGATGGGCTGTTGAGCCAAACCTGGATCTGATGTGCAAAGGAGAGCCCCATGGGGAACTTGCTCACACACCTGGTGCCTGAGCTGTGTGTGGTGCTTTGAAGTTCTGAATGCAGCACTTTGAAGCACCCAGTTACTTGGTGGTCAGCCCTACCCACCTGTTAAATTTGGCCTGCAAGGCTAGATCCTGAGAAGAATCTGGCCTGCAGAGCCAAAAAGGTTCCCCACCCTTGATGTAAAAGTTACTCATCCCCAGTACTAAACCACGAGCGTAGAGCGCGAGGCACCTGGACGAACGTGTTCCAGGCACACAGGCGCAAGCCATTGACTGGGGAGACTCCAGGCCACAGGTGCCGTGTGAATGCCAATCTCACCTACTGCTCTGCATCAGCCACAGCCTTCCCTGAGTAGTTGTTTCACTTGTCCTTTGCAGATGTCTTGCACACCCGGGGCCCTCTTGATGGAAGCCTTTATGCCCGGATCAAGAAGAAAGGGGACCTGAGTAGCTTCTCCTCCTCCACCAATGGCAGCCCCGGCGGACCAGAGTCCCCTCCGCAGCAAGGTGGGCGCTTCCTGTCCATCAGCAGCGACTCGGGACACTCCTCCCTGCTGACCGAGAAGGCGGACGAGAGCACGCCACCGTCTAGGCCGCAGCCCACAGCTGCCGAGAAGGAAGAGCTGGACCGGCTCTTGGGGGGCTTTGGTGTCCAGCCTCGGCAGCCGAGTGAAGGGAGCTGTCCCCATGCCATTTCCCCTTCTCCTACCAAAGAGAGAGAAACGGCCATTTTGGAAGATGAGCTCTCAGACATCGGTCAGCCAGGAATCCACTTTTCCTACCAAGCTCAGCGCTCTGGCCTGGCCCGCCATTGTTCCTGCCGCCTTGGGTACCGTTCCCACAGCCCTGAGAGGCCTCACAACGTGGCCTACTACAGACCAGATGGCACTCTGGAGCGGCGGCAGCCCCTCTACAATGGCGGGCCCTCTCACGCGCATCCCGAGGGGTACGAAGAGAAACGGCGGGTGTTCCGCTCCCTGTCCGAGGGCATACAGCCCCACGCCTACCCCTTCGGCCATGAGCCACTGCCGCCTCACAGCCCCAGCCGGCGGGAGCATGAGGAGCTGCTCATCTTGGAGGACCCACCCACTTTCTTATGCCCCTGCCAAGATTGCCAAGAGATGGCTCGTGAAGAGGCAAGGTTGCCCACGGCTGCCTTCTACAGCCTGCGCCTGGACCGGGACCCTGATCTGTGGGGGGTGGAAAACGCAAGGCCGCCACTGCTTCATCACCCACTCCACCGGGAAGGGCAGCCTGTGCCACTTCTAATGCCCGCTACCTATGGGCACCACCATGTGCCCCATGGGCAACACCAAGCCTTTAACTTTGAGCCCAAGATGGTGGCAGGGCACATAGGTCACGCTTACCCAGCCCACCAGAGGTCCAAAGTGATGGAAGAGAATGCTGAGGCGTTTCCTTACCCCCGCTATGGCCCCCCTTACCCTCCAGGGCCATCCTACGCCTACGGCCGGGGCCCAGCCAAGGCCTGCCTTGTCTCTGGATACTCTGGGTCTCCCCACTCCATTTCGCCAACCAGCCCCCTGTATCCACCAACCAGGAAGCAGGGCTATGAGCCCCCCGAGAGCAGCGACGAATTCCTCCCGCCAGCACCTGTGGAAAGGCAGCATGGTGAGTGTGACTCTCAGGGAGGGCCCCCCCCCCTCCCGCCAAGGATTTCAGGTTCAGCAGTTATGGGTGCTGTATCACGTGGCTAGAGAGGAACCAGGGCTGTAGTCCTTTGTGCTAGGAAAAGGGCAAGGGCAGACGTCCAGAAACCTTAGTGCAGGGACAGGGAACCTGTGGCCCTCCAGATGTAGCTGGACTTCACCGCACCATCTTTACCTTGTCTGTGAATGAAATATCCAGAGTAGCAGCACAGTAACTCAGCTGCTTCTGTATGCTTATATATACATATATTCTGTATATCAGTTTATCTGCACACCAGTCACCAGACAGTTTCTTTTGAAAGAGAGAGAGAGAGAGTGTAATCATTAATTTGAGGGGAGGGCAATAGAGAACACTTTTGTGCATTAGTCTGAAAATACGCCTGCCTATTTGTACAGACAGCACAGATGAAGTCATTGCGCAAACTGCTATGTACAAAAGCCCACTGTGAAAAAATGTCCCCTGTGCATTTCAGAAACCTGCTTGTATATACAGCTTTATTGCCAAACAGGTAGACCTGGTATCCAGGCATTGTGCTTCTACTTGCTGCTGAAACCCTCAGTTTTTCCCCTGGTCCCCCTCCAGCCTTTAAGTACACGTGAACAGCTTAGAAGGCAGCCAGGTGGTTCTTTTGCACACTATTGTACAAACTCCCCCCTCCCTTTAGCTCAATGGGCATTATAACACTGGGTTACTTTGCAGGGCTGGTGTAACTTGTGGTTTTTTGGGTATAATCATTTTAGACTTTCATCTGCATTGGCATTAGGAGAATAATTTTTTAAATGTTTACAGACTCTGGGGGGAGTCTGTGTATGTGTTAAATAACAGCTAGAGAGATTGTGGACCCTTTGCTGCTGGCTTTCATTTTTGAGTTGAAAGGTGAGCCATAATCTCCCCAGTTCTCAGCAACTGGCTCCTTTCTCCCCTTCCCTGGATGCCCAGGAGCCCAACATTCTAACCACTACTCGGTACTACTAAACATATCTAAGGGGTTCCATGCAAGAGCAGAGGCTATCAAATGCTGGGCTTTTGTTGCCACAATGCCTATGCAGGAGAGATCCTATGAAAAGTGATCATTGTGCCCAAGGCCCTGGAATCTGGGACCCGTTCTCTATGAATGGCTTTATGGTATTCCAACAGACCGTCTGCATTTCCTCTCCTTTCCTTTCCACAGAGCTGCAAGACTGCAGGGATGGCATGATGGCCTGGCATGACGGTCCCATCTCCCTTCCGCAGCATCGTCAGGAGGTACGGGCTCACTGTGCAGACATCTCTGGCTCTCCCACTTCCTTCCACACCAGCAGTCCAGTATTCAGCAGTGACAGGTGGGTGCACCACAGAGAAGCCGGCACACATTTCCTACCTGTGGCTCTTTCTAAAGTAATCTTTCTGTCCTATTTCAAAGTCAAAGCCAGCTGTCAATCATCATCCTGTAGAGCAATTAACTTTATCTGTAGAGCCACTGTTTGAACTGTGTTCCAGAAAAGGTATCAGATTTTTTGAAGCATATCAGGGGTCCTTGGTGAAAAGGTCAACACTTAAAAATACAAAAGCAGCAGGTGCAGGACTCTTCTCCTGGATGTGAACCATAGCAGGGTGACAGGTGAGTAGAAGAGTTAAAGCCTCAGAACTCCACATTTTGCACATGCACTCTAAATAAGTCTGACAGCTGTTTTGTTGACTGGTTTTTATTATTGTAGCTATTGGTCAATGGGTATTAATGTTTCTGGTTAACTCTTATTATTGCAAGCATGTCAGCAACTACTTGCCAACTCCTGATAAGTTCAGAACTGCCTCTAGGCAATGGGGCAGAAGAACTGTGCAGTCACTGAGGTGGTTGCTCAGCTGAGCCAGTAAAACAATACTGTGGGCCAGTCAATCTTGTGTGCATTATGTGAAAGGCTGTAATCCCCCCCCCAAAAAAAGCCACCTTGACGGTCCTCACTGGGCAAAGGCAGTACCAAACTCGAATAAGGGCTTCTCCACACTCCCCTTTGCCACTTGTTTTCTTCTGTTTGCCCTGTGATTTCTAGGCATGCGTAAGAGAGGTTTTCCTTTCACCCTTCCGCTTTCCCTGGACCCCCTGCAGTTTACTACTGAATCAAAACAAACATCAATCTGCAGAAAATCTGACGTTTGTTCTGACTCAGTGGAAAACATGGGGTTTTTCTGGGGAAAGTGGCAGACAAAAGAAGAACCTCTCAGACCCCTGCCGAGAGATCAGGACAAACGGAAGCGTGGATGAGCCCTAATAGTAATCAGTGGCCCTTGGATACACTTGGGTCCCTCCCACCCAACTACCAGTTTCAGCAGCTGTGGCTGTTCCCCTGCTTGCCAGCATGGACATCTTTTTCTGGGCATGCTAGATGCTATTGTCAAGATTTATTAATGATACGCTTTCTCTCTCACAGCCCTGGCACCTTCAAGTACAGCAACAGGGCCACCAGCGCCGCTGAAAATGTGCTGCGGCTGAGCCCCGAAGAGCTGGCTTCTCCTGGCTGGAAAAGAGGCCCAGAGAAGATGTCTTCTTCAAGCAGCCCCACACAGATGCTCACCCCAATGCAGGCCTTCACACACCTCCCCACTTTCCGCCCACAGGCTAATGGGACTTCTCTGAGACCAGGCCTCCAAGCACCACAGCTCTGCCCCCGCACCCACTGTTCTTCCAGCCCTCCACACATCACCCCCTCACCCACAGCCAAACATGGCGTCCCGGCAGAGGACCAGCCACACCAGAACGGTTCAGAGAGCTCTAGCCTCCAGGCCACGACAGTCTCCTGCGAATCGTCTGCTGAGGGAGCCTCACGGCCTCAGCTAAGCCCCGTCATGGAGAGACCGGCCCTGAGGAGCAGCTTACGGGTCCCTTGCTACAGCCAGCCTCCGCCCGGCTGCAGAACTGTGTCCAGTGCTCCAGCCTCACCTCAGATCCCAGCAGCCTACAACGGGCAGCTGCACTGTGAGAGAAACGAGGCCGAGGGGAGCACCCTTCTCCGGTGCCCCAACAGCAGCCCCTCTCTCGGGCCCTACCCAATCAGTGTCCAGCCGCCAGCCCCTGGCTATGGTTTCGCAGACATGCAGGGCTCTCCAACCCCGGCCTTCCCCATTGCGACAGCCTACTACACGGGCGCCGAGAGCAGCCTCTCTGAACGGGACCCGCTCTGTGAGCCACAGCAGCCCCCGCTGCCTGAAAAGCATCACATACCGGCAGCGAGGAACTGGGAGAGGAGCTCACCGCCTGGCCGTAGCCCTGGCTCCGCTCACCATGTCACATTTGCACCTGGCGTACCTGATGGCAACACACCTGGCCCAGCTAACAGCTCTGTTCTTAGAACAGGTATTGGTGTAGCATTTGGCTCCATTGTCTCATGTTTAATCCCTTGCTGTGGCTTCCTAAATGCCCACCCTCTGCTCTGCAGCTCCCTTCAGTAGCTCAGTAACTAATTTGGATGTAGGACACTGAGGTGGTCCTCATTCCCTGGACTGTACCAGTTCAGGATGCAGGTGGGGATCGTGTGATTTGAATGCTCCCACCTGTGAAAAAATACCATGTGCATCATGTTGAAGGCTATCCATCAAGCCCTCCTCATGTGTTACTCACCAGCAGGGGGTTAAGTGTGAAGTTGGCTTCTAGGCTCATTCCTGACACCATCTTTCAACAGCTATGTGTTGTGTAAGAAAAGCCCAGTGTGTGAGCTGCTGCTTGTGTGTAGGGGCTTCACACGGTCAGAATCAGGTGTCCCAATCACGTAGAGTAGCAGCTTTCACGTTGGGTTTTCTTTCCACACAACTGCAGGCAACACATGGTTGTTGAGAGAGACTAATTCAACATCAGGAGTCAGGCTAAATTCCACATTGGTGCCTGACCTGTGAGTAACACGTAAATAGGGCTTATGAATCTTTCTCCCTGACAAGCCAACTTTCTGTGTAGAAGAGCATTTAGCCAGGCAGTTCGCACCAGCATTCTGAAATGGTTTCTGTTGTGAGGAAGGCTCCGACACTTGGTTTTTCTAACTCAGCGGTAGAGGCCTTGATCTCCAATGGTGTTGGCTGTAAAGGAGAAGCAGGCTTCCTTTTGAACCCAAGTTCCCTGGGGCTTAGCCCTGAAACCCAGGGTCCAGAATGAATAAAATATGGTACTCCAGCAACCTCAAGAATCTAGTCCATTTTCCTCATTCCATCTAAAGCTGTTGGCTGGGATTTGTTAGGTTTTAGTATTCTGTTCTGTTGATGTTGGTTTTAAATGTTATAAACTACTGTGTGAACAGAATCATAGAATCTTGGAGTTGGAAGGGACCCAAGGGTCATCTAGTCCAACCCCCTGCAATGCAGGATTCTCAGCTGAAGCATCCATGGCAGATGGCCATCCAACCTCTGCTTAAAAACCTCCAAGGAAGGCGAGTCCTCTCCTCTCATTGGAGTACCTTCCACTGCTGAACAGCTCTCACTGTCAGAAAGTTTTTCCGAATGTTTAGTCAGAATCTCCTTCCTGGCAACTTGAAGCCATTGGTTTGAGGCCTACCCTCCAGAGCAGAAGAAAACAAGGACCATCCCTCCTCCATGTGACAGCTCTTAAGTATTTGAAGATGGTTATATCTCCTCTCAGTCTCCTCTTTTCCAGGCCAAACATACCCAGCTCCTTCAAGCGCTCCTCCCAAGCCGCACACCCCATTGATTTGGGAATAATGAGGACATGAAGCTGTCTTATGCTGAATCAGGCCCTTGGCTCATCTAGCCCCATATTTTCGGCTCTGACACTCAGCAGCTGTCTGGAATCCTTACCTGTCCCCTGAGATCCTTTCGAATAGATTGAACTTGGGACTTGGGCCTGTGTTCTACCTATGACCATTCCCCATTGTAATATTGTCCTAAGAGTCACTTGGAACAGGTATGGGAAACCTGTGGCCCTCCAGGGGCTGGTGGACTCCAATTCCTATCAACCTCAGCCAGTATTACAGACGATGGTCAGCGGTGATGGGAAATGTAGTCAGGCAGCATCTGGAGGGCCAGAGGTTCCCCATTCCTGACTTAAGAATAATATAAGTTAAGCATGTCAGACACTCTTAATGGGCTGCAAAAAATGTTTTGTGTTAGTATTAATGTTGCACGTTTTAAAAGCCATTCCTAACACTGTTGCTTGTCTGTCTTTTGTAGAGCCACACTATCTTCCATTTTCTTTTCTTCCAGATTCGCAGCAAGAGAACCAGGTTAGCGTCAAATTTGTCCAAGACACATCAAAGTTCTGGTACAAGCCTCATTTGTCCCGGGATCAAGGTACACAATTCCCAAACAGTTTTGCCTAGTTTGGATAGGATTTAACAAAATCAGTATTTGACACATTCTCTAGAGCAGGCTCTCCCAACCTTGTTTTTAAAAAGCATCAAACAGCGCTTAATTCAATAACTGCTCTAGATCTCTCTTACAATTCAGTTAATCACTGTGAAATATGTGTCTGCTTGAGTTGTGACTCTTGATGTTAACTTCATGTTCCCCACTGGGTGATCATATTTAAAATGTCTCTGCACTGTAATCAGGGCCATAGCTAGGGGGTGGGGAGGGGGGCCCTGCCAGGGGCGCAGGGGGGGGGGCTAAAATCGGCTGCGAAGACCCTGTCCGGCCAGCATTCCCTGCCCGCAGCCCAGACAGGGCAGGGAAGAGGTCGTGCTGGGCAGCGTCTGCTCTCAACTGCCGCCCTCGCCCCTTGGCCCTTCTAGCATCTGGGTTGCTGGGCAGCCTGGCAGGGAGTTTGTCTGCGCCCCAAGCACCCCATCCTGGTTGGCTGTGAGGCGCCGGCTCTGCCTCTCCTGGACTTTGCTCAGGGTTGGGGCTGGGGAGGTCCACAGCCTCGTCCCTGGTGCTGCCCGGCCCACCTCACTGCCCGCACCCCTGCCTCTCCGGGCACCAGGGGAGAGTCGCCAGCTTCAAAGCCTGCCTACTCCAGAGTCACTTTTTTTGTCTCTCTCTCTCCTTTCCCTCCCTCAAGGGTGCCAACTTGAATAAAATATATGGTGGGGGGGCAGGTAATCACCGCCCTGTATAATCGAGATGGAGCACATGCACACTATTTGAATGGCAATGCCCATTAATCTTCCTAATATTTTAGGGGGGTGAAGGAACCTTGGCCCCAAAAAGTTGGCTCCCATGGCTTTCTCCCTGTGAAAGTGGGATGCTCCCCACTTTATGCGACTTCACTTATGCACCCAGTGGCCTGGAACGTAACCCGCCCATAAGTGGGGAGACACCGATGTACCATCACGTAGGTCAGCCTTCCCCCATCTTGGTGTCCTCTCTCTGTTTTGGCCTCCTTCAGTCAGAATTCATTACAAACACAAATTCATTACAAGGTGAAGTGCATGAGGAATTGAGTGGGTAGAGGGGGGCGGAGGAGGTGGAAAGAAGAGCTAATTTGTCCGTGGCTAAGGGATGGTTCTGCCAGGGGTTCAAGATCACCTATCTATGGCTCTGTATGTAAGTGTATGTACAGTGGTACCTCAGGTCAAGTACTTAATTCATTCCAGAGGTCTGTTCTTAACCTGAAGCACCACTTTAGCTAATGGGGCCTCCTGCTGCTGCCGCGCCGCCGGAGCACAATTTCTGTTCTCATCCTGAAGCAAAGTTCTTAACCTGAGGTACTATTTCTGGGTTAGCGGAGTCTGTAACCTGAAGCATCTGTAACCCGAGGTACCACAAACACTTGACCTTTTTTTTGTATTTGCCTGTGTTTTGGGGAAATGGTCACTGCTGCTTCCTGTCTGCTGGAGAGGAGGCAGCCATCATAACCGGAGAGTAGCAGGTGCCTTTAAAGAAGTGGGTGTCCATTTTACACAAGGAAGTACCAGGGAACCCAGTTGGTACTGGGCCTCATTCTGAAGCATAATGTAGTGTGATGGCAGAACTGCAGGCTTCTGCATACACAAGATTTGATGCTCTTACATTTTTGCTCCTGAGCAGCCATTGCCCTTCTGAAGGACAAGGAGCCTGGGACCTTCCTCATTCGGGACAGTAATTCCTTCCAGGGGGCCTACGGCCTGGCTCTGAAAGTGGCAACACCTCCACCCAACAGCATCAACCACTCCACCAAAGGTAAAAGCAACCAACCAACACTTCCTGACTTGCAGCAGTAGCTACAGCCCCATGTGAGAGAGTGCCTGCCTCCCAAGCAGTCGCTGCAGTGTTAGAAGGAAAACTCTGATCCTAAACCTACACTGCCTCGCGGGACACCTTCGGGAGAAGAAAAGGCTGCAGAGTAAACCTCTACTCAAATATAGAGTTCCTAAGATGGTTGGTTGGTGTCTTGTAAGCCTCCTTCCGGCAACTCCTACAGCCCAGCTGGTGCCAAACATCTTGCTCTGCTTTCCTTTAAACCACATCTGTGAGGCCAAGAGGGCGGGGTCTTGTCATTTGGGCAAACCTTTCCAGCCTCCCAATGCAAAGAGTGATGGGCAATTTGCCCATTCTTGTTCATTGGCCTCTCATCTGTGACTGACAGACAAGGAGCAAAGCCTCCTCTCAGTATCGCACAATATGAACCCAGCTGCTTCTGACATTCCCGTGCCTCTTAGCCGTGTCCTGGCCATGTCCAGCCGAGAAGGGAAATGCGGAAGGGTAACTGAGAAGGCTGGCAATAGATTTCCTTCCCTCCTCTGCCCATCCCTCCTCTTCAAACTACCCAATTCCTTCCTTAGCCTTTTCTCCCGTCAAGAGTGTTCTGAATTGCTGGCTCTTAATGTTTTATGTGATCTTTGTCCTCGTATTATGTCTTCCTGCTCCCCTTCATCGATAGGTTTAGTTTTTATTGTATCTGTGCTTTCTTAACTTTATGAACCCCCAGAGGATGTGGTTAACTGGAAGATACATAAATAAATAAGTTTCCATCCCTGGCAAATTCTCTCTTTGATTGAGAGAGGTTGGAAGAAAAAGTATACAGGAGAGACCCTAGCAGCCATAACTGATGAGTACTCTGCTCTTCCTGAGAGCATGTTGCATAGGGAGAGGGTAATAATAATAATAATAATAATAATAATAATAATAATAATAATAATAATAATTTATTTGTACCCTGCCCATCTGGCTGGGTTTCCCCAGCCACTGGGCGGTTTCCAACAAAGATTAAAAATACATTAGAATGTCACATATTAAAAACTTCCCTAAACAGGGCTGCCTTCAGATGTCTTCTAAATGTTAGGTAGTTGTTTATCTCTTTGACATCTGATGGGAGGGCATTCCACAGGGCTGGCGCCACTACTGAGAAGGCCCTCTGCCTGGTTCCCTGTAGCTTTGCTTCTCGCAATGAGGGAACCGCCAGAACGCTCTCGGTGCTGGACCTCAGTGTCCGGGCAGAACAATGGGGGTGGAGACGCTCCTTCAGGTATACTGGACCAAGGTTGTTTAGGAGTAGGGATGGACAGTTCACCCTATTTCTGCACGGTGTCAGTTTTGCCTGTGTTTATTCATAAAAGTCCATTCCATCCCACTTTCAGACTAATCTGTGAGTTTCATACAAAAATTTGTATGTAAGTTCATATTTCATATCCTTGTACACATTTCTAAATATATTCTGAATGTTAGAAATATGCACTTTTGAAACATATTTTGATACATTCATTGAACTGAGAACTGCATTGCAAAATTCAAAGAAGGGCAAAACCTAAAGGATAATTACATTCTGCTTCATATATTTGCTGAGGAGGTGCAAAGTAGTTAAGTTCACTTAAAAATACAAACCAACCCAAATTCTTCTCCCTCCTTCCATAGGCGATCCTGCTGAGCAGCTGGTGCGTCACTTCCTGATTGAGACGGGACCAAAGGGGGTGAAGATCAAAGGCTGCAACAACGAGCCCCATTTTGGTGAGTGACTGGGATAAAGAAAAAGAGGTGGGCATACACCTGGCACATTCTCATTTATATTTTGCAATGTAAAAAGTTACACACATACCTAAGCAGATAAGTTTTAAAGCCACCTGCTTGGAGTCTTGAAGGGTAAAGCTATCACTGGCTGCCAGCAGGATGTCTGTGTTTGTCTGTGTTCTGCCACAACACTTGAAGGCCGTAAGACTTCTGAAGTCCAGTGACTGGAAGGAGCAGGAGGGCAGAGTGCTTGGGTCTTGCTTGTGGGTGTCCTACCAGCACCTGGCTCGCTACTGTCAGAACAGGATGCTGGATCCAGCAGGGTTCTTTGTAATAATGTTATTATGTACCTTGTGGGGCAAGTGGGCGCTACCTCCAGGAGCTCCTGATATCCTCATCTAGAAAAATTATGTTATGCTTTTGCTAGGGAGGTTAAGCAGTGCTCCAGGCTTGAGGGAGGAAGAGGGTGCTTGCTATGTGCAGGGGAGGAGATACTGTCAGGAGGCTGTGCAGGAGAAGCAATGCTGTGCCCCATGACTGTTCCTCTTCTCCTTGCAGGCAGCTTGCCAGCCCTGGTGTCCCAGCACTCCATCACCCCCATCTCCTTGCCTTGCCGTCTCCGTATCCCAAGCAAAGGTAAGAAGTGTTCAGGAAGCTTTCGGGAGTCAAGAGATCTGGGTGCAGTGAGGACATAGTTTGGCTATAAATCTTGAAACAATCAAATATAATGCCTTGTATGGCAGCTTCCCCACATGAAGGCAGAAAGGGGCATGGGTGTGTGTAGTCCAGGCAAGTCGTCATCTCTGCTGCTTGGATTTTATCAAACTAATCTCTATTCAGAGTAGAGCCATCAAAATTAATGTACAAAACTAGCAGGTCCGTTGATTTCAGTGTGTCTACTGTTAGCAGGATGCGGCCAAGTTTTCCAGCTACTGTTTCCCATGGTGGTATAAGCAATGTGATGGCTCAGAGATAGAGCTAGGGATCAATAAGTCTTCAGGTCAGATCCTGACTCTCATGAATTTACCAGGTGGTTCTTGCCACTCAGCCCCACACCCTTCATGTACCTTGCAGTTGCAAGGATTACAAGATAATAACTGCAAAGTGCTTTCCACCCTTGGAAGTACTTCATTAAATGCTAAGGTTTATGGCAGCTTCATATTTACCACACCTGCAACCCACCTTTCTCTTAGGAAGCCCATGGCAGAAATTTAACTTTACAGCCACCCTGTAGGTTGGGACGAGGGACATTAATCTTTACAGCTGAATGAAGTTTTGAACTTTGTTTCACCACATGCAAGCCCCACATCCTGTAACCACTGTGTGCATGTTAGACAGTGTTCTCTCTCTCTTTGCCTCCCCCTTTTCAGATCTTGTGGAGGAGAGCGCAGAGCTGGCTGTTCCCACCAACATGAGCACAGCTGCTGATCTGCTGAAACAGGGAGCAGGTCAGTACCAAAGCAGAGAGGGAGGGCAGTGGTTGTTCATTTTTTTTGACCAGCAGCAGTTTAGAGAATTCCACTTCTGATATTCACAGGTGACGGGGTGCATAACCACACAGAGTGCTAAAGCCCCGTTATTATGACTTACTTGCATTAGATCACCCAATGCGGGGCTCAAACCCACAGCCATGAGATTAAGAGTTCCATGCTCCAGTGGCTGCGCTATCCCAAAAAAGAAAGGTGGTATACAAATCAGAACTGAAAAATGGAAGCAACAAAACCTTGTTTTTTGTTCTTCATGGAAGTTGAGACGCGCAAGAAGCTGAATATTGCACTAGATGTCAGTGTCACTCAAGTAGGAAGATATATTAGGCTATTTTTGTCACAAATAGGTAAGGAGGTCTGAAGGCATTCAGCAGCAGATACAGCTCTGGAGTGCTGGTCAGTTTGAAAAGCTGCAAAGCAGCAAGGAGAGGATGAAATTCACAGGGGAGAAGAAGTGATTGAGGGAAGGGTCGCTTAACCCTTTCCCTGTTTCCCACTTCCCACTGCAGCCTCTTCCCAGCCAAGGCTCGCTAACATCTAATTCAGACTTTGGTTTCAGCAGCGGAAAATCAAACAAGGACGAAATGGAAGGGATTCTCTTAAGTGTTTGGAAGCCTGAGCAGATGGGGAACTGGGTGGGGTCCGAGCTGTGTGGTTATGGAAGGTGCAAGGTTTTGGACAATCCATCTCTTTCTCTCTCCCCCACCTCCCCTCTTCCAAATTATAGCCTGCAGTGTGCTGTACCTGAGCTCTGTGGAAACAGAGTCCCTGACAGGCCCACAGGCTGTGGCCAAGGCAGCCACCAGCACCCTGAGCGCCACTCCTCGTGCTTCTGCCTGCGTCGTGCACTTCAAGGTGTCAGCCCAGGGCATCACGCTCACAGACAACCAGAGAAAGTGAGTCACCCTGCCTCTGCTCTAGGGACACCAGGATACCCGTGGGCCAAGCCCCTCCTCTCCTCCTAGTATGCTGTTGTCTCCCCTGCCCATCTTGATATGTTTTGCTCTTCCCGTGTATTTTCTTCTTCCTGTTGTCATGAGAGAGACCCACAGTGGGTTTTGCACCCCTCCTCCCTTCTTGATTCAGGAAAATTTCCTTCTACCCGCAGGCTCTTTTTCCGGCGCCATTATCCTGTCAGCAGCGTCACTTTCTGCAGCACAGATCCTCAGGACCGCAGGTAACCAGCAGCTTAGCCTGGCTTTGCCACAGGCTTTTGCTTAGCTTGTGCCTTACTCAGAGAACGCCAGTCTGCTGTCAGTGTTCTCTCTAGAGCCTTTACAGCTGTAGCTTTGAGGTTGTGGAGGAGCTTCTACAAAGGCTCGTCTGTGTGATCTTTCCTGGGCCTCTGGAGGAAATGTTAGCAAGCTTTAAGTTGTGTTCTAAGAAGAGGCTGTTGTGTAGAGACTATGGCTGGATCAAAAAAAAGTTTCAGGAAAATGCACTGTAAACCTCATAATGGGAAATCACATTGCTGAAAGACGGAACTCCACAGCGCCATCTGGTGTCACAGTGTTATAGCACATTTAACATTATTTTTGTTTACTGATGTCGCTGAGTCCTATATTTGTGTTTCCTACTTTGGTGGGCTCACAAGGTTCTAATTATAAGTGGTTGTGGGTTTTTGTTTGTGTGACTAATAAAATGACCACAGTTATGATAAATGAGTTTGTGCGCATGTGGAGGAGGAGGAATTGTATGTTGTAAAGACCCCCTAGGGGGGAAAGTGCAATCACTTTGGTTGAGAACAGTGGTTGGGAGCCTTCAACCCACGAGCCGGATCAGGCCCACCAGGCCTTTTCGGGCCAAACATACCCACCTTCCCTAGGTCTGTTGTCATTGTGTTGATCGTGGTTTCTAAAGTCCTGGGGTCCAGGTATCCGAAGCAGCACCTTCTCTAAGGCCAGCCAATGTGATTCCTAACATTGGTGGAGTGGGTTTGTCTCGGCTTATGGTTCCCACTAGGATTCATGGTTCAAGATTGGATAGCAAGGCTAGAATCATGACCTCCTGGAGTTAGGCTTGCCTTCATCATTATTTGCATTCAGCTGTCTGTTGAAGATGTCTTTGTTTACCCAGACCTTTACAGATCAAGCTTTTATTGTCTTATGCCTAACGTCAGCAAGTGATACTATGTTTTAATAATGTTGTTATTTCATAGAGATTTGGGGATTTGTAATGTGTTTTATCTACTTAAGTATTTTGTTGTTTTATCTTTTATTGTACATCACTCTGGGCTTCTTTTGGAGGAAGGGGAATTCATAAACCTAATACCTAAAAACAAATAAAGACCTCACAGGCAGTTTCTTAAACTTCTGCCCTTTTAAGCTGAGTTTAAATAAATTGTGATGATGGTAAATACACTTTTTCTGATATGATATTATTCTGTCTGTCTGTCTCTCTTTAATTGCAGGTGGGCTAACCCAGATGGCACCACATCCAAGTAAGCATTGGGGGGGGGGGCAAAGGTCATGTGGCTAACTTTTCAAAGGTCTTGTCAGCCATTGTTTTAACATCCCTCCTGCACAAGAGAATTTGGGCAGGAATAGAGCCCCTCTCTGTGTCCCAGAGACTGCTATTATTATTATTAATAATAATAATAATAATATTTTATTATGCTATTATTACTACTGCTACTATTATTATTATTTACAGTGTTTTACAGAGTACAAAAAAATTGTGTGGATGTTTTTTCCTCCAAAACTCTTTGGTTTTATTCTGGTCCCGAGAGCCGAGCCCTGACTTTCCATTTTTGATGCTGCATCCAGGTGCCTTAACCAGCCTGGAGTTGGGGAGGAGGGAGAATCAATTAAAATGGGTCCCAGGACCATCTCTCACACATGCACACACATTTTCAGCAGTGCTTTTCTCTTCCAGGATCTTTGGCTTTGTGGCCAAGAAGCAAGGCAGCCCATGTGAGAACGTCTGCCACCTCTTTGCTGAGCTAGACCCTGAGCAACCGGCATCGGCCATTGTCAACTTCATCACAAAGGTTATGCTGGGGACTCACCGGAGATGAAGGGACACTGCTGCAGATCTCTCTGCAGGCATCTTCCTCCTCCTCCTCCCCACCTTGACCACTGATTTGTGCTGCTCGTGTAATGCGGGGAGAAGCTGTTATTGGGCAGGTTGGCAGGCCCAGGTGGAGTCACTGCTAGGGGGTTTTCTACTCCCCTGCCTCTCTCCCACCTACTGGCCAGCAAAGAGGGCTCTAGGGGGAGTGGATGTCAAGGCTGCACTCACTTCACTGGACCCCAGGACTCTGCATTGCACTGTGTTTTCTTACTAGCAGACAAAGCGCCAATGGATGACAACTTAGAAAAGGACTGTAGAGCTTTAAATATTTGGCTGATTTTTTTCATAAGCTCAGACAAGGCTCTGCAGCACAACAGTAACTGAAGGCGCCTGGAAGCAATGAATACGTGGAACTGTCTGCATCCATTAAGAGGCAGCATATTGTACCATCCTAGTAGACAAAGTGATTAGAATTACTCTGGGCAGGCCAAGGGTAGCATAAGGGCCAGCTTGCAAACACCATGTTGGGAAAATCTGGTTCTTGCTTCTCCGCTTCAAAGCAACAGAAGGGGGTGGTTCTGTTTGCAGGGTCAAAGCCCCAGCAAAGTGAGAAAAGCACCTGGGAATATGTTTGCCAGGGTTGGGGTTGGGGAGGAGACTAGTGGGCAGGTTAAGCTCTCCCCCTACTTGCTGTTTCCCCCACCCCTGCAGATCCCTTGCATATGGGCATGTGTGCCATTTTGCGGCACAGAACCAGCAGCCAGAGGTCCCAGCCCCATGTCTGCTTCTGATCATGCAGGTCAGTCCAGCCTGGCTATAAATACCCTTCTCAAGTACTAACCTTGTCTTTCATTAGTGAGGAAAAGTGCTCAACATGGTAAGATAAGTGATCCATTTTGGAAGTTTTAAGCTAGGTGGACAGCAGTCAGTTCTACTGTTACCTTTCTGGATGTGTTGAAGTAGATCAGCAAGTATTTGTGACTCCCAAGTTGTGACAACCAGAAAATAACACCCCTCCCAGGGTTACATTACTGAATCAAAGGAGATGGGCAGGGGGCTACCCAGAGTGTTATTTGTGTGTGTCTGAAAGACTGTGAAAGTGGTTAGAGGGTGTCCGGGTTTTAGTAAAAAATGGAAGTAGATCTCATAAGCCTGAAGCCTGTGCGCCCTGTTTTAAACACTCAAGCTATGGCTGCAAAGCTGGTCTTGGGTGTTTTAGAATTCTAACTTGATTTTTTTAATGCCCCTCCCTTCCTTTCATCCTTTGCTGTACCAATATATTTTATCAGTCTGGCAGTCTTTCTCACCATTGGCTCTGAAGCTTGGATGTGGGTTTCAATTATTTTCCCACTACTCTTTGCCATTTAGAATGAAGGCCTTGCTTTCTGGATAGGATTCTAAGGCAAAAACCCTTCAACTTATTCCAGTCTACATCTTGAATAGAATTGAGCAGCACAGGAGGGGCAGTTCACTCACACCTCTTGCATAGAGTGTTTAAGCTATCGGGTAGTATTACTGGACCCCCAACTCCTATCAGCCTCAGCCATTACAGCCAAGGGGCAGGGATAATGAGAGCCATAGTCCAGAGATATTTGGAGGCTCATGGGGTCCCTACCCCTGATGTAAACAGCATCCAAAAGGATAGAACCCAGACTGCAGTAGGGAAACAGTAGGATTTGTAAATACTCAAAAATATTAACACAGGGTTGGGGTGGGTCACCTTTTTAGGCCATCAGTGGGAGAAAGATTTGTAATGCAAATCAACACTCTGACCAATGCCGGTTTTGCATTCACATTGCAGCAAGAGTCATGCATGAAAATGCACTGATTGTGTAAAGGAGGTGCATAGTCCATAACGTCTCTGGTGAGCTACCTTTCTCCTAGTTCTATAATGGAGCAGCCTTTATGGCATTAGGCAACTGTATGTGATAGAGGGGTCAAGTAAGTGGGAAGCAATGAAACCTGCTGTATTGCCTGAGTAAGGATGCTTGGTCTTCAAGTTACCAGGTTACCTTGTGGCAGGAGCCAAGAGTTGCGGCAGCAATGTGTGCTGAACGGACCAGAGCACAGTGAAGAGAATGGGACCAACTGCTCTCATATTCTGATTAAAATTAAAGGCAGCAGTAACCTGGGGGTTAGCAGAGTGAAGAACCAGGTTTTCTGAATTCTGCTCCTAGAAGGAGTGCAGAGAGACTGAGTACATGGATTTATGGCTGGATCATCTGGACCTGTCTCTGTGGGTGCTTCCGGCCAGAGGCTTGGTATTGCAAATAAGTAATTTGGGTATTACAAACAACCAACAAGTGTGTTTTTTAAATCAGATTTTCTGAAAAAGGAAAAAAAAAATGGATCAAAGGCAGGGTGGGGGGACTACCGCTTTATTGCAGCTGCTACAGAACCTGTGCATGTATGGGCAGCACCAATCCCATGTAAGAACCTGTCAGGAAGCACCTTTTGAGTTCAGTTTCCAGTTCTCTCCAGCGCACAGTTGTAAACAAAGTGCTGTTTTTCCCAGTGAAGCAATGAAGAGAAAATTGGAGTGGCCATTTATGGACCAATCAGTTGATATCTTTGAAGTTGTATGTGGTTGCTTTCAGATGACCTGTTTATTAAGTCGTCGTTTGCATGTTTGCAAACGTTGGCTGTTTTACTGAGCATTTCTTCTAATTTCTTTGTGGCGAGTTCACATGACACCGCAACAAAGAACTGTTATTCTACCCTTCCCTGTGTATTTTCTCATGACTTGCCTTACTATGAAAAGTCTGGGGTGTTGTTTTGTTCTTGGCTTGTTGTGCAAGAGCACAAAAAGTCACTTTAATCAAGCAACCTTAATTTGCCAGTATGCAACTGAATCCCACCTGAAAGTATTGACAGTCTGCAAGTGCTGTATGTTTTTGAACACAAGATTCTCTGCCAGATTAAGGAGCACCTACTAATGGTATATGCACATTTGCAAAGAGGAACAGGGGGCTCTGTTCAGCCAAGGTCTTGGGAACACCTTAAAAAGCTGTTGAATGGGTTACAGAGGGGTGTCTTATCACATGCATTCCTCAGAGCTGTGTTGTCACACTGTGTGAGGATATTCCAAAGTGTGTTTCCTTTTCAGAGAAGCAGCAGTGTCTAGTGGATAGAGGCAGTCAGAGAGAGGATGCT
This sequence comes from Podarcis melisellensis, assembly GCF_964234715.1. NCBI lineage: Eukaryota > Metazoa > Chordata > Lepidosauria > Squamata > Lacertidae > Podarcis > Podarcis melisellensis. The sequence continues at coordinate 4,412,092 of NC_138529.1, forward strand.
ATACAGCAGCCTAGTCTTGCAATGGTAGCACAAACCAACTTCTGAGGAGTAAGTGTATGTGATCCTTTGATCACTCATATATTCAAACCTCGCCTTTACTCTTCTTTCACTTACTGTCATTTTCATTGAGGGTAACAGGAAACCCTGCCAGGTGTGTTTCTTCCCCCTAATGAAAAGCATGTGTGGCTTCTTCCCTCCATAAGGAAATGTGCAGCCATTCCTAGCAAAGGGTTTTGTACCTCTTCCCTTGTCTGTGCTTTATCCTAATTTCATTAGTGCACTAATTGAGAAGGGGCTGCTATACATGTAGCAGTTTTGCTGAAAAGAAAACCCCACTTCTTGTACCTTTTTTCCAGCACTGGAATGCCATGATAGGAGAACGCGCATCTGCTGAAATGCTGCGTTCAGTGTCTCTCCCAGAGGCTCAAAGCCCTGTGAGACAACTCATCCTTTTGACCACCAAGTAACTTTCAGATTGCTTTCCTGTGACGTGTGTCTTTATTAGCTAAAATAAGAGCAGCTGTTTACTTTGCATTATATCACGTTGTTTCATGAGAACCTAATGGAGCTGGAACTAAAACAGGGGTTGGGAACTTGGGGGAGGGAGACCCGAATATTGTTGGGCTACAGTTTCCCATCATCCCTGGCCATGCTGGCTGGGGCTGATGGGAGTTGAAGTCACCTGGAGGGACACAGGTTCCCCACCCCTGAGCTACAAAGGTGGTCATATTTCTGTCGCTGTATCACAGCCTTCCCCAACCTGGTGGACCCCAACTCCCACCTGCCCCAGGCAGCATTCTGGCTGGAACTGATGGGAGGTGCAGTTCAAAACAGCTGGAGAGCACCAGGTGAGCAAAAGATGCTGCAATGGGCCATGAAGAACCTATTTCTGGGATGACTGAAACTTACTTACTTTAAATTAGTCTGTCACTATAGCTTATGATAGCATAAAAATATTAAATCATGACCTTCTCTGGCAAACTGCCTAATCTCTCTATTTTATAAAGGTTAAAAAAGGGGGTTACAGAGGGTGACTCATCACAAGCATTCCTCAGGGCTGTGTTGTTACACTTTGGAATATCCTCACACAATGTATCTCCTTTTCAGAGAAGAAGCAGTGTCTAGAGCAGGGGTTGTCCACCTGGTCCCTACCGCCCACCAGTGGGCATTTCAGGATTCTGGGTGGGTGGGAGGGGGTTCTATGGCAGAAGCTGAATCCTCCTTCCATCAAGAAAGATGCATTAGTGGGCGGTAGGTATAAAAAGGCTGACTACCCATGGACTAGATGATCCTTGTGGTCCCTTCCAACTCTATGATTCTATGAGAAGGACTAGGATTATGGGTCACAGGGCAAGGAGAGTCTACATGAAATACATAAGCTAGCAAAGGCCCTGCACTGGCCTTGTTTAAAAATAAGCAGACCACAGCCTGAATTGTTCTACCATTAATATGGCTAGAAAACTTTGAATGATTCTCCCCTCTAAAAATTGGGAATCGTATGATGTTGCATTTATAGCTTGGACAATTGCTGCCATTTTGATTGCTAGGCTGCTTCTTAGGTGCAATCCACTAAGCCCGGCTGTTGCTCATTGGTGGGAGCCATATGTAAACAAGTAGAAAAAGAGCAGCAGCTGAGCTTGGTTCTGTGTGTGTGTGTTGTGCTTTTTTACGCAACAAAGCAAAGAAGCCACCATTATTATTAAAGACGGCACATCAGTAGAAGAGGAGAAAATGGGGCTCAGTTAGCCCCCAAGTCTTTGAGGGGGGAGGGAGGGTTGGGTTTAGTACAGAGATCTATTTTTGTCTACTAAAGAATTTATATATGGATGTTAGCCAGAGATGTCTTGATAATATATATCTATATATAAGGGGGGAGGGGGAGCTGCAGCACTAAGCCTGGTTATTTTTTATATATGTATTTTTCTTCTCTGTGTATAAACGGCAACACACCTTCTGTTTACTTCTTAAAGTTAACACCCAACGGGTGCTTGCTCTACTTTTGCTATTTGGCACCTGTGTCTGTCTTTCCATCATTGTCTTGTTTAGCTTCTCACTTTGGGAAGGGGAAAACAAAGGCTGCAGCAGGCAAGGCCTGGAGATTCTCCAAGCAGGAGTCCTTTGTTGCAATCTGAATTTCTCCTTGTGCTTTTAGCACCAGAAAGAGGTTATGGCCACACACTGGGTGTGCTCTAGCTACAGTTACAGGAACTAGTCACATGCAACAGCAGGTAGCCCTAGCTCCAGACGTTCCAATTCCACACACAGAAACAGATACAGCTTGCCACTTCAATAACATCATGATGCACATTTGCCACTGTTGGGCGGGGAGAAGGCCCCTTCCACATGCAGCGCACACTTAAAATCACAAAATTGTAGACTTTGAAGGGCCCCAAGGGCCAGCTAGTGCAACCAGTGAGGGCACTGTGAAGATATAAGGTCCAAACAATGGAGAATGGGGCCAGGATGTAGCGAAGCATTATAAAAATAACACAGAAGCCTATTCCAGTGCTGGATAAATATGGACATTTCAACTTTATTGGATGTATAAAGATTCTTTCTACAGCGATGCAGCAGGAACCGGTGCCATGCAGAGCTGGAGAGGAGGAGGTTCTGTTCAGACCAGACAACCGTCAGCTTACACAGCCCAAGAGAAGGCTGCGCAACAGGGTGCAGGGTGACAGTATTTTGGCTCTCTCCAAGGATTGCAACCGCAAAGCCTGCTGATCTCTCTCTCTCTCACTGGCATCCCACTCAAGTATTAGGTTATTTTGGTGATAGGAAGCAGCCACCAGTGGAAGTCTGCAACAGCAGCATGGATTGAGGTTGAAGATGGAGGTGCTGTCACATTTCCAAAGAGTCTGGGGTGGTTGCTGGCACAACATCAACATTCAAGCAAGAACGAACCACAAAGGGATCCTTATGCTCCCAACCCACCTATTAAAAACAGTACAATTGCAACAAAGCCAGGTAACTGGACCACAAGAGGGAGCCAGTGCAACTATTTGCAGGACCACCAGCTTCTGAAAAAACTAATAGCAGCAATAGGGCCAGAGGGGCTAGTGTAGGGGCCTGTCCTTCCCCTGTCTACCGCCCCCAAGGATCAAGGATCTCCTGCCATAGATTAGCCACACCTACACGAGTGACATCATGACAGATTCTTACAGTTCTGAAGAGCCTTTGAATAACTTCAGAGCCAAAACAGGTAAGGTTACAAGACAGCAAGCACAACGCAGAGGACAAGAGACCTAGAGCGCAAAGGAAGACAAGGGCAGGCCTACACATCAAGGGCCAGCCCTCATTAACTTGGAGGAGGAAGAGAAAACGCTTTACAATCAAACTGTGGGGCACATTTCACGCCCCTTAAATCTGCTTGCTCCCACTCCCACTTACAAAATGGCAGTAGCAGCAGTACAGGTTTGCAGCAGCATTGCACCCAGGACAAGCACCACCCTTCCAGGGTCCAGCATCAATTATTTGAGGGATCTCAATGGCTCAGGAAAGGGAGCTGGGAAGAAGGCAGGGTGCCCTCACAACACACCTCCAGACTGGCACTAGGAAGAAGGCATGCTAGCACAATAGCAGGAAGGGAGTTCAGCATCAATGGAAGGCCGCCTCCTTTAAACAAGTGATGTGACAGGAAGGTGCACACAACACACAGGGAAATACAGTCAAAGAAAGATTTTCCCCATCTGTATAACATTCCCTCATGCAATCCTCAAAAAGGTATGGGCTCCTCTCAAGCTGCGTTTCAACTGGAGGAGCAAGTGTACATTAAAAAGTGGCAAAGGGATTTGCAGGGAAACCAGAAAGGCAAGATGTTGTGGGGCTGGCCTGCAGCTGGGGAGGGGCAACAAATGCCTGATGCAGTATGGTGCACAGGAGTGGTAAAGAGCCGCTGTGCTGTTCCATCACAAAACGGGGCCCGTTGCATTCAGAGTGCAACGAGGCCAGGCCATCTCCCAGCCTCCCTTTCAAAAGCTGAGAAGCGAGAGCCACACAGACTCGGAACATTGTGATTGGGAAGAGAGTGGGACACTGTCCCAGTAATTAATCCCAGACCTGCTTGGGAACAAGAGCCTCAGGATTGATCCAGCATCCAGCAATGGAACAAGGAGCCCAAAAGTATCTGAAATCACATACGGATTTTTTTTTTGGGGGGGGGGGAGACCAAGATAGGTGGGCTCAGGTGGTATTAGCTAGACAGATATCTATATGATCTATATGGCCCCATAGACAAAATGCTGCCCCTGGAGGCAGAGGCTGCAAGTCCAACAGAGAGCAACCTGAACAATAGGCCAGTCCAAGGAATGGCAGCAGGAAAGAGAGAGGCTCCCCACACCCCTTCATTCTCAGCCGCTGAGCGGGTGCAGATCTACCTTGACCTTCTCTCCACTGCTCAGCATCCCAATAGTGGGATAAAAGCCCCCAGATGGCACCACAGCATCTTTCTTGCCAATAATCTTCCCATTGCGCGTGAAGAACACCTGGGAAGGGAAAGGGGTGGGAAGAGAGAGAAAAGAAACACAAGACTTCAGATCAGATCAGTGCAGTTTAGCTCTGCAGTTGATTCTCCTTCTGCAGAACCAGGCTCTGGATTTCCAAAAGGCAGATTGATTTGTTATGTTATCTGTTATTTGTTATGTTATCTGCAAACTCAGTTGACTAAAAAAGTCAATATAAAAATCTGCTTTAAAAAAAAATAATAATTAAAGACTACAGGTGACAACCTAAGAAAGTCAACTAAAGTCTCTTATCCAGCTCTATTCAAGCTTACAGGCGGTCAGAGCAAAAGCAAAGTCCAGTATCCTGCCCAAATCTAGTAATAGCTATTTGTAATCCAGGGTTTCCTATAAGGCAAGGAACCAGTTCTTAGCAAGTACAAGCCCAGCTTGTGCATAAAGGAATCTCTGAGACAAAATGCATGAACCGCTACCTTAACCTGATATGTATCTTGCTGGACTGCACCACTTCAGGCTGCAGGTGGGAAGATTAAGCATTTGAATGTTCAGGTTTAGAAAGGTCTCCTTCCACATACACAGCTAGAGGAAAGGTGCTACTAACTGAAGCATTAGCTGATTTGCTAGATGTGCACAGAGTTCTGTTCCCCCTGTCCAAAAAAATCAGGGAACATCCAGAAATTGACACCCCCCCCCCCTCAGTCTGAAGTAATACAATCTATTATCACATGGCATTGCTTATTACCTAATTCACTGTTCCCATCTTGCTCTAGATTCTGACAAACCAACATTACCAGCAGTGCATGTCAGCAATGGGAACTCAAATATTGGCACAACGCTGGGATCTCAAGTTCTTTGTGACCCCAAATCTGGGAGTAAAGTCACCCTGGAGCATTGCTAATAGCAGCCACCAGGGGAACCTTAAACACAATGAGAAAACTAGCATAAACCAGACCAAGTGATGACGGACAAGATGATAATCACAGAGCAACGGGAGCATGACTTTTTCTCTTCCCTAGCATATACTGGAAACAGAACTGCAGAAACTCCTGAGGGGCTGACAGCAAGTTAGCTGCTTTACAGAGGCCTGTAACCTATCCCTTGGCAACACTTGGTAGACGTATGAAACAGCTGCCAACTTAAATGGCGGAGCTCCTGCCTGGTAGGACCCTGCCTTCTGACTGTGGACCAAGATGACAATAACCATGTGCTTAACTATGAAGTGCAGCCAACAATATTCCTCTCAACACCACGTTCAGGGGGCAGGATCCCACATTTTGCACTGAACTGTCCAGGGAAAGGCAGCTACTAGATCCTCCAGAACTGTGTCAGGGAGCACAAAATTTAGCATCCTGGGAGACATTTCATTATACTATAAGGAATAAAAGATTCTAGCCTCTATGGCTGCAAAGCTAGACCTTCTGTTCCTCAGAAACCTGAGGGGGGGGGGAGCTAAAAGAAAAAGCTCCCAATTCTAGAATGAGATTCTGTGGCCTGAAGACATTTGCTCAATGCAAGTAGTTTTTCTCTAGCTATACATTATGAGAAGCAAGTCATGAGAAGAAATGCCCACATATTTATGTTTGCAGCCATTAAGGACTAGAAACCATTTTGAAAAAGAAAACAAATGGAGGCCAAGAGCTGCAGATGTTAAATGTTAAGGTGAGATACTGATACAGCCCTATTTGTGACCAAGTATCTTCTAAAACTCTTGTATTACCTGCTCAGTAGTGGAAGCTACTTGTGGAACCACTAATATGTGGAAAATAAAAGTCAGAATTATATGCTAAGGGAACCTACATTCTGCAACCAGAATTATTCAAGTCACCAACCAGGGGGAAGGGGTACAACCAGAAGGGTAATGAACATTGGTAATGTAAAGTTGCAAGGTAGCCTTCCCCAACACAGTGCCTTCCAAATCTTACTGGAGTACAAGCCCCATCATTCCTGAACACTCACTGTGCTGGCTGGAGCTAATGGGAGGTAAAGTTCAAAACATCTTGAGGGTGCCCTGTTGGAGAAGGTTGCTGCAAGGGTAGGGCTGAACCAATAAACTAAGGGAACTTAGGCTGCTCTGTTTCTTGCTTCCAAATAGAAGCCATTCTTCTTTCTCAAGCACTTCCTGATTTGGGAAAGGGACAGTTCCACTCTTCTAAATGATGTGTTTTAATTCCATTTGATCTTGACAGAAAGAAGTTAGTCTTATCAGTAACTCTTGCTGGCACTTACCACCACTTTCTTGCCTTCATGTTCTTGCTCCATGTCTTCCCCATCCTCCTCCTCCTCCTCCTCCTCTTCAGCTTCCTGGTGCAAGTAAAGGACATTCCTCACGCCTCGCGGTTTGGCCCGGATAGCCACCGTGTCACAGCTGTCATCACTGTCACCTGTAGGGCACCCACACCCCTATATAATTCTTGCCATGAATTCATGCACTCCAGTCAACCACTACAGGAAAATCATTCCAAGGGTAGGCTTGACAGCCACAACACTGCCTCTGGCTCAGATCTATAGTCACTAAGCAAGCTTCCTCCCTCAAACCCTTTAATGGTAAGCACAGCTTCCCTACCCTGTTCTCTGTCTAGCACTCCTCTAGCAAAGAACCTTTAGAGCTCTTGCTTCTAGAGAAGAGGGTGGCAGGAACACTAGGCCATCAGAATCCTCAGGGAAGAGGGCAAAGTGAGGCCAACAGCTAAGTAACTTCAGAAACATGGCAACATTGGTCACCTTGCACAGCAGAAGGACCAGGTGAGGAAAGTATGAAGATACGTTATCACAATGCCACCATGCTGGTTTAATCCAGGCTTGTAAATGAGCCAGCTGCCTTGCCACCAGTGGAACTAAAAATTGCCTCTAAGTAGCCAAAAGTGAGTCTTTACGGAAGTTAGGCTTTAAAAAACCCACCACCCCTATCTGCGCGCGCACACACACACACAAGTTTAGACCATAGATGACCAATATAAACATGCTAAGATTTCAGCTTGCTAACACGTCCTGTGGATCTATTTGTCAGGGTGGTATTATCCAATGTACTAGAGAAAATAGATTAGTCCTAACACCACCACCACCACTACTACTACTATTATTATTATTATTATTCCCCACCCATCTGGCTGGGTTGTCCAAGCCCCTCTGGGCAGCTTCCAACACTTACAAAAACATAATAAAACATCAAACATTAAAACCTCCTGACACGGGGCTGCCTTCAGATGTCTCCGAAAACTTGTCTGCAGAAACTTGCCAATGCAAATCAAGCTCTGTTCACACAAGCATGTTATGACTCAGAGCCATCCACTGTGATATATTTATTGCTTGCTTTACTTAGTATCATGATTCACCAAGTTCTAGACACTCACCTTCGCTGTCAAGGATGTAGTCACGCGGGAACATGATCCCACAGCCCATAATGTCTCCCTTGTAGCAGCGAGGCCCAAAGGGGTCACCCACACCACTCCCATGAAAGATCTTGCCATCATCTGCAAAAGAGAAAAGATGTACCATTGATGCAGTCTAGGAACAAATCTGGAAGAAAATGCTGACCTCAACCAGCACACGAGACTTCCGGGTATTCCTGCCTGCCCCCACAATACCAGCAAAGAAAAATGCTGATGTCTCAAAAGCTCAGGTGGAGATGCTACAGGTATCCCCTAAGCCACACTGTCCAGCCAAACCATACCTCATCGCTTGAGCTTGGAGGGGGGTGTTATAGAGAGAGCATGTATGTATGAATGAACGAGAAAGAGAGCATATCTATACACATACACACGGTTGAGCAACCTGTGGCCCTCCAGAAGTTATGGGACTCCCAACTCCCATCAGCATCAGCCACTATGTTCCATGGTCAGAGACAATGAGAGTTGATGGTCAGAGACAATGAGGGACTCTGCCTAACTTTCAATTCACTTGGAGGCTTCCCAGTGTTTACTCAGACAAGCTCAAGGATTGCATAACTCTCTTGTTCCGAAGTCTTGGGAGCTCTGCTAAGCTATGGACTAATAGCTATGGGAGTGCAGTTTTCTGGAACCTGAAACATCAGCCTCAGGGTTTTATTGTGATTAGTATCCAAAACATGGCCAAAAATCAGAGAAACACTTAAGATTTTCATGCAATTAGATTAGCTGTTTTAAGAAAGCTTTTCCCACCACAAAAGTCATACAAGTTCAGCTCAGCTCTATTTTCTAGGCTGTTTTATTCCAATGCCATTAAGGATACTGACAGTCAGATGCTAAGTACAAAAGGTGAGATGTAGAGAATTAGGGTGAAAGTTCACCATTTCCACATTAAGCAAGAAACTGGATGGTGACTGAAAAATGCTGATATGCAATGTGGGGTCTTGTTTGTCATCAGAGATGGGAAATCCTTTCAGCAAGGCTGAAACTTCATTTAAACCATGGTCACCTTTGAGACAACAACCCCACAACTCACTTTATGTTTTTTCAATTTTTCATTTCCTGTTTCATGAATTTTACACATTCAAAGGATGAACCAGAGGTAGATGCAAGCTAGAAGTATACACGGTTCTTAACATGATCAGAATTTTCTTGACTCAACTATCAAAAAACCCTAGCATGACATTCATAACTGAGAAATGGTTCCAGGAAGCAATCTGGGATTCCTTGTACATGAAATCAGGAGAGTGTATCTCAGGGTAACAGCCCTGAGGTAGGTAACGATGAATCATGATTTGTGAAGAGCCTGGTTTCAACTCCTAAAGCACATTTGGCATGATGGCTGAGTTTGTCTCCCCAAGGCTTGAAGTGTTAAGAAACTTTCCCATAATGCCTGTTCACCATGCAGTCCCTCCAGGGCCAAACAAACTGGTTCATTCAATCAGGCACACTACCCTGCCAGGCCAGAGAGGGCAAACACACTATTCGACACCCATGATCAAAGACAGGCAAGTTCTGAACCTGGTGGTCCAAACAGTTCCCTGCCTCCCGGCAGACAAGAACAAAAGGGAGAAGGGAAGGGGGGACCCAGACCACTTGAAAGGCCTTGGCACTCACTTTGTCTCTCCAAGTTCAGCTATGCAGCGGATGCGGGCGCCCGGAGCAAAAGGCATGTGGCCAAGGTCCTTTGTCTCCATGAAGGAGGGAGGTTTGTTCAGCAAAAGGGCAGTAAATATTTTCCCATGTTGCCAAGGAAACTTTGGGAATAATGTTGTGTAAACATTCCAGAGTGTGTCTAAAATAATGAAGGCCGGCCAGCAAGAGTGCCTTTTAGGGAATCCCCCTCTGCTCAACAGGCACAGGCAAGGAAATCAAAACAGCAGGCTGGAGAGGGAAACGCCTACAGGGCAAAGAAGGATGAGGGATGGCCTTACAGGGGAGGAGGCGGAGGTTTAATGCACCTTCTCTCGCTAACGCTGCTGTCTAAGCACTCCAGGAAGGAGATGCAGGCTGCCTTCTCTACACAGAATAACGTAGCGTTAGATGCAACTGGTTCAGAGGACTTCAGGCTGAAGGTGGGAATATTATTTTGAATGCTCCCTCAAACTCCCACAAATAACTAGTACAGTCAAACCTCAGTTGTCGAACGCAATCCGTTCTGGAAGCCTACTCGGCTTCCGAAATGTTCGAAAACCAAGGTGTGGCTTCCGATTGGCTGCAAGAGCTTCCTGCACTCAAGCGGAAGCCACGTCGGATGTTTCAGCTTCCAAAAAACGTTTGAAAACCAGAGCATTTACTTTGGGGTTTTCGGCGTTCGGGAGCCAAAATGTTCCAAAACGGAGGCGTTCGGGAGCCGAGGTTTGACTGTACATCAGGACTGTAACCCAGCTCACACTTTGCAGTGCTGCTTTTCTATTTGTGGGAAGCTGTCTTTGTTTGCTTTAACATGGGGAGGAATTTAAACAACATGATCATCAACGTACCATCTGCTAGGGCACTGTCCATTCTAACTCCCTATTCTGCCGCATGCATGGATCAGTTCACAATGGCTTAAGTGCAACTGGGACTCGAACTTACACTCATTCCTTACTAAGCTCAATATGTAGTCAATTTTTGTTCTAGGCTACAGCTCATAGAAAGTGGAGAGAGAGCGTAACCGATAGTATTAGTTCATAGGATAGTCTGAGAATAACTCAGCGCTGTGAACGCAGCACGGTGCAAGAGCAAAAAGGACTGGAGAGGAGCAAAAGCTCTTTGTGTTTGCTAAGCCATTCTCAGTTATCATTACACTGAGCAGGAACTTGTAGAGGTATCTTGCACTCACATCTATCTCTATTTCCCCTCCCGCTCTTCGAGCCGCGTTCAAAGGGCTTCCCAGTATACCAATATCCCAGTTTATTTTAGGCAAGCTATTTCCCCTAGCAGGGCTCTGGTTATTCAGTAGCAGCGGTGGGATCCATCTCAATAGTCTGACCAGGAATTAGGCGTGAAGTAACAAGGCAGCTGAGATCAGAACCCAAAGACACTGCATCCAGCAAAGTGATTAAGGAAAGGGGAACTGGAGGTAAGGAAGGCACGTTCAGCAATGGGTGCGTAGGTGGCTCTCCTGGTCTGCTGACGAGAAGGGTTTGATTGTATATGGCTTCTTAGCCATTCAAAACTTCAAGCTGCGAGCCAGTGAGGATACAGGATATCAGGAAAATGGCAGAGAGTTTGGTATAGGGCTGGTCCATGGGCTCTGGTAAACTAACACA